>NW_024582054.1:22975827-23170123 GCF_017639235.1 Corvus kubaryi
ATATATATATATATATATATATATATCCTTATCTTCTTTCAGAAGATATATATATATATATTTTACTATATATATATATATATATATATATATAGTAAAATATCCAGCCTTCAACCCTAGTGCCACTCTGCCCCTTCCGGATGTGCTCCTGAGTGTAATTTCATTAAGGCATATAGACATGCTGGAGCTTGACCCTTAACCTGATGCCATCCTGTGTGTCTCTAATGTAACACCAGCGCATAAAGCAGGACTCCAGGCTAATCCAGGGCTCCAACAAGGGCAGCCACATCAAGAGTGAAGCCATGGGAGCCTTAGGGGTGTGTGCTGAGGGTCTTGAGCCACTCATTGCCTTTGCCTGCTCATTCCTCCCACCCATGTGACAAGGACAGGGGTTGCATAAACTCCTGCAGTGCTGGCAACTAGAGCAATATGTATCTGTCTTCCGGCTTGTGAGCAGAAGGATTCCCCATGAAGCCAAATGAGCCTGTGTGATCTTTGATGCCTGCTGGTGTGAGCATTACAAAGACCTTGAAGTTATAGCACCACCCCAGGCAGCAAATACAGAAACATTCGTGACCATCACTCTCACAAGGGGCAGGTGGAAGGGATGGTTTGTCCTCCTGTTTTACCACAGAAAGCTTCTCCTCTTAGCTAGATTGCTCATTTATAACTGGGGTTGGAAAGTGCAAGCCAAAATGAAATCTGCATTAAAAGAATTTTGTGGGCTGTACAAATCATAAGGGTAACTACTTCACAACATACTGTCCACTGAGGCATATATTTAAAAGGTTAGATAAAATATCTCCTAGCCATTTTTTCCAGTTCTTTTCTTTTTGTAGTCCACTGCAAAACAACAATAGATAAAAAGACTGTATATAATGCATGTATATTTTGTTGAGTTTTTTTACCTTTCCCAAAGGAGTCTCTGTGCTTCCCACACTAATTGTAGGTTTTTCTGAAAATGCAGCATGAATCATTTATAAATAAAGAGACTTTAAAATCCCTAAAAGACTCCCTGAGGTATTCAGTATTTCAGCATAAAATAACTGTTAAATGGAGTTATTCTGAATTAGCTTTTACTGGAAAGTGGTGAAAATAAAGTTTTCTTTTCACTGTGAATGTGCAATAATTCTTTTACACAGCTACCCAGGGTAATTGACAAGTGATTTTCATAATTCAGGTTTTAGCAAAGAAATCATCTGAAGTGGCTAACATTAAATGAACGGAGCTGCTATTAAAATATAGCTTTCAAGAGAAACTGCATGAGATGTCAGATCCAGGGGCTCTGTGTTGAGACCTTAAAAAATAATTCAGGCTATAAAGTAAAAACACATACATTCAAGCTCCACAATAAATTCATACATACACCTTCCTCACACATGCATACAAACACATAAAATAATAAAGAAGCATTTTTCATCTTTCTCTTAAAATCCTGTGATTATTTTAGCACACAGATAACCTTAGAAAGTCAAGGCACTCAGAAAAGGTAACTGATTTGCATGACTCCTTTGGACTCCGTAACCTTGACTGTCCATACCCACTGTACAATCAGAGGTCACATTTGATCTCTGCGTGTAAAATTATGCAGAGGAAGCTTCTTCAACACTTTGTAGTTGATTGACAAATTGGTCTGTCACTCAAATGCTCCTTCAACTTATCGTGAACAGTAAAGAAAATTATCTGTTCTGTGCATATGTGAGAAAAAGCCTGTTCATTAACCTCTAGTCTGCTGAAGCTGTGGAACATATAATGCTTAGAGGAATATGTACTATATAAGAAAAGTATGCAAAAAGATACAGGTGTGTATATATATATGTTCACGTGTATATATTTGTGTGTATAACATATAAAAATGGGTGTCTATAATAGAGCAGGCTGTATGACATATATTTCATATGAATATGTACATATTACACCAGTTTCCACAGAAAATTTAGGCATGCTTTTTCATGAATTTTGTACACACATGGTAGCTACAGACAGGCAGACACCTCTGAGATGATTCCTACAAATATTTGTTAGAGCAGGCTTCATTATCTAAGATGCCTGTGACAATTATCCCTCAGATATTCTGCCTACACTGTAGCTCTCAGATGCTGGGTTATTTACAAACATTACTGTATCACAGTATAAGGATTTAAAAGCAACTGACAGTAAAAGTAGGGCCTAATTCACTTCAAGTGTTAAGCAGAGGCAACTCAGACAGATTAAGTGGAGCTATACCTGTTTATCTCAGCAGCAAATTTAGTTTTACATGCCATGGAATACTCATCTGGCATCCAGTTGCTTCGGCTTGGGGAAATATTTGCAAGTCATGTATATGTATATGTTTTTTTTGCTAACTACTGCTCAGTGTACTTTTATTTATCTGTCTGATCTAGGTGAGAAAAATTAATTTCTCTAGGCATTTGTCTCTAAATTCTCTATGTGTAGCTGAACCTCAACTAACGACATCCAGATAGAAATCTGAAGCTAGATGATGATGACACTTCTGTGCCTTGACAGACCTTTTTTCCCCGCCATAAGCCCTGTGTACATACCAGAGAGCAGTCCTGATGCAAACTCTCCTAACTTAAACTTTGTGAAAGTCCTGACCACAGCCCTGACTTGCTGGCTTCTGACTCGCCTCTGACCGTGAGGAAACATGCCAGGTAAAACCTGGAGAGACTGTGTCTCCGCCCTCTTGACAAGATCAGAGAGGTTTTGAGTAAGGTATTTGCTTGAAACCTAGGTTGTTAAGTGACACAAACTTAAAAAAATCCCACAAACATAAACCTCCACAATTGGTGTTAACATAATTTTTTTCCAAGAAAAACTTTTCCTTCTACTATTTAGTAATTTTTCTTTGCCAGTGGCTGACTAGCTTGAAGTCTTTGAAACACTGAGCTTTCTATAAAATCCAAATAATTCTCTGTAAATCAAAGTACTTGGCATGCTTGCTGCAAAGCCTGAAGCTTTTTTTTTTTAAGGTAATCTCTAGAAAGTAGTTTGTACTCATGTTTTCACAGTGATTAAATATGCAAAGTAATTTTCATGATTATCACCCCGTTCTGAACCAAATCAGATGCGGCTATGCTTCTCTTTGTACAAAGCCAGTTATTGGATCAGATTCCAAAACAAATCCCCTGAATTTGGCGGATCATCATTTTAAAAGGGGGCTTGTTAAGGTAATGATTAAATTAAACCACCCCTTTAAGAATATTTAGATCTGGTCCGCCAAGCGGAACGGTCTAATGGTTTTTAAATTAGAAGCTGCGAATGTTAGTGAATTTCTTTTGTGGGTCAAGTGGGTATTAACAAATGCTAAGACTGTTCTCTCTTTTGTCATCACCTTGAAATCTGCAAAAAGAGCGAAGAGTGGGAAAGACACAAGGAGAGAAGCACTGTTGGTATTTTAATATCAGTGCTTTTAAACCAAGGGCAGCCTCAGATTTACAAGGTTGGATAGGAGAAGGTATGAGATGATGTTGCTAGTAATCTCTTTATACCTTGCTCTTGAGAAGGAGACTGAAGCTCGCATCTTCAAGGAAGTGGAGAACCCAAGTGCATTCAATTCTGGCAGTCTCAAGCTATTGCAGAGGTGTAATAACTTGCTAACCACAGAAGCGTGGATAACAACCCCTACCTGTTGCTTCCAGATTTCTTAACCCTGTCAATTTTAAATGTGCTTTTTAGCCTCAGATGGTGCTGGGAATTTGTGGCTGGGAGAGACAGTTGTTTCCTTGTGTGGAGAGGATGGCTGGATCCTTTCCAAAGCTAGAGACTTCAGTTTCTCTTTTGGTACCCCAGGCAAACTGTTTGTCACTAGTACTTTACATCCCTCAGTCCTACCTAATACTGGAGTTCTGTGAATATTGGATTTATGGGGCATAACAATCTCCCTGGTGGGAGGAAATCCACATTAAAATATAAATCTGTCAAGTTAGGTCAAGTCACAGCTAACAAAATACCAATGCTGATATTCTGTGCTTAGTCCCTGCTTCTTTTCAGTCATACATAGGTTTCTGAAAATGGCACCACTTGGACCAAATTTTTCCTATACTGAAATGGTTTAAAAGAGAAAAGTTGGTTAGGGGCAGAGGTGAAATTTGAGTTTCTTTCAGAAAAGTGGGGAGAGAAATAGTTTTCTGTGTATTCACACAAAGGCCTTGTGACTCTTTTCTTTATGAATAGCTTTCTAAGCAAGGGTAGTGGTGGAAAGCTACAGAAAAAGACTGTAACTCGTGAGGTGCGCTTCTGTAGGTGAAAAAGTCAGTTTTCAGTTGACTGAATTATGACCCTTTAGGAATTGTATGCTTTGGACAGTTTGTGTAGGGCTTTTTGCTAAGCTTGTAAAACGCACACTCGGGGAGAGACATGCTCTGTGCTTGTGTGTGTATTGAGGGAGGGAGAGAGGGCAGAATAAGTTTGCTGTGAAATGAATGATTTTCTGACCTGAAAAAGTGGTTAGGGAAAGTGGCTTACTGAGCTGAGTCCTGGGCTTATTCTCTGCAAAGCAAGTAAGCAAAGCGATCAGGCCAAGACTGATTGGTATGAAGTAGGATTTACAGAGAGAAACACCACTCCAATTAATCCAACAGACTGCCTTCATTTTATTACCTGCATCCATCGTACCCCACTTGGAATGCTGCATCCAGGTCTGGGGCTCTCAACACAAGAAAAATGTGGACCTGTTGGCATGAGTCCAGAGGAAAGCCACTGAGTTGATCAGAGGGCTGGAGCAGTTCTGCTGTGAAAACGGGCTGAGAGTTGGGGTTGTTCAACCTGGAGAGGAGAAGTGTCAGGGTCCCTTCCCCCTGCCATGTGGTCCTGGGAGAGGGGCCTGGGGGGGAGACACAGGGTTTCCTGAGCCCCTGGTCAGCCTCGTTCCCCATTGGTTGTTTTCTGTTCCCCTGCGTGGGCAAGGACCCTCGGGTCCTGTAATTGCCGCAGTTGCTCAGCAGATCCTCAGCCACGCGGCTGGAGAAATAAACATCTCTGAAACATCTATCAAGAACTGGTCCATATATATTTCTTTTCCACGGGCCTCGTTGTCTGATCCACGTGTTGCAGTATCCCCGCTGCAACAAATGGTAGAGAATTGCGAGCAGAGCGATCCCTGATCCCTAAGGACAGTGACTGATTTGTGAGTAAACTCTGGATTTCTCTTCTTGTTTTTGTTTGGCTATTCCATCTCTAAACTATGGAGCAACCATGGAAAGACTCTCAGCTCTCAGAGCCGCATATGGACAATTATCTTAAACTTGAAAAGATCCTTGAACAACGATTTGTAAATTCTAGCTTAATTCAAGCTCCAAAGGAACTGAAACACTTCCTGGCATGGTTGTTTAAGCACTTTTTCTATGTTTCTTGGGATTTGATTCTTACCAAAGACTTTTGGAAGACCGTTTGGACACAGTTAATTTCTGAGTCAAAATATATGCCGATGGAAGAATATTTTTGTGAATATTATTTAATTACCGAGACTGTTGAACAATGTCAGCTGTGTCCTTGCAACGTTAAAACTGCTTCAGGGACCATGCGACCCAGGCCACGTGGACCGAGCCCTCTCTGAGCAGCAGCAAGGTAGTTCCTGCACGCGGGCAGAGCGACGCGAGCTGCAGTGTCGGCAGCAGAGCCAGGTGTGGCGGGAGCCCGCCCAGCCCTGTGCAGCGCGTGGTGGAGCGAGCCCCATGAGAGGAGTGGCACGCGGGCAGCGGCTGGCGGTGGTGGAGTGGAGCTGCACCCAGCCGAAACACGCACTGGAGCAGGGCATGGGGGGGTCGTCGCTCGGGGGCCCGGCTGAGACATGGGTGCAGCCCCAAGCAGTGGCAGCGCAGCTGAGAGCAGAGGTGGTGGCGGCACACGGGGAGCTGAGCTGCGCAGCCCGGCCCGTGCAGCCCTGAATGGGACCCCAGGAAGAGCGCGTAGGCACAAGCAGCCCTGGCGGCCCCGGCAGCACTGACAACCCTGGCAGTTCCAACGTGAGCGAAAACGAAAGAGAAAGCAAAAACGCAGCGAGACAGAAAACAGCAACCACTTGGAAAAAGGAAAAAATCACTGTAGCTAAGGTTTTAGGAATAGTAAAATGGTATAATGTTAAACAAAATTATGATTTCATAACAAGATGCGACAACCAAGAAGACATGTTCGTTCATAGAACTGCTATTAAAAAGAATAACCCTGAAAAATACATCCCAAGCTTAGGAGATGGAGAAGTAGTAGAGTTCAAAATTGTGCAAGGTAGAAAAGGGTTACAAGCAGCAGAGGTTACTGGGCCCGATGATGTTTTCGTGAAAGGCAGTATATATGCTAAAAATTGTAGTCATGTTAGACAATATCTCCATTATAAGCCCCCCCTACAGTCTCCCTTTCCTAATCCCACCTTTCCCTTTTACCCTATATCCTATTACCCCCAGTGTATTCCCAATCCATTTTTTCACCCATGGTTTCCCTCACAAAACCACGCCTTTGCCAATTGTTTCCCCAAAAATCCCTTTCCAATGCTGAGTGGGGGATGAAGAGGGGGAGGGAAGAAATTAACTATTGTTGTTTAGAGTTCCAACATGTACAAATGGAAGAAACCCTCTCCTGCCTCAGTTTCCCCACAAAGCATGCCCAGAGAGTCCTGTCTCCCTTCTGTCAGCCTTAAGATGTTCCAGAGAATCTGTTTGAGCATTTAAAGACTCAGGAGGGTGGCTTGTTTTGTTTTGAAACTGTCCTTGTTATCTCATGTTTATCCAGTTGTTTTCAATGTTAAGTTCTAAATCTCTTTTTGTTAAAAATAAACGGCTGAGATGTTGTGGCCCTCCCCCCCCGCCATGGGGTCCTGGGAGAGGGGCCCTGGGGGGAGGCACAGGGTTTTCCTGCCCCTGCTCAGCCTTGTTCCCCGTGGGTTGTTTTGTGTTCCCCTACACGGGCAGAAGGACCCTCAGGTCCCGTGATTGCCTCAGTTCCTCGGCAGAGCCCCGGCCATGCGGCTGAAGAAATAAACATCTCTGAAACATCTATCAAGAATCGGTCCATATCTATTTCTTTTCCACGGGCCTCATTGATTGATATACGTATTGCAGTATCCCCACTGTAACAGAGAAGGCTCTGACGAGACCTTACAGCACCTTCCAGTACCTAAAGGGGGCTGCTAGAGGGCTGGAGAGACACTTTTTACAAGGGCATGTAGTGAAAATAGGACAAGGGGGAATGGCCTTAATGTAAAGGAGGGTAGGTTTAGATTCAATATTAAGATGAAATTCTTTACTTTGAGGGTGGCGAGGCAGCTGGAACAGGTTGCCCATAGAGGTTGTGAACATCTCATCCCTGGAAGTGTTCAAGGCCAGGGATGGGGCTCTGAGTAACCTGGTCCAGTGGAAGGTTCCCTGGCCACAGCAGTGGGATTGGAACTAGATGATCTTTCAGATCCCTCCCAAACCATTCTATGATTCTACTCTGTAAATTTATCTGTTAACGGAGGATCATAATCCTGTGACAATATTTTAATACACTGAAATCTTCTATTCTAAAAATTCCAGTAAAATGCTGATAGGAAGTTTGTAACTATGACAGAAATAATTAGGGGAATGTTACGATTTAACAGCTGAGAATAAAAACAAAACCACCCTAGAAACCCAGCTGAAAAAATACAACAAACATTATTCAGCCTTGTTAAACAACCTTAAATCTGCTCCTTGCATATAGACATGACAATACTTGTGGTCAGTTCTAAATAAGCTTCCATATCCTATGCGGTCTTTTGCGTTAAAGCAAACAAAGATTCAGATTCTAATTTGCATTTAAGTTGTATAATAGATATTAAGCCTTTGGTTCACATTGCCACATGTAATTATTTTGGTCAAGAAACCATTACAGTGCAAAATACTAAATGGAAATGAATGTTAATAATAATTTCACATATTTTTTTCTTTTCTGAAGCAGAGTTCTTTCTCTCTCACTAAAAAGCCTTTTGACTTTTCATAAATATGATTTTGACTCAGGAAGAATATTTCTAAAAATAATAGAAAGGGTGCAATGGGTTGTACTCAAGCCATCATGCTGTATAGTCTAATCTGACACCACAGTGACCAATTTGTAGTGAAAATCCTTCACAAGAAGGCCTAATTCATAATTAATGCAAATTCTTAGCAGGTTTTTTGTTCTTTCTTTAAAAGCACAGGACATTGATTATTTTAAATCTGTTTGGACTGTTCCCTTATTGCAAACTATATTTTCCCTAAAATAAAAGTGTTAACAAAGTTATCTCCCGAAGTTTTTGGTGAATAAAACCCTGAAGCACTTCTGCTTTGTACATCATCAGGGCCTGGTTAGTTTGAAAGAGAACCTGCAGTGAAGTTCATTTGCAGATAACAGTTTTTCCCAGTCTGGGCCCACCTTGATCCCCTCTTCTATGTAACTTTCAGTTTATTGTAGAGACTATCTGTGAGAAATCACTAAGCTCGGGCCCTCATTCCTGCCTTCACCAAAGGAAAGGTGCGATTGAATCTTGGATTTTGGCTGGGGCTGACAGTTTAAAATTAACTCATCAGTTGGTCCCTATTTTCTAAGGGCAGACAAGACACTGTATTTCTGGGAAATGGGCTGCCTGTTCTGTCAGGCAAAACACAGTATTTCAACAGCACAACTTTAGAAGTTCATACAAGTATTATCTCAGTTTCCAACAAAAGAAAATGAGACTGAACAAAGCATATTAGTCTAAAAGAACTTCTTCTTCTCTCCAGTGTTTAGGCCTTAAACCAGAGAATCACCCTTTCTGGAAGTGGACACTGTAAAGTGAAGTTATGCTTCAGAATGCCTTTCGGATCCTGCCGTTTCGGATATGTTGCTGTTGCTTCAGGGCAGTCATGGACAAAGGTATCCCACTTGTTCCCAAAACTGCAGACACAGAATGAGTAGCCACAATTATTTGCTGGCTGAAATCACTAGCATGAAGATGGAAAGCAGGTTGAGAGTCTGTTCTAAATTCACAAATGATGTCTCTTAAACAGGTCTCCATAAAAAATATAAAATTTCATGATAGCACAAAGAAGTAAAATGGATATAAACTCCAAGCAAGAATTTTTGTTTTATTCTATGTTTCAAACATTTGTTTGAGGTTTGAATGTGAATATTTTCAGATCACCAGTATTTCAACTGGCATCAAGCTTTTTCTGCTGAGCTATAAGGTCAAAGCTCTGCTTTTGGGTTATCTGCAGAGGGGATCTTGACTGCATGTTGTGCCCTTGATTCCTGCATAAACCAGCTGTTGATGTCAGTCTGAGTTTCATGTGCAGATTAGAGCTGCATAAGCTCTTCACAACAAAATCTGAAGTTATGCAAAAGCCTCTAGTAGTTTGCAGTTTGAATGTGGAAATAAGTCCAGAAGAGGTTTATGTAGAATTTGACTCACTAGCAAACTTTTGAGTGAAAATTCAAAACTTTTTCTCTAGACTAAAAGGATTATTATTATTTTTTAATGCTTAATGCCATGGTTTTGTCCCCTGGTTTTATATGCTTTCATGGAAGGCACATGGATTAAACAAAACAAGCAGTGAGAAGCAATGCCTATACTTTTGAACATCACCAACAAATCCACAAGTTCTTAATGCAAAGTTTGAACCCCAAAAACTGGACGATTACAAGATGGAGGAATGACATAAACCAAATGTTCAATTTGAGTTCTGGATTGCAAACATTCTCCACTCATATTACAACTGACTGGAGTCAGATTTTTTTTTCTGTCCTGGTCAGGCACTATTCAGAGCAGAACTTGAGGAGTATAAAGTGTATATATTATAAGTTGACAGCTGATCTAAGAACTGAAACCAGTAGGAGTTGCAGTGCTGAATGAAAGTCATAAACCTGAAGGCACAGATCTTTTGTGGCAGATGAGAAAAGGAGATTCTCTCCTAAATATTTGTGAAGTAGGGATGCCTTTTGTAAAACATTTTTTGTGACTCTTGAGCAGTGTAAATTTTACCTAAAGGGACGAATTCCCAGTGTCTCTGGGTGAGTTCTTTGAGCAGGGAAATCAGAACTACACACTGGGGGCTTCTATCAGAAGAGTTGCTCTTTCTCAAATAATGTCACTTAATTAAAAACTTTAAAGATATATTTACCTTCTGAGTATTTTGGACCAAACCACTACACCTTCTCAGACAGAAATGGATGCCTTTAGAACAGTTCTAGTCTATTAGTAAATAATGTACATATGAAAAGATTTGTAAGTACATATTTAACCAAAGCAGTCATTCTGGTCTCTTAGATAATTAATATGCATTGGAGAACTTGCCATTAAAGACTTCTTCCTCCCTTCTTTTTACTTCAAAAAGTGAGGAAGTTAAATGCAAAAAATATAATAAAAAAAAAAAAAAAAATCAACCCACTGAATAATGATAGGCCTGGGACATAAGCCATAAAAAACAGGACACCAAAACTTCATTAAAACTTAAGGCTGGAGAACTTGTTCTGTGAAGCTGATTTTCTTTTTTCTTCTTCTTCTCTTTAGCAGCTAGAATTAAAGGACAAAGTGTCAGCTTAATTTTAAATTTCCTGGCTTTGGTCCATTTGTGTTACAGCCTTAATCAGGAAGAAATAGTTCTGCTAAGGGTCATATTATTTTTGGCCCACGGAGGAATGTTCAAGGTGGACTAAAGGGCAAAGCTTTAGGTAGGATGTTACCAGAAATGAGATAGGGACCACATCTGTCCCCTCAGAAACATTATTGGCATAGGGGTGCTGCCACTGCATGGAGCCAGGACTCTTCTAGGAGCCAGGGCTGTTCTATGAGCTGCTTGGACTCCTCTGGAGCAACTTGTCTTTCTGTTTGCCGCTATCCAACTCCTCTCATTTTAGCCCAAAACCTCTGCCTTGCTTTAATTATTTGTGAGTCACCATTTTCTGAGGCTGTGAGCATCTGAAGGTAAGACTTTTTGCTCTTAGAGACCCAAAGGAGCTCTGATCCTAAATGGCACTTTCCAGTTACTGCACAAATGCACGTTTAGTGACCGTGCTTTGTGATGGACGTGGGGTTTGGAAGCTTGGCATGTTATTTGGAAGAGGTGTTTCTCAAATGTTTCACCTGAAACAGAAATATTTTTGTTATATTAAAGAAGTGGCAAAACAGATAATAGAGTAAAAGGATATTTGGTTTGAGTTATAAATATGAGCATACATACTTTTCTGACTTGGATCACATCTATCCAGTTTATTGAGTAAATTGTGGAGAGATTTACAACAACGTAAATTCCTTGAAACCAAGTAGAGGTTTATAAAATCTGTAAGATTCTTAAGTGATTTAATGTTTGATAAAAAAGAGCAAACAATTCACAAATGTCTTCCCACCACAGTGCAGGTTTGAAAACCCTTTGAAATCAATGCACAGGATCCAATTGATTTCATCAGATTTTGCATCATGCTCTAACTAAATCATAAGATGCAATCAGAATTTACTCTATATCCTAAAAAAGAGATGCCTTTTTTATTTCCCTGGGCACAGAACAATAATATAATTTTACTCTGTTATGCTACTGAGAGAGTGATACACATGTTGAAAGATGAATTCTGATCTCTTAAAGTAGCATTAAGCCAGGGTATCTTTCACATTTCCATACTGATATGTGAGGAAGCACTTTTTGCTTCATGTGAAATGTTAGCATAATGGCACTGAAATTTAGAATGAATATAATTCCTGCTGTACCAAGGCCCTTATGAAAACAAGGCTGTTTATCTTGTGACGCTGTCCTAGCAAACCAAGGCTTAAAAATGAGAAATAAATGCTCTTCAGTTTTACAAGAGTGTTGTGCCTCTGAGCTTCGCATTTTTTCTAAACCTCAGGATAGTGTAAGAAGAACCAGTAACAGGGAGGCAAGCTTCCATAGCTTTCATATCAGAGAGGAAATGACCACAGCTCTGTAATAAAGGGCAAGGACATTCATTTGACTTGTTGGTTTACTTTATTATAGGGATGTCATTCATGTTTCTATAATTAAACTTGTTTCAGCGCCTCCATTATAAACTCTTTTTTTTTTCCCTTGCTGAAGCAAATGCTGGCACGCTCCATCTGTTTCAGTGTCCTGGAGTGCCTTGTTTTTATGTTGTTTCTTGTTTTTTTTTCTTGGGGGGTGGTTGATTGTTGGGTTTTTTTCCCTCCTTCATTTTGGAAAGGTTTAGTCTTCATTCTAAGAATGAAACTTGTATAAATTTCATGCCTCTCTCATATCTGTGTCTCTGGAGGTATCATCATACATCATTCTCATTCTTGTAACAGAAAATGTGCATTTTAAATGGGTCCTGGACTTAGAATTAGAAAACTAATCTTATATTTTTAGTTCTGCAAGATATTGTCTTGCTGTACTTCTGCACTGATGAGCTCAGCAGGTGATTCTTCAGCAAATTCTTTCTGTGTCTTGATACTATGACTCATGAGCTCTGGTGGTACTTGTTGGGGGGACTGAAGTCACCAATGTCATAGAGAAGAAAGCTGAAGGGTTATTGCGCCTATTTTGCAAATACCATAGTTCCCAGTCTGTGTGTGTCCTTAAAACAGAGGCAATAGCTAAAGAACAGATATTTTGCATGGTAAGGATGGTAGGCAGGTGGGAAAAATAACCTCTTTGATACTTGCCATAAATCACCAGAGCTTATCAGGCTCATCAGTGCCCTCAGTATCTCAGCTGTAAATTACAGTTTTGTATGTCTCTTTTTGTCTGTTTTCCCTGCCTAGGCATCTTTTCAGTTTAAGGTAGGAACTGCAAGTATGTGCACATGTGTGTGAATGAGTAGAGAGGGGCTATCTTTAGCTTTCTTGTGTTTCTTACCAAGGTAAAACACAACTGTCAAGCTTGGAGAGACTCACTCGTCCCATGAGTAGTTTACCTGATCCACAAATGTTTAGTTTGGAAGTCTGGCCCTAAAGCCTTTCAGGTATGTAAATCCAATTCTTAACTGCATAAGCACTTTTGAGGTACTTGCTCCATGCTTGAAAATTAGTCTTTAGACCACACCAATATATTTTCTTGGTGTCAGTCCCCTTTTCAGGGTTGATTCCCTCATGTACAGGTGCAGACAGGCACTCCATGTGCATTGGGAAGGATTGATACACCAATGGTGAGAATTCAGGTGTGTGCACCCACTTGAGGGCCACATCCAGGAATCACTTTGTGATGTTACACTACTGTGTTCAGTATTTGCATTTAACACTTTTAAAATGAGAGAAGAATAAGGGATGAAAAATGCAGAGGCTAATGTTTCAGTTGTGTGGTCCCCACAATTTTACCTATTCAAACATCTTTAAAAAAAGAAGTTTCCTACTCAGACTCATCCTAATGTGCCACTTTATTATAAAACCAGAATCCTTTTGAGATTTTTTTTCTTGCATTCAATGGTTTGGAACACTGACAATATAAAGAGTTCCTGTTTAGATAATACTTTGTGGCAAACTAGAATAGATATTTCAGCCAGAAAAGTGATTGCAACTTCTGCTGCATTAAAAAAAAAAACCAAACAAAAAATAAAATGAACCTTTCATATACCAGTTGTCATGTTTCAAAGATTTTTTGTGTTACTGTGTTTAGATGCAATTAAGACTCCAGATTATTTTACTTGTACTGAGTAAACACAGTTCCACTGCCAGTCTAGGTTAGTTTTCTCTCTAGCTTGTTTTTCACTACTTCATTGGATGATTTTTTTTATAGATTTCTCTCTTCAATAAAAGTCCCTGCTTTCACTAATATAACATTAATTTGTGATTGATCTGTTCTGAGGTGGAGAAATAAGGTCAAAACATATATTGGCATCCTGATGGCTTGAGTTGGTCACTGCCAGCTCCTGATCAGCAGCCAACTTTTCAATTAAGAGGTGAGAGTGATCTGTGCTGGTTTTGCTATTTATCTCATCTCTGAGGAGCGACACATTTTGCCTTTCTGAAAACAGCTCTGAAGACTCTGCAGTTCAAGTTAATTTTGATCAGTGGCTGATCTCCACCTCATATCTGAAAAGTTCACTGGGGTTCTCAGCACCATCCAAATGCTTGGAGGTAAGAGTATGAAACACAGAAAATTATCAGAGGAGTAATGATGATAATATCAGAAGAAGATAGACTTGTGAGGCAGCTAAGATATTATAATCCAAAAAATTGTTATGGGTAATTTTCTTCTCATAACCTGAGGACACAAACTTTATTACTCTTTAAAGTCCAATATTGCACCAATTAAATTCCAGCTTAAGAACTAAGGTTTCCAGTCCACTTTTCATTTCAAAATGTGTCTCCTATTTTTGTTCTCAGAAGTCCCATAAGAACAACTTTTTATTCTTTCTTTTTTTATCTTCATATTTTCTATAATTAAAAAGCATGAAGGAATATTATGTTACAGAAATTTTGCCAATGTGCTTTTGGTTTTGCAAAAGCACATACTTAAAATCATGCTATTTTCTCACACAAGAAATAATATATTTTGAAAAAGAAAGGAAACAAACTTCAAGCCATTTTCTTTTTCTCTTGCTGCATTTAACTTTTCTACCTCACAGCTCAGATTGCTTTTTTTAATCAAAGCAGTAATGGAAGAACAGTCCTTACACTCAAATGCAATCACATTTAATCATATTTAATATCCTTATTTCTCAGGTGATCAGACTTTAAAAATTTGATTGCTTTAGTTTGATTTAAAACTTAAGGTAGGTCAAACCCAATAAAAAAGGTGTATTTTTGTTAGTGTGTTCCAGTTGTGTGGTTTCTTAACATGCTTGAGCTTTTGGCTGTTGTATTTCTGGAAAAAAGAATTCTGAGCACCCTCTCAGTGGAAATGGGCAGAGAATAAAATGATACAATTTTAACCAAATATGATACATTTTTTGGTAAGAAAAAATAAATTTATTTGATGATACACTGATCTTTGTCCTACAAAAGAAAGACTTCAATTCAGTCTGAATATATTTAGTTATCCTCTTCTGTTGTCTGCAAACTTGTTTCACAAATAGGTTCAGTGGAATGGGTTTCTGAGTTGTTTTACTCCATAATAAATCCAAAACAACTCCAGATGACATTGAAATCTCTCATCTCTGTCTGCAGTCTTCATTTTCAGTCTGTAAACAAAGGACTGTAGCTGAGGTCGTGACTCCTATCAGCTTTTTTTGTCTACAATAAGCTATTGCCTTTGTTGCAATTGCCCTGTAAGTTCCAGACCATAACCTAACACACAAACTGCTTGCTTCCTACTTGTATTAATGTGAAGGTAAACTGTGTACTGAGCATGTCAGACTTTCTTTTCATGAACTGTACCTGGTTTCCTTTAATCTCAAACTGGATTCTGCCCTTCATATGGGAGCACACTAGCTGAACGTTCCTGTTATGAGCACCAATCATGATGCTGAAACATGCCCAAAGGCTATATGCTTTAAGAGCAAAACTTTAGGGACCCATTTGTCCTGTAAACAAACACTCCCTTGAAATCTTCTGAGTGCTTATGGTACGTCAGTCTTACTTCCATGAGAATGAATAGAACAATTATGCTTTCATATAGACTGAGACTGCAGAATATGGTAAAACTTGATCCTCCCAGTCCAGCAGCATACATAAAATTTGCTAAGCCACAGAAGTGAACGAAACTAATGAAATGTTCCATTCCTTGTTAATTTGATGCATGTGTTCTGGGTGGGTGAGAAGGAACAGAGCAGGAAAGGGCAGGCTTGTGCCAAAGTTCAGGGTCAAGTCACTATAGAGTTTTAGCACAATCTTGGAGATTGATCTTAGGATTCCTGGAGCTGTTAGACTATGATGATTTGACAGGCATATGTAAACTATAGGAAAGTTCCTTCTGAGATATATTGTTACAGCAATGAGAGGTAATCAGAAAGTATGCATGTTGTCTGTGTTGATGTAGTGGATCAGTCTTATATGGAAAGACTATTATTTCATTAACTTATCATCAAGCTGAATTTATAAAAGGATGGACACTGCTTGAGAGTCTGGTATGCCTCAGACTAAAGCTTTGTAGCTTCAAGGTCACATTAACATAGTTTTATTGTTACTTTTTTCAGTGCAGACCTGTTATCTGAAGAGCAGATATTACCTTCTGTGAAATTCATTATATGTGCTAAATTAAAAAAAAAAAACAAAACTAAAAAGAGAGACTGCAGCTCCCACTTGGCAAGGAATACCATCCATATAACCTATTCCTGGTTGCTGCTGGTGCATCTGTACCTAGCTTTGCCACAGGACCTGTGAGATAAATTTGAAATGGTAAAGTGCCCGGCAGGGGAGTGCGTTTGTGAGCTTGCAGTGTGGCTTTTCTGTACTGACTTTCGTTATGTCCCCTCTGTTCACAGCTTGTCCATTTGTGGGGCATTAAGAACAATGTAATTTTTAAAAAAAAATACATGTACACAATGTTCCAGCTGGCTAGCAGTACTCTGCCTTACATTGTTCAGTCTGATGTTTCACTCTGTGTTCGAGCTCATTTTAATAGCCAAAAATATTGTGTGAGACTGCTGCATAGATACAAGATACTTCTCAAGAGGTAGGTGAGTTTTGAAGGTAGTGTGAAATGATTCTATCATAGCTTGCAATGTACTCTGGGAGGGGAGGCATCGCATTGGTATAAGATGATGATTTAAGTTTTGGCAGACACTGAATAACAGTTACCATGCATTTTGCCTCCAAATTCTCCTAATTCAACTTAATAGGCAAATCATGTTTTCTCTCTGCTTTCCTGATCATCCTCCATTAACCTGCAGTCTTTGATAAATATGCATTGCCTCATAATGTTGCATAAACATTTTTTAGAAGGCAAATAGAGAGTAAACAAAACCCAAGGTAAAATGATATTAAAGACCTTGATGGCTTATTAATCATTTATACAAAACTTATTAATCAAATGGATACTTTAAAACAAAATGCTTTCTTCCAAAATCAGAGAATAGAGGCAATGCTGGACTTTTCTCTGTTATGAGGTGAAGGCTGGCAGGAGGCAGTTCTCCATCATCTGTAACTCAGTTTTGAAAGTTCAGGCTCCAGGAACATCTCCATGCTAATTCACTGTCCCTGTCTGCAATCTGATCAAAGGCTTTGTGTGCTCCTGGTGAAAAAGCCACCATATACAAAAACCTGCCCATCTCCTCCATCAAAGTTTTCTTCCTATTTCCTTGGTCCTTCATTTACTGCTAAATTTTTCTATGTCTCTGTCAAATCTCTGGTGAATAAACTAAGTGGTACTTCTGCTTTGTGTGCCCAAGAACTAATTGATTTGAAAAACACAAAGAACCTTCCCTCCCCAAATCAGCTTTCTTCTGCTGGACGTTTCAGCATCCTGAGTGAGAGCACAGCATTACAAATCACTGTTTCAGTACTCATGACAGTTGAATGCTGGGTTAGAACATGGAAATGGAACATGGGGGCTGTGGAGAAACCTCTGACAGCAGGACTACTTATGATGGAGAGGAAGACTTCTATCCCAGCTGAATGGAATTCTTTGGAGAAAGCAGGAAACTGGCAGCCAGAAATGTAAGGACAATAAAACTGGTAGACCTCCTGAAAAGGTAAATTGACTGCTATTTATAAAATTATGCTTGATGGGCTGGTTAAATTGAACTTCCACGGAGAGAAGCTGTGGTTCAGTATCACTGTGCAGCTGGGCCACAACGGCAGAGGAGTTGGGTCCCTAAAGACACGGAATCACAGTGTAACTCTCAGCTCCTATATCACAGCTGTAGTAAGTAGTTGCTCTTACTCAAGTAATTATACATTAATTTATACATTAATTAATACCTTCTGATTTTTAAAGTAAATTCTTTACACAATACTTCTTAAAGAAGTATGCTTAAATTTATGTGGGAAATTCTGCGTAATTTGAAATCAATAGTAAACTTACACTGACTTTGTAAGGGCCAAGATTTTACCTGTAATTTAAACAAGGGAGATCATATTTTGGCATGTGTTAAACTTGTCATGTTGAAGCATAATGTCTTCCTAAGTATTTAACTTGCCTGGCTGAACATGAGTTAAAGGATACAGAGCCTGGTCCACATTTAAACGTGTTAGCTGGACCATGCTAAAATTCACTCTTTAATTCCTAGTCTAGACAAAATCATACTCTACAGGAGAAGGAAGAAACTGTCTACAATCTGGGTGATTAATGGGCTGAAAGCAGATGTGATATATAAAAGAGTTTGTAAGCCTCCTTTACTACCTGGAGGTAAAGTTTGGCTGTCACAGGCAAGAGAAAAGGGATAAATTTCAAAGAAGGCTGAAACTGCAGCCAAAATGCATTAAGTGATTACACGGCCAGGACTTACTTTGATCACACCTCAAAAGTAAAGCAAACACAAGCATGAAGAAGAAAGGTTCTTTTCCCCCAAAATAGCTCAAAAGGATGAATTCATTAAAGAAAAACAAGTACTCTAGGGCAACAGTACCAAACATGACATGGTGTTTTAAATCCCTCAGCCCCACAGTAAGGGTGAATGTGGCTCCACTCAAGGCACTGGCCTAACCCTGCAGTTTCCCTGGATCGCCAGGGAGAGATGGGGGTGGCTGTGAGCCTTTGCATATCTGTGAGCTCCTGGGAAGGGAGCACTGTCTCGCTAGTGCACTCTGTGTAGGTTGGCATTCATGTAACCTGATACAGAAGTCATCAAACAGTTGGAAATCAGTGCCAATGGAAAAAAAAAAAACAAACAAGGTACCAAGAAAGAAAATTAAATAATACCAACTTACATGGACAAACATCTGTGAGTCACAGAGTTGCAGAATCCGGTGTCATCATTTCTATTTGTAAGACAGAAAATTAGAGAAGGGAGATGTGAAATAGTTTATTCAGGTCATCCAGAGAGTGAAAGGTAAAAATCTCTGTTTCAATCTGTTGCTGTCTTATAAACATCTGCTAGAGAAGAAAGAGGGAAAGTATATTTGTATATATTCTGGTTTGGAATATTCTGTTCTGAAAGGAGCAGGCAGCGTAATGAACAAAGTATATTCTCTCCTTGTGGTTGGAGTTTAGTCAAGATAATTTTGAAATTTAGGGAGGAAAAGTAGCTTGTCTGCTTGTTTAAGTAGTTTAATACCTTAGACTGAATAATGACCTGTCTGAAAAAAAAATCAGATTTTAACATCTCTTCAGTTTTACAGTCTTGCTCTGTATGTTTTGTTATGGGAAGCAGTCAGGCTCCGTGGGTATATATAGTTTATAGCAGATATTTCTGTTCAAGACCACATCTGAGAGTATTTGGCACTTTACACTTTCCAACCTTTGCTGATTTTAAGTAATTATAACTGTGTGACATGCAAAAGACTAAAATCCCATTTCCCTGCCCTATTTTTCCTGAGTATGTAAGAAAAATTCCATGTAAAAGAAAAAAAGAAAGACAGCATCATTGTGTTGTCTGATAGCTTGCATACATGAGACTGAGCAGATGAATTTGCAGAGTCCTGTGTCTTATGTAGTTTTACCCATCTGTAGACTGAAGAAAATTCTACCAAGAGACAAAGTGTATCTCCAGATTTTCTCTTTCTTTTCTGTGGAGTCTCTATATTATTTTATATACCACATACAGTCTCAGACCCTCAATTTGCCCATGTTCAGAAGTTGGGTGAGATATTGGCTCTTTCTAAAAATATTTGAGAATTAAGGCTGCAAAGTTTGTTTTAAAACGCCCAGTATTACTTAGGGCTGATTTGTAATTTATAGTAGATATCCTCATGTGTTTTGGGGTGGGGTGGGTGTCAGAAATCCTCTAAAATCTTAGAGAGAAAACATATAAACAAGTTCAGCTTATGCAAATGATTTCTTGTAAAGTTAGGCTGGCTAAGATTGTTGTTTATTTTTAATCTTGCTAGCAAAAGCTCTCACAAAATAAAAATATACAAGCAACAAATAATTTCCATCTGGATATTGAACTGTCCACACACTAGCAGCTTTTTTTCTGGCATATTAGGACCGGGAAAACTTCTCTGGTACAGGCTAGGTCTAAAAACACACTTTAAATAATTCCAGCAGCTGTAAGTATATCTAATTTGAAAAGTATTGTTCTGATAATATGTCAATAAATAAACATAAATCAAACTGAACCTGGAAAAAACCCAAACACTTTCCTCTTTTTTTTTTTTACTTAAAAGAAAAATTCTGACATCAGAAGTAACAATAAAGAATGGTTTCAATAAGAAACACAAGCATTACTTTTTAAAAAAATTTATTTTTATGTTTCAATTTTAATTTTACACATTTTGTTTTTAAAAAGGAAAAACACCATATAATTACTGTCACACTTTTTCTAGCACCTCCTTCAACTTTTATGGTAATAAGTAATGACAGCCTCAGCTCCTCTCTCAAGGGGAAGAGTGAAGTCTTCATTTACTTCTACTGCAATAGATTAAACTGTAGAATCCATTTTAGTCAGGGAAGAGTGGATGTTGGTGAAGTTATGAGCTTACTGCACCTTTTAAAATGAAATATTTAAACAAGTGGAACCTTACGTGGTTGATGCATTAAACTGACATAGGATGTAAATCAAACAACACCTAAATGTCCTTTAACAAAGTCAATTATATTATATAAGCGTAGCAGAGATGGAACTCCTTTATCCTGTGCATCTGTCAGTTTCTCCTCCTAAGATAAAAATGTTTCCACAGATGCAGAATATAATTTATAACCTCTCAGTATTGTGTCATAAACTTAAATGAAATTAAACAAAAATGTATTCTTTGTTAATGTTATTGAAAAATGGTGTTCCCTAATCAAAACATCTACTGGAAACATCTACTCAGTTCCTGAAATCATCTCTATTAGATTATGTAGATACCATCTAAGAAAATACTTCTAAACTTGATCTGTCAAGACTTCAAAGAGTCTATAAGCAAATACTTAGATTTGCATTAGATTTTTGACTTTGAAATCCATTATTGTAAGTTCCTTGCTGACTTTGATGTGCTGCCTTTACACCTCCTCTCTGAGAAAGGAAGTGTAAAGGCAGCACATTAGTTTATAGATGTTCACAGACTGTTTTTCGGATAAGGCCATTTAAATCTCTTTTGAAGGTCAATCCCAGCTCTTATCATTCAAGAAGTAATAATAACAGAGAGAGTCTGCCTAGACTAAGGACTGCTTTAAAACACAAAATAGCAGGGGTGGAATGAACTTACTTAACTCTTGACCTAGCACAATATCAGCATTCTAGTGTTTTGCTGTGACAATGCCCTGCTAAGGCATAGTGTGAAATTTCAATATAGGTGTATGGAATTAAATGATTAAGGAGAACAAGAGGTTGCAGGTGTTTACAGCTGGCTTGTTTTTTACTTTCATTTATTTTATTTCTTTGTGGTTGTTTGTTGCAATTAATAATGTATTGAGGAACCCTTAAAAATACTGTTTGAAACACACAGTGAGACACCCCATGTTCAAACACAGGACAAGAGTTTTCATTATGCACATGCCAATGCTTTCAAACCTGGCTGGCTAAATTTAGGCTCTGAAAACAATCTGGAAGTAACTTCCTTGCCTTTCCTGGGCCTGATTTTTCTCTTCACTAGACCACTCTACTTACCATGGAACTAGGCCTGTTTTGGATCTTTTGTGCCCCACTCATATGGATGTCACTTTTCTGTAAGTCATGAGACAAATTTTGAACCATTTTGGAATATTATTGTTTTGCTTCTTTTCATTGTTTTCCTTGATCAGTAAAAATGAGAAAGATTTCTTTTTCCTCTTTTAAGAAATATTCTGCATGCAAAGCCTCTTTCTAGTCACTTTGGTCTAGCTCCATTTTGATTTCAGTGATGATTTCTCACTACGTATCGGTCTTATAAGGACAAAAGATTTTGGAAGCTGTTGCCTCCAAACAAGGGACCTCATTGTCAGAGGATGGAGCCTTACTTTTGAATGCAAAGTTTGGCAAAGAAAGCATTAAAAAACACAGACAAGCCTAAAATTATTAAACACAGTATTGAAAAATATTTAGCAGCTTTTTTTCCTTCTTTTGTAGGTTTTCGGTGAAGTGTGGTAGCAATCATGGTGTTAGATGTTCTGCTAGTTGAGTGCTGACAACACTAACTTTGCAATAACTAGATTATTTTCTTGTGATTTATGAGTAGAATGAGTTAGTTTTGAAACTGATCTTGTCCAGATGCAGTTTTGTGTGATTTCAACAGCATTTTCTGTACTGCTAATGAACTAGTAGAGGTGCTTCAAAATGTCAATGCAGTGCAGTCATTTTGAAGCAGCTTTGTCTCTGCTATTCTAATGAGACAGAAGAGTTGTGCTCTGAACAAAACAGTGCTGCCATAATACCATCCAATAGGTTACAGAAGTGACCAATATTGAAGAAATCTGAAGGAGAATGTGCAAATCTGCAGGGGTTCAAATCACCCCTGTAAAATCGATTCCAGAAATTTTGTGCTGTCATGTTTGCAGTTGTATTTTTATATGCCATGACCTCTTCTGTATTAGCTTTCCTGTGATCAGGAAAATACAGCAGCTCTAGGTTTTTTGAGAAAGTAACTTTAGAATGAGCTGTTTTACTTGCAAAGGGATTTTCTTACCCAAATTATTTGTAAAATATACAAAGGTCTATAATAAAACTAGTCATTTTAAAGCTTATATTTAAATGATGGATAACAGTGAGAGAAGTCAGATATGTCGTTCCTCAACCCACTTAAATGCAAACAGTACCTAAAATGCTGTTTCAGCATATTATGTCTGTGCTACAATCCCTTATGTGTTTTCTGAGTTAAGCAGTTTCAGACCCCAGCTTTGCTTCTGTTGATTTTAGGTGCTTATCAAGTCCACATTTAGAATGATTCTTGTACTTCTCCCCAGGTCCGCAGAGGCATGGAAGATTTGTTACCCACTTTTCTTTAGATGAGAAATAATGCATAGAGATGAAAGGAGTGAGTGTTTCACAGACGCTGTGTCAGAGCAAGAGCTTGGGATCACCATTCCAAGGGTCTAGGTGAGTTTGAACAATTGCAGTAGCCTTTCTTTCTGGATCTAGAGCTTACTTCATGGCTATTGCAGCAGGAGAAGGGAAATTCACGTTTGAGCCACTCTTCAGCATGTAGTTGTAAGGACTGTTGGACAACTTAGCACCAGTTACGGATTGCGTTGAAAGAGGTAATGCTCTGGTGATTTTTTTGTCAGTACAATAAGTGTATGGCTCTGACTGCTGTAACTTCACAGGCAGGTTGGAGCATTTGTGCCACAATCTGTACTGTGGAAGGCTGGAGGAAAGCAACAGCTTGTGGGTAGAAAGGCTACTAAGCCCTCTGCACACCAGGAAACAGTTTTTTTCAGCTGAACTTTTCATTCTGGCCTAGAAATAAAAGCAATCCTAATGTAGGTCATGAGGAAAAGAAGTAGTTTAGGCCTCTTACCCTAAGCTTGCATGCTGTAGTAGGGATCATTCGCGTCACTGATGTCAAACACTAGATTTAGATAGTTAAAACTTTAACTCCTGTAGCAGTGATGAGGAATATCCAGGATCTACTTAGGTAAATGTAAGCTTATATTCCTTAAATGCAAATAAAAAGCAGTATGCCTCCCTCAAATTCTTAAGACACTGGCTGAATCTGACTCAGGAACTTTAGTGTACATATATAGAGGATCAAAATAAAACTTCTTTTACAAATAATTTTCTAAAGATTCATAATTTTAAGACTCCAGCGGTACTTCTTTAAAACCTTATCACGTATCATATTCTTTCTCTTCTTAGTTAAAAAACCCCAAAAACCAAACCTTATCCTTCCCCCAGTAAACCCCAAAACTTCCCAGCAGGATCATTGCATAGAATCTCAAATTCCACTTGTCTGTGATGTAGTTCTGCTTGAGGTCCAGTTTTCCTCTTTTCCTGCTGACCCAACAACAGCAGTGTATTTTCTCTCTGCCTGAAGATCACTGGAGAAGTGCCAGTCATAATCTTCTCCTTATTGATTCTGGTCAGCAGCTATTGACAGCTTTAAAAACATTATGTTTTAATTGGGGATCAGATAGATGGTATTTTAAGGTATTTAATTTCACTTTGCAACTCACTATAGATTATCTGAGTGGTTCCACAACTCAAGGAGGATAAAGATGAATGTGTTGTCTTTTTCTTTAGGTGACCCTGAGTGCAAATGTAGCTCAGGCTAAAGTGACTGAAAATCTTTTTCTATCACTGGGCTGAAAAGGTTGAATGTGAATTCATTAGTATTATCTTTGTTTAAGGCACAATATCTATATCTCGCCAAGCTCCCATCTTCAGTGGTCACACTTGTTCTCATGTGGTTTAAGAGAAAAATAGACTTGTGAGGTAAAAAAAGAAAAATCAAGACAAAGAGTAAGAATTTGTCTTCTCTTGAAACTTGCATGCTCACAACTCTACAAAATGGGTTTGCAGAAGTACCATAAGAAAGATTGTACGGCAGTCCCTAATTTGATGGTGAGTTCATCTTGCAAAGGAAGATCAAGGCAGTGCTGGAAAAACAGCTTCCTAGAACTATCATCTGTATTTTCAAAGAAATGAAGATACTCTTACAATGAAAAGCAAGTCAAGAGACAAACAATCAAAAATAAACACCAAAATCTGAGACCTACAAAACCCTGTGTAGCTCAACCTGAACAGCCAAAGTCTGATCATTCCAACTTCAGACTCAAAATTGTCTAGTGGACTGTTGGAAGGTGCCTTCAAGAAATCTAGATCCATCTCACCAGGAGATGCTTGGTAACACATACTGATGAAGTTCAGAACTTAGTGTCCCATGCATGCCAGATGCACCAAAGATTATAATTTCATATATACTGGGCTGTAAATAGGACAATTTTTTCCCCCAGACTATTTGTCTATCTAGGCTTGATTTGAGGACTCTGAACAGGGGATCAGATTTTCCAACATCCAGCTAAGCATTACAGAGAAATTCATCATGTTGCATGGGACAGAGCTGATGTGTCTCAAAGATATTCCCTTCACTACACAATGATACCTCACACATTATCAATGATTTATGTGAAGTATTCTATCTATGGGTATTGGGTTTGCAAGGCCAGGTTTTGGTAGCTCCCTACTGCCTTTTCAGAGCCTTAATACCACATCATCAGGAATGTATTCCTCCTCACGCAGTTCCTAGGACTGGGAAACACAGTTATTCCTATAGCAAAACTGGAGGCACGGAGCAAAGGCTGAGAGGCAATGTGTCCAAGGTTGTAGTGGAAATCAGCAGGAAAACAAGGAGCTGAAAGTCAGGGTTGCATCCTGACATGAACATAATTTATTTTCCTCAGTGGAAATTTAATTAAATAGTAAATGTAAGGGAAATCAGAATGAGGATGTCTTCTGTGGACTTCGCAGAAGTGATGAACCTTTAGAGGAAGTTAAAAATAAGGCGTGCTTTATTCTGAGTTCAAGATTTTCTAGTGTTGGCAGAGTACTAGGTCCTTGTTTTCCATGTTGTCTTGAGGAGCTAGTTGAAGCATCATGACTTTAGGAGCCTTACAGAACTATGGAGAAAATAGTTTCAGTCCTGTGGCCTCCTGAATAACTCCTGTTTTATTCCACTTTTTGGTGTACAAAATTTCCCTCTCCTTGCTGGAACATTAATCAGTTATCCTTCGGAAACTCTGTAGGCTCTCAGAACAGAAACAGAATATGTTATTTCGGCCAATGATGGAAGAGATAAGCCTGGAGGAACCGAATAAAATATGAACTAAGATGGATCATTGGGAACTGACCAAGGGAGCTGATCAGAACAGTGAGCTGAAGTGAGAGAGGGTGCAGGCCATGTCTTTGGTAGCAGTGCTCAGATGGCCTACAGGAGGGTGACACAGATATCAGACAAGTAAAGGGAGAAAGGAGGTTGTTGTAATCAAAGGGAGAGATGAATGCACTGCAGAACTTAAACTACCCACTAAGGACAGCCTTTCAGAAATACCAAGAAATCCTGTGTGCAGTGCCTGCTTTTGCACAGAGGGTCTAATTGAAATAACCTCCAAGCCCATGTTTAGAAGACAGTATTAATTGGCTCTGCCAAGCTTAAATGTTGAGCAGCAATTTATATTTCATGCACTAACTCTCATATGGGCCAGAACCAAAGAAAATAGGCTTTCCTGTGGCTAGCAATGAAGACAGTACTTTTTCTCCTTACATCAGATATTACATATCCCAGAACTATTTCCTTGCATTTGAAAAGGCTTTATTTGTGGCTGAGGTCAGACTGACAGACTCCAGGGAAACAGCATCAAACTGTCCCCATAAATTTTATTCTCAGAAAGTGGGTGACTCCGTTCCAGAATGGTTTGGCTTATGATTTTATTGTTGTAAATCCATAAGAACATTATATATATCATAATCAAGTAATTGAGTTATAGTAATTGCCCATGATTTCTGTTCTCACAAAATGGCTCTGATGAGAACTAACTTTGCTCCTTCCTGAGCCACTTCTTTTACCTGAGCTGAATTAAGGACATTCCTTTTCATCTCCACGTGGAAGTCAACCTCTTGGTCTTTCCCAGCCTCAGGCTCAGCCTGGGTTATATTAATTTGCTTTTAGTGGTCAGCAAGCTCAAGGAAAATCTATGCTCAGCTACTCCCTGCTGTTTAATGGGCTGATTCAACATCAGAGAGGGAGAGGTCTCATACATTTTCCTCAATTTTATCCTTCTTGCTCCTGATTCACTCATTCAGCTACGCTAGTGATGGGAGCCGTGGGACTCCACATATATAGATGCAATCCCAGCAGACACTGATATTTGAAGCACTGTGTTCTATAGACCTGCTTTGAGCAAGGTTAGTCAACTCAGTGCTTAAAAAGCTGGCAGCCATCTGGAGACCAGCCTACGCCAGAGTTCAAAATTGTTTCCTTCACTGTTGGTAGCAACAATGGGGAGGGGGGTGGTGGGTTGAAAGCTTTCTTAGAAGCAGAATTGGAGAAGAGGAGAATTCACTGCAGGCTGAAGTCACGAGGTAACCCCAGATCCTAGAGGTTCATGGACACTGTGCTCTGTAGTACAACCTCTGCTTAGGGGCATCATTAAACTCCTCATAATTAGCAAGTCATTAGGTTTTGACTACACTTAAAGGTTAAAAGGAGAAACTTTGGTGATGGATATTTTGTGTTTTTCTTTCTCTTGTGTTATGTATTCTCTTTGTGCTAAGTGATTCTGGTGCCCATCTCTTACCCACAAGCTGAAATCAGCTCATATTGAAACTTTTTTGAAAACAACCCCAAAGTTTTGTCAGCTTTTCATAAATTGAAGCCACAGCCACATTAAAAAAATGGTGGGTAGGAAAAGTTTAACACCAGTGACTCTTTAATTTTTGATCAGAGCCTTGAAGATGTGCATTTGATAGCAAGCTAGAGAGCTGTATTACAGCACTGCAGTGCAAAACTACAAGATGTCTATCTAAGCCTTGATGAGATAATGTAGGGCATGTCATTTCCTGTAGTCAATATTTCCTGTAATGACTCCTCTAATATGATCTTGCTTGATTAAGTGTTGTTTAAGGACTTCTATCATGTTCATATTTCTGTCCACAGATAGTCAAGACTGTCTTGCAGTATTTGGAACAAATCTCAAACAATACAATTCAGGCTCAAGACAGACAAAGTCTTTCATCTGTAGTATTCCCAAGAAATTAAGCTAAAATTCCTAGGACACGTTTTGTAACAGCTAAAGTTCTGTAGCACTATACCTATAAATCCAGAAATTATTTGCAACATATTTTACACTTTGGGGTTAGTATTCCCACATAGTGGGCTATGTAAAGCATGTGCAGAATTTTTAGTCTGCTTATGGCTTTTAAGCACTCCTTCAGGGTGTTGAATGTATTTCTATTCATTGCATGCTTATAGAACAAATTGAGGACTAAAAATGAAAATGAAATAATAATTAAAAAAAGAAAACAAAGGGAACACTACCATGCCATGTAGTGGAAGGATGGAGGGGAGGATTGTGAAAGGACAGTCTGTGTGACATCTGGCTTTCTAGGCCTGCCATGTGGACTGAGGGACAAATTACAATTTGTCTACAACCCTTTTGAGCTGCCTTTCCTGATATAGTCTACAGACTCTCTGAAAACTTTGGCATTTGTGGAACCAGCTCTGTGTCCCTTCCACTTGGCAGCCTGTCACAGCCCAGAGGACATCTAAGGGCTACTGAGCATCAGAAGAATACTCTTAGATCCTAAGAATTCTTTGCTTCTGCAATAACTTGAGGGTGCCAGTGTTGCTTTGTATGGCTGTGTGAAAGCTTGACCCTGCCCTTGGTTACCAGCAGATCTTGGCAACAAAACATCCTGAGTGCTGTGCCTACAGCTTATCATGTTAGAGAGAAAACATTCCTCTCAGACCCATGTGAGGGATCTGTATTTTCGTTCATCTTGCCTAGATCTGGGATTTTCACATGGAATTGTGTGAAGCTGCAATTAAAACCAGGAGCTAAACACTTGCCTTCCTTTTCAGCTTTTTACTCAGTAATAGAGAATTTTACCTGCAGATAGCAGCAAACTCCTATGCATGGTATCATAAAATCTTATCCATGGGGAAGTACCTATTTATTTTTTAATAAAATAAAAAAACCCAACAGTCTTTCACTACCTAATTGATGAATCATGGCACATTTGCTTTTTTGGCAGGTTTTTTTTAAGATTATATATCCCACAACCTGACACAGTGGCATGCAGTCACTGCAGTAGCTTCGTCTACTATTGTATGTACAGGTGAAAATAAGTAGGAGGAAAGGGTGTAAGTGCTATGATTCAGACTTTAACCAAATCTGAGATAAGAGCCTACAAAAAAAGCAGTTTCCATTTCTTAAGGGAGTATAAATGGACGTCTTAAATGGATGAGAAATAAAAATATTTTGCAATAGGTATCATATAAAGGCTTCATCCCTTAGGTATCAATAGAGAATAGTATCTGCAATCCAAGATGTTATTGTAGAAATAGGCTATAGAGAGGGCTGACAAAAATCCTTGTGTGTTACAGTAACTCTTCCCTCCCCCCCAAGTACAGACATCAGACATCCTTTGCTTTGCTTTCTGCCTTGTTGCTTTTAATCACTTTTAAAATTTTTTTTACATTCTTAATTTCATTTTTCTGACAGAAATTACATTGTTAACATTATACAAAGTGGACTTGTTCATGCATATTATACGTTTACTTTGATCTGACTTACTTGATACTGAAAGACTTTTCTGAACCGTTGAAGAAATTAAATGTAAAACGAGGGTGCATGAACAGACAGAAACTGTTTAGTCATGTGATATTTTGGTCCGTGAGGCCTGGAATCACCAATAGGATACATTTATGTACAGATTTTTGCCTTCTGTTTTCTGACCTCCTGTTGCTGAATAACAACGTACAGTCCTGGTGAACAGTGCTATATGGAACAGTTTAGTATTCTTATTCTTATCAGCTGCCAATATTTAGATTGCAGTCACCCCAGAAAATATGTAAGCAGGTGCCACGCAAAGACATTCCTTCACTCTCTGATGTGAGCTTGAATTTGGAAAAGCTGTATGATCACAGAAATCCCTTTATCTTCTCTGGTGACAGCTCTTTTTAGCATCAGTTGCACAGAGTAGAGTGGTACATTTTTGGAGGGCAGTTCACAGGCACACTCTGGAGATTGGGCATTCAATTTTAACCTCCTTACATGAAAAGGATATTTTCAAAGCTAAGGGTGGGCAGGGCTCTGAGTCTAAAATTGTGCTGCAAGTCTTGAGTGCCTAAGGTGTCAGGCAGGCAGAAAGTCAAGGAAAGTTGCAGCACAGCTGTGCCCTTAAAGGAAGTTGATTTTCAGTAGCTATTCTACTCCCCTTTTTATACTGGAGGTGCACTTCACATATGAGTCAAAAATGAGAGTTTTTGGTTTCAAATGAGGTTTGAAACAGAATGTGAGTTTACACATTTCTACTGCTTTCTCTTCCTGCTTTTTGGAGCTGTGTATATTAGAAAATCCTGTATGTGAGAAAAGTGACTGAATAAAAGATATTTCATGTTTGTATTTCCTATGTCCTGCTTTTTATAAATTTAAGAGCTTGCCATTGCATTAAGAAACTATCTTGGGGGCACAGATCTTCCGCTGGTAAATTGTCAGCACTCCAGTGAAGTCAGTGAGGCCAAGGACCTGCCTGACTTTGCAATCAAACCATCAAGTATTTCCTGTTGTGGATAATCTATTTGGTAAATATGGAGGGTTTCACCTTACGAGAAACATTTTCATCCTTCCCCCTTGAATTTTTGTACTTAATACTAACTGGTCAATCAATAAATAACTTGATCAGCTGCCCACCCACACAGACATGTCCTTAAGGCTTTCAATAATCTTGTAACAACCCCTTGGCACCAGTTGTGGAAGTTCTGGGAACCATCTTAACTGAAAGACAGAAAACACTGCTTTAATGAGAAAAGCACTACTTCTAAGTGAAATGAACTTGGACCAGTTCACATTGTCAGGTCATGCTTTAAAATCTAGCATTGACAAGGGTGCCTTTTTGGCAAATTTTCTAATTCTGTCAATTTTTAATATTTGAAGCCTTCTTTTGGGTCTGCCGGTCTTGGTGTCTAGGAATTCTTCCTTGAAGAATACTTTCTATTTTGTTTTAAAGTGGATTATTACATCCATTCCTAATCAGCAGACAGTTTGGACTTGTAGTCAGAGCATGGCTTGAAGAGGTGCTTATTTGATATGTTGTTGAAAGATTGTATCCTCTTATAACTTTTGCTTTTTCTATCTGCTTCCCCCATTTTCTTTTTACCTCAAACACCTTCTTACATATTTTTTTTTAATATTACATTCATTTCCATGTCTGAAAATCTGAAGCTTAATATAAGCCTCCTTTATACCCTCCCCCACTCTTCTGCAGGTTTTTGGTAACCTGTCTGTCTCTTACTATCATTTTCCTGAAAACCAGACCCTACTTGAAAAGCTGTTTCTCTCATTTATTCATTCACGAAACCCCCACAAAGTTTCTGCAAGAAACCTGTCCCATGACAAGCAACTAACAAAAAAAGAAAAAGAAAAGAAAAAAAGGATTTACAGCAAATAATGTCACAGCAGACTTCTACAAGTGAGTATAAATCTGATTTTGAAATATTTTTCTGAATAGATTGTGTCCCTTTATGGATGTGTGGTAAGGAACTTCCCTGCCCTATTTATTTGTTATTTCATCTATGCTTCTGTAAGCTATTTAAGCTTCATTCCTGTATACACTTCTTTCATTTTCAGGGCTCTGCACATCTTCTCTCCAATCCATACCTACTGCCTTCCCTGCTCTGTGGAGCCCCGCTAAGCTGTCCTGGTACTCACTTGTGCTATGAGCCAGCAAACAGTTGACACAATGTCTCCCCTTGCTGTGAGAGTCCAACAACTTCATTGTTGGATCAAGCTTATTGCCTGGTCCACCACTGAGTCTAAACTGTAAACAGCTGTGGATCTTTGTAGTCATTAACAGACTCCTCTCGAGTGGTGCATAAGCCTGAATTCACCAGGGAAATAGACTTGGACATGTGCCTAATGGTGATATTTGCAAGTTTTAGAATGGGGGACCTGAAAATGGGCCAGCAACCCTGTTAGGCTTAATTTCATTATTTATTTTCTTCTTAATGCTGTGTATTCCCTGTCACAGTGAGTCCTCCTGGAAAACCAAAGAATTTCAGGTTGTACCTATCAGGAGTTGCAATCTGCAATGAGGCTGTGGGAGGGCTCTCAGCCATAGCAGCCCTACCTAAGCAAGGTGTTTTCCTGTTGTTAAGTCCTCAAGGTCAACAGCAGTGGGATGCAGAGTGGCGAATCTCTTTTTACAGTGGTTCTCCTCTGGCCAGGGTTGAACTAAAGAATGATAATTGTTTTGATTTTACACTGTTAGCAAAGATAAGGTGGAAATGGCTTTTACTGCATGTGAGATGTTAAGCTGTCAGTAGCATGAACTCAAGACCACTCGAAATTTTCACAGCAAAGGGGGATGTGATGAACAGACAGGCGGTGAAGTAAAAGGTGACTTGGTAATCTGGAATCACCAGTGAGCCCTGAATGAGACCGTGCAGAGATAAGGGCATGGATCTCTTTTGTTAGTTTGCAAAGCACCCTGACTGCTGACCTGCTTGTTAGTCTAGATGTTCTAGTTCTCTTTTTTTTATCTGAAATACCACCTTTGAACAGACCATGCCCACAAAATAGTCAAAGCACATCAAATGACGTTTCCTGCAATCATTTTTGTCAGAAAATTCCCATCAAACCTGAGAGTTAGTGGGTGTGGAGCTGACCCTGGAACGCTTAAAGGGCATGTATGGGATTTAATTTTCTGAAATTTAGAGAGGGAACTTATCCATTAGATGACTCAGTCTATAACTTTACCCTGCAGGATTAATGGTCACAATGGATTTGGGTTTTGGCTGCCTCTGTGTTAAAGTCCCTGCTGTGGGGATAAGTATACCCACTTTTGCTTCTGAGCAGTGCCACTCTTGTCAGAAAGGAGTTTACATCATTGCTCAGAATACATCACAAGCCATATAATTAAATTATTTACTAAAAAACCCCCAAACAACACAAACTTGGGTCTCTATTTTCATTCCTTGTTTTTCATTCTTCCTGGTTCTGAACTTTGCTACACAATGAAAAAAACCCAAGAAAATATTGATACATTGTGTTTTAAAATTTCTCAGTTTATCTGTAAACACCCTCTCATGATGTCAAGTTATTGAAACCCAAGAGATAATCATATGGTAGCTGCAATATTGTTTAATGTCTTGCTAGCTGATGTTATAGGGTATCTGTTTCCTCCATTCATATGTATTACTATATATATACTCAGACACCTGAGCTGTCTACATGTTGAATTACAGCATTCTTTGCATCTGCCTTAAATAATTGTGTGCAAAGAGCTAAAGAGTATTTCAATAAAATGCACTGAAACCTGATGACCTGTCCTAGAGCTCTTACAGGTACAGTGCAATGATCACATATTGTTTACATAATATCTCCCCCTTTAATGTTTTAAAAACAAAGGTGGGGTTTTTCAAAGGTTTTTCAAAAGACTTTCTTTTTAAAACCAATGTTGACAATTCAGGCAAGTGTTGTGCATTCTGCAAAAGCACTATTAAATAATTAGGGCAAGTTAAAAGTACATCCATTATTTGCATGTTTTTTATTTTTGGACCTGCTCCAAATAGATTAGCATTAAGTATTTTATGGTTTTTTGTTTGTTTTGTTTTGTTTTGTTTTGCAAGTGAGGTGATCTTTGAGGGTGTTGATTATCAGGTGAAGATAGTTCAGAGGCAGATGGAGGTGACATGTAGATTTAGGTGACCCTCCGTTAGAAAATCTAAGGAACATGAGATTAGTTACTGAGTCTCTGATTTGCTGAAATGTACTGCAGTTGCATTCTAGGGTCAGGAGGATCTGCTTTGAGTCATCCTTTTCCAAGGGTACACCTGTCTTTGCCTCTTCTTCCCTTCTGTTCTTTCTGAAAGTCCTTTATTTTTCAGGCTTTTGAATCTTTGGTCTCCCACAGCAAGAAGTTTCAGAGGCCTCTGCTTGTGCATTTCCAAAGCAGCTGCCTGTGGAGCAAGGAATTGCAGCAGGGGATGCCTCTTTGCTTCGCTCAGCTACTGAAGAAGAAGGAGTTGAGGGACCTCAAGAGCAGTTTCAGTCGTGTGTGTTGGGCAGTGACCCATCCCGCAGGGTGTAGAGCCCGAACGGGAGCACAAGGGAGTAGATCATGGAGATCGTTAGCAGCCAATAGACCTTTTCTTCCTCAAACCAGGACAACTGCAGTTTCATTTGTTCCAGCCATGGCAGAAGCACCCAGTGGTTTCAATGGTACAGCGATCACCCCTTTGAGAGCATTATTTCAAACTCGATGCCTGTGGCATTGCATTAGTATTGGAGGTTTTTATTGTGTTAATATCTGGAGCTCTGTGTAAGGAACAGAAGCATTGTCTGAACTTCAGCAGTCTGAGGCACTGGCCTTGTCTTTTCTTGCTCAAGGAAACTTTTGAGGGTGGATTTTCAGCTTGCTCTCTTTCCAGCATAAAGCACCTCTGTATTTCTCCAAAGTGAATTGGGAACAGATCTCCTTGTACAGGGAAATAAAATATTTTCCCCTGCACTATTTTCTTGGGAGTATGCAAAAATCCCATGTGCATTTTTTTATGAACTGGACCCTTCTCTTTTATAGCTGGTAGTATTCATGCTTATTACAATGCCATATTATGGCCTCAGACACTTTTTATGTCCCTCTTACACAGCACCCTAGAGAAAGATGCTTCACTAAGCAAGAACCAGTAAACTTGCTACAGAATCAGCGGAATACTTTTCACAAAAGTGCATAAACTTCTGTTCTTAAACATTGTCATCTTTCACCTTAACAAGCACAGAGAAAGGTTCCACTGGTTTCTATGCCTTGTTAGGTCTATCATCTTTTTAATTAATAGTGTTTTTACGAAGCCGTCTGAACTGTGTCATTTCCATTATCAGAAAACCATTGCCATTAATGAATAATTTTCATTTCTGATCCTTGATATCATGCTAGTTGATCTCCTGTTTCCATGCCGCCGAATGATAGCATCGTTTTCTGCCCACGATCAAATTTAATTTGGACTCTGATTATATTATGCTGTTGCGACTGAAGTGTCAATTTTTGTCAGGCAATTAGGAGCTATAACCTGTGAAGTTAAGTTTGATAGGCATTGTAATTGGATTGTTACAGTAATAGCTTGGAACATTCCCTTTTTTTCTTGCTTCTTTGATTCTTGATGCATACTTTAGTTGTGAGAACAAAGGCATTTTGTTGTTATGCAACCATAGGATGTTCAAGACAACAAGATGGAATTCAGGTTTTTCCACTTCCCCCAGATGGACTTAATTTAGATTTAGTTTTGACCACAAATTATTCCAGGATTTTAAAAGAATTTGGGGGTGGTGTGGGGGGGTGTGGTGGTGTGTCAAGGAAACACTGAAAAAGAGAGCTGTAGAACCAGAGCTGTTAGGATTATAATATGGAGGTAGGCTTTACATTAAAAAGCTCAAAGGCATACAAAAGTCCTCAGACTGGAAATGTGTCGGATTACCCAGGCAACTCTCACTCCTTTTCATGGCCTTTGCAGTTTACATACTTTGCAAATATTTAGGAATATAATTTAAGGTCACACTATGGCCTAAATTCTCTATTAGTGTAGGTCCGGGCTGTTGCATTCTGATGAATCAGTAGAGAAATTGGCCCCATGAAAAACAAAAACAACGTAACACATAATGGAGAACACTTCTCTTTTTTTATGAATCCTTGCTGTCAGACTGCAAGTTACCTGCTTTTACATTTTGGTTGTGTTTTTTTTTTTTTTTTCCTCTGCAGACACAGTAGTTCAAAGTCTGGCGATTTGTCAAATGAATTTTGTTCTGAATGTCTTTAGGGTGTGCTCAGCCCCTCCCCTACCTTCATCTCTTGATCATCTCTAATGAAAGGCACAATGAAGAGACCTTTAAAAAGGACAATGGAGAGAAGATAGTTTTTCTAGTGCTTATTTCATTGGGCACTTTTCATAAGTGCTGCTATGTGACAAGCAATAGGTAGAGGAAAACAAAGAAACTCCAGCTGCTATGGAATGTAAGAGAAAAGCTCACTTGCAACAGGATTTATCTGGAGCAAACTAAAAATCAGTACTAGAACTATTAGGTAAATTTGAAAGAGAAATTAAACTTTTAAAATTGACTGTAGGAAGTTTTGAAAAGTTTTATATGCTGGGTATGAGATAGTTGTATCCTCTCAGTCAGCAAATATTGACCAGGATTTCACCTTTCTCTTCTGTCAGGCATGATACTCATCTCCTTCCCACCATGCTGTGTCAGCCGTGCCACACTACTTATATCCTTAGAGACAGACTTCTTTATTCTGATAAATTTATGATATCCAGTAATTTCGTGATGTGTGTGACTGGCTCTTTCCTACTTCAGGCATATGTTCAATTTTCTCTTCTGGCATCTTCAGTGTCTGGTCTGCGCTTGGTCAAGGAGTAATTTTGTGAATTTGCAGAATTCTTCATTGACAGCCATTTGTTCCTCTTGGATCTGTCCCCTGCTCACCTCCCAACAGAACTCCTCCTCCTTCTGCCTCTTCTCAAACCTACACCAGAGATTTTCTGTCAAGGCTAATGGATTGAGTATTCACATCCTATTGCTTCAATCATGTGCTCTCTCCGCAGCTCTGTTTCCTCCTGTAATTCCACTTCTCTGCCATGTAAACTCAGTAAGTTCATTTACCAGTCATACTCCTGTAGTGTTCTGCTAAATTTCACTATATACTGTTCCACTTCCTCAGTTTCTGCAGGGCTCAGGTGGACCATGGGTTCTTGTGGCTGCCCTGTCCTCTGAGCCCACTTGGGACACCAGGGTATGGAGGCAGCAGAAAACTGGAAAGCAGCAGTTACCAGACTCTGTCAGCCAGTGGGGCCCTACTCACTCAGTGGGACCATTTTATTTTGTCCATACTTATGCTGACATTTGCATAGATGCTAAAATCTGTTTTATTTTTTTAAAAAATAATTCTTTTCCCTTTAAGTTTTTTTCTTTTTTCTTGTTCTATGAAAACTATTTCCAGTGAATATTTCCACTTACACTTTCTCACCCATTTTATTTATTTGAATATACAGAGTCTAAATACAGGGGCTAAACTTCCTGGCATTGTCCCCATTAGTCTCATGGTATTGAAAACTGATACTGAGGACTGGAAAGGATGCATCAGAACTGCTACTGAGGGAGTGGATTGCTGATGTGACAGAAACTGCTGCATATGAAAAGGTGATATATGGAATGGAAAGTAAGCCAGATGAATTTGAAGGTATTTGTAATCTATTCTCCAGCTGCATCAGAAGAGATGTCCTGAAATATGATAGAAGATAGTGGAGAGAGGTTGAAGGGTGAATGAAAGCTTTTGTTTCAAAAGGTAATAATAATAACAACTTATCGCCCTGCTTTTCTGTTGCTGTACTTTGCTTTTTCCTTTGTTTTTCTTCCTTCCTGGGAGATAAGGATGAGTTGCAGTTATACATGAAAAATAAGTGAAAGTTGTAAATTTTTCAGTACATGTGTTCTGTTTGCAAAAAGCAGACTAAGGATCAGATGAAAAAGAGCAATAGGGAGACACACAAGCATGTAAAAATCCATTCCAGGCAGTGGATGTATGCAACTTTCTGGAATCTATTGGTGACTTGAGCATGTATTAAATTTCTACTTTTCAGATGATCTGATACAGGTGTAGCAATTACCACAGACCGATGTCATTAATTGTAATGTTCTGTAGGAGTAATCAATGAACTCTGTTTCCTGAAAACAGTTTCACCTTTGAGCTACTAGTGCTGTAATGAAGAGGGTGCAGTATATACTTACATAAAGAACTTAGAATCTATTAGCACCTGTGCTGAGCACTAAAGCTGCTGATACTTTGCATGCAAATTGTAGTCATCATCTGAGAAGAAGCAGAGTTCATAGGTTCAATATTCTCTCACTTTCAATCTCCTATGTCAGCTGTGTCTTAACCAGCTGGGGGCAGAATTACATTCTGGAAATTAGTGAGAAAAAAAGGTAAAAATTGAAAATCTACTCTCTCTGCATCTAGCCTCCCCATTCATATGTTATAAGTCAACATGAAAAATCCTAGCAAGTATAAATGATATCTGATTTCACATTATATTTTTAAAGTGTCAGTACTCAAGTAGGTTTACATTTGACAGGTGATTTAAATACTTCAGTACGTTTCTATAGCCATAAGAAAAAGTCTTTATCAGGATAAAGAACTTGATGAAAGTATTAATTTTGTGCTAATGTGAGGAACATTACTACTATTTTTTTACATGCAGATGTATGAGGCATTTTATTAATCTTTATAATTTTTTCTAAATATTTCATTGCTTGAGGACACTTCAATGACTGATAATATATATTGTTTATCCTACATTTATCTTCTATACTGATTCTTGAATGCTATGCTCTGAGTATATACCTTATTATGATTGGTGCAATCTTACCATAATGGTACGATAGACATATCTGTATTTCTGTAAGACTTCTAAGGATTTTGCCTTTGGTAAAAAAATGGTGGGTTTTTTCACCTCATACCAAAATAACATTTTTAGTACCTACAGCAAATATATGGCTCAGCCATCTCACAAGCTTTAATACCTTTTCCCTCACATCTCTCACAAAAGAAATAATCGTGGTGGTCTCTGTGCTCAGTTTTTGAACACCATGAAACTGTTCTCTGTTTAATCCTATCTGAAATAATATTAAAATGGGTCTGTTGTGAACACTGTGACTCCGAAAGGAGACAGAAAAATCACAAGTATAGACCAGCAGAGTAAAACAGTACACAGAGTTAATGAAACAGAATTGAGAAAAGCACTCCTATGGGCAACGAATATTTTGCATCCCTGCTCAGGGATGTCAGTAGGTTCATGGTAGTTCGCCTATGGGATGGTGCCATGAGTGTTTCACACTTCGTATCAGTTTCATCCCTGGCTGGTCAGACTGACCAGGTTAAAAAGATGAGAGAAAATTCATCCTCAACATCTAATGATATATTAAGTTACTGAAATAATACAATGCTGAAACTAGATTCAAATTCTGACAAGATTAACATGTAGCTCCTTCTAGGTTCTTTGTTTATGAACATGGACCACAATATTTAAATCTTCATGTGAGGTCTCCTAAAACATGAGAATCTGGGCTTTTGCTTTAGACCAGTGAAGATAAGAATGAACCACAGGATTTGTCTTGGCTTCAAAGTTTTTCAAAATCTAGCAAATTTCAAATATTTCTGAAAATTCAGGAATTTTTGTTTGGACTTACCTTTTGTTGAAAGCGTGCCTCTTGCATGTCTGTGAGAAACATAAAATGAAAAGAATACTTCACAGCTAAAATGAATGGTTGTTTTAAACGATTTTCTCCCCTTTGGATTTTCAAATCAAAGACAACATCACTAGGATCGAACCAGAGGATTTATTAATATCAGAGTAGTTTGACTTTACCATATGAGGAAGGTTGTCTTGTCCAGATGTTACACTAGGAATATATAAATCATTATCATTCTGGGATCTGATTTTCAAAATTACTCTCAACATAGACCTGACTCTGCCGCAGTGTACATTGAAGCAGATGATTATGAACACCTCTGGATAGTTCATCATACATCAGCTCTTGTCATTGCATTCAGCTAACAGAAAAGACAAAACAATATAGAGTGTATGAGTAATCAAATAAATGGAAGATCACTTATACCATTCAACTTTATTTTGTTGTGGCCATGTTTCCTAACAGACTGTGTTTTGAGCCTGGAGTCAGGGCAGAGTGACCTGCACTGACCCAGGAGGACACAAACACCTGTTGGTTTCTGTTAGGCCAGAAAATTGCTCATTTATTTCTCTTTACAAGGAAATTGAGCACATGAAGTCTAAAGCAGCCAACCTGTTTGGCAGCTCAGGCATTACAAATAGTAATCTCACATCAAGTTTTAACTTTGTCTATAACTTTCTTTGCTTCTTTTAGAGAAAACTGGGGCTGTGATTAAGGTCTTTCTCTCTTATCTCACCAGCTGTGTCCATAAAACCAGTAGGAATATTATTTTGGAGTTTTTTAACCCTCAAGTTCAAACTGGCTGATGGTACCACCTTTTATTGAAGGGAAAGCAAAGGGGAGTGAGAAGAAAGATGGAGAGACAGACAAAACGGTTACATAAAGCTCATTTCCATAGGAAGCCAAGTTAAAGTGTCTTTATCTGTAGGAATGGTAACACTTAGTTATGTAACTCTCCAGCTTACTTGAAGAGGTGATTAGCTGTTCCTAATTAAGCATTCAGCTACAGTCCCATTATAAGACATTTTCCCCTCTCCAACAACTCAGTCATAAATTTAAAAAATCAAAATGTTATAACCCCCCACCAACAGGCCCATAAAAATCCCTATGCATTCACATTTTTAGGGTTAAGGCTTACTGACAACTTGAGTACTTTATGAAGATTGTGATTAAATTGAGTAAGTACTTTTTGAGATTAAAATACTTGAAACAGCTTATTTTTAAAATATTTGCAACACCTATTGTTCCTTTGTATCCATCTCTGTGTCCAACAAAATCACATAATACCACAGAGTTTGAAACATAAGTAGATTTCAATACTGACTGTGCAGAAGTCAGTTTTAGGGGCAGGAACAGTAAAATGTTTAAGAAATATCTCTATTTGAAAAAATCTGACTTATTTATCCACCTATGAAGATGGCAAGGAGAAAAAATCCCCAGAAAACATAATACTTTCATCATCAGACTCTGAATTGCACTTAGGTGTTTCTGAAATCTCTTTTTAAAGCTCCCATTTCTCTTTAAAACTTCCTGCAGAAAGCCATTTTTCCAGGCAGAAACCAGAGGAATTAGAGGGAAGTGATTTCTTGACGAGGTGGCAGAGCTGGGGAGGGAACCCAGATCTGTGTGTCCTTCTCACTTGGCTGCTTTTGTTGGCAGCAGCTAAGGGAGCTGAACTACCCGTGTGACTCTCTGCAGACTGCATGCACTGTGATAGCCAAAACTCATGAATGTTCTTACTTTGCAGTGTTTTGTTGTGCCTTGTAAAAGCTGTGGTGAGTGGGTACCTCGTTAATACTAAGGGATCTTGGGGTTTGTTTTGCAAAGTCATCAGCTGTGACTTCCATCTAGGTAAGATGCTGATTTCCATGTGGTGCTGTGCTGCTGTGATTCATTAGATTTCACCCAGTCTTGCCCTAGAATTGGGGAAATTAAGCCCTTACATGTTGCCACGATACTCTGTTCACATTATATTTTCTGCACTATCTCAATTTAATTTACCTTGACTTGTATTAAAGGTTTTCTTCCAAAAGCCCTTTCTTATAGACCAAACCAATGAATTCAATGTGAGGAAGGCTAGACATCATCTTTTCACTCAGAGGAATAGAGCACAGAAGAGGAAGCCTTTAAGATGCTACTATCCATCCTTTTACCTGACAGTATATAAAGAACATAGTATAAGAGTAAGGACTGAAGAGTTAACATCTTACATTAATCTCACCCATTATATTAAGTAATATCTTCCTCAAATGACTGTACAATGCAGTACTAATAGTTTCACATCAGGATTTAAGAAGTATTGTAGCCCTTGAATAATTTTCTTTATTTAAGTCCATGACAAAATTACATCCCAAATAATACACAGACATCTGCTTTGAAACTTGCTCAGACTGGTGGGATCAGTGGAACTTTACAGCCAGACCATTCAAGAAAAGATTCCTCAGTTTTCGCTCATCATGCACAATTATGAGTTTTGACTTCAACTACTTATAATTACAGTATTCTGAAATGATGTCCTAAATATATATGTTTCACAGCATGACTGTGACTTCAAGCAAATTCCCTTGTCTGAGGCTCTTGGTAAAGTAAAACTGAATTAGTGAGAGTACAATAAGCAAGTTACAGTGTTTAGATACAATAACCAAAAATAAAGTTAATTTAATCTTCCAAAGTAGGACAGCTTTTCAGTGTATTCGTCACTATGGAGATTTAGCAGTAGATTCCAACTTGCATTTTAAGAGCAAACTTACATAATTGTGAGTCCTGGTGTGGTACTGCTGAGCGTATTCAGGCTGGAATTACCAGTTAGACAGATCCTGCTTAGCCTTGTAGTTAAAACATGCTAGTAGTTTACACACGTGTATGACAGATGATAATAACCATCTTTATAATCACCTTTGGATTTCTCTTTTCTTCCTTGCTCAATGCCACCTAAAAGGGAAAATCAGTATTTGTGGTCAAGGCTGGAGATTCCTGGGGTTTAATTTTTTTATCATTTAGCTAGTTTTGTGAATGAGGATGTGAAATATTTTTGCAACATGTATTTTAAGTAAACACAGTTCATTTATTTGTTTGCCTATTTATTTATTGGTAGACAATATGTATTTGTGGGTGTATGTAAAGATATTAATGAGGAAAAAATTATTAGATGCATTTAAGAGATTTCTGGGCGCTCAACCTTGTTAAAGTATGCAGAACATTTTTTGTTTTGATAGAAAAATTATTTGATTCTGGCAGTATTTGTTGCACATACTTTCTTCATTCCTACATGATTGATTGTAACCAGTTCTAGTCATTACATAACTTGAGGTAAATGTTTTGCTTTAAGTTGTCCATGCCTTAGATTCTCCAGCTGAGAAATGGTTGAGAAAAATAATCTATTTCTCACGGTGTTGGGAGGTTTAATTAAGTGTTTATAAAGTATTTTAAGACTTTTGCATGGACAGCATTATGGATGTGTCATGTAATACTATTATTAATGTATATTGCAAATTATTTTTTATCTCTGGCAATTTTCCATTACTTTAGAAAATTAGTCTAACCTAAAATATTGGCCAAATAGACAGAATATCTGCAATTGCTTTAATAAAAGTTCAATGATGGACTCATGTTGACTTTTATCTTCAACAATCTTCCCTTAGAGTCTCCCAGAAACATAGAACTTGAGCGATGCTTCTAATTGTTAGCTTCAGGCTAAAACTTTTCATCACTTTCTTTCGTTACTTTCTGTTAAACTCATTGAATGAAAAGGCTTGATAACATTTTATACTGTCTAATTCTTTATTTTGGGGAATACGAAAGACGAGTTTGACCTTCTGAATTTTCAGTCTAAACTTTGGTAACAGGGAGCATTCTTGTTTTCATTCATATTAATGCTGCATCTATCTCTTTTGCCCTGTAAAAAGCCATTAATATTGTTCTATTAACCTCTTTCTAAGTAATAATGACCTTTCCCCTGAAAATGCAATTATTGGACTTTTTTTTCCCATAATAAATCTCATTTATTAGAAAGTTTGGCCTTGTGCACTTTGTTCTCTGCCATTTCCCTAAAAAAAATCATCTTTATTTTCAAATAAGTACATTATTTTTATTCAGAAGAGTATTCTATAGTGTGTGTACTTGGTCATAATTGTAGAGGAGGTGATGGTGCTCAGTTTGATTATTTCTCTACCTTTAGAAAGAAAAAGGCTGTAGTGACTGTGCTCTACATTGCTCCATTGCTCACCGGTGCTCTGGCTGTTTGTAGCTGCAGCTTTTTGCCAATATTTTCCAGCCAGGTCAGTTTGGTTCTTGCTGATGTCCAGTCCAAATGATCTCTGCTTTGTTAGACAGAGCTCCTATGCCCTTTCTGAAGCAAGCCATGAATTTTTTGAGGTGTTGCCATCAAACATTCTCCATTTCACCATCAGCTCCTGAGAGTAGGAAGGAGGAGAAATATGACACATCTCCTGATGTGTGTGGCAATGCAAACTTCTGGGGGGACTGGAGGGGAGGCAGGGGAAGAGCTGTTATTGTGTTCCTGATCTTTGAGCTGCTGCTTTTGTCAAGGGAAATGATGAGAAAACTTTCCTGTATTCTAAAGAATACAACAGTAATAAAAGTATCTATAACCTCTCCACATCCTTGATGAAGCAGTGGCTGTAGCAGAGGGAATTTTCTTCACCCCAGCAAAACAATGCTAAGAAGCAGTGTAGAAGAGCTGTATTATTGTCCTGGTTCTTCTCCACTCCCCACTCTACTCTTGCTAGGAGGAGTAGGCAGTTGCTTAAGGTCAGAGAAAGGAGGAAGGTTGTGGCAAGTCCTTTTCTCTGGCCATTTTCTTTCCCAATTATAAAGAATCCTAGAAGAAGAAATGTGAAAATCCATACAGTTTTTCCTACCTACCTAAATAGGAAAAACACATGTAGGGGAAGAATATTTTTGTGGTTATAGGTCTAGGCTGGAAAAAGGAAAAAGTGGATTCAGAGTCTGGGGTGGGTTTTTTATTGTTTTGGTTTTTTGGTTTTTTTGTTTGTTTGTTTGTTTGCTTGTTTCTTTTTTTCTAAGCAGAGGCAAAAAAAAAAGGCTTTTTTTAATTGAACCTATCAAATTAGAATACAAGTTTCTTAAAGCATGAACTGAAATAAAGGCAGAAGTTACAGACTACACATTAGGAAATAGGAAGGGAGGCTCAGCTTTATGAAGATTCTCTAAGAATGTCAGAAAATGGATGTTAATTGTGTACCATGGACAGATAGAATGTCCTTCCATGTATTCTCCCCACCCATCTTCCAAATTAATCAGACATGTTGTAATGAATGTTAACATAGAAAAACGACTTTGTACCATGTAGGTAGGTAGACATGAACTATACCGTATGCACAATTTTAAGATGAAGAATTTTTTTTAAACTATATTTTTTCTAACATTTGTTTGAACTGCATCCTTCAGAAAACTGCATTTTCTTTGTATTTCCTGGCTCTGTGACTCATCAAAATGAGCTGTGCTAGTCACATCAAATGATGTGTTTCATAGAATAAGACAGGAAAAGCAGCACACTGAGTCATTGTCACAGGGAGGGTGGCTGCCAAACCACTATTAGACAACATAGGGAAAAGCGAACATATTAAATGACTGGGGTCACAGAAACACAGCCTAGTGGCAGGAAATCATTTACAATCAGGTGAACATGAGTCTCCTCATCTTTTTAGTCTGTAGTTTAAGGAAGAGACACGTGCTATCATGATTTTTACCTGCCTATCAACTTCTGCCCCCACTAACAGTGTAAACTGTTGGCCATCAGAAATGCAAAGTTCTTAAGTCACTTCCTAAAAGTTGATGTTTGTACGAAGCTGGGAACATCTCATTCCTGAGAAAAGGGCTGTAACTCTGGTGCAGCCATCACCTGCTCCATGTGCCCTGCTGTGCTGGCCACTATCCCACCTGCACTGGCTGGCCTGGCAGCCATCGTGGGGCTCTCAGCTCAGCACAGCACAGCCTGCCCCTTGCCCTGCAGTCACAGAAGGATCTGGGGCTGTTATATGCCTGGGTCATCCTTATGGACCTGAGAGAGTAAGTGGAAGAATGAGATGGCAGTGGAGACTTTATGTGGTACACTAGATGTGGTGATGATACACAGTGACAGAAAGAAGTGTGGAAATAAGGAATTGCAATATAAAGCTACTGCAAACCTGGATTCACTTTTCCTGGTGAACACCTTTCAGTTCTGTCTAGGTTCAACCAATTGCTCTAATTTAATTTATAACCTTATTCTGAGTGCTCAGGTTATGCTTCTTCCTAGAGGCACTTAAGCTTCTGCTTCAGCTCTGCTAGGAATGAAGGTTTGTGCAACTGTACTGTTTGTCTGCTGCGCCCAAAGTCAATCGAAAACAAGGCCCAGTTTTGACAAACTTGATTGAGGAGTGGAAGTCCCTATTTAAATTCCTGTAAGTTTAATGAAAATGAATAAGTGGCTAGAAAAAATAGTTTATGCTAATTATCCCTCAGCAAGCCAAAATTAACTGGCTAGTCAAACAGCCTTCTCCTGATGCCAGGCTAACTATAGCAAGAATTATCTTTTCCTTGCTGGGGCACTGTTCTGACAGGGAAAATGAAGGGATATAGGATAAACATTTGTATGACATTGGGGTTTCATTTGTCTTCTGATGAAATAATCTGACTGCTATGAAAAACTTTTTCATTTTTTAAATATTTGTAAAAAGGGAAGAAGGACTACAAAAACTATTGCAGCATACAATTGTTTCCTTTTTTTTTCTCCCATTGATTAATCTTTGAAATTTGATAACTGTCCATAATATCTGGGTTATTTTTTAGGCTGGTGATTTTTACCTGCTTCTTATTAGGAAAGCAACATGTATACTTCACTTGCTTTCCTTTAATTATTTTTGTATTTTAACAGACTCATGAACAGAAAGCAAAAATCTGGATATTCCATTATTTTAGCATGTTGACGTGGATTTGATTTTCTTTTTATCATTGTAAATTTGCTCATGTCTTCAACAGGCTTAAGAAGAAACAAAGACACAGCAACACATACACACCATGACAATCTGGACTCAATAATTATGGAAATATAAGCTGTTATGCTGAAACTCCAATATTGGCATTTAATCAAACTGATATTCCAAATTTTTTTCCCAGTAACTAATTCTTATCTCTAAATTATCTGGTAGGATTTTTCCTGTGGTTTGCTTTCCTTTTCATATTGTTGCAGACACAGACAGGAATTATCATCTGTAGAGTGTGCCACATCCACTTACATCAGCATACCATGTTTTTTTGCTTAATAACATCTATTACTGTTATCTGACAGAATATAGCATTCCATTCATTACACAGCTCAGATCTTTAAATATTACCTTTGACAAAAATTTGCCAAATTTCTTCCTTAATATAGGAATGTGGGGGGATGCTTTTACTGGGATTTTACTACTTCTGTGTTCATAGGGAAATACCCACATTTCATATTATTGAGATTACTGCTTATAAATGTGAGCACATTTATTTTTCACTCTACCATCACAGAGGACATAAGGGATAGAAGTTATATTGCAAATGTATGTGGCAGCTGGGAAAGGGTTTGTTGTATCTGCAAATTCAGTTTGCAGGCACTGTTCTGTAACTGGTTTCTATTCTAGGATGTACAGAATAGGAACCAGTAGCAGCTTCTGCATCCCTACACAGAGGTCTGATACTTAGAACTACTAGGACAGAAGGTCTGTGACTGTTCTTCTCTGCAGACTGACTTAACTGAAGGGTGAGACCTAGCCTGGAAGCCTTGATGAGAAAGCATAGCTCTCACCTCCTCATATGAATGCAAGAGGAAATATTGGGTAAAAACCGTTGAAATTTCTATACAAGCACAGGAGAAGGGAGAAGAGTCATGAGCATTGAGCCACATAGCCCTGAAGGGAAGACCTCCCCATGTTGCTTTTGTTAGTGAGCTCAAAGAAGGATTGCAAGGACTCTGGCTATCTGTGGGTGAAGATATTGAGAAGGCAGCACTGGTGTCCATGCCATGCATCACTTTGAGCATAGTTCAAAGGTGCGTTTCCACTGACTTAACTGAAGCACCTTGTAAGGCACCCTGAAGTCATTAGAGGGGAAACACTAGCACCCTTTTTCTTATACTAGTATGCTTCTATCATAATTCACTTATTTTAAAAAATTATTGCAACTGTAAAACAGAAGAAAAAATACAAAACTTCTGTGATTCTCAGTCAGTCTTGTTATATTTAATTTATGGCAAAGAAAAATAAATTATTAATTCATACTTTTGAATGTGGAATCAACAATACTGTGACTGGGGTCTTGCCTTTTCTACAGACAGTGCTCTGCGTTGGTGGGATTAGCAAGGCAGAGTTTGGAGCAGTGGTGTTCCCTGAAACAGTTTCACTTTCTACAGCTGGCTGCTTTTTCTCCTGGACGAAATTTCGTTTGAGATTTTGGTTCTGTTTGATTTTGGAAGGTCAACCTGTGACTCTAGCAAAGATCTGCTTTTCAGTAGTTTTCCAGCAAACAGGCTTAATCAGGTTTGATATTGCCCCATTCGGACACACACATTATGTGCTCACACATCTGCATCACTGCATCTGCAGACCCTACTGATGGTGTCCTGGTATCAAATTCATTGTCGTGGTTTGACACTGGCCCAGCGCCAGGCACCCACGAGAGCCGCTCTCTCGCCCTCCCCTGCCACAGCCGGGCAGAGGAGGGGAAAGGAAAAAAAAGTTAACAAACGCTTCGTGAGTGAGATAAGGACCGGGAGAAACACTTCAAGGGCGAAACAGGCTCAACTTAAGTTGGGAAGTGAATTTATTGCTAACAGAATCAGAGGAGGATAATGAGAAGTAAAAGAAGCCATTAGAACACCTTTTTCCCCCAGCCCCTCCCTCCTTCCCACCGACAGCGCAGGGAGACAGGGCCTGGGGGTTTGGTCAGTCCATCACCGGGATTTCCTTCCGCTGCTCCAGGAGAGGAGTCTTCCCCTGTGAGGCCGTGGGTCCCTCCCATGGGAGACAGTTCTCCTGAACTTCCCTGGCGTGGGCCCGCTCTCCCGAGCAGCGGCCGCACCGCCCCTGCTGCAGCGTGAGCCCCTCCCACGGGCACACAGCCCTCCCAAACTGCTGCGCCGGGGCTCTCTCCTTCCTCGGGGTGCAGTCCCCCAAGGACAGGCTGCTCCAGCCTGGCAGCAGGGCCCTCTCTCTCCAGCGGGTCTCCCACTGGATCACAGCCTCCTCCAGGCATCCACCCGCTCCGGCACGGGCACCTCCCCCCCATGGACCCATGGGCTGCAGGGGCACAGCTGCTGCACCATGGGCTGCACCATGGGCTGCCGAGGAACCTCGGCTGCGGCGCCTGGAGCACCTCCTGCCCCTCCTTCTGCACTGACCTTGGTGTCACCATGTTGTTTCCCTCACATGTTCTCACCTCCTCCTCTTCTCTGACTAGCATCCAAAATCTTGTGACTTTGTTTTGATTTTATTCTTAAATATGTCATCACAGAGGCATCACCAACCTCTCTCATTGGCCTGGTTTTGGCCAGCAGCATGTCCATCTTCAGAGCCATCAGCCACTGACTCTGCTGGACACGGTGGGAAGCTTCCAGCAGCTTCCTCACAGGAGCCGTCTTTGTGGCCCCCTGCTACCCAAAACCAGGCCGTGCCAAACCAATACATTCATCTAAAAAGAAGCTGCAATGATGCTCAGTTTTCCCTGACAAGCCTTATTTGGGAGTATATGTAGTTGCTGCAGTAATGTAATTTGTTAACTACTTTGGAGGGTAACATCCTCCGCCCCACAAGTTTAGGCTGTAATGTGCTACTGAGCAAGTCCACACAAAGTGTCTGTGATCATTCACCTTAAATATATATTTTTTATTTTCAGCAGAAGAGGACTGCAAACCTTCTTTCACACAGTAAATCCTGGCTCACTTCCTGCCCTTGGAAAAGATTATTTCAATACCTGTGAACATGTGCATTACAAGAGACAGGCTTCCTCCTTCCTGTATTGAAAACTGAGCTCTGAATATTTCTCTGGGAACCTCAAGCATGGAGAATTAGCACATTGAACAAAGAATGTCTTCCTGCCCCTGAAAGAAAAAAGGAGTTGACTGAGGTAGCACCAGTGTTACAGGCTGAGGACTAGCTCCTCATGGCTCAGAAGCAAAAGAGAGAAATGAAGCCAAAGCCTCCTACAGCAAATTTTGCCCTACCTCTTTTCTCCCTTTCCAGTACCAAACTGTATTGTCTTAATCTGGGAATGTGATTTATTTGTGAAATATCTAGTGGGTGGCAGAGGTGGGGAGCAATGCTGCACAAAGCTCCCCAGAGCTGCTGACCGAAGTAAATAGTGTGTCATAACACATTTATCAAATAATAATGGAAACCATATAGAACACATAGGAGGGGGAGGGGGAAACCCCACTCCCCACTGGGAAGTTACTGAATATTTCAGCCAGTTTATAAAAGGATGTGTACATGTATTTGGAAAGGGGGAGGTTTTTCTAGCTTCACCTCTGCAAATAAATCATTGGCCTGGGATGTCTGAGCAGACAAGTGAAATGGATGAGCACATTATAGATCAAGGAGGTGGTATTCCTGCCTTGGTTAGTTTGAGACAGACCACCCAAGCACTGTGGGACTAAGATGAGACTGTAAGTTGTGCCTGTAGAGTTCTGAAAGGCCCAAGCTGCAGCCTCTGACATGGCATGAAGGTGGGGGATAAAATAAAATTGGTGGTATTTCTCATATAGCGGGCATGACTTATCTGAACTGATGCTGTTCCTAATATTATTTTTTCCTTTGGCTGGATTGCCCCAATAGAGAAAATGAGAAAGAGAAAAAGTGGCAAAGGTGTAATAGTTATGCCTGTTTTGAAAATAAGTTAAAGTTTAGGTCAAATAAAAAGTAAAAAAAATAAAAATTTATTGATCTTGTATTTGTACATTATTCTCTGTTTGCCTATAGTGACTTTCAGAATACAGAAACCATAGTCAGATACTCTCACAGAAATTAAGAATTTTGCATCATAACTGGTCTATTGAAGTCATCAAGAATTACTTATGGAAAAAGACACCCATTCCACATGAATAGGGCTTACAGAGCATGGATGAGTATTACCAAAAAATTCCCAAATTAAAAGAAGTCTGACAAAGATGGTATTCTTATAAATACATGTATAGTTAACACTTTGGAATTTTTGCAAGGAAGACGTAGATATGAGGTTTGGAATGATCATCTTTAACAGGGAAACCTCTTAGAGTGAAACTGATCACCTTTTTATACTTATACATGGCAATAGTGGTTAAAGGCTGCAGTGCACATACAGTATTGAATTAGATGAATTTTAGGTTGTAAGGAAGCAAGGCAGGAAGCATAGAAAATTATCCACAGAAAATGATCCTCTTTTTTTTTTTTTTAAGAAAAAAAGCTGTCTTGATGTTTTTCTATTATAATTTAAAATTTTATAATTCTTAAAAATTTCTATTGAAGGAATATTGGAAGTTTGTACCAACATTTCTCTTATAGTGGACAACCTTAAATTGTTTTAAAATTATTAGAAAAACAAAAAAAACCCAACATTTTTTTTAAAAAATGATGGTTTTCCATCCTTTCCTCCTGGCTTGATCATGTCTGATAGCAGTGCAGCAGCATTTGCAGTCACATGTAGCCCCCCACCCTGCCAGGTCAGACACTGGTTTTGGTTGGCGACTGGGCCAGAGGCTGTGAGATGAAGCCTTGGGACAGCTCACCTTTAACACCTGCCAGGGGATGCCCTGGCCACAGAGGGATGGTGCTGGTGGTTTGTCTCTGCCTCCCATAACCAGTGTCTGAGCGGGGTGTCAGCTATGCTCCTGGAAACGGGATCTTCGGGCTGACGTAGGAGGCTGAGATGCTCAGCAATTAAGTCCCTGTATCACATTTCTGAGGAATGGAGACATTAACTCCCCATATTCAGGCTGGATTTCAGCTTCAGCATTCATAGTGCGTCTACCTAAATCTCCCCTGACGTTTTGATTTGATACAGTATCATTCAGTTGGTGCCTTAAATTGTGCAGCGCAGCTTTTTCTCCCCACACTCTTGAACATCTGCTCTGCTTCAAAAGTTGCTGCTGAGTTTTGCCTGAAAGAGAAGATATTATTTTCTTTTTTTTTCTTGCTTTTTTTTTTTCCCCCTCAAGTTTTAAGGGGAACTGACCCTAGGCAGGGGATGAACAATTGGTGTTTGTGCTGGAGAACAAGGCTGCAGGAGACTGGAAAGAATCCTTCTCTGCCCAAGGGCTTAAGGCACCCAAGCAACTGATCTACAGCTTGTGCTGTAAACTGTGGGCTATGGTTGCAGCTGTGATCTCTGCATGAGATTTACAGCCCCTGGATTTGCCCCTGCTGTGTTCCCAGCCTGACTAAAGCAACTTGCTTCGTTCCCAGCATGTCCTTGCAGAACGTGTTGCACATCAGTTTGGGGGGTATCTGGAGGCTGCTCCACAGCCTCATCAATTCACATAGACTGCCTACAACCTGGCCACTGGTGGGAAAGCTCTTCCTTGTCTCAAGTCCATTCTTGGAGGTAAATGTGGTGTTATCTAGGTGCTCAGCTACAGTAGTGACTAATTCTCTAGGTATTAATAAAAAGTCAAACAAATGCCAGATGTTGTTGAAGTAAAAGGAAAATTCCTTTTAAAGAAAGTTTATATAGGGGGTTGTTACACCTGGAACTATCTGGATGTTACCCTGTTTTCCTACTGCTGCTGTCTACATTGAGGCTAATTGCACCCATTCATGTAGAAGTTTAGCAGTTAAGCAACTGTACAGTGAGAGAGAGGACAGCAAAGAGAGCTGCCCGGAACGGCAGCAAAGCAGCACGGTGGAATGGGTTTTGGGAGGAATGCAGAATTGAGGGAGATCTGTGGTCCTGTGAATCCTCTTGCCTCCTTTGTTCCCTCACGTAGAGGTTTCTCCAGCAAGATGTCCTTTGTAAAGGAGCCTTCTTGTGTATTTGCTGGGCGCCTCCTTAGCACTTCCTCAGGTCTCTACATTGTAAGGCAACCTCAGAGCATGGAACGCTCGCCTGATAACTCTGTAGCTAAATTAATATGTAAGAAATGCAGTATTAAAAAGGGCCAGAAAAGACTGATTTGTTGTTGAAAGCATTGTCTAATGCATATTGTTGAAAGGATTCCTGTAGGCAAAGAAGACAGGTTTCCTTGACATAAAGAATAGGCCTTGATCCCATAATTATTTTGGCAGGTGCTTAATTCCCAAAGTGTGAGTTATCCTATGAAATTCAATGCACATAGTGAAACAAAGGAGTGGGAAGGGAGGAGGAAGGGATTACATCTGTTGAGAGAAAGGCAAGAGGGGCTCTCTGAGAAAATGGGACTGAAAGGAGGATTGAAGGAGGAGAGGAAGGGCGATTGGCGGATGAGAATAGGAAAGAAATTCAGATTTGAAGTTGAATCAGCATTTGCTGACATGAACGTGACACTAATGGAAAGGATTTGGGAGAAGAATTGATATAAGGTAATAGATTTGTTCTCTCCAAAACATTCTGTATGCAGGTAATAACATGTAGAGTTTGTTTATAATAACTTAAAGTGACATCCTTTGGTTTCAAAGTGAATTCATGGTCAGAAACAAGGAATGCCACACTCACCTGTTTTTCTTCTTCTTTCCTTCTTTCTTGAAATTTATTTCTGGAAGTCATTAAAATTCAGATCCCATCATTTGTAACAAATGATGTGAAGTGTTAGGTACAGTACTTGGAATATATGTTTGTTAAAATGAAGGAAGAGACTCTTCCAACACTTTGGGATTTTATGAATGATTTACATCTGGTGCTAAAGTTCATAAATGAAACGTGGGAGAACCAGATGCTTCATTTCTTGACTGCATCGTGTCTGCACATACTGATGGTGAATTGAAAATAGGAATGTCTCATAAATCAAGAAAATCTATTTTTGTACTCTTGATTTCTATTCTGAACATCCATATAACACCCAAACAAAAGTGGTAAAATTGGTTCCTTGAGAAACCCTTTATGTTTAGTAACAGTGTGAACATGTTAATAAAAAAAAAAAAAAAAAGAGGGAGGAAAAAAAGGAACCCATTTTCAAAATAAAAAGTGCTCAGAATGAGCAAGCGTTCTTGGAGATCAGCATTGAAGGCGCTTCATTTAGCAAGAGAAAGACTGAATGGAACTTCTGGGCAAACTCTGCCAGCCATACAAAGAGCTGTGGTGTATAATGAGGTGACATTTCACGGCTTTTGGCATTGGGTGGAAATTTACTGACATGATAACTGAAAGCAGAATCTGGCCCACCGATTGAATAGGAAGATTAAAGCTCACAAGCACACATTTAGAGAGAGAGGAGTGAAGTTCAGATGCTTAATTTTTCCATCAATGTTTTGGAATGGTGCTCTTAAGCCTTCCCTCTTTTCTTGTTGACATTTTCTACTGGCCTCAGAACTGGAAACAATGCATCTCATGTTGTTCAGGTGCCACTAAAATTTTTGCAAATAGGCTTTTAAAATACAATTTATTAATTTACAATGAAAGAATAAGCACAAGTCTGTCTAAAGAATTTTTTAAATAGAACTAAAAGATTCCTACTTCCTTGATTTCATAGCATGTGTTTATACACATATTTTAAAATATTATATTACAATTCCAAAACTACCTGTGAGAAATGGCAGGGTGGCAATAATAAGTTTGGATGAACAGGTTGTACCAAAGGGTTAGCAAGTACCAGCTGATGCGTGGTAGTGCCCACATGTGTCCTCTTGGCCTCCAACAAATGCATGGTAATTGGAGTGGGCTCAGCTCACTGTGCAGATGTGTGAGGCTGACTTGACTCACCTTGCAGTTGCTGTGGGGGTAATAGTGTGCTTCCAGGCAATTCTTGCAGCTCAACAGAAACTTGTTACCATGTGGGATCTTGTTTGTGTGTCTAAGCCCTGGATGTGCATACCTTGCTATTTCTGTTAACAATTGAAAACAAATATTTATTTAAATTTATTTGCACATCCTACACACAGATTGAGTGTAGGTGTGCTGACAGAAGGGAGACTTTAGGAAGGATTTCATAAAGGTGAAGGAAATGGCTTAGCAGCCAGGTTTCAAGGAGGCACCCCAAATGCAAGGAGCATCCTGAGCCATGGAGGGCCTCGTGATGGTATCAAGATATGCACTGCTGGCAGAGGAGGTAGAGCTTGTGAGCTGGGGGAGCTGACCTTGCTTTCAAAGGCAGGTAGGCAGATTGTATAAACACTTAATCAGCTTATATATTTGCTGCTCCAATATTTCTCTTATGGAAGCCAGTGGAAGTTTTGCCTTTTATTTCAATAAGAACAAGATCAAGCTTTTCTAAGGGGAATATTCCATTTCATGCTGGTCATTGCACCCACTTTCAGGCTGAGGTGGAGTCACTAGAAGTGACAGAAGCGCTCTGTATTCCTTTTAGTTACTTTGCTGCTCAAAATGTGTCCCTAACTAATACAATTTGCTATATGTCATAAAACACAAAGGAAAGCACTTTTCACGCCAAATATCAGAAAAGCACTCTCTTTTCTCAACTGCAGAAGTAACAGAAATGATGTGTTCATTTTAAATTCCATTCATGTAGGCCCTAATAAAAGCTATTATAAAATACAATTGTGTGGAGACAAAAAGAGAGATAATATCACTATAGCTCAATATAAAATTTAAGTAATTAAGACATGAAAACTATTACACAATTTACTATGAATGCAATGTGAATAATAAAAGGTTTAACCATTTCAATTCTGTTTTGTTGGGGGTTTTTTGTTTTTTAGGGTTTTTTTTAATAGTGTCTTTTGAAAGTGTTTGAGGTTGAAATATTCTTAAAGATCTAAATTCTGTATTATTTCAGAAGTTGAGCAGGACTGAAAAGTAAGGTAGCTGGGTTTCCAAAGAAGTCTCGTACATATTTTTAGGTATTTTGATGTAAATGTGGCACTCTACCACATAATGGATTCTACATGAAAAATGTCAGTTTCAGGTGATTTTGATTGTGGTTGTAAATAAAACAGGACATACTGAGTGAACTGAGGAAGTATTTCAGCAGTGCAAGTTAAGCAGCTGCATAATAGATATGAAATTGTGTAGATAGACAGATGGGTCCCAAGATTAAAACAAAAACATCCATAAAAGTACTGGAAAGAAAAGTATTTTTAAACAGGAGGTCCTTAAGCTCTGCATTTTACTTTCACATGATTCACCACTGTGTCCTCTCCTCTGATGGGCTTCACCAACCCTATTGGTAAATGGTTGAGAGGAAAGCTCAGTCTAGCCGTTCTCTAGCTGAGCGACTATCAAAATCCAGTATATTTAATAGACATTTAAATAGACCTATAAATATACATTTGTATTTTATATATATGAATGTATATATAAAAATAGACATTAATAGACATTTAAAAGATACCATTTTCTTGTTCACTGCCATATGCACGACAGCCACAGGCGTATACCAGCCTGTCTGCTAACACTTAGCAACATCTGCTCGATGATCCAGTCCCATCTTTTTACTTCATTCCAGTGTGATGGTGTGTGTATGTTTTCTAGCTCAAATTCGTGGCCAGCACTTTGCTTCGGCCGTGTCCAGGCTCTCCCCATGGAGCAGCACTCTCTGGAGCCGTGGGAGCTGCGAGCTCGTGCTGGTGGTTCAGTAGGTGGCACTCTTCCCCTTAGATCAGCCCGAGCCTTGGTCCCAGGTGCCGCACGGGAGATGAAGCAGGAGCTCCGCAGGAAGTTACACGACAGAGCCTCGTCTTGCCCTGCTGGGATGCCAGAGACTAGCGTTTGCCAATATCCAGGTTGGAATACATCCTACACTGGACCACTGTATGTGGTTCGTGGGCCATCCTGAGCTTATGGAGCAGCAACCTCCATACCTGTCCTGCACGGAGGAGAGAAGCAGGGACCGTCTTTAGCAACTGGGCAACATTTATGCTCAGGATCCAGTTCTGCCCAAAAACCTATACAGGGAATGAGAACAAGGTTTAGAGATCAGTAAGATGCAACTCCGAGGTCCACTGAGTTGTTTAGGGTGACATTTTCAAGAAAAGTTCACTGGTCTCACTTGGTAAATTTGAGGAGCGCTTGTTTGCTAGGTCTTCAGAAGTTGATGATCTGCAGTTCCATTTATCATAACTTTGTAGTACTCAAACCTTTGTCTGCCACGTCCCAGGTGCCTCAAACTGGGAGCCTTTTTATATAAAATCTTAGTCTTCAACATGCCTTAATTTCTTGGCTGTAAAATGGAGCTGCTAAGACTTATATATTGTGTTAAGACTTCCGGATGTGTAGTAAGGGATGGAAGTGTTTGTGATGTACTAGGCAAAAAAAGTAAAAAATTCACTTGAGCATTGTGCTTATATTTGTTTTTATGATGAAGAATCTAATTGTGAAGTTCATCTCCTGAACCTTTGGGATCTCTCTTTTCCTATTGTCATGGCTTGTTTCAAACTGGGATGAATCCTCCCACATATCACAATGTGTAAGCGAAATAATGATAAAAGGCAGTAATGATAAATTTGGCCCATGAGATTTTAATTTTTTATATTTTGTTAGTTTTGTAAATCACCATTTCTTCTTAAAACTGCAGAATATTATCTCCATTAAAGTTATATGAATGACTCAGATATTTATATACTTTAGGAACAATCATTAAAACAAATAAATAGTCCAAGTTACACAGGTCAAGTCTTAGGATAGGCTTTATAGGAAGAAAGATTTGCAGGTTTGTGGTTTTGTAGTCTCCCCAGTAACTCATCCCATACATAGTTTAATATTTGAGATATAAATTATTCATGAACAGTTTTTAGTAATCAGTGAATTAGCCACTTGCAATTAAAAAAAATTGACCTCCTCTTCTTGCATTTAATCTGAGTAAAGTCACTGTCATTGCTGTGTGATTGGGTCTCATCTATTTTTACCTGTTGTAGCAACTGTTTTGATCCAAAATTGAGAAAACCACCCTAGAAACCTTAAAAAAAGGTAAGTCATATACACATACATATATATATATATAACCCTTTTCTCCATGCAGAAAGACAATGCAAACTGTCAAAAAGAAAGGCAAACCTTTAGCCCTGTGTTTTGGGCCTGGCTGAGATGCAATTTTTCCCCATAGCAGCCTTCACAGTGCTTTGCACTGGTAACTCGAAAAGTTGTAACACAGCAATGTTTTGGCTACTGCTGAGGAGGGCTCCAGCAGCATCAATGTTGTCCCTCCAAAATTCCACCCCCAATCCCTGACCCGCTCTGCCAGTAGTGTGAGAGTGGTAAAGATCTTGGGAGGTGACAGTTTGGCAGCTGAACCAAACTGACCAAAGGGATACTCCATACAATATGGTCTCTGCTCAGCAGTAGAAGCTAATGAGAAGGATGAGAAGACAGGGGCATTTGTTATTTATGAAATTTGTCTTCTGGAGTAAGAACTACATGTACTGAAGCCCTGCTTCCCAGCAAGTTGCTGGACATACTTTGCTTTCTAGAAGTAGAGAATATTTTTTTGTTTGTTTTCTTTGCTTCTGCATGCTCAGCCTTTTCTCTTGCTTGATTAAACTGCCTTTATCTTGACTAACAAGGATTGCTTTAATTCTTATTTTTCTCTGCCTCCCCTGCCAAGGAGGGGAGTGATAGAGCAGCTTGGTGGGCAACTGGCATCCAGCCAAGGTCAACCCCACCACACAGCCACCAGAAATATCTAGAAAGCCAGATTACATATACCAAATATTTTGACATCTCTATTTGGAAAAGTAATGTCATTTTAGAGTGGATGACTCTTCTTTCCCTTTACCAGATAGAGCCTGAAAGAAAACACTGACTTCAGAATGTGAATTCTAAGAATTAAAAAATTTCAAAGAATTAAAAAATTTTCTTTGAAGATGTTTATAAGACAGTAACAATGGATGATGCCAAATATCATGTTCTCCATTTTGCCAAGACTTCTTTGCTTCAGTGCCTCACTTTTTTTCATCAGGCACAAACTGCTGACAGAATGTCACTGTAATAGGAAAAGACATCATTTAGAACAGTTATTAATATAAAAAACAACCATGTCAGAAGAGGGTTAGACATCCAAATGGACAATTTCAACAAGACACAATTAAAGTTGCATTATTTCCCTCCCTGGAGCTTAGAAAGAGGATAACTTTGCCTTATGTTTACCTTTTTTCAATTTGTCATTGAAACAGAAAACTTTTTTTTTTTAAAGCAGCTATACTGTCTTATCTACCATAGCTTTGATTTCTTCTTATCTTCATAGTTACTACATTGTAAATACTCGTTTATTCATGTAGATTACATTGTAGAAAAGATATTAGTAACAAAAGGCCCTGTGTTGCCTTCTGTATTAGGTGGGGTGGGAGCTAGTGGATAGAGATGAGGAGTGTGCACTGAGATGTTGAAGGCATTGTTTAGAGAGATAGAAGAAGAGAAACACAATTTGAAATGAAAAAAAAACTTAAGAGGACAAGATTTCATAGAGAAAGGATGGCAGGTTATGCAAAAACCTGTTGAAATGTCACAGGGAAATATAAGAAGATTCAGACCCTGGAATTTGAGTAGGCAAAGAAAAGAACTACCTTTAAGAGAAGTTTCAGTTAAGTTTCAGTGGAGTACAGACTGAAAATCTGATTTAATAGGTTCAAGAAGTAGGCTACAAGAAATTAATTCAGCAGGAAATTGTAGATGATGTAGACAGATAGAAATTCAATAAGCTCGGCAAGAGAGGGAAAAGCAGGCTGGATCCTAATGGCAGAAGTATGTATGAAGAAGCATGGGCATACTAAGGCTAAAAGAAACTTCTGCCCATATCTTTCATTACAATTACCATAAAACAGTGCAACAGATTCTAGTAAGAACTGATTATGCTCCTGTCAAAATTCTCATTGTGGGACTCATTTATGCCCTGGCCTCTCCCTTAAAATTTGTCTTCTTGAAGTTCTGAAAAAAAAACTATCTTAATTTTCTGCTAAGTTTGTTAATTAAGACAATGAAAAAGTTTTATCTTATTGCTGGATGAATTTTTTTTTTCCATCTGTAATAATTAATTCTTAAAATGATAGGAAAATATTTTGTAAATTTTTATTATTTTTTACTAAAGCTATAAAGACAAAACTTTTCCCCCCAGTCATCATTTTAAAGTGGTAAATAACATGGAATTTAATGTATTTAAAAGATAAAATGAAATTCAAATAAACAACAGCATAAAATATTCATCTTGTTATTCTCAAGCATACACATGTCATTTATTAAAAAGAGACCATTTCTATTAATATTCTTGAAACCATGCATTGCCTAACCTGGCCCTGATGTGCTGGAATGGGCATGTATATGATGGCTATCACTGGATGATTTTGAAAGCCTTACTGGGGAGAAAAAATATATTTTTGGCCAGCAACAGTCCAGATAGCTCCACCTGGACAGTGTGCTCACATTCAAGCCTGAGAAAGTGCCATATTATGTTTTCTGCATCCAGCCAGCTTAAAACTAGAATATGGGAGCTTATGCCCTGTGTTTATAAGACCGTGAGCCAGCATTCAAGATAAGAATTCACATTGTGCATGCAACAATGTGCTGTGTCAGTGCTTAAAGTCCTGAGCTGGTGCATCTAATTACTTTGTGTTTGTGCAAAAGTCAGTCACAGAAGTGAAACTTGTGCAGACAACTTGCTCCCCACTTAGCTCAGTCTTATAAATGACACTAACAGCTTCTCTTCCAGAGATTTTCCAGTCCTCTGGTGTTTCTTTTTGGTCTGCCTTTGTTATTTTTTCTCTAATCAACATATCCAAAGCAGAGCCTAAGAAAGCAAAGATTTTCCACTTCCAAAATCTCTCCATGGACAGATCCATATAGCATCTACTGATGGATGACAGCTTATTGTTCATTTTCATTATAGTAAAACATAAATCTACTGACTGTGACTAGGAAAATTGGGATCTTGTTCCCCCTATAGACTTTCTCAACTATCTTCTGGAGGCAGTGTCCCCCCAGCCATCATGCTTCACTAGCAATCTCTGAAAATGCAAAACAAACAAATAATCCTAATGCATGTGGCATGTAAGTGGCAGGAAGGATATGTTTTAATGTAAATTGAGCTAAAAGTTCTCAGGCTCAACTGCCTGAAGTGTTCAGGAGTTAGCTGATGGTGTATAATAGCTGCTCAGCCTTTTTCTTGCTTCTCGGTGCAGACAGCATTGATTGGCTGGGCTGATTATAGCCCTGCACGTCAAAAAGGTGCAAGTTGTTCTTAACACTAGAAAATCAGCTCTTGCATGTACAGGCTTAATGCATGATAAGCTATACGGTGTAGACATAAATTTTGTGTGCTTGAAATTGAAGTGAACTTTGCTTGTATCCATGTAGATATGGCCAGTAGCTGTTAGTGTGTTGCAGCTCATATTTATTGCTTGTAGTTAAAATAAAAATCAGTGCCATGTGATTTTATTCAATTCAGGGAAAAAAAACCCCAATTGTCCTTCTGCCAAAGTTTATGTGCTACATTTTTTCATTAGAATTTAACAAATGTTCATCTTAAAATAGACTGACAATGGGTCAAACTGTTCCACTTTATCTGTTATGAACTTAAAATTTATCAAAGCTAGTACTTGCTCTTCCCAAAGCAATTTGTTTTCTGGATTTAACTATCAAATTCTCCTTTGCAACTACTATTTAATAGCCACAACATCCTGAAGCATTTGTAAAAGATCACTGTAACAGCCTTCCTCTTTCACCTGCCTCACACAATGTGTTATGTAGATGTTTTAGGGCATTAATATTATTTATAAGTCTTTAACTCTAATGCAGAATATAGTATTTTAGGTAATATTCTTGAAGAAGATAGCTGCTACCTTGTCCAAGTTTTGCTATCCCTCTTTATCTTAACCACCCATGACCATTCCATGAATGTGCATGATTCAAAGCCAGTTTGGAGTGTAAGCTAAATCTTCCTTCTCCCTTTAGATTTGTATTCCACTTCATCATTTGCAGACCCACATCTTGAATAGGGACTTTTCTTGCTGTCGTAATATAACTAATGGTAATCTTGAGGAGGTAGGTGTGATCCAGTATGAGAAAGGGTATCTTAATCTTGCCCTCTCGTGGTAAAGTACATTAAATCCAGGATTTAAAAAGTAGACTAAGCATTGATGGGATTAAATGTATTACATATCTTTATGGAAGACACATTTATTCTTTAGTGTTTAGTGCTAAGTCCCGTGTTGAACTAAATCCAAAAATGAGATGTAGATTCTGGCATATCTTAAAATGTCGAACCAGATCTCTTGGTTCTTGCTTTGATGTGGCAATATTCTTTTAGTGCCTGAACAACATCTTGGGTAGAGGTGAAAATGTAACACAGACCCTTTTAATTTCATTGTGTTATTTATAACAATTATCTAAATCAAATTAGAAGTAAATGGCTACTAATCTTTGTGTGTATGTATATGCGTGCCCAACAATTCCTAAATGCCATTAGGAAATGAGAGTTATTTTGATATTAAAATGATTACTACGATTTTTTTAATAAACTGATGCGACTTCAGAAGTCTGTCCCTGATATCTTTCATGATTTAGACATCACACAAGCTGTAATTGTGCTATTAAAGGAAAGAGAGCTAATCTTTTTGCATTTGAAGTAAGCCCTCATCATCAGACCCGACAAAGCCAGACAGATCAAAAAAGAGTAAAAAAGAGCATTTAAGGAAATTAGTACAAGTGCCAGTTAAAAGGTAAAAATTAATGCACTTATTATTGAAATACAGTTGAAACCTGCGTTCTTTTCATTTCTTTGATATTGCTAAAGCATAAAACATTCAATTAACTTTCTATTGTGTTTGCGGGGTAGCAGGGAAAGGCAAACCATTGTCAGTGAAGTGTTAGGTGTGTAGGTGGTGTGTGCAAGGCAAAAATGATTAGATACGAGAGGAGGGTAGAGCAAAGGCTTTTAGTTTGCAGTCGAAAAAGACAGAGAACTCCTCTAGTGTGTTCCAGAACAATGTTCTTGCGTGTATACTTCTTTTCCTAAAGATACAGTGCTGAGCCTCTGAGAAGGTAGCGTGCATTCATTTCATCCTCACTGGGGAGTATTTCTTTTCCTGATTATTATTATCTACATCATTAAAACCTGCATGGTTTTGCACCTCTTTCCTAAAAAAAAGTGAATACAGATAAATTGATAATATTTTGGACCACTGAATAATAATAATTTGCAATATAAATGAAATGGATACATTTAATTCATACTTACCCTCAGCCATAAATATGAATTCCCATGGCTGTATTCTTTTATTCTTTGAAAGCTGTTACTAAGAGTGTTGATTTGTAAAAACTGATTTAAGATATTTCAAAATATATCCTTGATTTACAGCTGTTATATGTTGGCAACACTGAAGCTGCAAATAATTTGTAGTAAGTAGTAGTTTTTCCTATCCTTTGTTCTGTTTAAAGTGAAAGCAGATTTTTTTTTTCTCTTTTTTTTAATGAGAGCATTGGAATGATGTAAAATGTATAAAGGTAAAATTAAAAAAAATCATACAAAACAGGAATCTCTCTGAACCCATTCAGCTGGCTTGTTAACAAAACCTTCCTAATATATTGATGGAGATGTTTTCTCTCTCCTTCCACTATCCCTATATTTTATATGGATTTCAGTAATATTAAGACTATGCTGTAATATTCAATATGCTTTAATTAAAAGAAGTATTTGCTAATTGGCATAAAATATATGTGTGATTATTTTTCCATGTATTTATGATTTTTCAATAAGAGAACAGCTGCTAAATATTTTCTTACATGCTGATTCCACTTAATCAGCATCCTTCTTAATGGAAGCAAGAAAAGTTAGGAATTCTGTTTTACAAATGTGTTCCATGAAAACATCAGCATGATGACAAAGTCATGTCCTTTGGGGTACAAATGAGCAGATTTACCACAAAACATTTCTATATAGATAGGAGATAAATCTTAGTTTAAAAATCCCTTGCAATATTGAGCACCTTCCAAGCCAAATGTGTACTAGCACTTAAAGAAAATATTACCAGTTTTAACACCCAAACTCACTCGATGTTTTGATTACTATTCCTATTAATATGCACATGATAGAAGTTAATGCCACACTGACAGATTTAATGCTTTGTAAATGTGCTGAATTAAACTAGAAAGGTAAAAGCAGCCATTACCCTAAGACCTAAAAGAGAGACACTAATCAGCTGGCTTTTTTCCTCCTATCCTTTTTACAGATGACTGGGAATACAGGTTTTATTTAAAATGCAAGGCTGGAAAAAGCTTAGCCACAGGAAAAAGTAAAGGTCTTGACCCTTAGATATTGATCCTGTTCTATTGATTACAAGAGATGGAGGTTAGAGGGACTTTTAAAAAATGTAATCCTAAAAAAGACACAAAGCAGATTTGGGTAAAAACCAGACTGAGCTTTGTTATTTACAGGAATAAAGAGTTCTAGAATAAAAGATAAAGTGGGTGGAGATCAGGGCACATGTGGACTCCAGAGCTGATGTTCAGGCCTTATAGACTCAGAAGCCAAAAGACCTTGCCTTCCCTGGCAGGAGTGTTCTGTCAGTAGGGTATGCTGTCCAAGGAAGCTGGGATATCTGGCAAGGTCAGGATCTACATTTGCTGGTAAATTCCCTACTACAGGCGCTAAAACATCCTTCCTCTGCAGACATGCTGAACAAGAGATCAAGAAGAAAAAGAGCCCCCAGCCTGTGGCCCAGACTGTGGCCTTTTCAGAAGAAAAGGTAACAAACAAAGTTATATCCTTGTGTCTTGTACTAAATTTTGGGAGTCAAGTGGAAAACTGGAAGTTTCAGGGGCAAACAGAAAGGAAGACTACTTAGTGTATAATTATCCAAAAGAGGCTTTTAAAAGGCTCTCAAAATCCTAGGGCAAGTAAGCCTATGCAGTACAACTTCTCTGAGAAGCATTAAATCTACATGAATCCTGAAGTGCCTGATTTACTTGAGCAAAAGGCTCTGTAATTCTTATTGTCAAAGAACTGAAGCATTTCTGTAGATTAGTGGGAGGAAGAACTGCTCCCTTGCAATGTGCTAAAGCCACAAAGAATTCTCTATAGGTATGTTGACAAATGGAAACATAAAATAAACACAGAAAAACGTGTAATCCCAGGCAGCAATATATATTTTAACCTAAACTGCTGCTCTACTCTCTGTGTGTCTACTTAGCTTGTCCACATTGCATAGCTCAGGCTGCTGAGAGGACTTTCCCCAAGCTTTTGTTAAGAGAGCACAAAGTGTGCCAAATAGTTTCTCTGCATAAGTTTCTCATAGACCTGTGGAATTCTGCAGGAAGACTCTCTTAAAAATATTTAAATGACACAATATTTGTTGAAGGACTTCTAATCAACAAATTCTGACCTGCAAAATGGGCAGATGTTCTAGGATGCATCTGGTGACATGGTGTTCTCCCCTGCTGCATATAACACTCCCATTATCTTTCGTGATAATTCTCTGCAGGTATGTTTTCTTCCGTGCACAAACAAGCTTCTGTCACCAAACTGCTGTTATGTGCCATTTGATCTGTCCAGAGACGAGGTCACAAAGTGTGTACAGTTGGTAAAATAACAGTCAAATACTCTCTTCAGGTGAGATAGAGCTAAAATTTTTGCATAAATATATAAAATATATAATATATATAAAATATATAAAATAAATATATAAAATATAAAATATATAAAAGCTGTTTCAGATTTAGCAATTTGTAATAACGTTTAGAAGCAATCATGAATTTGGACAGTCAGTATTTTGAGGTGACAACCACACAGGAACTGGGCATGTGGCGCCTGGAACACCCTGGGGCTTTGCATGGGGTGATTGAGTACTGTTAACAAATAGGGTATCTTAGTGTCACTAGGTAACACGGGGTATATAACACTGCTGCGTTGCTGCTAGTGACCAACTGTCTCAGATCTCTCTCCACACCATTCCAATGTGCCACACAGAAAAAATACTCGAGAATATCATGCTAAGTAGTCTGTTCTCATTACAGTGTGCCTTCACCATGGCTCTCATTTAATTTTTACTGTGTAAAGACAACTCTGGATAATATGTTCCCATGTAAGTATTTGGTTAGGAAGAGATCCTGAATTTTAAAAGCCACATCTCTTTCCAAATTATTTTCTTCTAGAGTTTTTATTAGATGCAGTATCATCTGCTAATTCTTCTATCAGTGGCCCACTTCACAGTGCAGTTTTAGTTCTAACAAACAAGCAAAAAAAATTATTGCTATAGAATCAAGGATGAAATCAAATTATTTAAAGATTATCTTTTTAATCAACATTTACTTCTGCCTGGTTTCTTCCCCATCAAAAGAAATCTATGAAATTTTAAAAGACTCATAATTTCCTTTACATAACAGCTAAAAAATAGGACTTTTTTGTGTGCTCCTATAAAATTAGAACATTCAGGACAGTTGATTTCATCAATAATAAACTCCCTTTGCAGCAGTTAGTGACAAAAAGTGTTTCTCAAGGGAAGTAAATATTTACTTACACATTTATAAACTTTCTTAGTGCTCTTTGTGAAACTCAGCAACTCATGCAACCTAGAGTGGCAAATTAGAAAATGCACTGCATAATAGCAGATACTAATATTTTTCTTCTACCTGTCTTTTTAAGATCTAAGATGAGAAAAGTGTAAAAGTCATAATGTGAATTCAGGAGCTCCAGAAATGGTTTGGGCTTTACTTGCTTGTTGAGTTTTGGCTGTCTTGCCTTACCCACATGCAGCCTGGTCTCTGTATCATAGCTGGGAAGCACATTTGCTTCAGTTGTAAAACACCTCAGTCCGAAGCTGTGAAGAAACTCTCCTGCCCTGAAGTCAGACTGGCTGAGCTGAGGGGCTGTGAAGGGACAGCTCAGGCAGCTCACACCTGGCTGGAATAAGATCATTTCCTTGCTTCAGAAGGACATCATAGATACACAATCCATTAAAGGCAGCAAGTTGCTTAGACACTACACCTATCCTTGGAGAGAGAAAGGAGTACAAAGTAGGGAAATGAAAGGCTGCTGTAACAGCAGCAAAGACTCACGAGGTATTACTTTAACACCAATGGCTGGGAATTAGAGGGAGCCCTCCAGCATAGCTGTATGTCACAAACCAGAGTGGAGTTTTTAAGGGAACCATTTCATTTTCAGAGACAATTTACGGGCCTTCTGCTGCCAGGCCCTCTTTCTGTAATCTCCCCTGAAGCCTGTCCCTGGCCATGGGTGTGTCCTCACGGCTGTGAGCACCAGGTGTGGATGGCAGTGCCAGGGCTCAGATGCAGTGGCAGGGAGCCCCTCTGCCCTGCCAGCACTCAATGTCACCTGTGCCCTCCCTCCCTTTTTTCATTTATTTGTTTCTTTAGTCATGTGAGGCTGAGGTACCTCCATGTGCTCTGGATTTGCACAAGTTTTCAGGCCTCTGCCTCAGCAGAGTTCCAGTGCAGACACCTGGGCTTCTGTGACTGAAGCCTGGAAGAAAGAATCTGCATTTAAAAATCAGTAAATTAATGCCTGCAAAGATGCTGTATAAATCTATACCCAATAAGTACAGTAGAAAGCTATTAGTTTAACCATCTAGCCTCCCTTATTGCTCTGCCACCCTTATGATAATAATGATGAGTGGAGTGGCAAGAGAAATTGAGCCATTTTGCCTGCTGAAATGCACTGAAGGAGCTGATACTTCTGTAAGAATGGGAAGAAAGAAGGCAACTTTTTCCTGTAAAAAGAAATGGGCAGGGAGTGAAGCTAGAATTTACTGTATGAATATATTATTCTAGCAAGGTTCATTATTTTCTGTTTCTGTAGGCAGGGAAAGAAGTTCTGTTTGGAGGGAGGACCGGATAATTGGATATGTTTTTCACCTGCAAAAGTGGTAGGGCAAAAGAGATATAAATTCACTATAAAGTTAATATTAGGTAATTAAAAAAATTTTTTTAAGTGATAAAATTGAAGACAGAGAAACAAAGGAGATACTGAAGGAGAACTTATGTTTGGAGAGTTAATTCACAGAAAAGACAAAATGATATGCATGGAAGTTATGTTCTGCAAAAGGACTGGGTGTTTCTGAGCCTTTTTTCTCTCCAAATACATTCAGTGCTACACACCAGAAGAAGTGTAAACACCAAAAGAAAAGGTACATAAAACACAATGATTTTATTAGATCTCTGCTAAAAAGAAAGTACAAGTAACCCCAATATCACAGTGACAACAGGATGTGCCTTTTGATTCTGTTGTTGTTGTTTGAGGGTACTGGCCTATGATTTCATATCACAGCCTTGGGCCTCTCATGTCACTTACCTGTGAGGGCTGGAAATTCAAGTTCCAGGTATCTGTGCATTTACAGGTATGCAGGTGGGTCTGTGCAAAGGCAGACACTCATATGCATCATATTGTGAAATCATTGTGGTCTCCCCGTGTCCAAGAGTTGTGGATTTGTTACATGATTTCAGAATGTATATTTTCAGTATTTAAGTGTCACCCAGAGGCTGTTCTATGTTTTCTGTTCACCCATCCTGCCCAGCCTTACAGACACACTAATTTATGTCCTGATCCATGCTCTGGGAATTAGTGTCATGGCACTGAATAAGATTGTAAAGAAGTAATTTTTTTTTTTTTTTTTAACCTCTGTATGTTCAAGGTACTTATCTTGTTGCATGAATATGGATGATAGTTTCCTATGAATATGGAAAAGACTAGGGAGGGATGGGTCAGTGTTTAACTGCTCTTAACCTTTCCACCAAGCTGACCTTACCAGAATATGATGCATAGGAGGGGTCGGTCATAGCTGATTTTCTGTAGAATGCCATTAGTAATTTTTTGCCACAGATGTTTGCCCTAAAGCCTTGTTTGCCACCTATATAATTATTAGAAGACTCTTATCATTGTATTTGAATTTCTAAGTTGACACTTATGTCATAGTACTATGGCACTGTATTATGTTTAATTTCTCTTTTGTTAGTCTCATTTAATGTACTGAAGAATTATGCTCAAAAGAAGATCCCACACACTTCTTTCCTTACCAGCTCTGTATTCCTCCCCTACCTGTTAGAAGCATCAATTTAATAAAAAAAAAAAGAAAAAAGATATGTATAGGTTTGCATGCTCAAAATATAAAGTGTGTAATCACCTCATTTCATGTGTTTTCTGAAGGAAGTAATAAGACGTTGATATTTCCCTGATAGGTAAAACTAATAACCCAGTGGTATTACAGGATGATGATGCCATGATTAATTGTCATTTTGTGCACTGTGTCAATCCGAGCTGTTTGGCACAAATTATGTTCAATTGATCCCTGTACAGAGCAAACTGTAATTGAAAGATTATCTTCCTCCTCCACCCTGGCAGACTTGCTTGGGTGTTTCCTGCAGTGCTCCCTTTTATCCCAGAACACATGGGTGAGGTTCCTTTGGATGAAGAGTCACTGGAAAGTGTTAAATAGCAGATGACTGGGCTTACCTTGGAATGGAAAATCCTGATGCAACCATGAACCGGTTAGCTGTGAACAGGGTCACACAGTGTGGAACTGGAATAGGAAGATCCTTTGGGCTCTTCAGGTGATGTTTAGATCTCCATATGGTTGTACCTATATGTTGTGAAATGTTGAAAATTCATGTCAGCATTCAGTGCCCACGGGGAGGATGGTTTGGGTTGCTTTCCTGTAGTACTGTAGAACAAAAAATGTATCATGTTCCTGGATTTAATTTATTATTATTATAATTATTTTCACAGTTTCTAGAGGAGTTTTTGGAAGCAGAGGAAAGTAATATGAAGTCACAAAGAAGCAACATTATTCAGCCACTATATAAAGGTTGGGAATTAACTTTTTCTTATTAGTTACTTTGTACTTAACTACATCTTTTGGAACAGTTGAAAACTTTCATCCACTTGCTGCAGGTTGCTATCTTGATTATCTGTTCCAATTTGAACTAGTTTTATTGTGGCAACAATCCTGGCTCACCACTGTTCTTCATCTGTCATTCTCTAAATACTTAAGTTTTGCAATAAATTTGTCAACCTCTAGATATTTTGCATTCTTTTCAGTAACTGAAAATTGATGTACCACGAGCATAAGCTAGTTTTCCAGAGAAGATGAGTGAGCACAGACAGTTCTGATTGGTTTATTGGGCCCGTGTGGTTAAGGTGTGCCAGTTTCTGTAGCCAAGAGCAATGAAAAGGCGTGGTTAGCTGCAGATGTGTGTCTCTTTGCTTGCTAGCCTAATAGATGAGGTTTCCAGTTGTATTAAGGTAGCAGAATTTTACGTAAGTCTGGATTGGAACTGAAATTTGCAGATTTAGATCTACAACAGGAATTTGTTTGCCTGTAAGCAACTATAAATATAGTGGACATAAATTGATACTTTTGGTAGCAGTGTTTTTGAAGTTGAGCCCACATGTTTAAATAGTTGTGTTTTTGCAGGTTAAACCTAAGTATGGTTATATAATATTTGCAGTAGTAGTAGTAAGGTACTTTGCTCAGCATTGTTATTTTTATTTATGCTGTGCCTTTCCAAGATAATTCAATTAAGATAATTTTGTCATTGTGTTAATTACTGTGGATATGTATTGCATAATACAGAATATCTTTTGAGTTAATTAAGTCCACACTGCTGAGACTATTCTCTCCTATTCCACTCAAAGGTTATCTGTTATTACATGATATGCAGAGCAGACACATCCACAGTTGCTATCCTGCAGCTTTTATAGTTTAAACATGCAAAACAGGTGAAGAGTAGGGAGAGTTTCCCATGATCTAAAATCAGTCAGGGATGATGTGCACAGGCTGCAGGATCTAGGCACTGCTCCATCCATATTTCTGACCCTTTGGAAGAGCAGTCTAACACAGATTAAGATACTTACTCACACTTGCACAAAAAGGATTTTTTTGGTTTTTTAAGTTATTATTGTAAAGTAAATGTCAGCTATTCCATCTGCCCCTCAAAATAACCATCATTAATTAGCTGATTTATTTTAGACGTTGCAGCAGAGGTGGATTTTTAAGGATAGATTTCAAAGAAGCGAGGACAATCGCCTGACAGCTCAGTTCAGGGAGGGCACTCCATGTGTGAGGGGCAGGGTGGAGCTGCGTGTGAGAGAAGCTGACAAACAGCAGAGAAGATTGTTATTGTTGGTGGATTTGAAGGAAGAGTGTGTATGTGTGTGTGAAAAAGAGAAAGAGAAATGCAATTAGAGACAAGAACAGACAAATAAAGAAGGGTGGAGTTTTGAAGAGCCTTGAAGCTGAGGACAAGAAGCATGAACTTGCTGTTTTGAAACCAGAAGGGATTGAAAGGGGGATGAGTGATGTGGTCAGAACACACAAGGACTTTAACCCTCAAGTGGAAAAAAAAAAAAAAAATGGTGAGCTATTTCTTGATAAGCTCAGAAAGCACAAATTGACAGAACAACCTCTGCTTCCAAAACCTTTTAGAAGCTGAAAATTTTTGAGGAAGAAAAAAGAAGAGAGATGGCATCCAAAATAGCATATTAAAAAAAAAAAAAAATCTGAGCAAGGGCATTTGCAGTGCTAAAGCAGAATGTTAGTTGAAATCCTACTGTGCCAACAGGAACATTGGAAAGAGACCAGTCAGGATTAGACTAATTAAGATGTCTTTAAAAGAAAGGGGAAAAAAAATCTACTGGAAAACTGAACAGGTTGGATTGTATTAAAGAGGAATTTACCAAATACACAGAGAATCCTTAAAGAATTTATAAAATGTGTCCATCTTGCAAAATATGAATTGAGGTAGACTGGACTGTTGATACAGTTAAAGAAAAGCTGTCTTCTGAGTATCTTTGAAAGCTTATGCTTGGGAGTGTGCTCCAGCACATTAGCTCCTTTCCCCTATATTTTTGAGGAGAGATGCCGATGGCTGCTTTAAGGAAGTTGATGGCTTCTGTATAACTCATTGTAGTGGTTTTTTCTGACATAAAATACTTAAGAATCAGCACCCCTCTTCCTTGTCATCACTTGCTCCCATTTGGCTTTGTGTGCCCGACTGTGGAAAGAGGCAAAGGGAGGTTTGTTCTTGAGCTGGAGAATGGAATTTCTTTTTTTTTTACTAAAGTAAGGATATTGTTTAACGTGATCTTGTCACAACTGTGATAGGGAGTAGATGTCCTTCTTTCTTAGCTATCACTACACAGTGCTGTCAGGCAGCAAAAAAGTGCTTATGTGGCAATAGACAGTGAGCATAAAGATGGAGATAGTGTTTGAACTTGTCTTTGCTAGAACCAGAAGGATACACAGATTTTATTCTGAGACCACTGGTAGAAGCAGTGTTTGCCAGGCAGCTTCCACAACTGGAGCTGGTGACCCACATCCAAGCCTTGTACAGCCCTGGGAAGATAACCATTGCTCCTGACATTACAGAGTGATAATGGCATTTGACAGAAGAAACCATGAATATTTTAATCCTTTAAAAGGAGTAAGGAGTATGTCTAGTGTTGAGTCAAGCTGTTTGAATTATTCAGTGTGAATAAGTGAGCCAATTTATTGTACCTTTTCCTTGTTCACAGATCACTCATAACCTCATCTTTCTTTCCATGGCCAGAGTTGCTTTTCTCAAATTTTCTGCAAATAGTTTATACAAATGTCAGCCAATGGAACTTGTGATCTCTTTCCTTCCACCACTATTAGCTGTTAGCTTTGCATAAATTTCCAAATTATTGCTTTTCAGTATTTGGATGGTAGGAATTTTGAAGTGGGAGAAAAAATGAAACAGGGAATCTTGACTAAATATGTAACTGTGCAAACATTGTTCCATACAAAATTTCAAATGTCTAATTTGCAAAAAGCAGACATTATCTATATAATTATAAGAGCAAATAAGCTCCTAACTGACAGGTGGATTTTAATGGGGTTTGAATTGTGTAATAGCCCCAACAGGAACCTTCTCAGGACTGAGGGTCCCATGTTGGCCAGAACCACTTTTGCTTAGCCCTGAAAATGTCTCAGCTATCCAGAAAAGCATGGCATCTACACTTAATGTGTTCAGCAATAATTTTAAAACCTGTCTGTGTATTTTATTGGAGCTGAACAATTGCAAATTTGATGAAGAGTGAATATAAATGGTACTAACATGGTTAAATCAAAGAGAACTCTGAAGAGTGTTTTGGAGTCTTGATTTTATACTGTGAAACTGTCTTGAGTTTTATACTGATATATTTATTTATTTACCAAAGCCAGAGTCTTTCTACAAAATTACTCTCAGTAATGATATTCTTGGTAGGTCTGCAGCTTGTCTCACATTTGTACATATGTGAAGTCAACCCAAAAAAGTAAGTGAATGTAAAATCTGAGTATTGAAATAGTACCTTTCTTAAAATCTGATATGAAACTACACACAATAGGAAAGCCAGAATCTTTCTAGAAAATAGCACAGAGAGTAAATCCCATTCTAAGCCATTTATCTAAGTAAAATGGAGTGTACAAGGTACTAAACTAGTCTGACAACCTGTATTTAGTGTAATGATTTATTTGCTCTTTGGCAAGCTCTAACCATTTACTATTAACTATTGCAGAGGAAAGGTAAGGTTATTATTACCTCAAAAGTAAATAGTGGTACTTAACAAAACAGAACATCTGCCCCACTTATTAAAATATTTTGACAGATTTAAATTGGTTAACATTTAATCTCATTTGTAATTATGGGAAGCAATAGTATGTGTTCTGAAAACACAAAAATAAATATTTTTGTGATTAGGAAACTTGTTACACTCCAACAATAATTTTTTTCTCAGAGTTCTTTTCTTAATCTGAAAATAATGTAGATATTACTTTGGCATTCTTGTAAATACTGAGGCTACTTGGAATTGACCCTAATAGTTTTAGATAGCTTAAAAACCCAACCCTTATTTATTTAACTGCCATATAAAAAAGGGGAAATGTAAAAACAGCTTTCTGTGCTTAGCAAAATAAGTTGATATATGGGAATCAAAGGGGATAGGCCACAGTGTTTTCATGTTTTGAGAATAGAATCTAAGTGCTTAAGTATCAGATATTTAAAGACTACTGGATTTTCAAAGAGAGCCTGAAATTCTTCTATTTGAATGTTTTAAGGGCTGAGGACAAAAACTGAATGCTAACCCAGTAAAAGAAAATCATTAGTTGTCTTCCAGATCTGTTATTTGGTCCAGTTCACTACAGTGCCTCATGACCACAAGTGGGTTGTCCCAGAATGGGAGGCAGGAGCAGGCAGACAGGAATAGCCAGATCTTCCGTCTGTGATTCTGTTGATTCACACTTGATTGAAAAGGGTCTGTAACTATGACTTAAGATGGTAAATCCAGAAACTTGAGCTAGGCTGTGCTTTTGTAACTTAGGATAATCTACCTCTCTGGCAAACAACTCACTGCTCTGCCACCTTTCACTCACTTTTCCCACCTTTCCTCCTCCAAGCTAAATATTTTTCTTTTCTGTATAGGGATGTTTTTAGCAGTCAGGTATTTTTTTTGCCTCTTAATACGTTTGCACAATATTCAGCATAGCAAGGTCTGTTTCTTAGCTGAAGGTTATCAGTGTGGAACGTAGACCCAAAAAATTTTGAATGTGACTTTCTGGAAGGGGAACTAGTCTGGTTTGCACCAGCTTCATCATTACATGTGGCAGAATGTCCGAAATCTCTCTGCTCGTCAACTTTGTTTAGTATAGCACTTTTCCTACAATGTGTCAAAAGCATTTTAAAGAACAATAGCTACTGAGTTGAATAATCAATTATAGATAATAATACAGTACAGCACAGATAGCACAAAGTGTATAATTATAGTATTTGATTTGGTTCTGTTAGAAGTCAGTGGCAATTTAACATTCACATCATCAGGGGAAGCAAGAAGCCCACTGTAGATAAATGCTCAACATATGGTTAGTTGTGAAGTCTGTCTCAGCTATTCAAATGTCCTGTAAAATTTCAGCTTCAGCTGGATCTTTTTATGTTGAATCCTGTCTTGAAGGTGATCTAGAGCAGTTTAAGGTAATTTTAGTTTATCCTTTTTCAATTTAAGTATTGACTTTCTGACCACTCTGTGGGCTGTACCTATATTTAAAATATCATCTAAAGACTGTCACTACAACTCGAAATATATTTGGTGGATTTTACCAGTTCTTCTAGAAAAAAATATTCACAAGTAAATTCCAATTTTCTCACAATTTCTTACATTCTTAGAAATTCATGAAAGCGGCTTTTCCTGAGGAGTGCTCCCCACCCTTTTCTTTTAACCTGAAACTTGCATCTAATCCTAATATATGGAAATGTAAAATATATGGCTTAGTTGTGACTGGTCATGTGATTTTCATGGCCTTATTTGTATTTCAGATGGATAAATGGAGGTCTTTTAATCTGCTTTCTGCTGCAAGGAAAGTGTACTTTTTAAATTGTATCTCAGTGAATTGTAGAACATAGAGGCTGAAGATCCACTGTCCCCGAACATTTGAGCTAATAAGTCTTGATTGCACAACTACTCTGAGAAGATGGCTGGAGACTGTGTATTTCTAGACTTAAATGAATATTCATAGAATTTTATTCATTATTCTCTCCAGACAATTAATATGTTTTCAGAGTACAATCTGAGAGTCTTTCCCTTCTGTGTGTTCTTTGTGCCGTTCTGGTTTTTTCTGTCTATTTTAGTATTACATGTATATTTTTGTAGTCTATCTTGATTTAGTTTACATGTCCAACTCCTCTCTGTGACCTTTCTGACAAGATCTGGGGACTAAAAACAGTAGGACCAATCATCATAAGCAGGTTTAGACCCATAAATTGTATATATTCCATCTAATTTGTCTTAATCTCCAGATTAGTCCCCCAAGTCATGATTCCATCTTTGCCTGAATGAGGTTTTGAGTATTCCTTTGTTCATTTTAGCCTGAAGCTAACTCAGAACCCTAAGAGATAATTTTTTAGAAAATAAAAATCTTTGTCCTTTTCATTAATTTCATTTATTCCACATACAGGTTGTGGGTTTTTTTTTAAAATCTAGGGCTAGCATAAGAATATAAGCATATATATTGAGTGCTGCATTCAGCTCTGTGGCCCCCAGCATAAGAAGGTGGTCCTGTTGGAGCGAATCCAGAGGAGGGTCATGAAATCTAAAGCATCTCTCCTATGAAGACAGGCTGAGAGTAGAAGTTGCTAGGCCAGGAGAAGAAAAGGCTGCAGGGAGACCTTAGTGCACCTTCCAGCGCCCAAAGGAGGTCTACAAGAAAGGTGAAAAGGGATTTTTTACAAGGCCATCTAATGAAAGTACAAGGGGTAAGGGCTTTGCACTTAGTCTAGATTTAGTTTAGATATCAGGAAAAAATTCTTTACTGTGAGGATAATGAGGCACTGGAACAGGTTACCAGAGAAACTGTGGATGTTCCGTCCCTGGAAGTGTTCAAGGCCAGGCTGGATGGGGCTCTGAATGACTTGGTCTAGTGGAAGGTGTCCCTGACCATGGCAGGGGATTTGGTACTAGATCTCTAAGCTTCCTTCCAACCTAAATCATCCTATGCATCTATGATGTATTCTGTGAACTGCTTAGTTTGTTGCTTTGATTTTAGTTCAGTTTGTTTCGCTTCTGTGTGAGTTTAAGCTGCTTTCTGCATGTGTGGATTTTGAAACTGTTTTAAACATCTGTCAAAGACACATCTCTTCTGCATAAAGTGTATGGGTGTGCTCTTACAATCAAGTTTTAATAGAGAGGTGGATTAAGAACTTATGTTTAGTCAGGCATCTGGGAAGAACAGAATCTGGCCTCTCAGTACAACACATAGAAATTTGGAGCTGTTACTATCTGGATTGTAAGCTTCAGATCTAGCCTTACAGATAATAAAAACTTCAAAACATTAACCCTTCCAGTGCTCCTAGGGTTTTACTTAATTTTTTTCCTCCCATTTTTTTGGTTAACTTTTTTATTTTTTATTTTTCAGTATTTTTTTCTTCAATGCTTTGTTTTTTACAAGAAAAATAGACATTCCCACCCTAAGTAATTGCCACCCTTCTTTTACAGCCTTACAGCTCCATAAGATGAGGTATTGTGCTAAATAATTAGCACATGCCATTCAGAATATTATAAGAATTATATGCAACATCAAGCAGGAACTATACACTGACACAGGACCCTATTTTCCCTGAAGTTGCACTAAACAGAAATTAGGTATTAGCAACAGGTACATTAAAAACAAGTTATTAATTGTTAAGGAGAAAAAAAAAGAGAGAACACTGTCCTATTCAACCATTAATACAGTAAAGCATTTTAAAATTCGCCATGATTTGCACCATAACCTCTTTGAAAATATCCTTTGTTCCTTTGCATACACAAACATTAATCCTGTGCTTGAACACAAAAATACATTTACATAAAAACTACATTGTGATTTATAATTTATTAAGTAATTGTGGCTGAGATGTTATTGGAAACAAAGAAAACAACTATATTTAAATGCCAAGCTCCAAGGGAATATAATATATAGATTTTTTTTAATGAGGAAGACGAAATATTTTCTTTCTAGAGTGTCACTAATTAATACATATTTTCTTTTTGATATATTTACTTTTAATGGAATTATGTGTTTTGAGGTGAGCTGTACTACAGTATACTGGAGGCCCTGGAGATTATATTCTCTGCTTAAATAGTGGATAAAAGATATTGCAAAATATAACCTGACATTGCCCAGCAAACTTGCTAGGTCAAACTTATTAAAAGATTTCTGCAAAGTGTACCTTTCTTGTAGATTCCAGCTGAAGATGAGCACTGAGACATACAGATTGAGGTAATTTTGGCATTTGGAAACAGAAGTCAATGCACTGGGGGAAACTAAGGTGATTGGAAAGGTCTCTGATGAAGTCAAGCAGCAGATGAACAAAGAGATTTTACATTTCAGTTTTAAGATGATATGTTTAAGTACCAATTTTATGGCACTGGAAATACTGGTAGAGTTTTTTAAAAAAAAATTAACTCTTTTTGTTTGTCCAGTATATCTAGCCATGTCTGCCTGTACAGAGCATAGGACTTGGCTAAAGCAGTTTCAGCTGCATCCTGGGATCTCCAGAACTTCCTTGCAGCAGAAATGCACCTCCAAGTTTCCAAGCATAAGTTATTACTGTGAGGTGAGGAATGGCTTCAAAATGTCTCAAGACCCTAGGCCTTATTTACTTTGAAGTCATTCCTTGTGTTCTTCTCCCTCCTTAGCAGCCTCCAGCTTCAATTTGTATCTAATGCCAGGTTATTCCATAGACTCCCTCTTGCTCCTCCAGTAGGCTTAGCATTTGTTCAATCTGTATTTGAATTGACTGTATTTGCATTGTCCTGCAGGCTGCAAGGCATATGGTCTATTGAGAACACAGGAGGGAGAGTCCTGGAGCCAGCTTTGTGTTCAGAGCCACTTCAAAGCTTTTCAGCTCTGTAGGCAAAATTTAAAGGGATAAGGAACTGTAGTCCCAGTTGGATTTTTCTTTTGTCAGGAGAAGTAACAGTAAGACAGGGAGGAGAACTCTGGACAATCATGCTTGCTGCCTCTGGAAGGAGGGGAGGACATGTAGGGGGTGGCTGATCTCAGCAGCATCCTTTTCTCTCCCCCTGCACTACAGAACCTGACTTTTACACATTTTGAGCCAGTCCTCAGAGTTAACTGGCAGGGATTTCAGAGATCTGGTTAAAGAAAAAAAAAAAAGAAAGCAGTCACCATCAGTATCCTCTGTGGTCATAAATGTTTCTGGCAGTCACTTGTAAAGACAAGCTTGACCCCAGGGTTGAAATGATTGAGCAGGTGCAAAATGCAGTTGCTCTAAAGGCTTAGTAAGTGACCAAGAATGGAAAAATTTCTGCAGTGGAACCATAAGTTTCAGCAGTGACCAAAGAAAGCCCCTGCCCTGAATGGTTCACTATGTGAAGTAGATGGCAAATAGAGAAACTTTCAACCCAAATGACTAAAGTTTGGCAAGATTTATGACCAGCTTTGCATGATGTCTTTCCTTAAATCGTAAGTTTCACCTCTGATTGTGGCTAAAGGTGGTCTCTGAACTTGGTACTTTATAGATGTCACAGGCTGTGAACCAGGATATGATCTGCATCCTCAGCAGCAAACTGTGGGTGCCTAAGTTCTGTGGTGGATCAAACACATTATTCTTTAAATTATCCTGCTGAACTATTAAGATAGAAATGACATTTCAATAGTCCTATGTGTTTGGTGAAGTGAGTATTACTTTATAATTTTCTTTTGATAACACCTTTCCAGGCCTTCCAGAAATCTGAAATTTGTTTGATTATTAGAATTTCATTTTGGGCATATGTTCAGTATAAATTTCTTTGGGGGCTGGGAAGAAACTGTGTAGAAGGCAAATTAAACTATATTATAATTTGTGGTTTGCTGCTCTTACAACATCTGAAGCCCATGAAATTTCAGATGGATTTATTGATACTTTGAAAAATATGTAAAAATAAATAATCAGCTGTCACTCTCCATATATGTGCTCTGTTTTCTTTAACATTCTTATGTCAGATTCTATAAACTCCAGCAAGACATTCTGTATGCTATGTACAGCTTGGCAGCTCTAATGACACACATTAAGACTTTTGGCAAAAAATGTTTGGAAGGCTGTGATATAACAAATCCTTTGGATTTTTTTGAATAAAGTAGTTCAAGGTGGCAAATTCCATGGAAAACATTTTCCAGAAGGCTGGGCAAGCAGCTGCAGGCCATCCTATCCCTGCTCTGTATAAAACCCCATAGTGAAAACATCTTTCAGTAGTAAGGAAGTTAATACAGTAAATCAATTTACTCTGTCTACATATACAGTTATAGTCTTTCATAGAAATATTTTTAATGAATTTTTAATATGGAATTACTCTTTTCTGGTTTAATTTTCCTTCCCCATTCTTTGTCTTTACCGTTCCAAAGGACAGTGTTTACAACAGAAAACTGGGATTCTGACCATGGTTATGCTTGTGTGAAATTTCATAAATGACAGAAAACTCTTCTGGACCATCACTTGTGTGCTTGAACTCTCAGTGGACTTGTTAGACACACAATAATAAGGAAAATAAAGGAGAAGCCAGGTATATTAAAAAAAGATCAGATTTATGGATGACTCTTAGCTATGCTCTTTCTTGCTCATAGGTTATGTGTGGAGCTATGCTGAAGGTCAATAGTCTGAAAATTTGGGTAAAAATTTTTGCAGTTAGAAGATCAGTTTTGCTCATATACAAGTTTACAAATTCCTTTAGAAGTCACGGTAGAGAATCCTATAGTGAAATCTATCATTAATTTTAAATAATATTAACTATGTTTAGTGTCTGGGAAAAAATGTGTGAGTAAGCATAACTTCTTGAAAAAAATCTATGTATTGTTTGTGACAGTTGAAAGCATAAAAGTACTTTTAAATATGTTAACTGCAGCAGTAGTCCCTGATGCTGTAATATTACAATCATAATTAGAAGTAAAAATAACCACATACAATTTTTAAATTAATGTCTAAAGTTATGAAAAAAAATTGTTGCTTATGAGGTTTTCTATAATACAGCTACCTGGCCTGATATTAAAATAATTATTTTTATATTCCCAATGTTCCTTGTCTTAAATGAAGGTGCTGGTGGTCTTCAGCACCTGAACATGGCTGAGCATGATGAAGAAATCCTCCATGTCTTTGCCAAAATTGTCAAAACAGAAGTCACCACTACTTCAGTCCATTGTGTAATTTTTTTTTTTTTTGCATATTCCTCCCTAACTTACATTGGTCAAAGTCAGCTGTGTTTGAAAAATCCTACTCTCTATCATTTTGACATGAGAGGATTTAGAGGGCAGCTACATGTGCAGTTATGCTGGCAAATCTGAGGGAGTGCTAATCTCTCCTTATCTCAGCTGCACTGTGATGCAGCCATAATGTAAAATTGCTGGGCTAAATAGTATTGCCAAATCTGAGCACTGGCAAAAATCAGGAGTTTGACTGAAAATTCGTGAGATTTAAAAAAGCAGTACATTTGAAATTCTTTTTATTTGACTTGTGTTTATTTGAAAAGGCAGAGTACAAATTTCTAAACTTTCTTTAACAATTCTGAGTGCTAGTAATTAGTTCTGTTTTAAAATGAGGTGCAATAGTCAATTATTTGATTCCAGCAGCTGTGAGTCAAGCAAAAACATCACTGAAGTCTGAGAGCTGATATTAAATAAGCCAAGTGTGCAACACAGAGGGACAAAGCGTTCAACATGAAATTTGGATGTTTCTCTGTCTTGTTAAAAGATCTAGAATGATCTTATGAGCTCTTAAAATTGGAATTTCTTTGGGAAGAAGGTCTTTCCACAGGAGTCATCATAGAATGAGGACTTCTGAGGACGCCTTTGCAAGCCAGATGGTACCAAGGACAGAAAGAGCCCAGTGAGGGAAATGTTGGAGTATATGGTGTGAAGACAGTTTAGCAGATTATAGTACAGCCTCAAGCTGCTAAAGTGGTGAATCTAAGGTGATCTAGGTTAGACTGTGGTACAGAAGCAATACTCTTTAAGTTACCCAGAGTCCTTCTGGCCTTTGATTTCCTCAGTCTCTGTGTTCACCCAGCAGAGTTTTTATGTACTACTTTATCAGAATAAAAAAACTCCAAAAACTATTAGAGAAGATGAGACCAAAAGACAGCTGTCCTGAAATACTTGAGCTCTTTGTTGTTCAGTTCTCTTTTTTTTTTTTGTTTTGTTTTGTTTCATTTTTTTAAGGCCAGCATGCCTTTATTTATCTATACACAATTATACTCGCTCTGAGAAGTGTGTATGACACACTTCAGGCCACCCTGAAGGAGGTATTTTCCTCTTTGGAAATTTCACTCCTTCAGAGAAAGAAAAAAAGCATGGATGGAGGCAGGAAACAGGTAGCTAAAGGCAACAGTGAAACACACTGTGCTAAAATTCTGATTCTTCTCAGAGCTTCATCAAAACCCATTCTCAGATTACGTACTGCAGCCCAACTGCATCCTACAGAAATACATTTGGCTTTGTTTCTTAGCTGCCCTGTTCTGATGCACTAAGAGCATTCTCAGTTGGGGCTGCCAGTCAAAACTAAAGGAAGTCTTCCTAACAAGGAACTTCTTAATATCTCTTCTCAAAGTCAGAGTAACTTTTATGGGACTATGCTGTTTGAGGAATGAGAATCAATTTAATTTTGATATATTTGTAAAGAACAAGAAGAAATTGCATTCATTAAGGTACCTGAAGTTCAAATGTGAAGGCCTCAGACAAAATTAAGCTAGGAAAAAATATTACAACTTTGGCATTTTTAAGAGCTTTAGTGACTGCTGTGTTATTGGGGATACATGTAGGAAGTATATTTATCTATGACTGTAAGAATTCCATTTGTCAAAATTTTTATCTGCAGGGTAGACATTGAATATAAAGGTGCATGTGTCCAAGTATGGGTGAGTTCTTTTATTTCTATACAGTGCAGTTTATAACAACCATATTTAAATTCTTGCCTTGGAATATGAGCTGCAGGAATACAAAAGTAAGAGTTACATGTTAGATCTACTTTTGTGCCTGGAAAATACAGAACAACTGGTGTTACAATTGTGAGAGGGATATCCCCAACTATGGATGCCCCTAAAACCAATGACCAGTGTCTCAATTCAGACTTCCTTTTCACTTCTTACATAGGCAGATCACTTCTTTTTTTTCTTTGGCTGGTAGATTTGGTAGTGAGAGAGACCAAGCCAATGCGGAACGGTAATGACCACATACATTTGCAGTGCAGACAAGTAAAAATGAAGTTAGCCAAGAGACAATACCTGCTGCTCTGCTCAGACTTATAAAGTTATCATTAAGCTTGTGATGACCGTATAAGTTGTAATTCTTAAAAAGTGGTGCCTTTGATCAGCAGCCTCTTTTAAAGAGCTGTTTAGGAAAAGGAACAATTCTGAATAACATGAACTGTATTGTTTTGTTTGTTAACAAAAATTCTGTGTTTATGTCACAAAAATTAAAAGAAGTCTGATATTCTATAGGTATCATTATAATTAATGAAAATTTATTATGTGTTGGACAGCTGAAAGTAAATCCTTATGGAACAACATTTCTCCTCAAGCTGAAACTTTGTAGTGGGAGAAGCAATTTTTACACTGCAATTACGAACCTCTGAAAGTGGGGTTTGTAAGGGAAATGCTGGCAGACTCCTTACTATAATGTCACTAACAGAAACTATATAATACATGCATTTAATTAGACAGTTAATAAATATTGGTCTTTTTTCAAGAAATTCTAAAGAGTCATACACATAGTGAAGTGACTTTGAACAAGAAAAGACGTAGAGGATGAATAGGGTGAATATTATCCACTGAAAATACAGAGAAGGAAGAGAGAAGTCTATTAGCAATTCTGTTTGTGCATGTAATAGATAGCATGATACACAAAATTAATGCAATAATAAATATGTATTTCCAGGTACACATTCTTTCCTCTGAAGTCTTAGTCAATATGAAACAAGAGGGTTGGTGCATTTGGTAATAAGTTCATGGTTGAAGTTAATTGTATTTTATTTATAGCCCATAGAGGTGGTTCTCATTTTAGATCAGGACTTGCCTTGGCAATTTACTAATAACCACAGGTTCCAAGAGGCTAAACTGAGAGAAATAAAGAAGAATTCAAATCAAAACATGCAGGGGTTCTACATAAAACTCACTGAATGGAACAGACAAACTCCTCAAGATAGAAGAGAGGGACACACATGTAGAAGGGAGGGATTTCCCTGCTTTAAGCTATTTTTACGTTTCTTTATCCTTTTCAACTTCGGATAACTGTATTCTGGGCATTCTGAATTTGAATTAATATATCTATTATATGTTATTAGATCCCCATCCACAATCCATTTGAACTTCAGGTTCAAATTCAGAGAAATTGTAAACAAACATAATTCTTCTTTGCAAAGAAACAGATTTCAGTTTTGGAATTAGTTGGTAGCTGGAAGTTAGATGCAATCTCTTGAACTTGGAATATGTCTTTTTTCTACATCCTGTTTTAAATTTGGTAATTTCCCCAAATATATTAAAATGGATCTCAGAAAGAAAAATGCCCCTGCTTGCAGAACTGACTCTGCCATGGATTGCCTATCACAATATGTTTCTTGCTCTGCTCTGAAGAAATACAATGGATATTGCCCGACTGGCAGAATTCCAGTAGCTGCATATGTGCTGGGCAGCCTTCTTCTGTCATCCAGAGTACAGTTTTGCTTGTGGTCTGTAGGGAAATATTGCAATAAACTGATACAGTCTCATGGCTGAATTCCTATCGTGTTACTTATTTTATTGTGGCAAAATGCCAGTTTACTTGAGTGGGAATTATGCCTGAGTGGGAACTGAGTCTAAGGACTTTCAGGTTTTGTGTTTAGAGAGTAGAAAAAGGTATTAAACCATAGAGATATACTTTGCTGTTCATTAAAGGAGGCTTTTTTGTTTTCTTTTCTTCACTGAAATTTCTCCACTAAAGGGAATGAAAGTAAATGAAATGAAAGTAATTTTTTCATTGTTAGTGATAATTTCCATGAATTACAATGGAAAGAGAGATTTCCCAGAGAATGAAAAAATGCCCAAACCCTGAATCTGAGAAAATTCCACTAACAGTGTTGATATTGTCTCGAATAAACTTTCCTTTCCTTGAGCATTCCCAATTTTAAATTTATCTCCATGAGGAAACTCACATATCTAAGTTACATGCTGTTTAATTCTATTTTATGCAAGCATAGCATGCTTTAGACTTTTTAATTTAAATATTTCAAAGAACCAATTTATGGCAGAGGTGTTACTTTCCTTCTTAAGTACATATTATGCATTTTTTATTACAATTTTGCTACAGCCAAATGTCTTAAAAGCCTGATTCACAAACCACTTCACTGCTCTTCAAGTATGAAAAACAAAGAGAATATACTCAGAACGTGACTTACCTTTTGAAATGTTATACAGCCTTAGAAAATAGAGTAATTTAGACCTGGCTCTTATTTTTAGGTTTCAGAGTATTTTGGCATTTAGTTTGTTTGGTTTGATGATTATCATTTGATGTAGCTGTAGTTATTTAAAAATGCTGTCTCCATGACAGCCTTGTAAATGAACCTTTTGACTCACATGCGTTCTTTTTCTTTTAAAAATAAATCTTATTCACAGAAAAAGCTTGCAAGGGAAAATATGTACAGTTTCTTTTACTGTGGGAATATCACGTGGCTTAGCCAATGGTTACTGTTGAGTAAAAGTGATTCTGACACTGTATATTTCCATGTGATTCAGGGAAAAAATTGATCCATTAAGTGATGACCCTCAAAACTGATGCACCTTAGGAAATAAAAATGTTTTTGTGGAAGAACTGCGAAGGTTCAGAAGAACATCACAAACTTAGCTGGTAACTGGAAGAGAGTGATTTGCTATTCGTGACTGAGTACTCACAGCTCTCCTGGAAAAAAATTGGTCATGCTGAATGGGTATGGCTCGAATCCTGAACTTCATAAGCAGCTCTCGTGCAGATTTGTTACCCAGGATGCCAGGCTGAGTATTTATAAATCTCTCTGGTCCAATATCCTCTCTCTATCTGGCAGCAGCTGCATCGGTGGAGGTTATAAGGAACTCCAGGACAGCAGTGTAATCCAAAATTTGTCAGGGCTTGGGTAGACAGAGACATAAATTTTGTGCTTAGAGAGCAGGAAACCTAACTTGAACTTTGCCTTCAGGATAAGCTAAACTAGTCCTGTGCTTGTCTCCGCCAACATATATAATCTGCTAATTGGCCCACGTTAACTGAAGCATATTAACATTGTGCTTTGGACAAGGCCTTCCAGTTGATTCATATCCAGCAGTCTGATGCAGTATACTGATTGTTTTAATTGGATGATGAATATTTTATCTGATATTAAGTACATTTCTATACATGTACATTTATAATTCACTTATTTTAGTCCTGAGAAACTCCTGTTTTCAGGGTAATGAGTTGGGGTTTTTTTCTGTCATGTATTTGCAGTTATCAGTTTAAATTTTTTTTTGTTTAATTGCGTTGATCTTTCTTTTGCTTTTGTGCTGTGAGAGAGGAATTTGAATCTGTAAAGTTATAATGGAAGAGACTTTGTATTCTACCATATACATGCCTGTGTAGTAATTACTCACTATGTCCAAGCCCAGGTTATTCACATTTTTTTACTATGTGCACTGGTTCATGTTCTGAGAAACAGTGTTTTAGATGGATTGTTCCTAAATCTTTACTCCGTGTAATATAAGTGGTGAACATATAATATTAACCAAATATTATTAATTGAAATATATTCATTTATCAGATCTAAAAATGATTCAAAAATGTGTACCAACAAAACTACGATCATTACTTAACTAGGCCAATCTCAGCTGGTAAAAACTGAGAGAGGTTAAGGGATATTCCCAAGGTTACGTACTAAGGTGTTAGTAGAAGAGAGAGAATTTTTTTAGGGGAAAAAACTCAGGTATATGCTTTCATGACAATTTTGTGCCACAAGCAGAGACAAGGTTTTAACCACAAAGGAAGATTTTGAGTGTGCCTGTGGAGTTTTCTTATGATTGAGGGTGCTTATGGGGTCCATTAAGAACATGTGAAGGAAAATGAAACAGACTTTTCTTATTTCAGTAGTCTACTGAAGTTACTAATGTGACTTTAGCTACCAGGAATTTAAATAATTAGCTACAAGCAGTCTCTTGTCCATCCATAGGATAAGAAGCACTAATAAAATTATAAATAAAAACCTGAATGGCATGTCAGTAGTTAAAGAACAGTGATTGAGGTGGCTCTGACAGAAATCACAGATAAGGAGGAAGCTCAGAAACCATCTGGAGTTTCAAAATTGACACTCAATAGTTTGGTAGTCAAAAATCATAAAACTTGATCCATTTTGGGGTCTTATCTGAAACTCTTAATTGTTTAAATTATGTGGATTAGCATTTTCTGAATTTAAATTTCACTGATTGTAAAAGATTCTAATATCATTATCATTCATCTTTATTTTGTGTATAAAGTGAAATAACAGTGAAAAATGTAGAAGGAAAGGAAGCAAGTAGGAGGAAGCAGCAGCAAGAGGACAAATGGGCCAATGTAAAGTAGTTCTGAACATTAAAATGATGAGATTCTAGAACTGCCTTCAAAGGGCCAAAAAAAAAGTGGGGAAAAAAAAACCCTACGGAAATTTAATTTCTAAGAGAGAAATATTTATAGGGGATGTATAGGGAAACTTGCACTTTAGGCCGACTCAGAGTTACATTTTTAGTTAACATGGTCTGTTCATCTCTTCTCTTAAAATGTATATATAATCACCTTGAGAGCTGTTTACCTAAGCTCCAAAATAGTGCTTTGCTTAGTTTACATGGTTTATTGTTAAAAGTCCTGTATCTAGAAAGATTTTTAATATCTAAAATACTTTTTGTTTTTCCCTGCAAATGAATAAATCATTTTTGTGCTGTGTTTTGACAAAGCAGGCTTGCTTACTTACTTTAAAATAATTTTTTAATATACTGGAAGGCTTTCATCATGCTTCTTCTTCATTTTTCTCTATTCTAAACACATTCAGTCCTTTCAGAATTTCTTTACAGCACCTGTTTTCTAAGGTGCCTGCTGGTTCTGACACTTCTGCAGATTTGGTCTATGTCTTGGTTAAATAAAGTGTCCTAAATAGACACAATTTATGTTGAGGCCATTCCATTTCTAGTTGAGAAAAAAAACTGTCTCTTCCTGCTGAGATATTCCTGTTAAAAATTCCAGGATGACATTGACATTTGTTGCAGTACCAGCATTGGTTCATTCTCAGTCTGAGATCTACAATAATCCCCCAACAACAGCACGCAGAACTGGCATGGCCAATTGCTCACTGCAGATTTCTGAACATTATCTTTTCTATCCCTGTATGAAGCAGTTTGTACTTTTTCTGGTTTTGGATCATTATTCTAATTTACTGAGGTTGGTTTGAATTTTAAGCTCCTTCTTGCTATTCCTCACAGGTTTTACAAATTTATTCTTTATTGCATCATCCAAGCTGTCAATAAAAACTTTAAATATTGTTGGATTTGGGAAAAGCCCCTTAGGGACAGTATCACAAGTATTGAATTGATAGGGTTTTTTTGATCAGTTGTTTTCTTTTCTGTAGTCATTTATTTTGATCATATTTCCATTGGATTAGCCACTAATTCTCCAAGTTTTCTGGATTCTTTTTTTGTGAATTCCATTCTTCTAATAATACTTTCTGGTTTTTGCTTGTTTTTCAAATGACAGTCATTTCACAGTAACTCTCAAATTATTTTGCACTTTCAGAACTAATCAGAAGTAAATCTGAAATAACTTTCTCCTTAGTTAAAACCTCCATCTAAACCCAAAAGGTTTGGTGCTGCGTTCCCAGGAAATGTTGCACAGTTTATGTCCTGCAGCATTGTTAATGCAATAAATTATATCATTATTGCCATTTTTCCTGGGACTTCTTCCTTCTTCTCTTTACTAAATGTTCAAAAAATGTTTGATCTTCCTATTCAAGTTTTAGTGGTCAGAATTAGTGAAATTTGGCTTCTCTGCTCTGTTATTAAATTGATTCATCAGTTTTCTGCATTATCAATCTGTCACCCCTCACCAAACTGAAATTATCGTTGTAATTTCTCCCACTCCATGTCTAAATGATTGGTGTGGCTGCCCATGTTGTACACAATAAGCCAATGGGAAGACAGCCAGACCACTTTGTTCCTTTTGAACATGCCATCCTTCCCATATGAGGGAAAAATCTCACCTATTCCCTATAACTGCACTTGCCATTCACTGTTTTAAAAGTAAAGACAGGTGGGAAGAACCCTGGAGAAGAATCTTGAGAAGCATATGTGTTTGCTTCTGAAGGGCAGGTGCAGGCAGACATCTCCCTGGTATGAAATAATGTTCCAGAAATACTTACTAAACAGACGATGCGGCTTGAGAGCTGCAAGACACTGGGTCACTTTCTCACTGTTGAGGCACTGTCCTTCTATAGGATGGTATAGCTGACAGACTCCACAATGAAGTCTTAAAAAGTGTAATTAGGGATTAGAATGAGCAAAGATGATGTAAATTGAGCCCTGGTTTTGTGTGATATTAAAGACACATTTTAAAATTGTTGTAGTATCATATTGAAATTGTAAGATGAAAAGAATATTGAAAAGATTGTACCAACTAAAATTGCTGAATCTGGGCTCCAAAATATAAATTTCCCTGAAAGTAATCCAACCTTAGACACTTGGGAGCAAAAAAAAAAAAGGAAAAGAAAACCACTCCAAATCCCCAAATGCAACCTCACCTCCAGAACTATCCAATCTGTTTCCTTTGAAGGGTTTGCAAGCAAACAAGCATTATTTTTGTGCTTGAACCACTGCAAAGAGAGTTTTAAACACACTGAACAAAAGTGGACTCAAAAAAATTATTTTTATTGCCCATACAAGAGAAAAAAAAAGGAGAAAAAGACAAGCAAAGTAAAACCTGACTAAATACCTTTTACTTTACCATACATTGCTGCATCTTTTTAAAAACTTTAAATTGATGGTTACCTAAGTAGTCTGTAAGTGCAATATTTTGCTGTAGCTGTTTTAACATGTATATGGAACATTTACTTACTATTAAGAAACTATTGCTTATGGTTCTCTTACTAAAAATAAATGCAAGTTTTTCAGTAGTTTAGATATCAGTTGTCTTCACAGAACAAGTGCATCTTGCACTCATCACCACTGTTGTTTAGTAACAATGTTACTTTGAAGCAAACGTGAAAAAAGAATTCCCTAAACTTCTTCCTATTAAAGAATAATGTTAATTGGTTAGTGTATATAGAAGAAGGTTATATGGCCCATTGACTTTATATAGATTGAAATGCTAAGCAGGGCTAAGTAGAAGCATCAGTAGGGAATAGAGGGTAAGTGCTCATCAGTTTTATGTTCTCTTTCCTATTTACTGCTTACCCCTTACAGTGTTTTACAACTAGATACACAGAGTTTTCTTGGGTGCTTCATAAATAAAAATGTATTTTTGTGGTTTTTTGACTAGCCTGCCAGGTCAGTTGTGAGGGAAAAAACACAAATAGGATGTTTATGAGCAAAAAAAGGAAATGTATTTGCTAAGAGAAATCACCTGAGAGCATCCAGGCTAGTCAAGGGTAACACTATCCAAGATGTTTTTTGAGCCTGAGAGAAAGCCATTTCAATGGAAAAGGATTGTCGAGATTTGTAATGGAGGGGGTATCTGAGGATATTTGCCAAATGTCAGTTTCACCAGAGGAAAATGATGGCAAAATTAAGGGTACAATCAAGGGACACCAACTATCTCTTGCTTTAATGCAGATCAAGAGGTCTGATTTACAGAATAACACAAAAAATGGAAGGGTGGTGATGTTGCCACTGTGTCTAAAGGAGTTAAGTAGTAACTGCATTAATGACTAATTGATTGCTCACAGAATAGCATATCAAAAAAACCCCAAAAAACAACTGGCCAAACAAACCCCTTTTCTTTTGCAGTTGGGATGGTTTGGAGTACACAAGTGATGGGTTACCAGGACTCACCTGGTGGATGATAATATTTGGAACCATGATAACTCAGCCTGTATGCTTTCACACAAGTTTCCACTAGATTTATTTCTTCTTTACTTGAGCATAAAATCAGAATTAAGCTTTCTTATCCATACTTGAAAGACACTAATGATAGTCTAGGGACTGATTATAGTTCAGATTAAGATTTTCCAGCACCTTCAGAAAGATAATGAAGCTTTCAGCTGAATATAAATATAACTCATCCAATGTGGAGTGTGGTTATCTGAATACAGGACCTTGACTATATCCTACTAAATAAATTTTGCAAGGCATTCTCAGACTTCTAACTGAGACATTTTATGCAATATGTGAAGTCTGACGTTGGAATTTTTCCTGTTATTGTCCACTGAATAAAATAAAAAAGAAAATGATATTTAAATAATAAGTGCCTTTGAAAATACTTTTATATGATGTTTAAAAATTAGACCTAGTTCTGGTCTCAGTGAAAGTCAATAATGAAGTTTTAAAGGCAAATTAACATGGATTCTAAATTTTTTTATCCTCTTTAAATATAAAGCCATCCTCTGAAATCCCACTTATCTTGACATCAGGAAAAAAAAAAGTCTTCTAATGTTGGTTTGTGAGATTTGTTCCTTTTGAACATGCCATGCTGGAGGATGCAGCAATCCTAGCTACCCTAGGTTCACAGACAGATTTTTTCATTCTGCAGTCAGTCCCCCAAGAAGAAAGGTTTCATTCAGGCTAATCTGAGGAAGCTTTCTCACAAAGAGCTGGCATTGGAAGTCCTGAAGGATCTGACGCATAATAGCCATTTGCTGTCTCTAAAATGAAAGATACAACTGAGTTCAACCAATACTTGGCTTTTCCCTGCAATCACTAGAGAGCGATTGTGGGGTATACACACAGCTGGTACTAATGGCAGATTCCTCTCTCAATGCTCTGCTGGGAATCCAGCATAGATGAATCCCCTGGAATTATGTGATTTGCTGGTACAGCGTTTTCCTTGCATCTAAGGAAACACTTCCTAAATGCGCACGGACAGATTGAGGGGTGCTGTAATTTAAAAGAAGTCATGATCAAAGAGGAAGCACTGGCACATGGAAGTTACTTTCCTAAAATTAGTCATCTCTGCTTGTATTTTTTTCTCCTTCTGTCTCTGTCCCTGCAGTAAGACTTCCACCCTTCTTGGAATTCCCCAGAGCTAAGTTCAGAAATCAGTCACTGCCTCCTCTGACATTTCCTGAATATTTTTCTTCTATTCCTAACTTGATGTTGTAGTTTTGGGCCATAACTCCCACTAGAGCATTAAGGTGTACAAAGATAAAGAATCGAGACAAGAGGTAATTGATGTTCTTAATAAACTCCTAGTCTCCTTACTATTAGTGAGAAATTATTTTTTTAATTATTTTACTGTATGTCAAATATATAACATGTCGTACCTTGGTGTATAATTGTTGTTTAATTGGTGTTTTATTCCTTGCATTGAAAATTATGTCAGGAATAAAATGCCAATATTTCTCTTGTAATTGACAGCTCATTTCTGTCATATATTAAGGAGGATTAAAACATCAATTTAATGATGATAGTGTGACATTTTAGATGTTTGACCCAAGGTTCAAATGATAGAACAACTTGTGGGCGGAGGAACTCTATTCATTTATAGAAATGATGTTAATTAATTGCAATATTTATATGAGAAGAGGAATAAAAGAGAGAAGGGAACTTGCCCTGTCAAAATGTTTGCAATTTAATATCAGTGTTTGGCAATTACTAAAAAGGCACAGACACAAAAAAGTTTGCACCAGTGGAAATATGATCAATGTAGCAGTTGGTACCTGGAAATTGTTGGCTTTTGTCCACCAATCCTGTATTTGTCGAATCCTCTGTTCTTTCAGGTGACAAAGTTCACAACTTTTAACCCTGCTGCCTTCTCAGATGGAGGAGGTTATGATAGGTAAAACAAAACACATCCTCACAAGGGATTTCATTATCTACTTCCATGCAAAGTGCTCATGGATGTGCAGTGTACCACCATTTGATCAGCTGAACCTTACTGTACAGGAAGCTAAACATCTATAAATCATAATTTGTATCAATTTATCTCTGAAAATGTTTGACTAGGAATTTTTGCATTTAAAATGTCCGAAGGTAACTGGTGCAGCTTTCCTTATTTGTTTCAATGTTTGCCTAGTGTGAAGGTAGATAAAGATGAAACATGGGTGATGAGATAACATCATAGTAGACTTCTCATAGAAGATAGAGTAGATCTGTGTTGGGCACTTCTGGTGGGTATGTCCAGCTGTCTGAGAATCACAGCCAGAATACGGCTGCTGCTCTCCAAGCAAAGTCCAGATGTGACAGAAAACTGGGGCTGATGCACCATTTTCTGTATTTGGAAAACCTGATGAAATGGCAAAAGACTGGAAATTCTGCTCTATGTTACAATGGCATCTCAGTTCCCTTTTTTCACTTAAACTACTTGAATTCAAAATATTTCGCAAGTCCTAGCTAGTGATATTCTAGTGCCCTCTGTACTATCCATGATTTACCTGCCTCTATGTGAACTCTTCATCACTGCCTAGATCTTTTATTCTCCTGCTTCCTTTACTGTATCTTCTACCAGAGTGCCATAATCACCTCTGTCCCGTTCCCCAGATGGTCTCTCCATGTTTCAATCTCACTAGTTTCATCCTTGCACATATCAGCCTGTCTTAAAGATTTTGCCCTACATACATTGAAGCCGAATGACCTATGTATCAATTGCCTATTGTTCCATCTCTTCAGCTTCTGCAGTGGTCTGCTGTTGGATGATGAGCAGTGAGAAAACAGGACCACTGCTGACAGTATTAGAAATCATTCTTGCACAGGTACCACTTTAAACCAGCAGTCAAAAACTAATGATGAAGGTAAGATGAATTCTCTGTCACATGCCTGATCCTCACATATGAAGTGAGGCAAACTGTCCTGGCTCATGCAAGCAGCCATACAGATTTGAACAGAAAACACAGCTGTGTGGAACCTCATTTTCCCTTAGCATCTGATATTCCAACAGCCTGATCCAGAGGTCACTGGAAACATCAGGAGTCTTTCTGTTGGTATAAATTTTTTCTGGTTTAGATGAACATGAATAAACAAAATCTAAAGGGCATTCAAAATTCTTATTTGGTAATTCTTGTTGATACAACAATCTGATTGAGTATCTGTACCTGAGTTGTAAACAAATGCAAATAATAGGTGCATATTTTTTTGAGTCAACCTCAAATGCTCCAGTTACTTACAAACTGAATCCTTATTTGCAGGACAGCACTGAATTATGTCTGTTTCAAGAATGTATTCTACAGAATTTAGTCTCATTGCAAGCAGGTTTTTTTTTGTTACCTAAAGCCCAGGCTGTAAAGGTTTTGAGGTCCAAACAAGAAATTGTATGATTGCATGTGTTCCCCAAAGGCAGGTGGCCAGACTAGCTCATTGCAGAGATGCTGCAAGTCTCATACTCTTTAAGAATCACTCTGCTGTATTGCAAATGACACCTTTGTAAAAGACTTATAATTTTTCCCCACATAGAACTTACATTCTGAAGAAAGCTTGTCAAAACATAATTGTAATTATGTAGCACAATATTTTGTAGATTTAAAGATGTTTTAAAACTTATTATATTTCTGAAGCTTCCAGATTGGAAACTACAGAAATGTGTAACTACATTGCTTTTGTCTTTTTAGTTCTCACGACAATTGTTTAGCCTGTTTTGTTTCACACCTGTACTAATCCTCTGATTCTCCTCATACTTCTCGATGAGCTCTCATCTTTTAGTAAAGTCTTGCAGTATAGATACAACCTTGTGAGCTCCACTAATAATGCACTGACTAAATCATCCCAGAGTTCAAAGACTGCTAGTTATATATCTTGCCTTTTCTGTATGTACACTGAAAAACAAGTGTCTTGACAATAGGAGGCAAAAATAGCTAAAAAGAAGAGAGGCATATCTCTAGTCTAAACAAAACAGTGTATTTTTAATTGAAATAACATTCAGTAGAACTGAACATCAAAACATTTAACTTTTTCAAAGTTTTCAGCATTAAAGAATTAAGACGAAACACAATTAGGAAACAGAAAACTGCAACATTGTAGAGGATGGTCACTTTTTGTATGTCATGTGGCTTTAAAAACAAGTCAGATAAATGATGATGCCATTAAAACTGAACTAATTAAAGAAAGCTTCTTTTAAGAACTCATTAACTGCAACCTCATTTGCATAATGATGCATATTAATTAAGTTTTAATGAATCTGAATTTGCACCAAGCCTATTCATGTTGGCTTTGAAACAAATTGAACAAATTAGTTAAAAGCTTTTTGGAATCTACTTTTCACACCAAACAGGATATGAATGCAATCATCTCCACAAAAAAGAAATATTTTTCTTTTAATTTAATTCAAAGGTATGCAGACCCATCTATTAATTATTTTTAAATGTAATAATTTCCACCTTTTCTTTGCAAAATCAACAGTATTACTAATTCTTGAGTGGCATGTATTATAAATGTATGTTGTAGGATAAAATCATTACAGCGAATTTATTGAAAATAAGGTGGAAACATTTGACTTCAGGGTGCATTTAGTTTACTTAATACATGGATTTCAATTTTGTTGGTAACCTTTAGGCATTTTGGCTGTCTGCAGAACAACCACTAAAACTGTATTTTTTATGTTGCTATCAATTTTTCAAGATATATGTAAAATGCTAAATTGCTCTTATAATACCCATTTCCTAATGTAAGATTTCACAGCATCAGAAGTCTTATAAGTATTATAGGAAAAAAATTATATGCTTTTTAAAGCTGCATGTTCTTGCTTTGGTTTTGTTGGATCTTAATTTTTTTTTTTCCATACACACAGGCATACACACACAAGCAGCAGAATCCAATTTTAACAAGTTTGCTTTCAGCTCATAATAAAAACCAGAATTACAGCAGAAACACTATTGATTTCCTTATACTCCATTGTGTCTTCATCAAGAATGAAGAGATTTATGTAATTACTGCTCCATCTTTTGTTGTTAGAAAGCACTTTTTTGTAAGTCAGCAGATACAAAGGCTGGAATGCTTTTATTGTTGAGATTAAAAGATCATTTTTTTCTCTTTCTGTTAAACTGTTTTTCTGTGATAGGTTCTTCAGGGAGGCTGACAGTTAGGAAGATACCATACATTGAAACCCTACAGTTTTAACATAATTTTTCCAGCATTTCATCTTGTCACCTTCTTTTCTTATCAAAAAAAGCAACCAAAACACACTGAACACCCCCCAAACCAACTCCTCTCTTTAATTCTCTTTTGTTTCATTGTCCATGGTGGTATCCTCTGCCACTAAGCTGATACTAGTGCAGATTTCCTGCAGTAAAGTACTTTGAATCCTTTTGTATTTGTACAAATTACAAGGTGTTGTATTATCGTCTCCTAATGATTTTACATTTTAGTTTTCATTCCCCTTTCATCAACCATTTATCTCTCCTGTTCATTAATAAACTTAAACTTGAAAATTTAATATCTGAGAGATTTGAGGACTGTGTTCTAGAATTGTGTTTTCAGCAGTGCAAACCTCTCCTGAGTGTCCATTCCCCTAGTGGGAACTATCTGTACTGTAAAAGGCAATGAACCCACTGCCAAGATTTTAAGGAGTTGCAATACTGGATTATGGAGGCAAAGAAATGCCTGGTTATAGTGTGGTTATTTGCCTCTCAATTAATGAGGTAACTGTATGGAAAACTTTGGATTAGAAAAAAAAAAAATTAGATCACTATTGTGGAATTGGGAGAGACTCACTTTGATTTTCTTCATGTTTGTTATCAGAATTTCTACGATATAACCCTCAAATTTGAGAAACACATTGTCTTAAATTGTGTGTCATTGTCCAGGGTAAACGTGTCATCAAAGATAAGAGAAATATAGACTTCTCTGTGATTTTGAGGGCAATGATTATATTCTACAGTCACTTTAAAATAAGACATTTCCCCATTTTTAACATTTTTTTTTAATTCTTGTACTTTTATAGTGTACTGTAACTTGAAAACAAAATGAAGCTATTAAAAATTTTAAGTACCATCTGATTTCCAAATAGGAATAAATTTTTATGAGATCACAACCTGGAATAAAGAAAAAGAATTGCTCTAAGTTATAGAGTCATAATTCTTTTGAATTTTAGGATCCTGGATTAACCAGTGAACATTAACACCGTTATAATAACCTATAATTAAAAAAATAATAGAGGCAGTTGGGACCTTCCATTATGGTCTCTATTTAAGCAGACAGATATCATTACAGATAATAGTTTTATATTTGCCAGAAATGCAGTCACCCTAACCTATAAGCTGCTACTGTAACCCGTCATGTAACCCATTGCTTTGTATATTACACTTGAATATTCATGTTCCTGGCCTTAAAGATTTTAAGCTTCTTGGAGACATAAAGCACAATTTGCAAGGGATGTTTGCTTTGTTCAAGATTACTTTTAATCTTATTTATCTGATTGCAGGAGGCTTTTCCTTGGGGAAGTGTTTTGTGGATTTTTTTTTTTTTTAATACAAATTTTGTGTGCAGAGCTGGTTTCTTTTGGGGGAATTTTGACAGAAAGTGTCTTCCTTGGGGGAGGTCAAGAGTCATTGGTATTAAACTAGACAAGCTGGTAGTGCAGTGTTAATGGAAATGGAAAGCAGATGTTTGGTAATTAGGGGAGATGTGAATGACAAGGCTTGAGAGGTACGGTACATGCGCTGGCTGGCACAAAGCAGCTGTTGTTACCGATTTCACTGTCAGAAATGTACACAAGTCAGACCATCCCCTGTGAGTTTGCCATAGCAGTGACAATTAGAAAAAATTGTATTTGATTAAAATAAGTAATATATCATACAGAGTAATTTTCATAACATTTAGAAATGGCCTGGGTTAAAGTCCAGGGAAATGAACTTAGATGTAAGTGAAGCTCGGTGAATTGACAGTCCTTAAAAGTAGTGGAAGTCAGGATGAGTATTGACAGTTGATTCTAAAGCTCTGTAACCTGACAGAGAGAAAAGGAAATAATTTGGTCTTCTGAAGGGTGAAAAACAGAGTATTTGAAAATTGAAAATTAAGAAATAAATTCATTTTTCTAACAATTCTGTATTTAGCAGAAAATATTCTTATTTTATTTAAGTGGTGCTAATGCATTTATTTAACAGAATTTTCATTGGTTTTTTATTCATTTTCTATTAACAGAACTTTTGTCCCTCTTTTTGTTGTGAATTTTTAATAGAAATTCTATGGAACAATTTTTTAACTCTTTTTTTTTTTTTTACTATCAGAAAGCAATTAATTTGAGATGGACCAGCATAAACTGTGATAATAATATAATTATTGTATCTGATCCTAGATAGCTCTTCCCCATTAATTTAAATGAGAATTTTACCTCCAGTTTGCATTAGTCATTCTCAAAAACTTCTGTGGTAGGTGCTGTGCAAATACGAAAAAATCATGGTCTCTCCCTATTTTTACTGGATTCAGCATGCTTATACCTGGATGGAAGGGTTGTCACATCCATCATCAAAAAAGACTAGTCTCATCTCGAATTTACTACAGTTTTCATCCTTCCACCATTTGAAGTCTGTGGTGTTGCAAGCTGCATTACAGGAATAAAAAGGTTCCAGCCTTTCAGACATTAAGCTATGCTCCATACAGTTCATCAGTGTTGACTGCATCAAATTAAAGAAAAAATCCTCCTTTTACATTAGTGTTGAGAGGGAAATTTGAATCTTCTTTCCTCTTGGCAGTGTCTTCCCCTTATGCTAAACCAAGCTATTATTTTCAAACCAAAATTCTGGTGATATTAATTTCCAGTGCCCACATATGCCTATGACACTGGTTTCTAAAACAATTTGGGGAGCACTGGATGTGAAAGATATAGCAATAAAATATATGTCTTTTTATTAATAAAGTCTATTTCAAGAATTCATTTGATAATTGTAGAAATATAATGGGCCAAAAATAATAGAGATGATTCCTTGATGCATTGTTTTTAACTTGGTACTTGCATAAGGGATATCTGAATTAGATCTCTTTGTATACTTGCAATTGAAGTTAATTGTGTTTAAGTATGTCTTAATTCATCTGTCCATTTGTGAATGAAACTTTCTTCCCTTCCATAGTAAAGGCTATTAAAAGCATTAGCTTTCATAAATGGGATTTAAAGATTTTAGAGCATTTTTATTTGCTTTAGAAAATAATTTCCTCTCCCTGACACATACACACATGCACTGACATGCACACATGCTTCCCACGTAGTAATGTTACCATTTTATTTAAGACATCTCCTGGGAAATAAAAACAACAAAAAATTCAATATAAATCAACAATCTCTTCTTTGGGAAAGAATAATTTGTGAAGTTTGTTATAGCATAAATTTTAAGTGACATTAAAATACATTCCCTGAGTTGAAAATAATCACTTTTCTTTGGACATGTCAAAGAACATAATGTATTTGCAATCATAGACATTCAAATTCTGATAGAAATTACAACCTCTACTTTTAAATTACTTAATTTCTTATTTTAGTTTTTCACCTTCTTCTGCTGTATAATTTTATATTATCACGTAGGGGAAAATTCTGCCTTTAGATGTGCCCCTGTAGCTTCCATTAACTTGAATGGTGTTCTGTATCTCAAATCAAAGTTAAATTTTGGTTGATACTATATAACATTTTTCCTCTTATGTGTTCACCAAAATGCAGTGTTAATTTAAAAATAAAAGTGGTTTCATTACACCTGAGTGAAGTATGCATAATTTTAGGCTGGTAGGTCAAAAGAAAAGATCAAATACTTGGCAAATGGTATAGAACCTTTTTTTGTTCAGTTAATGATAATTTTGCCTGAAAAATACTTCACTCTTGGACATTATAGGACTGCCCTTAATATGGGTATGCTTTGTTAAGGCAGCTGAACAATGGAATCAGAGATTACAACTAGAAGGGATATTAGATCATCTAATCTTTAGTGTGCCCTATAATCCCTTCTTAAATATATCTACAGATGGTATTTTAACACCTCTTCTTAGTGGTGGTTTAGCTGTTGGATTGTTCTTACTGCTGACTGAGCTTATTTCCTTTTAATTTTGAGCTGTTTACTTAAAGAATTATTGGTCAATTTGAAATTAATTTTAAATAAGACTGAAATCAAAGCTAGAATATGGCAAATTGGATCTAAATCCTCCCTCCCTAGTATGAGAGCAGAAATTCTGAGATCAGATCTTCATGAAGAGTAAATTGCAGAGTAGTGGCACTGCATGTGAAGAAGCTGTTGTGTGATGACAGTACTGGAGAAACTGGTTCCATGAAAGCAGCAGAGCTGCTGATAGCTGGGTTTGCCAAGACATTACTTGGAGATGCTGTGTGAGCAGTGTCTGCTGTGGGAGAGAAGACAGGGATTAGATGAGAGTTTGGGAAGGGGGGTTCTTGATTAAGCTTGTCCTGCCTAGAGAGCTATGGATGCTGTTTACAGGCTTTACTTTAGACTGTAACTTTTAGTATGACCTGGCCTCATGGCCAGCTTGGGCTAGGAAGAAGGCAACTCAGTCCTTTAATTCCCTAGGAGATTTCTCTGTGATCAAGAATAATTAGTTTTGTGAAGAGGCACGTGACATTTTCTTTTGGCCTCAGTGGGTAACGTAGTTTTTGGTTATCTAGACCATTACGGTACTGTAAATATAGGCCATGACAAAGGAATGAAAGCTGATATTTTATCACTGCCAGTGGTAATTCTTAGTAATCTCTCAAATTAAAGAAGTGTTCAGACTGAGTAGTTAGCTAGTGTATATGACATTGCTTCTACATCTGTTTAACACAAAAACAATTGGAACTCACTCAGAAATACAGTCAACATCATTTCCAGAGGAGGGGTAAAACCAGGGAATTGAAACCTTCTGTTTTTAGATCAGTATTGCTGTTCTGTAACTAAATGTTCAGCTGGTGCAATATGAGTGTTGAAGATCACTGACTGGAGATCCATTCCTTTACTTCTTAGACTTATAAGGGCCAAGACAGACTTTGGGGTTTCCTATGAATGTAGGACACGTGGATTAGGACCTTAGTGCTGTGGTTTGGAAAGAAGCAAGTGATGAAAAGGATTCACCGTGAGGCAAAGACTCATCCATCACACATTAAATGGTCAATGAAAAATACTGAATTGAATCATGGGATGTTTTGTTTGAAGGATTTGGGTGGGAAGTGGTAAGAGGAGGGGGCTAAGTAGAGCATATGGAGTGAGATGTGCCTTGCTATTGAGAACTGGACTCTGACCCTGCTTGTAGTTGATGAGTTGGAAAAAGGCCAAAATGAATATACTGAATTTTGAAAACAATCACTCTGGTCAACTATAATAAGTGAGAGATTATTTTCACTATATTATCTGCATAGCAATGTTCTTTTTAATTGTTGCTTTGAGTTCATTCTAGCTACTTTTAAGGGTATGTTGGTTCAGCTCGTGTTGGAACCAAGTATACGTAGATTTCTTGTGTTTTGGATTAAGGTTTTTTCTACCCAGTGGGAACCAGAAAAAAAAAATCCTAATGTACTTAAAATGTGATATGTAGAAGGGAAAACATAAAGAAATGATTCTCAGTTGGCTCCTACTGCCATATAAATATGGTATAGTTACTTGATTTCTATAAGAATTAAACTCAAATGTTTTAAAATGCATGCAAATTCTTGCAGAATATATATGAAAAAGTCACTATAACTGTAGAAGCACTTCTGCTCCCTTGATAAATGGGACTTCTAGACCACACTTTATTGAGTCTCAGATTTTTAATAATTTGAATCCTGCAAGATTTAATTCTGCATAATTCTGGCTGAAATCAGCTTTTGATTGAGTTGTAATGGCTGTGTTATTGTAAATATCTCTTCATGCTAATGTTGTGCTGGAATTCAATAATATTTAGATGAAATTTCTAGCCTCAAGCAGTGTGGAAGCTGGATTTAGAAAGCCTGAAAGTTTGTGTCAAAAAGTCATTTATTTTTGGGAACCCATAACATGCACTGTAATAAATGGTCATCCCAAGGTCCAATTTAAATATATACAGTAGAAGAGAGAACAGTTGATACCGTGTATTTTTTACACCCTTGAGCTGCTGGACTGAATAGTATTGATTGAGCAGGGTTTTGTAACCTTAAATGATTTTGTACTGTAATCATCTGCAGTGAGGGTAGAGTTGGTGACACCAGATGAGCAGGAATAAATCATGCTATCAGAACAGGCAGCCCACAGCCTGCTGCGCTGTACTCTGATGTTACAGCAAAAATAACCTATCTCCCAAAACCCCTTATTCTAGATGTGGTTTTTCAGTCACATCTTTTTGCTTCTCAGGCTGGAAAATACTCCATACATGCAGGGTAAATTTTTTTAGTCCTTAGATATCTTGTATTATTATGTTTTCTTTCTGTGTAATGGTGGAAAACCTTTGCACTTGCAAGGGAGAAGTAGAAATTAGATTAAAAGAACAAGTTCAAAAATCCAACCAAAATCACTGAATATTTTAAGAAGTATTTATAACGGGGACAAGAAAGGAGTCTGAAAATTGGTTAAAAAAAAAAAAAAGGAATAGAGATATAACATGGAATACCAGAAAATCAGGACATTTTACTCTATGCACACATATATTCATTCTCCCACATATCTGCTTTTGAGTTTTGTGTCCCATTATGAACTATGGGGCTCCAGTGGGGCCTGGTTCCCTGATTGATAGAAAATGGTCCCTCTTTCTGTAAACTGAGCCTTAGGAATAGAAATTTCCTACCACGGTCCTAAGTTTTGAGAACAATAAATATGATACATGCTGTGTATATATGAACACCAAGAAATCTCACCATTAGTATACATACAAAGAATGTACATACAAAGATACAGCAAAATACGCTTACCAGGTGAAATCCTGGTCAGCTGACATCAGTGAAGCTCCCACTGATTTTTCTGGAGTCAGTATCTTTTGTCCCCTATGTTCTTATTCTTAGTGTTTAAAGTATTCTGATTTAAATGGTTGAGTTTTTTTAGATTTTTACAATACAAAGTAAAGATTTCCTGACATGTTTCTGTTGAAGTTTGCAGTTCATCACTTCAATTAGGACCACATATTTTTGTCATCAATCATTTCAGGATATATATTGAATATGCCTCAGTGCATTCTTTTCTAAGTAGGATTTTTTGGTTTTAACACCTCTCAGCTCTGTTGGTTAGGTCAGATTTTAGGGTCCTCAGTCAAATACAATGCATATATATTCATATATGTCATTACTTGGCTTGCTATCCGTCAGAAAAGTACATAATTGCTTCAAAAAAGAAGTAATTCTTCAAACATATCCTCTAGTTCAGATACAAAACGTGATTCAGCAACAATATTCATACCATCAAACGTGGGCAAAACCTGGACATTTGTGGACATACCTACCCTGAAATCACTGCTCTGACATATCCACTCAGCTTCAAGCTGGCTGCTTTGGCTACTGCTGGCTGTATAGCTGCAGCAGTGTGCAGCTTGGCATGTTCTCTTCAAATCTGCCTTGCAGACCTCCTGGCTATTAGCAACATTGAGGCTTGGCTAGGTAAACCAGATCCATCTGAAAGACTGTCAGAAGAAGGACTGCAGTCCAGATCTGTGCTTCAAATAGCAGCTAGATTTAGTCCAGGCTTTTTTACTGGATGAGAGGCATCTTCCATGTACAGTTATTTAAAGGGCTTATAAACTTAGAAACTATCGAGACAGTTGATGCTGTTGCCCTAACATTTGATTGATTTGATCAAAAAGCATAAGAGATGAAAGGCAAATTTATCTTCTTGTAATGGTTACAAATATCTCAGATTAAAACTGCAGTTAATATTGCAAGGCATCAAGAGATGGAGTTTGCTTCTGCTGTGTATCTCAATGGCAGAGAAGAAAATTTATGCAGTGGTCCTAGTAAGGAAAAAAAGAAATTACACTTAGAACTTCTGTAGACAATGCTAATTTAGAAAATTTATCTTTCTTTCCCTGTTTTGCGTGGGCTCCCCTTCTCCCCTTAAAACCTGAGGTGAAATTTAATTGCCAGCTTTGGTTGGTTGCTGGGGGTTTTCTGGGCCAGCTAGTATCTAATTTCCTTCTTTTTGTCTGCAAGGAAAAGGTGAGACTCTTTACAAGACTTATCCTAGTTCTCTTATTCCCTATATCTGTTAGTCAGCCCTTGCTGATTATTTTTGCTGTATCAAGCTATAGTATATTAAAAGTGCTCTCCTCTCAAATGAAATGTCTTACAATTTAAATCTCGCTAGGAGTGTCAGCATTGCCATGGGACATCTCCATCTTCCCAAAGCAAACAAAATTGACACAGTTGATTTGGTGTATAAATGTCTGCAGCTTTATTAAATATGCATTAAAGTGCAACAGTCATAAATTACATGCACTCAGCTCACTCAGAACATAACATGTACAGCTAAATAACTTTCTCTCTACAACCTAAGCAATAAGACCAACCTTAAGACGGAGGGGATGCTGAAAGTCAGCTCCCTAAAGTGTTTGCAACTGGAGTATCATTTCATCATGTTGTTAAGCATCTCACCTCTCTTGTGTGGTGTATACATGAGTAGAGGAGGGAGGGGATGGGGAAAGTGAGATTTCTGTATTACTTTTATGTCAAATTATCCATTTCATTTGCTTATGTGCACCTTCCTTGACATGGAATAATGGGAACTTTGCTTCTTGGATATCTCTGTTTGTTTCAGAGAAAGAAAATCTTCTCAAATAAAGAAATATTTGCTGATTATAATAATACTAATTTATATCTTATATTTACATGGAAAATTTATCATATGATGCTAATATCTTTCAAAAGCTGGACATATATAGGAATAACCCCTTTCCTTTAAAAATGCCCCATCTTCCTGTGGTATAACAAAATGTCAATTGTATGTACTTCTCCACCAGAGTGTATTCTAAGAAAGAATGATTTCCCAGCATGAAACAAAAGGCACACTGTTTTAGAAAAGACAGAATGCAATTACTTGCATTCCTGAATACATGCCCATTGTACAGTGAAGTGTTATGACTTGTTGATGTCTGCATGTGCTGTAGTACTTTTCCAAATTTGATCTGAAACCTGACTTTAATGGTCTTTCTGCCTCCCAATATAATGATTTTTCAAGGAGGATGTAAATTGTACTGATAACATTAGCCATTACACTTTGCAGTACCTGTGTTTTTCTGAACATCTTTCTTCTGATAACTGACCAGTGTCAGCCCAGATCACTTTCTGATAGTGCTCAATACTATATAAGCATCAGTTGGCCATGGAGTGAACTATACATTGCAGCCTTCCCACTATCACTTAGTTCAGGTTTTAGGTAGTTGTTGTTTGTCTTTTTTGTTTTTTTGTTTGTTTGATTTTGTCTGGTTTGATTTGATTTTTCTTAAAACACTGTACTGAGCAGAAAGAAGATTTAGTTGCCTTTTTCTGCTTCTTCTGAATGAAGTCCTCTCAAATGTCCTTTTAAATGTCCTATTAAAAGTCCTCTCAAATGTCCTATTAAAAAAATATTCCTTTGCAAAAATAGCTGGAACACTTATAAGAAATTAGCTTGTATTATGAAAATCAAGATAGAAAGACACTAACTTTCTGATAATATCTGTAATTCATGTTTATTTTATTTCCCATTGATTTATTGCCATAAGTCTCTTGGCTCTTTCCCAAACATCTTCTGGCAACAGAGTCAAACAAATTAATTTTGTGCAAGAAAAGATCTACTATGGTAACTTAAAGTCTGTCTTCATCATCTGGTTAATGATCTCTTGTGTGCTGCTCTATACTTGCTTTATTTTCCCTTCCTTGATAAATACAAAAGGAGAATCTTCGGGGACGTGTTATAGCTATGACCTTGCTTCTGCCTTTTGAGATCACCTTTAATCTCCCATGAGCTGTCATGTTGGAAAGGGTCCTTCCTGAAGAATTTTTATTCTTTATCCTCTGTAGATTAGTTTCTCACTTGTGTATTTCTGTTTCATAGCTAATCCTTGTTTAAAATATACAATTTCCTGATATACATTGCACAGTATAAAGTAATTTGTTTTGTGGGCCTATTACTAGCTGAATTTAGATAACTACTGTGTTCTGAATTGTGAGTTGATCCTGCAGTTTTAACTATTTTTTCTCAATAGTTTATTGACTTCTTAACATTTAAAACTGTGAATTTTTTTCTTTCTAATTGCAAATCAAAAGAAGTGATCCCCATTTAAACATTAAGGAATAAGGTTTAGCCATCTTTCTAGTTCTTCTGACCACTTTTAAAATGAATCAAACACATTATATCATAGCATACATTTCACATCTCATGCTGAAAATATAGATAGAGTTTATTTTAAGCTCTTGTTGGCTGTTGAATGAATAACACTACTTAAAATTAAGTCCTTACCAGTTACTCAGTGACAATGACTATGCTGCTGTAAAATTTTTGAATAACTTCAGCAATGAGATGCCATTTTAGCCAAGTATGCATTATTCTTTACATGATGTACCAGGCTACCATCTCTGTTTCTGTTTGTCCAGATTTAGCAAAGCAATTTTCTCTTCATGTAACATAACTGATAATAAGTAAGTTTTTGGAAATTTTTGTCCCCCTACTAACACAGATGTTCTCTGCGTAGTGGCTGACACATTGAAGGAAATATTCCAAAGACAAGAAAATATTCTCTGTGGCTTCTGACTATTTTCAAATCCTTTTATTGCCAGCAGTGTGCTTTACAGCTCTTCAGTTCACAAGAGTCTTTCTGTAACTAAGTGAAGAAGGCATGCAAAAAGGTATTCTCTAAGAGATGACCCAAGAGACAATTTGTAACCATGATAATTAAAACTAATCCTGAAACATATACCGCTGAACTCTTCACAAAATACATGCTCTTCTGAAGAGTTTGCAGTGGTAGAAAATCAAAACTGCTGTATAAAAATGGAATTTTTCTGAAAAAAATGGTGGCTTATGGATGTCTGTAAGATGTTTTCAGACCAAACCTTTTCAGACCTGAGCTTTTGCCAGAAGCCTCACAGTGGTGCATTTAATATATAAAAATGAAATTTAAAGAATTTGTGACAGACCCCCCACAATTAGACTTCAGCACATGACAGCCATTGCAGTTCATATGATAGCCATTGCAGACAGTGGTGACCTGACATCAGAAGGTCTCAGGAGACAGTGACATCCTTTGGGACCAATAAGGCTGGCAGTCATCTTTTTATCATTGTTTACAGTGTGTGTGGTTTGGGGTAGGAAGAGGAACACTATATGACTAAAAGTTGTATCTCCTATATACACCATTGACCTGATCTTTTTCTTTTCCCTCGAAAAGTTTTTGTCAGGTGACCTCTGCTGAGTTCTGTAACCTTCTGACCAAACAACCCCTCTTGTCCAAAAATCTGAGAGAGAGAGGAGAGAGGGCATTCTTTGTATGCAAGAATGTGTAGCTCGTGTTGTATCAAACTGTTGAAAATAAAGCACAGTTGCTACAAAACTGTTACAATTGTCTCCTGGAAATACATTACTTTTTTCCCTTTTTTACTCTTGTAACAAGCATTACAAGCTACATGATATTTTCCAGACAATCTGTGTGCCCAGACGTGGCAGAGTTGAATTATTGTCCTGCTCTTTAAAGAGATAATAAACTAGTTTCATGTATGATGTAGCAGACAATGAATTCAGGAGGGAGAAATACATACAACTACAGTCAGGCTGTTAGATAAAGTCAGAATATGATTTTGGGCTCAGAAAAAAAGAAAACTATCTTACTCCTACTATTGTAAGATGCTAGCCAACTACCTAGGATGGAAAAGGAAAGTATAAAATTCTGTAATTGCATATTTCAGTTTTGTAACTGCATATCTAATACCACTTTTAGCATGGTGTTGACATGGAAGTGAGCAAATCATTTGAACTGGTGAAATTTGCAGAGTGACAGATTACTGATGAAATATGTTTCAGATGGAAAAATAAACAGGTGTAAAAGTTAAGTGCAGGATCCATTTCAATGGCTAAAGGTAGTTTTGTGTACCTAGGAACAAAGAACTACAGGACAATGTCATGTGAGAAACAACTTCAACAAGGATTTATTTGTGCATATTCCTATGTGCACATATTCCTAGTGAAGTGCAGTGGTTCGACATGTTGATGGTACCTTCAGGGGCCAATGTAGAAGGTTGTTTTAGAAATAAGGGAATATATTCATTTTATATAGATAGAATAGCTCCTGAAATAATGTGTCCATTCCAGATATTCATGGTTAGAAAGAATACTGATATATGGAGAGTTTGAGATTAAAACCACTACAGGATTGGTTAACATAGTGAAAGACACCTCCTACAGAAAGTAAACTTGAAGAATTTCAGACTGGTTAAATACATGTTTGGGGTATATGACAGGAATTCTTGATCTATCAGGTACAACTAGAAAAAAACCTCTAATTGTTAATAGCTGAAGCTGGACAGAAGATGACAAGGAACTGCACACTCTTCAGCAGCCAAGTTACTCAATCACAAAATAATTTTCATTATGGAAGACAATAAATCAAGGAGGAATATTTTTGTCTAAAGATTATCTGTGAATATAGATTAGCAGATACCTAGTTGAAGTAGAATTGAATATTAAAAATGCATTATTATAAAAAATAAAATTTTTAAACTGGAAAAAATCTGAAGCAAATGTGATAATCAGAACTGCTATGATAGAGTAGCCTTTGAGGGTGATTATTTTCTGTTCTTGAAAATATTAAACTACAGCCTATAATGCCAAAGAAAGTCATATATTTTAGTGAAATATTGAAACCTATGTTAATGAACACAGTGGAGTTTCTGTTTCTGTAGGCCTTCCACTGATTTATCAAGTCAGCAAAATACACCAAGTGCTCATCTTGTGTGTTTAATGTTTGTCATATTGGTGCCAGAATACCTGGATAAACAAATGAGCAAAAATATATAGTGAATAATAATTATAATTATTTAAAGGGGCACAGATATGATAAACAACAAAATTCTAATATTTTTTTTGTATCTGAGGCAAAGTTCCTGGATTTTAACTAAGAGGCAGCAGTTTCTTGAAAACATTTACACCTAACTTCCAGTTCGGTGTTGCAGCACCTAAACACCTTCAAATTATTTTCCTGAATCCTGCTGAACTTCCTGAACGTCTTACAATTATTCATTCCTCGAGTTCCTTGATGAATTAGTGCAGGATGCTTAAAAAAGCCTAACAGATTTTGGAAGGTTTTCTTTTCTGATGTGTCATTTTAAAGTAAGGATTAATTTTGCCACAGTACATTCTTGGTTTTGAATGTTTTCTCAGCTTGGTTCTCTAATTTAGTCCTTCTAATTACTCCTTCTAATTTAGTCCATTCACTAACTTCTATACTTTTCTGCTTAAGAGGAATGACTACAAGGTGGATTTTTTTTGATCAAAGGCAGTTGGACATTTTTCTGTGCTGTTTTGGAGGAAAAGAGTCCTTGGACAGCATCTCTACAAATAAGATTTCTCATGAAAAGAAATCCTGCCCACTTTTCACTAAAGCTTCCATGTTTGTATTCTTTAAAAACATAGTTTAATGTTTGTGTGTTATCATACGAAATGTGTAATATGTAGCATCTTGTTTCCACAAAACCCCTGTGGAGACAATAATAAGATATAAAGTTGCAATTACATGTATTATATAGGATCGATTAGACTAGCTGGGAACACGTACCTGCATTTAAAACAGCTCAACCTCATTTTGAGTGCCCTTGATAATAGAATTTCTATCTATCTTTAGCATTTTTCATCAATTGATTTCAGTGTACTCTATCATTTAGGGTTTCATGTTCAAAAGCCTACTAAGAAAATGAGTTTCGAAATAATAAAATCCCTGTAGCACAGGGTATGGTGAATACTTCTGAAGTTCATGTCAAGGGGATCTTCAGATGATACCACAAGTCAAGCCCATGAACTTGCTGCCAAGAAAGTCAACTTCTTCACCCGCCCAGGAAACAAGCTGCTCTTGCATTCTGCCTTTGTAATACTTTCTCCTTTGTCTGCGCCTTGTAATGCTTTTCCCCCCCTGCTCAGATTTTTTAGGTTTGTATGTCTTTCAGTTAAATCTTTCTTAGAAACACTGAAAGCAATAGAGATGCCCCTTGTGGTGGAACTGTCCAGAACACAATCATTCAGTTTTGGTCAGAAAATACAGAACTCTCTGTGTTAGAGAGAGATATATATTCCCTTGGGTTTTGCTACTCTGAGTAATAGGGGAGAAAACATTCCAAATAGTTGTAATTGGCAATAAGATCAAACAAAAATATAAGAATATTTTGAGTACGATTCTCTGAGGTACTTGATGGAGAAAACCAGACATAGGATCTGATGATCTGGATCAGAGACATGAACCTTTTCTCTCAAGTCTGTTGCTTACATATTAAAGAGAATCGAACGTTGGTGTATGTTTTGGTGAACATACATTTTTGCCAGCATAGCCTTAATGGACTAAGACGATTCTGTGGATATGTTTTCACATACACTAGAGATACTCATGGACTGGATCATGACTTAATTCAAAATGTCAGCGGAAAAGTAAAGAATAGCAACAGTAACAGCAACAATAACAATAATAAAACATGCACAGAAACATTTTAAATTGTTCTCTTAACCTTGGCTTCCACCATTTTTTTTCTTCTGTCTCAAGGTTGTTTCTTTCTTTTTTTTTTTTTTTAATGCTAATGGATAGACAAGCTATCAAACAAATCTGGTAGCAAATATTTTGTGATGCTATTTAGTACTTTTGAACACATGCATAATATACACTTTCTTTGTGAGAGAGATTGGGAGAGGTTTCTGACTGAAATTTCAGTCATGCTTATAAAATGAATGTAATGTGAGTAAGTTAAAAACATGTTGTTGCAGACTAGTAAAAATTTCAGACAGAACTGGCCCAGGTTTCAGATGAAGTACTAGACTAACATAATTATACCTTTTAAAAGCTGAACAGAGGTAATATGAGTTATTTTGTACGTAGTGACTGCAAAGAGTGTTCCTGCTCTGCATTTTCATTTCACATTGAGCCTGAAATGACCACAGAACATTAAAATAAATTGTAAATTCTGCAATAATTTTGGCAGGGTTTTTTTTTTCTTTCGTTCTTTTTTATTTTTTGTCTTTGTTTGGGGAGTTTTGGTTTTGTTTTTGCTTGGCTTTTTTTGTTCAACAAACATGCTGTGGAGTTAGAGTCTAATTAATATCTGCTATTTGCATTGTGTGTTTTATTCTGGGCAGTAATCTTATGGACATTCTAAGTGTTTTGGTTCTTGATGCTGGGGTTGCATAAGAAATACAACGAATCTACAGGTTTAAAAATAATGTAGGATTTTTAAAATTTGTCAGAATGCAATGAGAAAAGGCTATTCCTTGATTTGTTGGTGGTTTTTTTTGTTTGCCTGAAATGTTGCAGCTGCAAAAGTACCCCTCAGGTCCAATAATTTGTTTTACAGAAAGAAAGGCAGTCATGTCAATTAGCTGCATTGTGCCCAAATATGCTATAAGTGTATCTGATTATTTTACCAGATTGATCAGATACGTTTTCACTGTCTAAGTGGTAGAATGTTTGGTTTCCAAAAGTAGCATAGAATACTGTTTGAACAAGAAGTTTTACAGGCATTAGTAACTTGTCTGTGACATATAACTGAATCTAGAGCTATTGGTGCAACAGAGAATTACAGCAATCTTATTATTGACTTAACAAATGAAGATATTTGAGTGACTTGCACAGGGATTTTCCTGGAAAAGCAGAATTTTCATTCTAATATGGAGCTTGGAATTATCTGAAGGAAAACAAAAATAGTGCCTAAGAGCCAGGTGAAAATATTTCTCATGAAGTAAAGTAAAAATCTAAAAACTCAGACCAAGAAAGAAGTGCATTGACGAAACAATTATTTACTCATCCCTACAGAAAATTTTTTAAATACTATTAGGCCCTATTAAGGGCTAATTTTAATTTGTAGAAAAGTACTTACTCCCAAACTGCTCATATAGTGATGTCAGACTGAAATCTCTTGCACCTTGATCTCCTACAGAGAGTACTATGAGAAACGAAGCATATATTTCTAATTAAGAGTCAATAAAACAAACTGCTCAACATGTCTCTCTATTACTGTACTGGATGTAATTGTTTTCAAAATACTGAGCTTAATCCAGTATTTTAACATGATCTGGGGTTTAATCAAAATCATGATTACAGCATATTTTATGATAATGTCTCATTTACTCCACATTTCAAATCACAGTAGGATAGCATAGGAATAAAGGCTACATGACTGCTTCTGTCTCTACCACAGTTACCCTGTGTCCGGGGAAAGATGTTACCCCTCTGCACCTCACTTTACAGGTCTGAGAAGTATGGATAATTATACCCTTCCTGAACAGTTGCTTTGAGTTCTGTCAGTTTGCCACATATTATATTATCATCCACTTCTATTTCATGGTGCTATTCATTAGAACTTAGGAATTATTAAGCAAGCTATTAGGCTATAATTAAGGAAGTGGTGCCTGAGTATGCAGAGGTCCAACTGAAAACTTATGCAGATAGCTAAAAGTATTGTCTAAAGATTTCTAGAGGTCAAGCTGAAAGTCTGTCCTGAACTGAGGCTGAACAAGCTCTGGGAAGATTCCTAGATGGCTTTGCTTTGGTAAGAGCAGAGAGATGGCTCTGACAACTAATGAGGGTAATAACTTCGCTGGTTACCGAAGTAATTTTATCCTACCCAGCTGCATTTTCTCTCTTGCCCAAATTAAGCTGAAGCCTCCTGTTTCTCATCCATAAGTATTTCTGATGTAAGAGCCTAAAGACGTGCATGTTAGGAATGTTTTCTATGGAAGTATATAGCAAGCAGTGTGCAACCATTTTTCAGGGACAGTATTTTTTTCCCTGTGTGTGGACAGGCACTGCTCTGCCTACTGTATCATGGTCATATATGGTCAGTTCATAATCATTCCATAATATGATTTATCTTGTATGGGATGTATTAATGATATATGGAAGACATAATTATAAGGCATAATCATGTAATGAAGAATAGTTTATCTCTGAACCTTACAAGCTGGCATCTTGTGAGCAGTCATCAAATTATCTGTGCTTTGTTCCTGAGGAGGGAACAAAGTCTTAGCACTGTTATGTGTTTGTGCTCTGGTACTCTCCTGTGATCCACTTTGTTTTAAAGGCAGCTGATAGATCCCACAGTGTCAGTGCTGATGCAAGTCTCCTTCCCCTGGCCATAAGGACATCATCCATCAGTGCCATCAAAGCTATCATCCTGCTTGGTGTTTGTGAGGGAGTTGTGTGAAGTGTTTACACCTCATAGTTTCCCAGTAAATGACAATAGACATCAGTTTGTATCTATCTCATGAGTTTGAAACTTTCATGAAGATGAATGGAGTGTGTCACATCAAATAAGCTCAGTGCCCTCCACTACTGTATTGGGATCCTTTCAGAGTTCTGCCTTTGTGGAGTGCATTTCACCTGCATTGAGCATAGATATTGAAGTAGTTGTGTTGCTTCAGTCAAAACATTCATTGTTAGGAGAACATGTCAGTGTCATTTGCTGCAGGCTGGTGTGCTTTTTATGGGTATTTGTAATCTTTAATCAAGTGCAATATTAATAACATTGCATTCTTTTATATTCCTGTGTTTGCAAAGATTGCACTGTTTACCTTTTCAAAAAATAGAAAAGGCTGTATTGAGTTAATTTTCTTTTGCATGTATGATTTCACACATTTTTCTGTCAATGTCACATGAGTAGATTTGGGTCAAATTTGTGTTAATTTGCTGTATTGGAAGTGAACTTTAGGAGGTTTACACAGTGGGAGCTGGTGGGAACATATCTACACACTCTGAAACCTTTACTGCTTTTTTTTAAACCCCTTGACTTTGGTGTAACTTAGTTAACCTCATTTGTAATATAGAACACCATTTTAGGATGAGGGAAGTAATGTGTGAATAGAAACAATGGTTAAAAATTAAACACTGTTTCTGAGTGATTCTCCTCTTCTATATAAATGTGCACATAGGAAACCTAGGGCTATGTATGCTGTTTCTAGCCACATGATCTGTCAAGGCTTTCCAGAACCAGTTTTCTACAAGTCCTTATTTTTAAAGCAGAAACACTAAGTAGTGAGTCCTACACTGAAAACTGAAAATAATTTGGCTGGTAGCATAAACTGAACAAGAATGTTCCCCACATAGTATGGAAATCTTGCTAGCAACTTCCTTTCATTCAGAGTCTATCACCCTTTTCCATAATGGATTTTCAGAATATTTTAAGAACAGATTATATCTGCACATTTTCTATTTCCTTCTGTGGTACATTTTTTCTTTCTCAAAGTACAGCTAAATCTTGCCCTTCTGGTATTGCTAACCCTTATTTTGTCTCACACTTGAAATTGCATTATAAATTCCATGTGGCAGGACCTATTCATTCTTATGGTCGCCTAAAGTGCCAAGAAGAATTTCATGTTGTGTAGAGGTGATAAATGGTTAAAGACTTTTAAAAAATCCTTTTGGTTATATTCAGTTCAGTGGATGGCTTTGATGCTGAAATGCACGGTTCGAAGAAACAGGCTATGTGACACATTCAAATTTTAAATAATCCTAAAAGTGAGCTTTCCAGGCCAGTATAACAAGCCAAAAGAAAGTGGAAATGCAATGATATATTTTTAATATAAATAATAGCAAGACAAGTTTGAATTATGACAGTGTTACCTCACTGATGGAGTGACGTGCTTCACTAGTAAGAAAGAAGCACAATGTAATATAAGCAAACAATTTAACAAACTTTGATAGTGAATGCCACAGGGGTCTAACAAGGTTCATTGGCAAGGTACACTTGACTTTTTACTGCATAGAAAACTGTCAGGGAGACAGTTTTGTATCTTGTTGAGTTGTTGAGTCATGAGGTTTAGAATAGATCCTCTTGCTTTGCTCAGAGAGGAGTCTAGGTGCATCTGGATCCACTTCTAGTCTCAGATTTGGTCAACTGTCTGTGGCTAGAGGATTATATCTGCACAGTCAATCCTTCAGACCACTTACATAAGAAGTCAAAGTTTATCATGCTATTAATCACTTAGTGAGGATCTGTTGTGGGAAGGGATCTCTCGACCTGGAGGAGCAACCTTGAGAGGTGTCCCTGCTCAAGGAGAGATCCTGGCGTGCAGCCCGCTGCTGTAGAGGAGAGCTCCACGGGCCCTGGGCTGCCTGCTATTTATAGAGAAAGATGAGTGACTTATGGTCATATTTGCATACCAGCAAGACGTCTGGGTCACCATTCCAGACAGCCCTTGGCTGCCATGTCCAGAGTAAGATGCATGCAGCTATCACAACACCCATGGGTGGTTATAGCTTAAGCTGGGAGGCAGGAACACACCGTGATTAAAGAAAGTTTATAGCAGAGTGAGGAATCGATCTCAACTTTTCTAGATTTCAACCAAGACAGAAACGTTAATTCTTTGTGCCTTGTTCTCTGCTTTTCTGTTTTGTACAAGGGTTTCTTCCTTTGAATCCTGTGATCTTTTAATCAAGACACTTCTACAAAAGATTTCAGTTGCTTTTTTACTGAAAGACAGAAATTTGTATGATATTTTTAATGTCTTTAAACAAGAGAAAATAAAGAAAGAAAACTACTGTCATGTAAAATCATGTTAATGTTCACACATTTATCAGGAGTGTAAAAATTTCTTGGTTCATCTTCTGTCTACATGTGGAAATGTGGCTTGGTGACTGTAGAGAGCCCAGACAAGCACATATAGTTAAAATGCATCTTGGCTATGTGTGTACAACATGGGTCTGCTCTCTGAAAAACCTGAGGTTTGAGTCCTGCTGCACAACAAATTACAACTCCTGAGTTAATCCATCTGCAAAATATGGCAAATGATACTTGTCTCTTTCTTAATGAGGCCTTGCTGCATAATAAGGGTTATGTAGTGCACAGAATTATTAATGTCAGATGAAGAGCTGCAACTAGAACTCGTGGCTCACTGCCCATCATATTTTTGCTAGGCCAAAGGGTGCTTTACAGATGTAATTTGCTTGTATACTCTGGATTTCTATATAAATTTTTGCAAGGCATGGAGTATAATGGATGTGATTAACCTACAAGGAGTGCCATGGAGCTCAAGGCATGCCTAAAGCAGTTAGGAGCTCAGTGTGCCAGGGAAAAAAACTCAGAGTTGGCATGCCAGGAGCTATGGGGTTCAAGTACCCTTTGTGCAGATTTAATTCATTCATGGAAGTGACTGACTTCTGCTAAAAATATAGTAAGGATAGAGAAGGGGTTACTCTGAGATAGTTATTGGAGGACTGTAGACCAAAGTAATAATGCCTGGCAAAATTAAAAATAGAATTCCTGAATTCTATGAGTTGACAGACATCTACTCAAAGAGCTTATTCTGAGGCTTTTTATGTTGTGTCTTTGTAGGCAAAATGTCCATGAATGCCAATGGGATTTTTTTCTATATAAAGAATGCTGGAATACATTGTAGTTAGTAAGAACTCTTTTGCATCAGAGATTGTTGAGGAATGGTTTTGATGGGCAAGTACAACTTCTAAAGACACTCATAATTGGTACAAATTTCCATTAAACTGATCCCTTGTTGATATGAATCTAAGAATTTTGGTGAATCTGATGGAGATACAAGGTACATGCCAGCTAAAGAACTATTCCCATGAGAGATATTCAGTTTGAACTCTGCTAATGGGGGTGGAAAAAAAGCAGGGCCAGCTTTTTTTTTTAATCCTCGAATTACCTGTTGGATTCCTGACATGGCTGATGGTCTGAAGAAATGTGATTGAAGCTGGATCACTTATCTATGGAGAGGGCAGGATAAGAACCATTTATACCTGCTCTCATTTGCCTTCATGAATCAGTGAGTAACTGCCTAGCCCTTCTGAATATGTAGGGCTAAGGGGTATTTAATAGTGAGCATTCAGTATAATTAAATATCTGCTAGTATATTGCACATATTTTGTTTTCACTGGAGTTATCAGTAAAGGCCCACATTTCATAAGGTACTAATACAGTATGGCAGAGATTAGTATATCACAGAGGGAGGAGGAGAGCTAAAGTATTATCATATGTAAGCTATTAGGGTAATTATATTTTTAAGTGGTGCCTTAAATTGGTTACTTGAAGTGAGTTTCCAGTTTATGTAGAGGAAACAGTAGAAAATAATTTATATGTGAAGGCCTCAGTCTTTTGTTTAAGTCAACAGCACATAAAGCATTTTAAGTTTGCTTTTTTATTGCTGAAGTCCCATAATCTATGAACACTTGGTCATGAAGTAGCTTGTTATTAAAATATAATATCATGTTCATCTGTGATTATTATTTTAATTCAGTGCTCGGTTGACTTATACAAAGCTGCCTGAACTCTTTCAGTAACCACTCTCCATTCGCCTACATTACATTTAATTTATACCACGATGATAAAAAATTTGATTTATTTTACAACAGATCAGTAATTGTGCTCTACAAATAAGTCTGTAATGATAATCAACAGCATTTTCAACATAATTTAATTTGTCTTCTCCCGAGAGGTAGTTAAATGCAGTAATAATAACACTACTGTTATGGACTCTGCTGCAGTTAATCATGGCCTGAATATGCAGACAGCCCCAATATTGTATTGACAGAAATTAAATTAACCATCAGCTTGGGCAATCAGTGGCTGTACAGCTATTAAAAGTAATAAAGGCAACAAAACCCAACCATAGCCAATTACATTTTGACATATAAACGAAAAAAGACAGATGTTTTTGATTTGAAGTTTTTATTTCACTGGAAGTAAAGAAGACATATCTTTTCATATACATTATTTCCCATGCCTTAATTAACCCATAATACACATCACAGCCTTGGAATCATACTGACATAATGTAATATCACAGGTGTATTCTGCGTGCCTTCTAACCCAAACATTTCATTATCTCCATATACAGTGGCTTCGTGTAGCATGTTAATGCAAAGGTATATATCAAAATGCATGGACAAGACAAAGTGCAATCAACATTCCAAAAAAATTTCAAGACATTAGGAAAAAAGGTGTCTTTGAGTCTTCAGTGTTGCATGTTTTCCTTAAATTCCTGCTGAGGTTAAAAGCAAAACTCAAAATTTCTCAGTGAAAAAGTCAGTGACTTGGGTTGGGTTTTGTAGGGGGCACGTTAAGAAAAAGTTATTATTTTCACTATATATGTGGTTAGCACTTCGTAATTTTTTTCTTATGCAAAATGAAGCATCCATAAATTGGTAAAAGTTACTTTTATGTTGTATTCTCTTTAATATCTCTTTTGTCTAGGGAAAATCAAACATGTAAGTGCATTCAAAATTGGCTAGTTATTATATATTAAACTACAAGGTAAAGTTTAAATACTTGCATCTGTATATATAATATTAAGCTATAAATCTTATGTAAATTTAAGGAAAGTAAAGTAGATCACACTTAACATTTATGGATATTTTATCAGAGAGCAATGCTTTTGCTTTAACAAATCAGAGGAATTACTAGGTAATAAAATGTAAATATATGAATTTGTTTTTAATTAGCTTTTAGTAGTTTCTATAAGTTTACAGCTTGAAAAGTATGTATTTTGGCTTATTGTGATTTATCTCATGATGAAAACAGTATCTCAGGGTACAAGTGAAATAAAATAGCAGAAGATGCCATTATTCTTAATAAAAATTAAACCTAGCACATATAAGAAGAGTATTTTGAGAATTACAGTCTTATCTGTCTCTTTAGACAGTGTTTCATAATCTTACGTAGCAGTTACCTGGTCTAGCAATAACTTTCTGGAGAGTTTGAAAAACTTGGCATTTTTACAACCATGTCATGAGTTGACTTTTTCAGACTGATTACTAAAGACATTGCATTTTAGAAGGCTGAAGCTTTATAGATCAGAAATGAATTCAGCTGCCTAATCCCATAGGAATCCATAAGCTTAGTTCAGATCCACTGGAAAACATAAATACATGTTTAATTTGACACATACTATTACCGAATGCATATGACTTTTCCAGCTCCTGAGCACTTCTCTGGAAAGGGCCTTAGCCAGGAGAAGAGAATAATCTTTCATCTCTAAATCTTTTTGCTCTGTAGATTTATTAAATTCAATATAGTTCACTTATGTGGAAAAGGAGAATAATCCTGCAGGAGCTAGGAGATAAAATTATGTGGCTTGTGTTACACAGCTCAAGCTAGGAGTCCAAGGTTTTTAGAAATTCCCTTCTGACCATACAACCCATGACTTGAAGTTCTTAAAAAGAAATTTGCCCAAGACAAAGGCAGGTTTTAGAGAAGCCCTGACTGTACAACTGGAGTGGCAGAGAAGCTCATGTGGTCTTTGCAGACAACATATTCTTGCCTCACCCGTTAACGGGATAAGTATAATCAAATTTCTTCAAAGACAACATTTTGGTGTATCATTTTGGTGTATATTACACATAGCATGTGCACTTACTTCTACATATGAATGTAACAATATGCTGTCAGATGTTAATGTTTATATGTAGGCTGGGTTTAGGCATGTCATGTAATGGCAAAATTCAAACTTCCTTAAGTTGTACAGCATTGATGAATTCCTTTTCTAGCTATGTTTTGGAGCTTTAACTTTCTTAGCCTTTATAAATAACTTTCTTTCCTAAAGAACAATGATTTTGTAAATAGGTAGCAAATGAGGGCCAATATCTCTTACGACACTTCCTACCAGGAAAGACAGATATATCATTCATGGCTATTTCAGTGATGACTTATCTTTTCCCTCTGTAGCCATGAAGATACATGTCATAACAGAGATCAACTATCATTGTAATGCAATTTTCCTTTATGAAGCATGTGTTGTAAATGGTGTTGATTGCTGACAGAAACTCAGAGGGTGGAAATACGACTCCTGGTACTCCCAGGGCAGGAAATACAACTTAGGCAACAGTGAATATTTGATGCGTATTTGCTTTCATCCTATAACTTTCTTCCAGGCTGTCTGCAAGTTTCCATAAAGCAATCAACTGCATTAAAATGCAGTCTAGAAGTTTTGTCCCATCAGACACTACATGTTCACTCATATTTGTTCAGAAAAGTGAGATACACAACATTAAACTAAGCAACAGGTTGCTACTGTATTAATTGTAAATTGATTCAGCAGGATGGGAATCCTAATATAATTATGAGGATCTTTTGAAAATAAACCCAATCTTTAACTAGCATACCAAAAGAAAAGGCTACTTTTTGCTTACACAGCATTAAATTAAACATTTCAGCCCTTATCATCCCTATATTTCTAGAAATGGAACAACTTACCATGAACAAGATAAATCTTAAAAATCCATGCTTGGTTACAAGTGCCAGCAGCATATGAATTGTTCTTTCTTTCTTCTGGCTCTTAAATTGTAGTAATCTAGGCCACCAGAGATTTTGATCTTAAGAGCAACCAAGTAAACTAATCCAAAACCAAACCTACCCTGAACTTAAACAAAAAGCCTTCCAATGTAGTTTCTAGCTTCTAGTAGCTTCTAGTAGTTTTTCTTTCTGTGAAAATTTTCTGTTAACTGTTCTTATTGGATGTGTTGCTTATTATAATTACTATTTATGGATAACATAAAATGAGGAAATATTGACGTTGAATGTCCACTACTTTCAACTGTTACCTTAATTCTTTCACCCTGATATTGACAATCTTAATATTGTAGTATCATGTATTTATCTCAAGTTGTCTTGGACAATAAGTAACTGTTTTAGAAGAATTTATCAAGAAGAATACATTTTGAAAATAATGTGATTGTATGCTTTTTATATGCAAATACACATATGTGTTATGTAACTTTGCTGTGTTATTAAATGTGCTTGAATGAAAAAATACTTGCTTAAATTAACAATTAAGAGTATACCTATACAAAAAACAGAGAGGTTAGTGTGAAGTGAAATGTATCATGAAGTAATTGTGAGTCAGAACAGAAAACTGCTTAAATGATTTGAAATTTTTGCTGAAAAATAAAAGCTATTTCTTCATGTTCCTTCTTTCCTTATTTTTTTCCTAATAGCTAAATTGTAAATGATACTTGATTTCATTTTGAGAATATAATGAGGCCCAATTAATATGACTTCAGTAAAAGGAAGACTGGCTTTTTGTTGGAAAGGTCTCTAAATGTTCCTACATTTCATAGTTTTATGATTTCTTTTTTTAAATGAATTATTTCTTTCATTCCTCCCATCCTTTCTGGAGTTGAGAAGTACTGACCACATATTTGGTCTATGCTTTTGAACTTTGACACCTTCTCTCAATTCAGTGACACATGAGCAGGGTAGAATCTAGGAGACCTTCCAGAATATCCTGGAAAATTATAGACTGGAAGAAACAATTGCTTCAGGATGCACAGCTTGTTCACATTGCTATTTCTGTCCAACAATTTATTTTGGTCTAACATTAATTAAAATATGCCCAGGCAGGTACGCAAGGAAACTCAAAAGCTGTGGACATAAACTGGTACTGGTATTTCACATTGCACCCTCTCAGAGAGATAGGACATAAACCCACACAAGTGAATCTGTAGTATTGGAGTAAATCAGTCAATAATTTGGGGGTTAATTAACTTTCAGTAAATAAAGAATCTTATCACACCTTCCTTCTTTGTGAATTTGTTAAGGCAGGTGCCACAGCTGCAGTTTCTGTTATCTAGACTGTGCTTTTGAGATATCCAGTTACTTGCATTAACATTCATTTACACGAATGCATCTACCCTCTTGCTTGCAGGAGGTTCCTTAGGAATCGGAGAGAGCATCTGACTGGCTCTAGACCTGCAGGCTGGCTGCCCAAAAATACACATAACTTAACTAGTGGGAAGAAACAATTCATTTGTAAGCAACAGCTGAACACTACTCATCATCCTTGTTATGCTGGTATTGTCTAGAAACCAGAGTGGCAACAGATCAAAACAGAAAACCGCAACTTGAAGAAACAACATGTTATTTTGATAGCTCTTGTTTTAAGAATGCAAGCACATAGCAGCTTGATTTTAAGTGTATTGTTGTTTTAAAACTATAACAGCTGAATGAGCCCTTCTCTGGACAAGATTTTTGTATTAACTGTCACTTCTATGACTTCTGTTCATTTCCAAAAAGTACTAATGGACATGCATCCTTAATAACCTTTTATGGCCAAGTAGTTGCTAGACTTAAACATCTGATACAGGAATCTGATCCTTCTCCTGTATAAATTTTGCCATAATTAAAAAACTGTGTTTTCTCAAAAGGCACAAACAGCAGCTTTGTCATGTAAAGTATGGAATCTCATAAAGAGGGATGAGAGATTGGAAATCAAAATATTAAAGGTAACATTCAATATAAAGCCTTACTTATGGTTTCTGAGTGTGAGACTTCCCTGGGGAAAAGAAGCAATGCAGAAAATGCTAGGTCAAACTACTTAATCATCCTTCTCGAAACCTTTTATTCTTAAAACAATTCATGGACATATTATAAACTGCTGCTTTATTGTTTCCCCTTCTCACTCTGGCTTTGTCTTCTGTTCCATTGCAGTATTTCCTTTCCATCCATGACATCATCTTAACCTTCACTAAGGGAAAGGGGAAAAGAGACAGAGAGAGAAAGGGAAAAAAAAACCTCACAAGACACCCCTCCCTTCCCCGCCCCCCCGTCCCTTTCTTGGCAACAGAAATACCTTTAAGTGTAACATAATTGCAATCTCTCTGCCCTTTCTCCCCCCTCTGGAACTATTCAGCAAACCCTACAACATACACTTAAATCTTCAACTTCTTAGAGACACTACACGCAGATGGGAAAGATTTGATTAAAATTACAGTGCTTTAGGTTCAACTTCACCTATTAAGAAAAAAAAAAAGGATTTGGTGGTGGACTTCTTTCCCTGAGAAATAACTAGGCCACAGTAATTACAGACAGGGCCCTGCTGTGCACCATGAATAGAATCCCTGGGGTGGTATTTTCCTGTAACCTGTCTATGCTGGGCTGTTGACATCAACATGAATGATAACTATGCCAGGCTTCCTTTTTTGTTGTTTGTTTTACTTTTTATTATTATTATTCTTCTTTTTATGCCTTAGAAAAAGAAGGGGAGGAGGAAGAAAATGAAATAAGTTGTAAGCATTGTGATTTACATTTTTTGTGTCAAGGATGCTTTTATGTACTTTTCTATACATCTGTGTGGTTATTTTCTTAGATTTTTCTTAAAGTTGAATTTTGGCCCTCAAGCAATGAAGAGACCAACATGAGGAGAGTAATAGGCATGGAACACTAGACACTGTGGAAGTTTAAATGTTAGCACTTTTCCTAGCACTCAAATTAGAGGGAGCTTTCATTTTTGAGCACTGACCCACTTTAGGACAACTGAGTCATATTACTAGATAATGTCCACCAAATTAATTTTATTTGGATTTCATGCCATATTAGACAGCTATACTTTGTTATTGTTTTAGCTGATAAAAGTCCTGAATTACCCAGAGAAAGTTTTACTTTGGATTACATCGCACTGGTGAAATGGAGACTAGAATTATGGCTCCTGGCACACCCCAGGCATTGAACAGAATCAGCTGAAAGTCTATTGGAAGAGAATATCTAATAAGAAAGGTAAGAAAACAGCACTACACAATGTTATCAATATGTTAGGATGGGTCCAAAGAAAAGTAGTGGAAAGTTAGGTTGAGCTCTGATCATAACCAGAAGTGCATATAGGATGGTCACATGGAATTTAGAAAAAAACTTACTCTCTGGAAGTCTTCAAAAAATGACAGAAGCGAAAGGATGAAAAGGGAGAATAACAAGAGTTAGAATGGAATACCTGCAGTATTTGTTGGAAGAAGCAGACAAAAGGCAGCAAAGACAAGTTCTTCCCTTCTCCCTTTATACTAAGTGCTTGAGAAATATAAAGCACCAAATTGACCAGCAGTCTTGCGAAGCTCAAATGAAGCTCAGACTCTGCTAATAAGGGAAAGTTGAGGGACTTCTTGCATCTTATGCTCAACTCTACCTTCTGGAAGAGCCTTCATGGTTTCGGAGTCTGAGAAAATGGCTCGATCCGTGAATCATTTTTCTACTAACTCTTCACTGATATTTGCCTTGAAAATATCTAGTCCTAGTTGTTGTAAGGAAATGCATCCCTGAAGGAGCCTGTCTCAAAATCAGTTGCTGGAATCAGTACAGTTGTCTCAGGATAATCTGGGAGATATAACCTATTCCCTGAAAAAAATCTTTATCCTGTCCCAAGAGGATCTTGGAGCAGGAGAGAATCAGAACTAGTACAGCAGCTGAGTGATTGGCTTTGTAAATATCTAACAAAACCAAAATAAAACAAAAACCCCAAACAAACCAACCAACCAAAGCAAACCAAACCAAAAACTCTCTGAGATTACTAATGGCATACCAATACTAATCGTTCATGCTAGGCATACCTGATAAGTTTGAGAAGAAAGCTAACATCATGAATCAGTCACAGGTGAGAGCTGATGACTGAGAAATGACAAATAGACTGAGCATTGACTCTGCTGGTCCGTGCAAGGATGGAGATGTTAATGTCTCATGTAAAAACAACATGGAGCCATATGAGAGGATGCAGAAAGCAGAATGATGTGGTCAAAGGAAAAGCCTGAGAAAATGATCTTTTCAGCACAATTGTAAATGGATTTGAGCATGGCTTGGCTGTTTTTGTCAAGATTTGAGAAAAGGATGTTGCAGTGATAAAAATGAGAGATGGGAGTCTAGACATGCTTGCAAATTCCACTTTAAGCACGTAGACAGAGGGGCCTGTGTAGAAGAGAATTCTGAATTTATGGGCCTGTGTGGTGGACAGGCTGCGGATGTAGTCCACAGTGACTGGGAAGAATGGGAGAAAACAGCTCTTTCTCTCCACATTAAGCTCTCTAGGTATTTTACATCTGCAGTGAAATGTGTGAGAGAGATTTTACATTGGACAGAGATGGTCTTGTAATGGGGGGATGCATAAGACATCTGAGATCTTGTAGCTCAGCCATGAAGGGATGCTGTTGGGTGGCTGCAAAAAATGCAGTGCTGTAAATAAAGGAACTCTCAATTGTTTTGTATTTCCTATAACCATCATAAAGAGGAGTTTTGCCATTACAACCAGCTAAAATAAGGATAAGATGACAGGATTGCTATGGGAATTTAGTATTAACAGTTAAAAGAATGAAACTTCATTGTGTTAGAGGTGATGTGTGAAATTCTTCAGTGCCTTCCAGGAATGCCACTTCAAGGGAGGGTTGTAGAGCAGGGCGAAGAGTGAGGCCTAACTTGCTATGTGCCTCTTGTTTGGAGTGGAGATTAGTATTTATGACATTTTCTCTCTAATTTCAGTGAAAGAGGGGGGGCTCAGAGAGGCATACTTGGAAGTCTTGTGGGAGAGAGCTCACCTTCAGGCATGCAGAGGAGCCTCTGCTTTCTCATGTGGAGCAGCTGTGAATCTGATCTTCACAATTGTGCTTATGACTCGCATTCTCTGTTTGCTGCTCTTTTCCCCATTCCCCTTACACTTCCATGGAGTCTTTGTTACTGTTTTTATTTTCTATTTATTTTCCTAAGCTCAATTCTTCTGTAGTATCTCTGTGCCATTTTCTGTCTATTATGAGATTGTTCAACTTTCCTCTTTCTTGGTTCCTCATTCACCTCAATGTTCCTCCTATTGCTCCCTCAGCAATTGAAGAGTGTAACAGGTTCAGAGCAGAGCAGAGCCTTTTCTGCCTTTTTATCAACAGAGAGGGTGACTTCTGCCCTTTTAGGCAGTTGACATATGCAAGGAAATACTTCTGCGGGGCAGGACTTCTCCCCTCCTTCACTCCTCTCAGTTCCATGAACCTCTCCCATCCCTCCTTCCTTAGTTTCATAGCAGTAGCTCAAATGGGCCTGGAAGTAAAAGGACTGCTCCTGCAGCTCTTGGATCTTCTTTTCATTTCTTTATTTCTTAATTTAATTTATTTATTTCATGCTAAATGTGAAACATAACCCTTCCTGTCATGGCCTGCCCTCCTGACTGATGAAAATGCTCTTGGCCCACAATACACCTCCTTTGACAGAAAGTCCTCCGTGCAGTTAAGGTACCTTTGATCTGCTCACCTTCTCTGGTGGATTTTGCAAGGAATTTGCTTACCAAGGCTGGGCTTTCCCAAGCACTCTCATAGTTCCAATGATAAAAGGTTTTTATATACTGCAGAGTGGTGCTGAGGTGATCCAGTTGTATTTAGTTCACATTAATCACACCATTTTACTCCAAACAATATAGCTCTGATTTAAACCAATTAAGCTACTGATGTTTAGACAAAGAGATTAATATGGCTCAGAACAACATAACCTTCATTCACAGAAATGTCTTAAGATAATGAACTTTATTCAGTGGGCTGGATTTATAGAAAGGTGTGTTTTGGAATTAGACATCTAATTGTACATCCTCAACCAACAGGACAATAAACTTGTGCAGGCAGAGAAGTTTCATCTGCATACACGATGACGTAAAGAAGGAATTATCTCACTTTAGAGCTGATGCTTGAGAATATACAGGGAATTAAAGATAGAATCCACAAAATGAGGAGATGACTAGACTAATAAGCAAAAGAGAAAAAACTAAACAACTTTGCTTGTATTTAAAAATACATTTTCTCCATGCGTCATGCTGACTTAAAAAAAAAGAAAATCTTCCTCTAATTTCTCAAGTTATACTAAAGACATCGTTTATATTTGGAATTTCTAACTTGCAGTACAGCCTCACCATAACAAATTCCTGAACTGTCTGTATCTCTAGGATACCATTTTTAGTTTAGGGAACATATGAACAAGATGAAATTATTTATAATATTTATACATAATATACTTATGATGCCTGACAAAAATTGATATTAGATCAGCTATGAATTTGTAATTAATTAGAATTTCAGTTAATTTTTGAGTTAATTAGATATAAGTTAGATATTAATACATTAGGTGTTAGATTTGTGTTCAAATTCAGCTCAAAGAGCCAAAGGGTTCAGAATAAGATCTGTTTTCGACGGAGTGTCATACAGCATTAGGTCATTATTATTTGGAATGATCCTGATTACCTCAGAAATTCCCTTTAAAATCAAACACCTCAGCCCATAGGACCTACTGTGGTCAACAGGCACAGAAATTGAAAGGCCACTGTGTACCAGTATCTAAGTCCCTGGAAAGGGAGAAAAAATGGAGGAAATTGCACCTACTCAAGCTTCAAGAAAAGGAAAAAAATTCTGGGTATTCTTACCAGTTTGAGTTATTCAAGAAAGCTATATCAATCAGACATCTGTAAATGAAAATTCACCTTAGATATATATTGTCTAGTGTGTTTGTCTCTTGTCATAGCCAGAGTGTGTTGATTCACAACAAGGCAGTTCTCTCCTGCTGCTGAGCACTTGTGCATTTAGAAGAAATAAATCTTTCCTGACCAACCAAAGCCCTGAAGTTTGGGTTTTGATATTACTGCTTGTCTGAATGCAGAATTTGTAGCAGTTTAATAGAACTCCTCTATGGATCATGCAGTTGTAACACTCGAAACAAAAGTCACCGACTGCATTCCTGTCTGCATCCCTGCTGGGGTCTAAGATCCAGACCACGCACTTTGCTCAGCAATGGTTGTTTCCACTTGAAACTTCCAAGTAGGTCAAACAAAACATTTTCTTCCCATCAGGGCCTGAAGGACTCTTCCCCCAGGACTACCCCATGCTTCCCTTGGCCCAGGACACTATATAAGCCCCCTGGGGCCAGAAGCCCCTTACCCAGCTCCCCACAGCCGTGTCCTGTCCCAGTTATGGCTCCCACCAAGCCAGTTGAGGGCCACATTCCAAACCAGATTTAGTCTGTCCCTGGGGAGATGCCAAATACTGGGTGCTGGTGCTATCCTCTGTGCCCCCTTGGCTGCCCTGCTCCTGCCTGAGGCAGTGGGATGGGTCCCTCAGCTCCAGGCTCCATGATCTGAGGGATCAGTGGGCTCTTGCTCTGCCTCACATACCCTCCACTTTTGAGGCACTTTCTGTTTTGAAAGAAGTGATAAAATATACAATCAGTACTTTGTCTTATGGTAAGATCCCACTGAGGGCTTTGTTCCATCTGTCCCCTTGTGATGGGGATATTCCTCATTTCAGGATTTCCATGGCTCACATGGAAGACATTCAGAAACCATTTTCATCTTTCCCACATCAATAGGCTGTGGCTTCAGTGGGTGAAGTGTCCACATGGTCAAAGGCAGGGTGGGAAGGATGGCATTATAAGATTTGAAATTGGGTCCTAGCCCCAGTTTTTTAACCTCTTTGTTTAAATCCTTCTCTTGCCTCTAGAATCAGACAGAGATCACCAAACTGGCACCTTCTATCCTGCCCTCTGGTGCCACTGCACCCAGAAAATACATGTTCCTCTCCTTGCCTCTACTTCTTACTATAAAAAGATGTTCTGCTTTACTGCATACTGAATACTTCCTCTCCAGTGTTTTGGCACCCAACCACTTCTCACCCAGTGACCTTGGAAAGAAATACCAGCTCAAGGAAGTTGACTGTAACCTATAATTTGTGATTACATAACCAATGTAAGTAGCAAATGTCCATAGTTTGATACACATCAACAAATACCTTGTGTTGTGGTTGTTCTACTCCTTGGAATACCACTTCCTAAATTAGTTTTGGGCAGATTTCTTCTCTAAGGGCTTTTCTTTTTCCACAGTTCCCATGAAAAAGGCTCTCTGCCATGTAGTACCCAGCAGTCCAGGCTGGGACAGATTGTGCCAGCATGAAATTTGTTTAAGTACTTGTCATCTGAATTGTAGGAACTGCTTACAGAACAACTTAGTGAGGGCAGAAAAAGAAATTTTGAGCCATATTTGCATTTGTCCATGCTTAGACATTGCCAGCTTTGTCTTGTTTTGGTTGTACTTCTGTGACTTAGTGGGAACCGTCTCATTATCATTGTATCTTTTGGATCCACTGAGAACTCTTGAATTCCTCACAGAGTGCTGATCAGTGAATTTTACACATAGTTCTCTCCATTATACTTCAGGTGCTTGGTGAAGGTGCTGTTCACCACCAGGACTAAGTGATAGTCAGTCTGGTCAATAGCAATCCTTTGCTTTAGAAATGAAAAAGTGGATTTTTGCACATCAGAGGTATTTATTCACTCAGTACTTAGAGTGAAGAGTCCTGTGAATGTCCACATGTTTTGCAAATGAGCTGTAAGTTGGTAAATTTGAATCTGATTTGTGTCTAATGAATTTAACTCAAGGGAAAACTAAGTATGCTTGAACCTGGTGCTTGAACCAGGTATAAGAATGTATACAGCTGGATTCAGTATAAAAATAGTATGAATCCATTTTACATTGCATGTAGAAGTTTTTGCCCAACTTTATGCAAAATAACTTTTTATTATAATACAGTTCTATGCAGTTTACTCTGTAATAGTGTTTTCAGAGGTAATGGAGGTCATGTTTGCTCCTCATGAATATTAAATATCCCAGGATTATTTTCATAACCATATAGATTCATAGCATACCCTTGAGCACAGCTATCTTTCCACCAGGACTGGGTAGTTCCTCAAGCCTGTGCAATCAAATGAGTGTCTATAAGTTGAGACAAAGATTTAAAAACAGTCAAATTAGAGGCATAATATTTGTACAAGAGTACATTTGAAGAGTGAAAAATCCATTACAAAAACAGTTGCACAGCATAAATCTCTTAGATTCAGAGTCCTCTCTCCCTACTATGTCTATGCAGAGGAGTTCTGTATCCTTGGACACATCCCTGCTCATGAACAGGTCATGGAACTATATCACACAATTCCTTCTTCTCCTCTCACATTCCCAGGAAGGATTATCTGTGCCTCTGCAGACTGTACTGGCATATTTTCCCATTCCTTTTGGCTTCATTCTGGGATTGCTTTCCAAAGAAGCTGGGCTAACAGGGAGCCCCATTCTTTGAGCTGGCTAAAATTTTGACTGTATAAGCAAATATGCTTGAGATCACACTATAGGAAAGGAAAATGGGCTCCCTTTCTTCTATTCTACAGGCACTCACAAAAAAGTGAGTGTGTGGCATCTCTTCTTTAAACCTGTGTTTCTATAGTAATTTTTGCTGTTCTTGTTGTAGTGCAGTTTAAGAAGAGAAACACACGAATTGGGTCTAGACTGGACTGGTTCTAAAGCCATGGGCTGAGGAATTCTGAGGATACTTTTACATGTAAATCTTAAGACTCTTCTGGTTCAGATCAAAGTTATTTCTTAGTGAACAGGACAGTTGGGCAAAATGCAGAATTGTTTTCACTGTAGCTGAAAAAGAAAACTTTTCTGCAGAATGATTTCTTTGTAAATTCTGTAGAGACCTGTTTGCTACTGGAGTAGACAGGCTGCAGGATCCATCTACAATACATTCACAAGTATTGTATTTATGAGTATTTGTGAATGTGTCTTAGATATTGTCATGGTTTTGGCTGAGAAAGAGTTAATTTTCTTCCTAGTAGCAGGTACAGTGCTGTGGTTTGGATTTGGGGTGAGAATAATGTTGATAACATGTTTTAGTCACTGCTGATCAGCGCTGTTGTTACCTCAACACATGTTTTCCTGCTTTTACTCTTCTGATCCTCTCTCCCATCCCAGCTGGAGGGAGGGAGTGAGGGGCCGTGTGGTGCTTAGTTGCAGACTGGGGTTAAACTTGTCACTCTTATCTTGGGTGGCACCTTCATCACACCTCTGCATCTCAGGAGATTTTGCAAAACTGACCTAACAGCATCTTTTATGAAGTATGCATATACTTCTCTCATCTCCTCTCTGCCAACTGAATGTAGGAGTTGCAATATATTAGTATGCATTTAGTTTGTATACAATCAGCTGCCTATGAACATATATATATATACAGAAAGTATTTGGTAGCTTTGTGACCTTGAGATATGAGCCATTCCTCATTGACTAGCCTAAGAATACACATCCTGGTATGTTTTATTCATAACCCTATATGTGTGTGTAAATATACACATATATGCAAGTAAATATTCATTTTGTACATATTACACATAATGAGTGTGATTTATAATTTGAAAAATGAAAGCTAGTGGGAAAAATTCTTACTAGTGACTACTATTTTCTCCTTTGATACCTTTCCAAATTGATGTTTCCATCTCATTGTTTTTGTATTTGTTTTTAACTTTATCTAAAAGATTTTAAAATGGGGTATTATTTAACAAAGAGGAAAACTTTACCACTTTCTCATGTAAAGCTAATGTGACAATAAAACTGTCAACAAGGAGGCAAGATCCATCTCACAAAAATCTTGAAACCTCTAAGTGGAATTTGCATAAAATAGTTCTGGTATTATTATTCACTGTTCTTTCAGTGACAGATATGTCAAGGCCTTAAAACCCAAAAGAACAATTATGCTATTGTATCTCTCAGAGGATTCAAGGGGTGTGTCTTTGGTGAAAAAGTGCTATTAGAGCTTTGTAAAGCAGTAAAAAGACAGCCCAAGGGGCTCTTTAGCTAGTCATTTTAAAAAGAATGCCTGGGCTTTAAGTGTCTTAAAGTACATTTATTCAACTCTTACTTTGTGCTTTAAAAAAACTGCTAATAATTAATGGCTGTAACATTTTTTTAACATTTGCATTAGCTATAAATAAAAACTCTTGATAAAGCCTTTATTGATTAACTTAAACTGTGATTTTCTCATGAATGTTTCTGTATTTCTGTCAAGCATATTGCAAAGAATTATATATAAGCTTTTTGGTTAAGCTAATATTGAGGAAATCATTGAACAATTATAGACCAAAACAGGAACTAATCAGTAAATCCATTACTTGAACAAGCTAGCTTAACATAACATGTCTGACATTAAAAATGAGGGATTGATAAGTAAAGTATCATTACAGCTGGATGTGCCATAGAAATCAGCAATCCAAATGTAATTTTATATTAAGCATGTTCTTGATTTTAGCTTTAGACTTGTTGGATTTGGTGTAAAAATATATATATTTTGAAGTTCTCAGTAGAGAACAAGTTGAAACAAGCCTGTAAAGTATAAAATCACTAAGCAAAGAAAGAACATGTAAAATAAGTACAAAAAATGGATCAGACTTGAGAATATGGAGCAAAGAAACATCAAAAAGAATTTAAATAGGGAAAATCAAGACCCGACTTAACAAAATTTAATTGTTGTCGACACTAGCCAGCTAATAAATGTATTTTAGAGTGAGACCAAAAATAGCATGAAATTAATTTATTTCATACCCCTCACTGTAGAGCAGTGTAATTATGAACTTGGCAGCCAGGTGCTAGATTGGCCAGAGACCAGGTTAATATACAATATTTGATTATAAAATGATTCATTATAAATATGGCAGGTCTATCTCTTTCTTATCAGGATTGTCATATATCAATATAAAGTAAATGAGGAAAAAGTGCTGGCCTTAGCCAGCTATTTTTTGTTATAAAAGCATACATTTCTGTACATAGAGTACATTGAGGTGCTATTCAGTTCCCACAGTAATAGTCTCTTTACAAGTACTGGTGGCATGTGGAAACTCTTAGAGCAGTCTGTTTAATACAGAGAAAACAAGTTAGCATATTGTAAATTTTACAACAGACAGAATATAGAAACTTCCATTAAAACTCTTATAAATAGCATTGCAAGTCAGTAACTTAATCGTAATATTCTTTAGATATTCTATACACTAACTGTAGAAAATACCATAAAAGCAGAGTAATGCTAGCTATTTGGAAAAATTAAGCTCTAAAATTTTTAATGGTGACCACTCTAAAAGTGTGTGAGTGGTTAGAAAGGCTGATGAAATACATATAAGGTCCATATAATTTCAACTTTGTCATGACAATATTTAGGCAAAATCAGTAGTAGTCAATTTCTGAATCTGAATATTAGTCTAATTTTTATGCAATATTCACTTAGTGCTAGAGTACCTGTTCTAATTGAACTCATGAGGAACATTGCAGAATGTAGTATGAAGTTATGTGTGACTTGGGTTTTGCACTATGTGGTTCACCTTGCATGTATATGGCTGGAAGTTTTGCGATCATACAGACATATAGAACCAGGGTTTTTGTTTTGTGATTTTGGTCCCATGTTTTCTGTATGTGTGCAAATGCATATTTGTGCATAGGTAAGTATAGCTATGCTTCGGTATTAGAACTTAATTTATTGCAACATTCTGATGCTGGCTCTTAAGCCAACATGCATTTTATTATACTATTAGATGATTTAGGATTCTGCAAATATATATTATGAAAGTGTGGATGGATAGCACTTTATAAACATAAGACTTATCTGCCCTTGAATTTTAGGATTGTCATTGACTTTGCATGAGAAATTTTCCCTAGCTTTCCTCAATGTACAGTGGTGTTGTCCTTTAAAGATTAGGATTTATAAAGCAGAACATAATTGTCAGATTTTAAAATACAGTTGGGCTTTCTTTCCAGCTGCATTCTTTGTTAAAAGCTGCTTAAATTCCCATATATTTAATGATGTCTTTTTTAATGACTTTTTCTGATTTAAGCCCTTTCTCCATAATTTAATTTTTCTTCTCCTTTTCTTTTTGTCCCCAGCTAATGTAAGAGCTTTCTGACAGGACCATATTTAATTAAGGAAACAGACCAAATTCTGCCCGCACTTAAAACCCATTCAGCTTCAAATTTGAGGGGCAATGTGGGGATGGAGTCCAAGCTGGCATTTGTCCTGGCTGATAGATTTTGTAAAGTTGCAGGCAACAAGCTTGGTCAGAATGGGGCAGTGGTCAAGAACACTCTGCAAATTAGCTCTGCAAATCCTCAGTGAGCAGGAAGGAGGGGAAGAACCTGCATCTTTTGCTCTGAATGCTTTAGGCAAAAGTAATCTCTCAATCTCAATTCCCACCCCAGCATTTTTACCAGCCTTCACTGCACTTTTTCCATGTGGGCATTTCATTAGAAGAATGTACTGACAAGGAATTTAAAAGAAAAATAGGGCACTGGCCTTGCTATTTGGCTAAAAAAAAGGTAGCAAGGAAGAGACCATTATTAGTTTGACAGAGAAATAGGGAGTCAGCTGTCAAACCTGGAATTGCTGCCAGTGGTGGGGAGGAGGTTCAATAAGGGCCAACTTGAATAAATAAGGAGAGCAAAGCTCTGAAATAGGAAGAAGGAGCTTAAATGTCATAATCAGGGGATTGATGAATTCAAGGTGCGGGAAAGATACATCAGGTTAGACTGAAAGGCAAGGCAGATGTTCCTTAGTTGTAGAGGATTGTGGAGAGAAGGTGGTGATATGAATATGTGGGAGGCTAGAAAAGAAGAGCTGTAGTGGACAAGATATTTAGGGTAAAAGGAAACAAAGGCCTGGGCAGGTGTTTCAGAGATACGGTCAGAAAAAAACCACCTGACCATTAAAGACACAGGAAAGGGCTGAATTTGGATACAGGCTTCTTACAGGGGAAAAAAACTGAAAGCTAAGAAACCAAAGGACCTATTGAGCTGTGGGCCTGACCAAGAGAAAAGGTGATGATTTTATTATACACAGTGAATGATGTCAGCGTGAGAGGCACTCATAATAGCATTTCTGAAATGTGACAGTGCTAATGGGTTTGCAGCCGTGTGACTCAGAGAAGTTGGCCCATTTTTTTTTTTCTGAAAGAAGATGGACTTATCTAAATGACAGAAATAGCTATTGTCCCAGATGTACCATCGTTGCTCCCACAGAATTCTTTAGGAATGATTCTTTCAGGCACAGTATTTCTATTCTCTGGAAGAAGTCTTCCATTCTCTAAAAGTCTCTAGAAGTCAACACACATCCTTTGAATGGGTACATGTAAGTACAGAATTTTCCCCTATGTGTGTCAATAGGTTTGTTTGCTTTACCAATAATATGCTTGCCATTTGTTAAAACCTTTTGTGTTACTAATAGACACACATATGGCAGACACCTCTCTCAGCCCCTCAATATCCAGTCCTCTTAAAAATGAAAGGAAGACTGTGAGAAATATTAATTTATATTCAGACTACTGTTTAGATTACTACAGTATGAGACATTGGTTTGTATCTCGTAGCACCTTGATGCAAGTGAGGTATTTATGTTGGTACAGAAAGTGTATTAAATACTTAAGATGTGTGTCAGCTTACTAGTTCTGGAGTTTTTGGGACAGGGACTATGCCTTACTGTATATAATGAACACCACCAAGTACAAGAGGGTCTTGACCTGCTGGTCCTCCAGGAGCTGCTCCAACAATAATAGTAGCTGGGAAACAGTCTGTCACTGTAACACATTGCTGTTACTGTTGTAGTTTAAAGTGAAATCAAAGGATCAGCTTGACAGTACTACAAGTCCTGGTCTTTGGTGGTAGATATTGTCCTCATTACAGTGAGTTCAGTAAAAGATACTCTGACCCTGGCAGTTGCTGAAAACCCCAAATTCTAATGAATGCAGGTGTGCTCCAGGTGGTTGGCATCCTTCACCATCAACCCCTATTTAAATATATTTATGCACAAGTGCCCCTACTATATACTGGGAACAAAACTTGATCATCTGTTCATCTGTGAGAAACAATCTGTGGGGAACTTGAACTCTGTGATGACACCATCACTCTCAAGATGGGCAATGGCTAAACAATAATACCAAAGTGAAACTGAGAATGTTGTGGCACACTAAATGTTGTGCTTTGCTTCTCTATGCAACCTTCTGTTCTACCCCTCATGGAATAGATCTGCTTTATATTGCATGTCTTGGGCTTACTATGCCTCTCTTTAGATGTTCTTTACAGAATTGGGCAGCGCCACCTGATTGTGTTTGGTTAATATGGGAGCTGGAGCTGCTCTCCACAATCCACCTGAGAGCACTTCTCTTTCTCCCACCAAAAGGAGAGAACAGAACAGTGCTGCCCTGCTTAGGGGCTCAGCTGTGGGTCTAAGAGCAATTTGTGCTGCTGATGCCTTGTTGGAACTACCTAAAAACACAGGCTAGACAAAACTAAGAGAATAAAAAGTGGTTATATTTATTGAAGGGCCTTCAGGTACATTTTGGGCAGATGAAGCCCTCCCAGGGGCTACACCCAAAAACAGATGACAGGTCACGGGTTTTCATACTTTTAGAAGTTTGGTCCATTTGCATATTGGGGGTTAATCCTCCAATTACAGCTTCAGGTAATGAAGTCATTTACTCCAAGTTTGCTCCCCACCAACTCACTTTTGTTTACGTTTCTCAGGGTCTGAGACAGGTGTCCTTGGTTTCCAGGCAAAGAGAGAAATTGCTTTGTCTGACCAAAATGGGAGAACAGTAGCTAACAGTCTATATGGAGCTTAGAGTTATATACTAAAGAATTACAAGATTGCAGATATATGAAAAATACAGAAGCTAAAATCCTAAGGCATCACGGCATTAGCCGTACTGCAGGAGAACCCCGGAACTGGTGCTAACTCCCAAATAAAGTTCAAAAGGAAAGTGAGAAGTTAATGAAATGAGAACAGCCCCCAAAATCTACCTTCTTTTAATCCAAGTCCTTGCCCAAGAGGTTTAGTAACATGTCTTAAACTTGGTGGTATCTTAATACTTTCTGGGCGTCAGTATTTTGAATAATTCAGATGGTGTCACCTGTCATTAATCTATGCCTCCTCTGCCAGTCAGGGTTCTGACATTGTCTGTGGGTGGGATCCAGTACCTGAAAAGTTTCATTGTATTCCCTGCTGTTTCACATCTGAAGAAGGGCTTGCATGCCTGAAAGCTCATCTGTTCTTTTCTGACTAAGCCAATTGGTTTAATAAATTCTATTACCCCTCTGTACTAACCCTGCCTCTAGTCCATCGCTCATTGCACTGTGCTTTTTCCTCAATTACCCTTAAATGCAACTCCTTCCTCTTCAGTTTTATACTTTTTTCCTCTTTTCCTATATTCCCCTTTATCATCCCTCTATGTATATTTATTTCCCATATCTGTTGCCCTGTTTCATTTTAAAAGACAGAACACAAAACACATTTAAAAATTACACTTCTGACTATGCAGCTTATACTCTCTTGGCCTGAGTTGCCTTTCACACCTATAAGGCTTTGTCTTTCCCGATCCATTAATCTTTGCTTTTGAAGGCCTCAGCATTCTCCTAGTAGCAGCTGTTTTGATGAAAAGCAGCATTGCAGGACAGACTCTAAAGAAAAGCTAGTTAGAATAAGATTTGTCTTGACAAAAATGCCAGTCAGAAAAAGTTTGACCTGACAGTATTTTCATCTAACAATTTGGAGGGAAAAGTACTTTTAAAATTTTAAAAGAACAAAAATCATTCGGGAAGGTAAATATTGAAGTATATTTTATTTTTTTATCTCAGTCATTCAAAGAACATTTCATTACTAACCAAGTCCACAGTGACTTCTCTCTTCTACTGTTCCAATGCACTATGCAAACACTTAACTAAAAAGCATTTTTCATCTGGACTGAAGATAGGAGTATGCAACAATTCTTATAATCGGATACCATTCTGTAATTATCAAAATCAAAATTAGAAGTTAAGTTTGCATTTGAAATTACAAAAAAACACACTCCAGGAATCTAAACACAGTAAACTCTTTCTTTTGGAAAGTAATGTCATGTGTTTTGCCCCCTTTATATTCCTTTAAATCACTATGATAAGGGCTTAGAGAGGTAAATTTTATCCATGTCTTTCATCAAAGTTTACACTCAATTTAGATACAGTTTTAAATAAAAGTCAATTGCATTTTCTATACATCTTCAAAAAACTTTCTGATTATTCTCTTTCCTGTCTCAAAATTGTTCTTACCCATTCCAAGACATCACAGAGAAGTTAATGTAGAAATGACCTATTGGTAGAGGTCTAAGAAGCTGTCAAATCAGGCACATAACTGAAGGCAAATTTCAACTATTTCTGTAGCCTATCACTTCCCCATCACACTGGAAATATCTCTCAATGGTGTATTGAAAAATAGGCATTCAAAACAACTTGTTGCAGTAAATAATACTGCAGCAAAAAGAGTATTATAAATTTTTTGGTGACCTTTTTGGAAAAGTGTTAATTTCATGGGGATTTCTAGGAAAAAAGTGCCAATTTCATGCAAATTCAGGGCGGAAAAGTAGACTGGAATGTTTTTCTTGTGAGGTATAAAAGCTGTAATGACTGTAGAAGATATACAAGCCTAATAATCATGAAAGCAGCACTCTTTTACTAGTGTATATTAATCGCCTCATATCATGCTGGCAAAATGGAGAAACGTAATGTTTTAGCACAAGTATGATAAAATGCATCTTTATATTAATTTCCAAACAGTTCTAAAAATGGAGCCTTAAATCAATGTCTTGTGGAGTTCTCTGGAGGCTCAAATAGTTCTTCCTCCTTACTGAAGCCCAGAAGTATGAAGGTCATCCTGAGTTTAGATGTCTAGCCCATGTGAATAAATAAGTGTGGTTGATCATTTGAACAGATTATACGAGGCTGAGCTTTCTGTTATCACTCCCCTCCTTTTACTCTGACCTTTATGGGGGCATGGGCAGAGCACATGCAGCCAGTTGTGGCAACAGTTTACTGTTGAATTTGAAATGAATGTAGAATAAAAGGTGAGAAAAATCAGAAATTTTTGTGATCATTTAGATTTTTTAGTGATTTACTTATCTGCTATAATGTAATCAGTAAGAAAGGTGAAAGATGTACCATGTGTCCTTCAAAAGAGTAGAAAGTGTAAAATTTGGATTTGTCTGTTTCCAAAATTTCGTTCAATCTTTCTCAGTAACTTTTGTCTGCTTCTAGTGGAGAATGCTAATAGCCACACTGAAACGATCAAAATAATATAGAGAGCTTAATATAATTTTTACAAGACAGGTAGTGATAGCTGCTCATATGCAGTATGAGCATTTTACCACCCTTAGCAGTTTAACAGCTGATATTGACTCTGGAGCAGTGGTTGGATTTCTGGTATGTTTTGTCAGCTGTTTGAGTCCCCTGGTCCAGATTTGGGAAAGCTGCAGAGCTGTGGTGTCAGCACCAAACTATTAAAATTTCTGAAGTCTTATTCATGATGTTTGTCATCTTGAGATGCAATTGCATGAGAATGAATGATGTTGCATTTTATTAGCTATGCTGAACTAGAATCAGAGACGTTTAATTTGTATACTATCAAAACAGTAGAATTACTGAATGAAGGATGTTTACCACATCTCATATGGTATCTCTCTTCCTTTGAAATTTGTTGTTAAAGTTCCATCATCTACATTTGTTGATTATTAATCTCTCTATCTCTGCCTGAATTGGATTATGAGTTTCTTAAAATAGGGACAAATGAAGAGAATCTTTATGGTATTCTAACAGTTTCTCTGGAATCACCAAAAAAAAAAAAAAAAGTATGTCACAGTCTAAGTGTGTGACCTCAGCTATCCCAAAGTAGTATAAGAAGCACTTCCAGAAGAATGAGGGGATGTACTATAACCTGACTATAGTGTAGAAAGAAACTGCATAGTGACGGTCATACAAAATGCTTATTAGAGAGATGACTCTTTACAGAGTTCTAACTTTAAAAGGCAGTTTTATTGACTTGCAGAACACCTGTAAATCCAGGAAAAGATTATATATTATCTCAGAGAAGTCCACTATAGTTTAGCAAGGGATCAAAGAGTTCCATTAATAGCGCAGTAGGAGGAAAAAAAAAGAAGTATATAGTAAAGGTTTATATAGCTCTGATGAAACTCCCCTAGGGAACTGGAAGAGACTCAGTAGGTGAGAAGGAGATGAGAGGGGGGGAGATGGGTGGGAAATTATTGCCAGTCTAGAAGGAAGAGGCAGTACAAATTATTCTAATGGCAGTTTTTAGGAATAAATCTTGAATGCACAAGCTGATAGCAATAATTGAATGTGATAAAATCCTAGACAGTGAACTTTCTTTTAGCACAAACATGTCAAGACAAAAATACCAAGTCACATAAAGACCCTCCACCCCCTTCCTGACATCATGGTTCAACATTAGTCATGGTTGGCAAACTTACCCTGAACTTACTGAAACAAAATTTAAACAAAAAAATCCATAATGGGAAAATACAAAAAAAAATATCACCTGTTCTTCAACTAGTTGGAAGAAGTTCTAGAGGTGTATCTTTTTTGTAACTAATGGAAAAGTGAAGACATAATATTGCCACAGCTCTAAAATCCTGGAAGTAATGGAGAATGTAGGTTACAAGTCCAGCTGAGCCCATAGATTAACACATAAATATTACAAACTACCATGCTAAAACTACAGAAATAGTTTAAAATTAATAGATTTTGGCTTTCATGATTTTTGTTAATGAAATCCAAAACCACTTCAAAATAGAGCGAAGAATATGGTCATTCTTTGAGTCTGAAGATGAAAGAAAATAGAGAACTGAGAAGCCAAAGAAACTCACCTCGAGTCACACTGAAATTCTGAAAGTGCTTGAAAATAGTTCCTGCTTTCTTGCTCAAGTCTTGAGAGGTGGACTGCCCTCTCTGCACTTCTCACACTGCGTACCTTCCTGCAGGATCCCAGCACAAATAACTTCGGGGCCACGGCAGAGGCTGTCTGTGGATTTGAACATAGAAGATAATGATTACAAAGCATGATTTTGACATGGACCCCCAGATGTGACAAAACTGTCATAAAAAATAGCAGGAAAGGACAGAAAAATAAGTATTTTAACACCAAATAACTGCTTTAAAATTTGGAAGCTGAGGTCATTAGCCAGGGAGCAAGGACAAGCAGGGCCCGCTGAGGATTTTGTAGTCATCTGGGTAATCATTTATTTACTGTTTGATACAGTGAAACCAATGGCTACTGGCCACTGCAGACTTGACATACCAAACTCATTGTAAGCTTACACCTGAGGGAAAGACAACACACATCACTGCTACAGGCCAATGCTTGCAGAGCTCTGGCAAACAGCAGTGAAAGACATGAGCACCATCACCTGCATTCTGCTCAAGGCAGAAGCGAGCAAACTATACCCGCAATACAAGAAGAAAAACATGTTTCCATTTAAATATGCTATAGACAATTTTTCAGTGCTCACAATATTAAACTGCATGATATTAACTGAACATCAGGGTGCAAGATCTCTACTTGTTTTCTGAGGCTTTAAAAAGAACGTTTATGGGAAAAGATGCCACTTTAGCCTCCTCCTTCCAATTCTACAACAGAAAAAAAAATCCCAGTAGGTTTCTTTCTGTATAACTTCGTAAACATTGAGGTTTTTTTGTTAGAGAGGATTAGATCCTTTGGCAAATGAATCATCTACCATGCCCCATCTTTTCTTCCTCAAGAGGGTAGAGCCTTAGGCTTTGCATCAAATTGTACAGTATACAATTTTTTAAGTTGTTGGAGTTTATTTCTAGTTCGCAAATTATTTGATTGAGTCAAGTGGAGTCATGAGGTGGAAAAGTGGCGATAGATGGGTATGATAAATGCACTTTGAAGAAAAGTGCCTCAAGAAAGCTGTGCAGATGTATTCAGCTGCATAATATCAGATTTCCATGAAAAGGGTAGCCATTGATATACTAGAAGAACTCCCACTAATGGAACCATAATTAGTGCAAGCTACTTGCATCCTGTGCAGTGTTAACTCTCCCTTGTCACAGACAAGAGAGTAATAGTATTTTAGTAAATCTTGATGCTTTGCTACTTGCATTTTCAAATGCACTTTAAATTAAATCCTTTCTCAGATGGTAATTGGTGATTGGGATTGCCTACTAGAGCTGTGCTTGGAATTTTCTTGCTGTATATATCACTTTTGAGATGCTGAAATTAAGTTTTGGTATTTTGGTATTCATTGAGTTGTTCAAGGACCCTGGGCTTGGGCAGATACTACCATGGACTGCAGGTTCCAAGTGCTGTTTCTGTCCGAATTTTCTGCATCAAAGTACCATGGGAACTTCACAGTGATGTCATGTTTCCATTTGCAATCTGGATGTACCCACTGAATAATGAAATTGAATAAAGAGAAAAAATATATAAAACTAGTGATGTTAAGGATATATTCTGGATCTTTTTTTTTACTTTCAGTCATAGGATTTTTGTGTTAGATTTTGGCCTAAGAATTTTCCTTGAAATCTAAGGCACTTTAGGGTCTTCAAAAAATAAAAAAAAAACCAAAACAAAACCAGAACAGATTGGAGGGAGGATATTATCTTCCACACTAGAGATTTTCTTCTGGCAATAGATGGCTGTGAATGGCTACATCTCCATTCAGGGCAAGGACTTCTGAACTCCTTGAAGCATTGCTACAACGAGCAATCACTTCTAGGAACCAAAGCAGACCTGGTCATTCATAGGCTTGAAATCATTCAAATTTTGTTTTTATGATTATATAATTAGGTCTTAGCTGTGCTACTGCTGGTTATAATATCTCTGAAGACTGTACGGGCCACAGTATCAGGGTTGATGGCTGAACAAAGAGTGATTGCAACAGATTCAGCAGAGGTCCATGTACAGCTGCCAGGTGAGAAATGGGTCCTGTTTGTGAATACAGTATGAAGAATACAAATGAAATGGGGTTCTTCAAGCTTGGTATGACGCCAGTGAGAGCAGTGGAGCTTCTCTGATTTATAGAACAGGAGCACCTCAACTGCAATATTTTATTATTGTATTTTAGTGGGTAATTGAATTTGAGGAAACTGTGCACATTGTATAGATTTTTTTCTTTTTCGTAACAGCAAAACAGGATTTTGCCAAATGTCTAATGAGAAGTCATTTTTAGTGTGTAAATTTCATTATTGTCAGAGGATGAATGTGTAAAGCATGACTGAATCAATCCCATAGTCTTTATTTTAAACCGTTCCGTATTAGTTATCAAAGCATTTTCTGGAGTTCACTACCCTGCTCAAGTAGAAGGATCTGTAGAAATATTACTCAGTAAGAAAGGGTTAAAAAGTGAAAGATAAAGAGCTCCAAGTGTCATTGTTTTAGTAACAGTAATGTTATGTCGCTACTACAATGCATAAAGAAAAGAAAAAAATGCTGACAAGAAAAGAAATATCGCACTTTAAAAAACTTTACTGAGTCTAAGGAAGGCACTTTTAAATTTGTGCCAGTTACAGTAATTAGTAAACTTGTTCTTAATAGTGTTGTTAAAATGTAATTTTTTCACACTTTCTCTGACTTTGACACTGCTGCTTTTTAAACTTCATTTTGCACTTTGTTCCATTGTTCTTTAATCTTCTGCACTTTGCATTTAGTATCACTGAAATTTCGCACTTACTATGTCAATAACATCTGGCAAAATTGCCACCTATTAAGAGTAAGTGTTCTTTTTTCTCCTGTGAGAAATGTGATGGTGTATTATATTGGTTTCCCTTGAGAGGCTAAGGAGACAATTTTAAAGCAGATAAATGCATTAAAGAAATAACCTGAACTACAAGAGAAGGTTAACGAAAGTCAGAAAGTTTTTACTTTTTTTTCACCCTTTTTTTTTCTTTGATAAAAGGATCCTGTTCATGTGGGGAGTTCAGTTATGCAATGTTTTGCACATTTGGATGTATGTTACATTTCCTAATGCTGCTGCAGGATATGATATATTCTCATAGGCTTTTGTCTACAACTTTTTCTGGCCATGTTGGACATGTGTCAATTTAGTGATGTATTGCAGCAAATGTGCCGGTCAGCTGAGCACTGCTAGGTCATTGTGAAAACACGGAAGTGATTTTCCAGAGATGATGTAGCCAGGAATAGGCCTGGCTTTGAGTTCTCCACCTCCATGGTCAAGCACTATTCCAGTTCACTTGTGCATGGAGCGAGCGTCAAGCTCCTTCTCACAGCAGAAATATTCTAGTGAAGGAAGATGCCATGGGTTGGAGTGAAGTGATCATCCTTGCTCTCTCTGTATTTACCAGCCCAGATAGAAAGTCTCTGACCTTTGACATCACCCACTGCCAGAAGACTGACCCACTTTGGACGTGCTGTCTTCAACAAGGCCTTCCCAAGTTAGGACGTACACATGCATGTCTGCATGTAGTCTGGCCTTTAAAGTGTACAACCTTTTCCCAAACTGTATAAATATCTTGAGTATGCATGTGATATATATATGGTGCCTGTAAATGAAACTGAATTTAGACAATGAAGCACAGCCTAAGTGACAAACTTTTCCTTTCCCATGGATAATATCTGGGTGAAACTGACCCCCTCCATGCTATACAGGTGCTGAAATGATGCTGAACTTCACATAATTGCACACAAGGCAAGGAAGGAAAAGACTTCACAGGAGAAAATTCTGTAGCACTGTTTACACCATGGGGTCAATTTTCATAATAGTCTCCCATGGCATTGCAGGAATGTGGGGCGTGAAGGGCTAAAGGAAACACAGCATGTTCCAGGGCCTGTCAAAGACATGGGGAATCTTTCCTTTGACTTTGACAGAGCTTTGGCCTGAGCCATCATTATAAAAGCAAACTATATATATGGTTTGATTGAAAAAACAGGAGGGATGGGAATACAGTGAACTGAGACACAGGGATTTTGGTACTTAGGCAGATTCTGGAAGGACATTTAATGTCTGCAAAACCTTGTGTCAGGACTCAGTGTTGCAAAATGTTATATCTGGCTTTGCACGAGGCATGTGAATTTTGCACCCAGCTACAAGCACAGCCCCAGTTAGCATAATGAGAACTGTGCATATATTGAATCACAGAGAGAGAGACTTGAGCAGAAGGTCTGTCCCCATGGAAAAGTGACTTAACAATTAGACTAAAGAAATGGACTGTTCTAAAATTGGTACACTTGAGCTTTGTTCAGCATATTGTTAAAGAAAAAATAGATACATTCATCTCTGTACAGATACATGTATGCGACTTAAAAACATAAATGGCTTGAATTTGTATGCTTGAATTCAAAAGAAGTTTTACTTGAGTACAGCAACATAGGGATGAGTTCAATGCTTTAGCGACTTTGATATATACGATAGCTATAGAACATATCTAATCTGAAATAATTTGAACTAATAATATTACAAATTTGCTACAGTCTGACTATAATACAATGCATATTTCTATGGTTTTCAATTTGCACATAGTATTTGTGATGGCATTTATTAGCTTTTTTCAGTTTAAACCTACCCAGGTGATCTGTTGCTGCTGTACATCTTGGAGGACATAGAAATAGCAAAATAAAGCATGCTTGAATATTTTCACTGTTTTCTTTCTTCCGTGTATACAATTAAGGCTCAGACATTTGCATCTCAATTGATCCTGTATTATAATATGAAGTTTACATACCACTGGTTACAAATAATGAGGTGGTAAAGAACAACAATTGTATTTCTCCTCCCAGATTTTCCCTTTTCTTAAATTTCTTCATTCTTCATTGGCTGCAATTTAAAAATCTTTTCCCTGACATAAATGCATTTTCTTCTGAGAAACTGACTCTTCTGATGTTTTTTATTTTAAAATAATTTTATATCCAAAAAAAGAATATTTTTAACAATACACAAATAAGACTCTAATGAGCACAAACATGAATCAAATGCTTGTGTTGTCTGGTGCTATCCAGCATGATACTGCAGTGCTCATTGTTAGCCTTCCTTCTAAAATTGTCACCTTCAGTTTCTTAATTTAGAAAAGATGATTTTTTTTCCTTATTCTGAAAATCCACCAAGAATTTGCAGTTGTGATTCATTAGCTTCCAGCTGGAGACAGAACTGGAGACTCAAGCAAGTTCTTAAGGTGACTGCTTGACTAAACTGCCCCAAAAATCAGTTACTTTCTGTTTAAAGATATATTGTGATAGATTACATGCAGCTAGTTCATGTGAGCCTTGTTCACTCTTTGTAATGATTTCCTTGGTAGGTAGTTCCCATGATTTCCTGGGGAAGATTCAGAGAGTAAGTCAAGGTTTGGCAACTTTTCAAAGTTGAGGTGCCAGATGGTATTTTTCTTTCCCAAATTAGAAGTTAAGCATGCTGTTTGAAACTCAGCAAGAGCTGGGAGATACTGCCTTTCACAGAAGCAAGATGCTGCCAATCACCTTTTTGGAGGTACCATCTCTCTGCACAAAGCCATAGTTTCTCAGCCCCTGTTCAGTGTGGAAGGTGGGGGAACCTCTGCCTTTCACAGGTGTCCGTCTAAAGATGTGTTTGTCTCCCAGCTCCTGAGCCATGTGATCCCTGCTGTGCACCCTTAAGAGACTGCCTGTGGACCATCCTGGCCAACAAAGCTGAAGGTTGATGATCCCTAGAAAAAGAATTTTGTTGAAGGAACAGAGATGCCTAATCTAAACCTAGTCAAGAGAACTGGTTTAGAGATAGTTGCTTTTGTGTGTGCCCTCTATTTTCATTGTGCCCGTGTTGCTATTTTTGACATTGTTTGTTTTTCCTTCAAATTCACTTTTAAATAGTTGACTAAAAGGCCACACCTTCAGCCTACAGTGTGTATCTTTAGGCAGTTGTGTTCACAGTAGGTACTTCAGGGAAAACAAATTTGTTTCAGGTAGGCAAGTGATTTAGCTGCCAGCACCCATTTTCTGGCACCTGAATGTTGGCAAAGACCATAGTCTACTTCCCTGTTCAGCTGCAGCCTGTCAGCTGAAAGCTGCTGCATTTTAAATTTTTGAATCTCTTTTATTTTTGAATTCTCATTTTTGAATTCTCTTTCACCAGAGGTCACAATCCCTTGTCTGGGAATCACTGAACTTGTGAATATGGAGAAAGGCCCTTTAAGTCTTCTGCTTTGTCAACAGGAACAAGAAATGTTAGAAAAATGGCACCTTTTATAACCTGTTAAGTTAGAGATTGTCTTGTACTGCTAACTAGTGCCTCCACTCAGTGAAAGGGCAACATAAGACACTAAAAAGAGAGGGGGACTTTCTGAAGCAAGTAAACACAGATCCAGAAAGGTGGTCTGGCTGGTCCTTCAGTCCAAACATGGGTTCAGCACTCCTCAGCCGTTTGCATGAGGTGAGCGTAGCCAAGCTGTGGCTCTTGAGAGGAGTCTGAGTAAGTGAATGCATGGTCCCAGTGACAGAGTCCTCTCATGCAACTAGTAGGATCCCTGCTGTGTTATCTGAGTTCACAGAGGCAGGAAGAGCTTTGGCGCTTTGGAGGACAGCATCACTGAACTGCTTTGGCAGCCGGGCTCTTGTTTTGCAGCAGAGTGGCTCACTGGTTTCTTGGGCATGAACGTGGCATTTCTCATGAATGTGAACATCGGCAGATTCATATCCGACTAGAGGCTGACAAGTCAGAGGACTGTCATCAGAAGTCCAGAATCTCTTGGCTACTGTCAGCTCATCTCCTACCATATCAGAAAAAAAGTGCAGAAACCTATGTAGAAGCTTTCTCCATCAACCTACCAACTTAACACCTCTTTTAAACAAAAAGGAATGCAAACCAACTTGACATTTATCAAGATAGCTTGGAGACAACAAATATGTTGCAGGCCTGAAGACAGGTGCATTACCACTAAGAAGGATTTTGTTATGAATGTTCTCATTACAGTGTGTCATGGATAACTAACAGCATAGTTTGTGCCTTGAGGTTCAGCTTTGCTGTTGTTACATTGTTGTCACATGATTTTATGCTAATCTTTTAGATTAAATGGTAAATATAGAAGTCTTTATTCAATTAACAAAGAAGTAGTCATTAAGGGATTGTGATTGAAATAAAATGGTGAGAAATATTATCCTCTTAAATAAGGAATTACTGCATGAGTGGACACAAGCAGTACAGCAAGGGATGGAATAAAACTGGAAAAGAGCAAAAACAGTACTGAGACATGCCTCAGCTCTCTGTTTAGAAGGTAAATGTTCAGAATTTACTTAAGCTTTTTTACCCACTCTGCATGGTACATGTAATGTATATACTAAGTTCTGCATGCAAGTATTCACATTCTGTTCGGTATTTGCTCTCTCATTGGTTTCAGTTGTTTTAAAGTTTGCTGCTGGCTATAAATCTCTCACCACAGCTTTTATCTGAAGTAAAATAATGGACTCTTTTCATGTGATTATCTGTCTTCCTTATAGTAAATGTCCAAGCTGAGGGATGTATTTTAGTCCTGGACTTTTGTTTTAACCCATATTCTGATCAGATCTGATGGCAATAGTTATCCTTATTATTATTGTTATTTAAGTGATTTCAATAGACTACTGACAATTACCTGGAATAATATAGCTTGTGTATGACAGTGCCAGCCAGCAAGGAAGAAGGGAACCTGCCTACAGAGCCAAAAGAGCAAACACCCACCACTCTACCTATTAGCTAAAAAATGTCTTCTCTGTCCTTATAGCAGGTAGGCAGATATGAAGTGTGGTAATTATCTGTCCCTTATCTTATCAATAATTAATACTTTTCACTTCATTATGTTCTTTTCTTTCTGGTTACTATACCTTGTTCATCACCACACTTGCTGTGTGTCTTGTTCTATGCATTTCCACAGCAGTCACATGTTAGTTTTCTTGTACTCTTCTTGGACAGAAAAGCATACAGAACATTTTGGATTAATTTTTATAATCAGCATATCTCTGCATATATATATTGCTAAATGTTCTGAAAAAAATCAAAAAATCAGGATAATGGTCATTATCATGGGATTGGAGGGGATGGTTTTCTCTGTCTTACTCTGCCAACAGCATGTCAGCTGCAAGTAAAAAAACAGTAAGTTCTTGAAGCAGAAATCTATATTGTTTTGCAGGTGTTTTGGTTATATTGGCATTTTTCTTTTAATAGTTCTATGACATATCAACTAGCCTATACATTGCAGTTGCATACAGTTGCACACGCAGGCATGTGCAATCTTACTGTAAATGCCCAGTGGGGCATTTAACTGAGCATTTTATTTGCCTCATCCTCAGAAGTACTGAGGGTCTTTACTTTCATCCTGACTGTGATGGCAGGACCAGGACTGACAGAGCTCAGATTCCCTCTGTCTTTCCATTACAGACAGAAGCTGTTGAGGAACCTCTGTGACCAGTGTAACTTAGCATAGCTTGGCAACAGCTCCGTGCTGCAGTCAGACAGCCTGTTCTGGCTGCAGATGGTACCCTGATTTCTCCCTGCTTAAGCATCCCCTCAGCTCACACCCAGGCTCCTGCTGAAAGTTATTGCCTCCTCGGGTCTACTGGCATGAGTCACAGAATGACTTTCTAGTCCAAAGCAGCCAAACGATGCAGGTTAAGGAAATAGTTTTCATTGAATCAGGTTAGGGAGCAACTAGGTGAGCAGGCAGTGGCAGCTGCAAGGGAACTGATAAGAGGTGAGCAGGTGAGGGGGTTTCATCTGAAGTGAGAAGAGGGTGCCTGAGCACCACATAAGTGATGTCAGAACCCCTGCCAGTCTTCTGATATGGGAAAGGGGAGAGACTTTTTGTGCCCTCCGTTCCTTTTTCCTGAACCAAGTCTATCTGTCACATAGAAGTGTATCAAACTCCATGCTAAAGCTCACTTATTTATTTTTTTAAGGAGTTGAACAGCTGCTACCCCAGTCAGCGAATGGTTTCTCTAATGTTTTAGTCACAGATGAAGTACGGACAGTAGCATAAACTAATTTCTCCCACTAGCTGCCTTTGTCTGAAGTCTGGCTTTTTATACCAGGTTAATTTATTAGATCTGTCTCATTTTCCTTTAGCTGGTTAGTATCTAAGGCCTAGATGTGTTACAGATAGCTCACAAAAACTTCATTTTGAACAGTGATCAGCTCCTATCTCACATGAAAGCTATACATAGGTCTGGTCAGAACTTCAGCAGTAACAGCTTTAGGAAAACAAATTATTATAGGAAGTGATTGATGTACTGACTAAATAGGTTGCAATCTTCCCCTGCAGTAGGTGGTGCTCGCTGCTTAAATAAAATTAAATTGTGACAGTGATGGGCATACCAGCTTTTGGTTGAGTCCTAAAACCAAGGATGGACAAACTGTGAGGAAAAAAGATAAAATCCATGAGTGAGAAGAGCCTTGTTTCATAGGGTACATTCTCTCTATCTAACCCTTCCTTTGCAGTTTCCTTTTTAAGTACCCTTGCTAAAAAAACTTCACCACATGCTTTCTTGCTACAGGGACACCTGGTTTGTTTTAGTGTACAGTACACTTTAGGAAGGTCTCAGAATACCAGAAATGTTAAATTTTTATATAAGCAGTGCTATTTTTGGTGAGAAAAATTGATTGGTAACTTATATAAATGCCAATTTCACCTGTTCAGCTGCTATTTGTAGGGTCTCAAGGCAAATTGAAGTCAATGAGAATTAGGCCCAAATGCATTTGAAAACACCTATAACTATCTGTATGTGTTTTAGGCACCAAAATACCTTCAAAAATGTGTTCTTTGGTCCTGCGTCGCTTGTATGGTGCTGTGGAGATTGTTTGTTCACAGATTCAGCTACCTGCACATGCCTCTTCTCAGCCCCAAAGCTGTGGCAGGGTGCTGCTTGCAGGTGTCTGCAGATGCTGGACTCTGCACCTCGCCCTCTCTGCCTTTCCTGTTTCAGCACCTTCTGAGGTCCTGACACCCCTGCTGGCTTTCACCAGCAGCGCAGGGACATTGCAGATAGGGCATGTGTGCAGACTCGAGTGGGGTGATGAGAAGCCTGTTTCCATGCTTCTGTGTTGAACAGAAGCAGTCATAGAAACTAACCCAAGCCCCACATGTTCCTTTGTAATAAAATTTTGGAATTCATACTGGAATTTTTGTACCAGGCCACTCTTGAATTTTCAGGAAAGTTTGGACCGAGATCTGAGTTTTATGGCTTATTTCTGTAACGGTTTTGAACTGGATGCCAAATTTGTGAGCTCTGCCCTCTCTGAGTACTTGGATATTATTGCATTAAAAACTAAAAAGAAATTCTCAGTAGTGGAAACCTCTGTTTTGAGACTTTTTTCAAAACAGTTGATCTGGTTACCCAGGCAGAATAAAAAATGTAAATTGCATTAAAAATGTGTGCTAAAATTTTTGTAGTTTGATTTACTATTTGTATATTTGCAGGTCATTATTAATGTTCCATAATAATACTTCACCTGGTAATAATGCATATTAATTCCTTCATATTTCTAAAGCCCTTTGAGAATCTAGAAAAGTGCAAAGTGCTATCAAATGTTTGAAATTCCAGCTGTTTTCCTGCAATAGATTTCGCCTTAAGAATGAGTATTAAAGAAAAAAAATAAATTTTTCTAAAGTGGATCTTCACTGACCGCCTGACAAAGTACATTTATTGGCATGCTTTCCATCTCTTTTTTCATGGTGATATATAATTTTAGTTTGATTTAGCTATTACTTCATTACTTTAGGAATAAAAGTTCACCAAGGCTGACACTTGTCTCACAAGGTAAATGTCCACTCCAGTGAAAGTGAAGTAAACCTCCCCTTTCCAGTCAGAATATTCTCCTGTAATGTTTTTTCATAAATATTGGTGTAGTCCTTAATAATGTCTTCTCTATAGAAATCATGTCTCTCTTGAGAAATACATTGGTCTAAGAGCCCTAGAGATAAAAAAGTAAAATCCTTAGCTCACTACCTTAAACCTGGCATTTTCTAGATGCAGCGTTCTGCATGGCTTGGTTTTGTTTTGTTTGAAACCATAGTATTTCTATTACTACAGAACCTGTTGAAATGCAGACCGTTAGCATGCTGATGTAAATTCTGAAAAGGAAACTAATTTGTGCGGTTTTCTTAGGCTACAACCAAGATTATTTTTTGTATTAAAAAAAAAAAAAAAATTACAACCATGTAAAGGTCCATGAGTTAAACTGCAGCCCTTTGTGTAACAAGGAAAAAAGCCACCTGAAAATATGTGTAAAATGTGTTTTGAGCTGCAACAATGAACTCTTTCAAAACAATGCTGTCACTGTTTCAGTACTTTAAAGTGACACTGTGATTTTCAAGTATTAATAAGCATCCAGGGGGAGCTAGGGAGTAGCAATTTTGCTTTTTCTAATGGTATATAAGGAAATATGAATACAGAGAAAAGTAGTATAAATGACTAATTCGTATTTTGGGGATGGGGCTCTTTTTACTAGGAACTTTTGATAAGAAACTGGTCAGCCATTCTGAGAGTGGTGGAAAGCCTGTCAAGGTCACTGCCAAGGACAAGAGAGTCAATTAGTATGCAGATCAGAGCCAAGGAGTTCAAAGGTATTGTTCCAATTCAATCACATTAGCCAGGCCAGTAATGAACAAACGGCACGACCTTAATCAGAGAGCCTGAACCACTCATTGAAGGGAAGTCTGTGTGTCTCTGTGTGTATTTGGGGGGAGCAGGAGGAGGGGTTAGGGTGGCAAAAAGGATGTGGTTTCTTTTGTTGTTGTTGTGGTTTGGCTTGGGCTTTTTTTCTTTTCCTTCTTTTTTTTTTTTAAAGGGACAAGCAAGCCCAGTTAGCTTAATTAGCCACCAGTAGTGGAAACTTCTTTCTGGGTCCCTGCGTTCTGAAGTACAAAACTGCTTTTATTTTTGGGTGATAACTGAAACAGCTTCAAATGGACAGGTGGCTTGAATATTTTAATAAAATGCATTCAGTGATATGCTAAAGGGTATGCAGGAGGAGGGAGATAACCTTATGTAAAACACCAAACCAAATTTTGCAATTACAGTTTCTCTCACACTGTTCTAATTTTCTGAAAGTCTGCATGCAAAGAAAATTCTGGGTGATTTTTTTTTCCCTTAGACATAAAGTAATCCACACTCTAGTTAATAATGGAAAGAATGTTTATTTAGAAGAAATATTTCTTTAGAATTCTCAGCCTGATAAACATTTCATCATACATAATTATGTTTTAGATATACAAATTGCTAAGTTGTTTCATGCACTCAGCACAATGCACACTGAATGTTTCGGTGTACTCGATTTAGTACAGTCAAAAAGCAGCATTCATATTCACCTTAACAAATGCCCACTTTATTATAAACTTGCAAAATATATCTCTCTGTGATTTTTCATGTGTACATAAGCACATTCAAATACTTCTCCAGAAATGTGTACATAGTGAGGACACAATAATAAAATGACAGGATATATCTGTACTCATTTATATATTATAATGTCTGCATGTTTCTGCAATGTGGTTTTTGAATGCATACTTAGGACTCCATTGAAATTTCTACATAAATCAGGTCTGCGTTCCCTTTTTTATAAGCTAATGATTGAATTTGGTAGCCAAAAATACTAAAATAACACTTCAAAGGGTAACATTTTTCTGTGTTTGGATATGTAAACATAGTTTTTGCACGTGGAAAGATTGAAAAAAACCTCTGCAAGAAATCAATATTAACTACTGAAAATGTGAATGATGCTTAAAATACATTCATATGGTTTACCTGCAAGTTTTGTGTTCACATGGTTTACTTACAAGTTACTGTTTTGTGTTTATATATACAATAAATTATAACTTTTCCGTATCTCTCTGGGTAAAATTTGCTCAACAGTTCCTTCAATTGGAGCAGATTATCAAAGAAAGCTGCAGGCTTCATTGGGGAGACTGAAGAAATCATTCATTTCTCTGTAAATGAATCGTGATAGGCAACTAAGATTTTAGGAATCAAGGGGCACTTGTTTTTTTTTTTTTTCCTTTCATTCTCTTCCTCTCCTTTGCTGGGGAGGTACTTCATCATATCTCACTAAAACGGAAGATGCATAACAGAAATGAAACTATTCTAGGCTATGAAGCACCCTAGGGGTTCATGAATGTTGGGGGAGGAACACTGATTATACAATGCAATAACATATTGAGACACTATTTCAGTTTTACACTTGGTATCAAGTAAATACAGGATATCTCACCCATGAAGGGTGATTATCTTTCATGAAGGGAGGAAATGAGTTATTAAGGTCTTTCTCAGGAGCAAAACAAGGATAAGAATCTTTATTAATGTAAGAAACATTTTTTTCCCTCTGCAGTAATATACTTCCTTTTTAGCAAAGATATGGATTTTTTTTTGTCTTTAAATTGTCTGTATCTCAGAATGGAACACATATCAGTTTTAGCTGACACCACTGCAGTGCTTGAGAATATTGTTATAAAACATGTGCTCATTTTTTATCTAGATCACAATTAATAACATTTTTAAGCATGCAATGTCTATCTCGTCCCATAAAAACACTTGTAAAGTATTTGACATTTTATTTGAGGATATTAAAAGATTGTTTAAAAATAAACATACACCAGCAGAGCAGAATTTTCACACGATTATTCAGATAGTCAATAGGTCCTCTTTGATCATATTATTATGATGCTTCTGCTGGATTTCAGTCTAAGACAGGCATATTTTTTGCTCCCTCTCTCTCTGTCTCTGTCTCTCCCCCCCCCCTTTTACCCCCCCACCAAACAAGGTCATAGATTTTTTTAAATGAGGACTAGAAGTTCCAAGTACAAGATTAAGTAAGTTCTAACAGTGTTATAAAAGTAAGTGCTTTTTTCTACAATAAAAGGTGTTTAAAAGGTTCGCTACAGCTTTAAACAGAATTACAATTTACTTCTTTCAAGTGTCCAGGCCATAAATTCTTCTCAATTCCCTCTCTCTCTCCTTGTCGGAATTAATGAGATCAGATTTGATCAGGGCAGTGATGTGTTCAGAGCCAAATCACACAACAGCGCGCGTGCGGTAATGGAATTTGCATCTAATGCATACATAAATCAAACATCTTTCTGGACATTTTCATATGCATAATGTCATTTCATCCAGTTCTCTCTGTGCAGAGGGGGAGATTTTTCTCTCTGAGAGAATGACTTTCTTTAATGCTTTCATTTTATTTTCGCTGACTACAATCCCCGTGAATGCGCTCGGTCGGAGAATCTTTCGGGGCGCGGTTGACAGTTCCTTTTCCAAGAGGAGTCCTTCACATTTATCATGCCTCTTCCTCGGGGGCTTTGTTATGCAAATGTGGCTGAAATTGATAATTCCAAAGTGCTTCATTTCGGTTCCTTGGCGGTTGGAGATGGTAGATAAAAAGAAACTGACAAGACACACTGATTGCCCTCAATGCTTGTAACTCTCTTGCTAACAAGGCTCGATATTGTTAAAAATTCCTATTGTTATCAGGGTGGCAGTTCCATTATGCAGGCCTTGCAAATTTCTCATTTGAATATTAACCCTTTAATCACCCAGCTCTGCTCCCCTCCCCCAGCCCCAAACCAGTTGCCCTCGGGTGGGTCAGAATGCAAACCAGGAAATTATTGCCTTATTATTAGTGAAAACTATGTATGTGTGTGTTTTGTTCTGTTTTGGTTTTTGTTGTTTCTTTTTTTTTGTTGTTCCCTAAACTACATGTATTAATCTTTTTTTTCAATGAGAATTTTTTACTGTAAAAAAAAAAAAGAGGCTTTAACAAAACACATCTAGCAGAGACAGAACAGGATTGTTTAAAGTTAGGTTTGGGAGAATATTTACATCGAAATATCTGTTCGCAGAAGTCAAATTCAGTAGCTCCTGGAGACTGGAGAAGTTTCATTATTTTTAACTTGTATGTACTTGCACTTTATGTTCTAACTTAGGTAGGCCTCAGGGAGGGGATAGCGTGTCTTTATATACCAGAGATACATGAGATTTTTAGCTGCCGGTCCTACTGGCTGCACCATCCCTATCTCAGGCTCATCAGCAACTAACTTCCAGCCTACAGACAGGTGGCTGAAATAAAGGAGTAGAGAAAAAGGCAACTTGAGAACCGCAAGGATTTCTTGAGCTGTGGTTTTTTTAACCTTGAAGGACACATGTCTATAACTTCCACTGTTAAGCACTTATTATTATTGACAGATTTCACTTACTTACTTACAAAATACTGTTAAGAAATGGAAGGGAAAGGCCTGATTCAGGGACTTGAAGCTGCAGCCCCTATGATTCACAAGAGTTTTGCTGGTATCTTCAGTGACCACTGCATCAGGCCCTAGAATGACAAAAGATCAGGAAATGGCAAGTTCAAGCTAAGGATTAAGTCACACAGCAAAAGAGCATGACTGATTGCTAACTGATTTACTCATTGATTAATGAAGTTGTGAGGTCTGGAATTTCAAATATCCCTCTAATATTTCCCTATGCATGTGTGTCCATATAAGGTGAATTGTTTCCCACCAAGTGGATGCCTTCAGGCTCACATTACGATTATAGGTTAATTTTAGTTTGTTATTCTTTTGGGGATACCTGACACAGTTCCAGTTAAAGTAAATCTTGGTGTGACAAAGGTAAGTACTGCAGATGCTGGATGGAAGTGGAGAAAGGAAGAATTGGCACTGTAAAATGAAGCATAGTTCACTGCTAGCACCAGGCAGTTGCAACAATATAGTATTTCTCTACAATTACAAAGAAGATGCATCTCAACCAGTTCAAGTCAAAGGAATGTCAAAGTTTTCCACTTTCTTATCTCTGAAGTCTTGCAGATATGTGTCTGCCAAATTACAGTAAATAAAAAAGACGCTTGCACAACAGTAACTGAAGATTTCTCTCCCCTACTCTATAAAAAAAAAAGGAAAAGAAAACCCTCTCATGTTATTGTAGGAACTCTTGGGAAGCTCATGCTTCTTTCTTTCATTTTTAGGTGTGATGGCAGTTTAAATCCATGACAGGAAACAGTGATAATGCCCACTGTAGAGCTGTGTGAGTTACAACAGCTAAATTTCCCATGCCGGTGCTTTTTCTTTCAATTATCTGAAAACACCCTGTTAATTTTTAATGTGTTCATACCCTCATTCTGTTACCAAAACTGCTACCTTTCCCCCCTCTTCCTACTTCAGAAATAGATTTCACTAAACCTGGCTGCTGTAAACTCATTATATGATTCTATCATTTATTCTGTCCATTAGAGTAACCAGTGTTAGTGCTTTTCCCCCTACTTGAGTCTGTCAAGTGCTGTTATTTATGCTCAATGGTATTAATATCTCTGGTTGTATTATGGTTGTGCACTCAAAATCTCTAATACAATCTAAGCTTGGCAATAGTGACTGCATCAGCTATCAATAATCAAAAAGTCTCATGCAAGTTGTAGGTATTAATAAGAGTCAATATTACATAAATATAATTAACATCTTCTGCTCGCCATAAAGAATAATCAGTAGTACTGATGGCTTTAAAAAGATGCTCCTTTTCAGAATCAGAGAGCGTGCCCATATTATGAACAAGAGAATTAAAGATTTGACAGTATGATTCTGAATGTTTCTTTTTTTCGGTTACCCTTGGCAATGACTCTGCTGTAACCCGGCTATATAATATTATCTGCTGTCTTTAGGTGGAAGAGGGCTTAAAAGTTGGTTTTTTCTTTCCCTGCTCTATTTTAGTGGGTTAATTTCACTAACAAAAGGATTTTCTGTTTTTCTGCAACAAGAAAAACCTCTTAGGTAATTTGTGACCATAGAATCAGAGCAATACAGCTAAACTAATATATATGCAATGGTTTCATTATGCATAAGAGCAGGCACTCTTTACTTTGCAGCCCAAAACACACAAAGCACCCATTAGAATGAAGAGGCCTGTGATGTCTCTTCATGTGCAGAGTGTAAAGGTACATGAATGTCCTTGCTTGTTGGCATTTAATTTACCAGTTGCCTCTGTAGTGGAGCCTTGGCAGATTCAGCTTGAATCTGAAAGACAGGCTGTCATACTGAGAGTCTGCTGCCTACTGCTGAAATTGAGAGGCTTGGCAGATATGCAAACAGTAACTGGGTTTGAGTTGTTTTGATTACAAGTTAAACAGAAAGTCATTGGCAGGGCCAATATAAATCTGCTGAGGTTTTTTGGCAAAATCTGTGGAGGTATTTCTATAGATTCTGCAGAATTCTGTAGCACCTTGATTTCACATCAAAGAATGTCCACCTCTGAACCCGTTCTGCGGATAAATGTGTCAGAAACGTGAGTGAACATGTTTAAGTCGCTGAGAGCTTCCAGATTCAGAAATAGAGAGCACATTAACAACATGCTGTACTGCACCACCTTTGTACAGTTGTTAAATTCTGAAACCAAATGTTTAACTGAAGTTCAGGTGGATTTTTGGAGAAGTAAAGTAACGTAAGTTATAAACAGCTGGAACAGGAAGGCAAAATAGATTTTAATGAAAGTTTCAGGTGAACAAATGAAAACAAAAAAAAGGATTGGACCATGTCCTGAACTCAGCTATGTTGGTTGAAATGCTGAGATATTTCACCAACACGTTTTTTATGACATTAATCAAAATTTTCTGAAGCTGCTTTCTGCATGGCATGCAGTGCTTTAACAGTGGTTCGACTTGGTGTAATTCAGTCTGCAACTGGCGTTTTTCTCCCCTTTTTCAATAACTTAGCCTGAAACACCATATTTGACTAAAGATCCAGACCTGATAAAATCCAAATGCTCATCCCAAATTTATTTCCTTACGGAGTTCATTTGTCTCCCTACCTAATCTGCAATGCTGAGTTGATAAAAGTAACACAAACTGACATTGTATAAGTGAAAAAAGGAGGCTGTAAACTTTAATTATATGCACTTTTACAGTGCAACCTCTGCTCAATTCTAACTTAGTGTTTTGAACACTAACACATCCTTTACTAAAATTGCCTTGCAATTTTAAGGCAAAACCACATTAATTTTGGAGGGAGGGAAAAGAGTACATATAATTGTCGCTCCTATTGTTTCTGTCTGACTGGCTGTAGACAGATTTCTGCAAGGCTGGCTAGCAACAATACATTGATTTACAGAGGCAAGAATATCTCCACAATTCAAAGGGCTAAGACACCTTTATTTGAAAACTGAGAATCTGCAAAATGTGGCAAAGTTCTTGGAAAGGACCCAAATGTATGGAATCTTTTTCTCATCTTTTTTTTTTTTTCCCTTCTCTACTTGTATCAGCTACTTTGCCTATTACAGCTTTCTAGGCAGGAAAAAAATTCTACCTTTGAATTTGCCCAAATTATTACATACCTTATGCTACATTTTACAAGAACCTAATTTGGACAAATTGATCAGAGTATGAACACTACTATCTAAATGCTCTTTATTTCCAGATCTGACAAACTGAAAAAGCACATAATTTTCCTGTGAGAAGTAAATGTTTGTTTTCTTTGGAAATTACTCCACTGGTTGTCTCTTTCTCATACTGAATTTCCCTTTCCCTTGAGAAAACAGAATGAAAGAGTTTATATGAATTGACCATATTTCACTGTGGTTAATTTATAACAATAGCATTTTAGGAATTTCATTTTCAGATGCAGGTTGAAAATATATACTGACTTTTTGCCTTTTTTTGTTGCCTTTCACTGTTCCATATACTTCTCTTCAAAAAAAGTGAATTTAGGAAGGTTTAAACAGCATACTCACCCAATACTGCAACCCGATGCAAATTTTTAGAGAATGCTTACAAATGTCAAATCCCTCTGAAAGTGATATACTTTATTGCTGTTCTTTCTTATAATACAAACATTTCAGTGCAGCTCGGATCTTATTTTTCAAAATATACAGGATTTTGATATATGGACAACAGGAGAATATGTATTTTAGATATAATGCCATAAGTGCTCAAAAGTTATTTCTGAGCTGATTTAACATGGAAAATCTCCAGGTAGATTAATTTTATAGGCTGCTTTTATGGGTGTAACATTTCAAGATGAGAAAGCTGTGCTTCTGAAATTTAGTTTCGGCAGATTTCATTGGCACCTCCATCTCCATCTTTTATTACCTTAAAGTTGAAATTTAATTTCTGTCTCTTTTTATTTTTTTTTTTTTTTTTTTAATCCCTCCTATTTTTACTTAATTCCTTACTGAAATGACTGGACCTGTATTTTTGTTCTCAGGTTCTGTTGTGTCTATTGGTATCTAACTATTTACATTCTGAATCAAGAAACAAAATAATTAAAAAAGAGGCACTTAAATAACTATGCTGAAAAATTGCAAGAGCTGTGATGTAGAAGATTCCTACTGGGACAGGCAGCTATAGAAGGAGGTTAATCAAATGTCCCCCAAAACTCTCTTTCCAAATGCCTGAGTTAATTCACAGTGGTAAGAGCGAGTTGTCCCAAACCCAGCTGCTGTATCGTGGTAAAGGCAGAGCTTGAAACTGCAGCCCTTGCACACACAAAACTTCTGAAACACGACTTTTTAAAGAAACACCTATTTGTAACATTGCCAACAGGGGCTGCGTTTCAGTGAAAGGACAATGTGGGCTATACACAAGCATGTTTAGTAATGTTTCTGCATGACTCTTAATATGGATTCAGTACACACTTCATAGATGTGTTCAGAAAAAACCTATGAACAATAGTGCGCATTTGCGTATTGTATGTTTTCCTATTTCTGAGACACAGTACAGAAAGCATAGTAACTGCATATGAAAAGTGGCTTTCATGCATGTGCTAAGGATGCTTTAGGAACCTCAAAACCTCAGCCATTTCGTTGGCTGTTATTGTTACTTGTTTCTTTATCTGTAGCACAGAGATACTCAGTATTCTGGCCTGCTGGCCTGCAAAAATTGCTAAACAAGGAGAAATGTATTTTTTAGATTTCAGGAGTGCACGTTAAGAGAAAGAAAAAGAAGCATTTAAATCAGAAAATGTGTCTGTGTGTCTTCGTGAGTGTGTGTGTGTGTGCGCGTGTGTGCATGTTTGGAAATTCACAAACTAACACTTTCAGGCTATGATCTCAGTTTTTATGACTGAATTATATACCTTAAAAAATTGGTCTCACTAATATAAATGCTAAGAAACTCTCAACAATTGTGGTACCTACTGAAATAAAATTCTCTGCAAGAGAATGACAGAGATACAAAGCACTAAACAATGATGATTTCCTCGCTACCAACGCAATTGCATAAATTAGGTGTGCATAAGTTTCCAATGATTTATAGCAGTTAAAACTTACAAAAAATGATTACATTTGATGTTTCTTTAGGAAATATAAAAAAGCTGATGTTTACTAGCAGAGTGGCTAAAAGAAGCAGGAGCTAAATCTAGATTATAGAATCTGTCTTATAGAGATCTTTTTACACTTTTTATATAAATTACTTTCTGCAAATTTTCCTTAAAGATACACTTGTTTGACATTAGTCAAGCTTGCATATACTATTTGTTAGTTTGGAAAAAAAATCCTTTTCTTTTTTCTCCTCTTGCCATCCTCACTCCTAGCCTATTAGTGGAAGTGGCATTTTATTGATTAGACGTTTAATAACAATATTCTTCTATATTTGCTCAAATGTTTAACTGTTTGCATCATAGCTGGTGTAAAGGTCCCTAAGAATGGTACAACTGAAATGGGAGAATGAAGAAATGTATTGGCTATGACAAGAAGAAGTAATTGCTTTTCCTCAAAGGATCAGATGTGGTGTAGTTGTTTGAAAAACAATCTAAACAACATTTTGTTCATCATTGATTTTAAAAGCATTAAAATTAGTTTTTATGCAGCTATACCCATTAAGATTTTATGTATAGTGTGTAGGGTGAATAGTTAAGAAGCAATAAAGCATTCTGCAGTAAAATATACTTTGCCAATTGTCAGAAGAAATAAAATACATAGATTCGGAATGTTTGTTTCCTGTAGAATATTGCGATATTTGCCATGTTAATTACAATCCAAATAAAGCTATTTATTTGTGTATTTTAAACAGCTTTGTAGCTGTAGATGACTAATACAACTGTTATTGGAAGTGCTGTGTTTGGAGGCTATACGTTCATACTGATGAGAAACAATCATCAGCTACACATATCCCAACAATTCTTGAATTCTAAAAATAAATCTTCTGGTAGAAATTAGTGTTCCAAAGTCTAATTGTAAATTTTAGCCTCAAAACCAAAATGAGAGTTCCATGCTGTGCAATTTTCTTCTGTACTCCCTTTAGTTCCTCATGTCAATGTCTGCATTCATACACAAACTAGTTCCTTCAATTTCACTGAAGTAGTTAACAATTTATTAAAAAAAAAAAGTCTAGCAAACAGCGACAGTTTGGTGCCCAAGGAAAGGGAACTTATTTGGTTATTACTTGGAAGACCATAACCTTTTATTTTGTTTCTCAAAAATGAAGAGAGAAGTATGTATACAGAACAACAACATGCCATCAGAGAGAATAATGCATATAAAAATGAATTCCTGTTGTTGTGTTCAGGTGTGTTTGTGAATAAAAAATGGAATTTTGAAAAGTCAATTAAAATGCATTTAAATTCTTTAACACCAGAATTCTTTAATGTGAAAAATTTTTCTAGACAGTTTGTCAGTATTGCTGTAAGCACTGTGCTGTGATCAGAACTGGTTTCCCCCACCTATGACTGTTAGATGGCTCAGAAATGCATTACACCTTACTGTTTCAAAGGAGACCATTCTTGAAAACATGGAAGTACTTATAAAATAAATAACCTTTAATTAAATATCATTGTCTAGCATTAATCTTTATAGCTCGGTTCCCTATGGAAATAAAAGTGGATATTCAATTTGTTTTGATTATGCATGAATTTTAACAGAAGCGTTATTTCTACATTGCTGTGTTCTTCAAGAAAGCAGCATATTTGTGTCGGCATAAGCCATTAAGAAGATGGTTCCTCATTAATGTGAAATAAGAGTGACTCATTTCTGTTGTATATAAATAGATTGACATTTAGAAAGATTAATTATTATTTTTAAGAATAAACATCACTTCATATGTGGCTGGTGTAACTTTCCCGTTCAGTCGGAAATCCCAGTTATTTTCAGAGTTAACTGTGAAGTGAAATACAAAGTGTTCCTATTGTTAAATAGGTATTATTTGTGGTACCTGCTGATATCAGGGATGTTTGGTTGCACAAGTCAAGATGCACTTCTCTTCTAAATTAAGCTTTGCATAGTGGTTCTCTATGTACATACACAAGACAGATCAAGGATACATATATCTTGAAAACAAACTCCATTCAAAAGGGTATCTTAAGCCTCAGACAATTTCATTCATCTTTTCCATCTTTGCTTAGGAGAATTTTGTGAGAGCCATGTCAGGAAAGTCCACCAAATTCTCAGTGCCAGGTCACAGGGCCAGGATGCCTCCCACTTCATCAGACTCTTGCAGCACTCACCAACAGGTCTTCTGCTTATGGCAAACAGAAGTTAATCTACTCTTGGTGAAAATACACCCTTTAGTGCTGAGCTAATGCCGTCTCCTGTGCTAACCATGGATGAGGGATAAACAAGGAGGAAAAGGGTGGTCTTTTCAACTCCTCAGTATTGGAGTACAGCTCTTGCCCTGGCCTCTAACAGTGAAGTGAAGAAGTCAGCTTTCATGATGAATGAGGAGGTAGACCATAATCTCTGTAATAACGCTCTGCCTGACATGGTCTGAGGATGCTTGTCCTCAGTGCAGTAAACACTGGATTGTTTTGTAGCTGTGCAGTAAGACACACTTTGCCACTCCACTGTGGCTGTGCATTTGCAGGAGATGTCAGAAAGTGTTTAAATAATGTGTAATGTCGTGTTGCTCTTTCATCATTTAGGGAAGTGGCTCTCCCCTGTGACAGTCATTATATGCTCAGTGCTGAACCTTGGAAAACACTTTTAATCCTGTCTGTTGTGCCCACACAGCTAGGCAAATGCATACATTCAGCACAGAAGCATTATCCCAATGTATAACATGATGTTTAGTGATGAAGCCTGAACAAAATGAACCAGTGCAGACCCTGGGAAACATCCACTGCAGAGGCAGAGCTGTGGGCAGATCCATCAGGGTAGAAAATAGCTCTAGGAGCAGAATTCTCTGCACCAGGCAGGGATCCCAGCAATTCCTCTCACAGCCTGGCTCTCTACTCTGCAAACAAGGTTCAGAGATAGAAATAAACAAGAGAAGTGAAACAACAGATAAAAAGAAGGTCACAGCAGAATGAGAAAACAGAGAAGCAGCATTCCTCTCAGTCTTGCACATATAATCTCCATTCTGGTTATAGGAAAGGAGTAGGGGTCTGCAAAGACAGACTGCTTTTGGATGGCTGTCCTGCCATCCCACTTGTATAATCAGGATCCCAGACTTCATGTATAGTCAACAGAAAGGTGCAGTTTTTTAATGCTGCTGTTTTGAATTTTAATTCAGAAGCTCTACTGACTACATAGGAATCCTTGACACTGCCAGAAGAGAGACAACACTGGTATGCATTCAACAACATTTTCCTGAGAGTCCCTCCCTTTCTTTCATTTAATGGGAGGTAGAAAGCTGTTGTTGGGGATGTTGGTTGTGCAGTGACTAGGCTGGGAGTGTCACAGCGAAAGGGCACAAGTGTGCTCTCCCGTAAGTGTGGGAAGAACTGCAGAAATTCTTTTCAGAAACTAAGTGGACCAAATAAAAAGAATTATCTTCATATCTCAGGCTATAGACCTTCTCGGGATTAACTCTTGCTTCAAATCTAACAGATGTAGTTGGATAAGTATCACCTTTTTCAACTATCCAGTCACACATTTGATAGTTGCAGTGGGGGATAATCCACCCTAAACCTCACTTAGAGGTTTCAATGCTATTAACACTGAGCATCTGGAATACAACTTTAGTCTTTAGCTGTTGATTTTTGCAATTATGTAAAAATTTTTGATTTTGTTCCCTTCTGGATGAAGATTTCCCTAGTATTAAGTCCATATATATCTCTAGAGATGTGCTTAAACCATAATGAAGTTATCCTTTGCATTACTCTAAACTAAATAAATAGAGTTATTTATATCTTTCACTCTAAGTCCTCCTCCAATTCCATCTCTGAAGTCTTTCCTGCTGCAAAGTCTTTCCTTCTCCAAAGTCTTTCTAACCCTTGTAGGACCGGTCCCACTCCTATTAAGAACACATGTAACTTTTCTACTTCTACTCTGTATTCCCTGTTTATTCATCTAAGGACCAGTCTAGTCCTTTTAGCTACAATGTCACACATTAAGCTCCTGAGAAGGAGATGAAAGGGATTAATAGATCTAGAAGTCAATTTTTAAAAGTTTACACCAGAGTGAATGCTATTACAAAAGCCTTTAATGAGAATGAATCTGTGCAAATATCACTGACTGTACCTCTTCAGCATTTGTTTTACAGTAGAGATAGTTGCACATTAAATGTCTTTTGGCAAGGGACGTAAGGATTCTATCGGGAGCAATATAACATCCACTTTTTGGTACTCTATTCCTTGGGAGATCATATTGTTTCCTACTTGAGTAAGTCTATCAAAACCTGCCCTTGCTCTGGAAAGCATAATTTTGTTAACACTCATTTTCAATCTTTCTTGAACTTGCCAGTAAAATATATTTCAATGGGCTTGTTCAATGTGGTATGAACACAGACAAGAAGATAGCTGGCTGTGGCTGGAAAAAAAAGAGTAGAAACAGAAGTTGAAAGTTGCCCTGAAAATATTCTGATCTAAAATTTAAATGGTTGATTATTTGCCATAATTTCTTCTTTAAATTATAACTGACTGGTTCTATTACAGATGCTACTTCCCAGTGCAAGTGAAACTCTCTGAGGAGTAGTGATAAGCCAGTGAAAGTGTATGGAGGAGGGGGTGAAAGAAGCACAGTCAAGAGGATGTGGTGAGAGGAAACGATGAAAGGCCATATTAACATAGCAGGAAACAGCAGAACATGTGGCAAACACACTGAGGACTGCATGCATTTTATGTGTCAAATTACATCTAAGGAGGTTTTTTTGGAATTTAAAGCATAGTAAGAAAGTATGTTGCAAAGCTCTCAGGACCTAATTATGTGGGACAAATTAGTCTGCAAGACCTTCATAATCTGTCTAAAGATGTGGGTGTAGAAGTAAGTTAATGAGCAAGTTATTTTGAGTGAGTGTCTGAAACTCCAGTTGTGCCACATGTAAAAGAGCTTATGTGCAATAAACAGAAAACTGCAGGAGGTTTTAATGCATACCTGAAACAGCAGAGTGACGTAAGGCAGATAAGACAAAAGGAAAGAGCTCATAGTGGGCAAAATGGGCTTGAACGTCTTTGAAGACTGGTAGAAAACATTATAGAGCTATAGTTTAAGTAAGAACAATCTGCAGATTCTATATTGTCATAATGAAACACATTTTCCATAGCTTAGATGACTCATCTACTACCTCTGAATACCTCAAGGTATTTAAAGACCACAACAGAACTAAGATGTGAGAGAAGCTAAAACAGATACCATACCTGCAATTTTAGCCTTCAGTTGGGAACCAAGTGGCAGCAAAAGTTTGTCTGTTGTCAGAAATTTCAGATGAACAGGAAGAATGGTGTCTCTGAGACAGATTTAGCAGGGACCTTCACAGCACTGACATGGTTGAGGGGAGATGATAGAAGCTGTAAAAAAGATCAAATTAAGTACCTTAGTGCTTATATAGGTTATATATTAGGAAATCTGATTCTTACCTCAAGCTAAATAAGTGTTAATACCAAACTTTGAATCATGAGACCTCAGATTAGTGATCAAGCCAATCATCTGTGTGGAATATTTAGTGTGTTTGAAGTAATCTTTATCTGGAAAGATAGTGAAAGAGAGTTGAAAACCTCTGTTCTCATTGTGTCTGTCTTTTTATCCACTACCTATTTTTACTGTTTCCTTTAGTTTATGCACTTAGAGATGTGACTGAAATGTGATCCTTCAGTTACTCCAAGAGATTTTATCTGCTGGGTCAAGATGTTTAGCCAGCTTGATCTAAAGCATTGTTTGTAATTCAGCCTGATGCATTGTTACATCTCCAGAAAAGCTCAGATGACATATTTTTTAAAGAAAAAGTTTCAAAAATAAAGGGACTGATCCCCAGCATTAGTCCCTTTCTGGCTGGAAGCGTAGTAATGAATACAGTCCTTTTTCTAATTAAGACAATTTCCTCTTGAACAACAAATTATAGGTTTGTGTGAAGCTGTATTGTCCAAAGAAGAGGATATATCTTGAAAGGTGGACTGTAGTAATCTTTTTTGCCTATAATTTTTCTTTGTTTTAAATACACAGTTATTCATAATTGCTTTAGAAACAATTTTTACAGTGTGTAACAATGTTCCACTGGTTCAGAAAAATGAGAACAAAATGTTCTTTGCTCAAACAAACAAAGCGTTAATCTTTGTTCTATCTATTGATCCTCCTTAGCCATCGCCCTTCAGTTCATGGCCACAGGACTGCCTGACAGCTGGGGAGGCATGATTTTAAATGTTTTAAAATTAATGTTTATAAGGTGTGTACTTGCAGTCAAAATATAAATAGAAATTTTTACTGGAGCTCTTAAACCCTTACAGTGTCAGTATAACTGCACAGTGTGCACCTGTAGTTACAGGTATCAGCATTTCTGTTGTAAGGTCTTGTATTGAAGAGAGATTTGGTTTAAGATAGACAGCAAGTATTTTTGAATTGTCATATTAACTCTAAAATTCTAAAATGTGTCTCAAATATTTGGACACTTTTACCATGTGGGAAAACACATATATATATATCAAGTTGCTTGTCTTTTCTTTCATTTCTTAAAGTCGCATTAGTTTGGGTTTCAATCTAGAAAGATATTACGTGTTGAATTTTTTTATTTTAAAGTAAAAAAAAAATTATGGGATATAAAATGATGCATTCAATGAATTTGTGAAGCTCTACAAAGCAGGATCTCTAGAAAGTCTGATAGCAGTATGAATGTACTTCAGGCAATTGCACAAGAAAGTTAGTAAATAAAAATGGAAGCTGGCTTTATGAGTGAATACTGAAAATGATGCTCTCTTGTGCAGAGAGCACTAGTGCATGTGAAACCCTATGTGCTTTTTACATAATATGCCTCTCTAGTTAACATATAACATAAAGTGTCACAGATCTTTTAGAGCTTGATTCACTATGAAAGAAACACAGCCATCTGTAGTGTGAAAGTTTATGACTCAATTGTCCACACCTTACAAAGTGATTCAGCAAAGACATATCTGGGCCGTGGAAACTTTTCTTTCCCTTATTCCATTAGTTCTTGCTTTGAAAGAATAAAAAAGATCTTTGAGATGCAGTATGCATTTTAATTCTCGCATAGTAAGACAGTGTGCAGATTTAAGCTTGTGCTTTTACTTATTATTTTTGTTTCACAAGGCCATTTCCCGCTTCTGAATCATATTTTGAATTTTCAAAGGTGGATTAATAAAATGTGAAAAATGGCAAGTCATTTTCAAAGTGATGGGCGCATGGATAGATTAGATCAGACAGAAATCTGGACAGACCATTGGAGAAATGTTGTTAGACAAAATAGGACTTCTGCAATTACTTCTAGTCCACTTGTGACCCATTTTATAGAGGTTTTTCAGTGCTATTTTTTAGCCTTCTTTTTCTCACAAAAGTAAAAACCCTATGTAGAGCCTTAGTAATATCCCATACTCATGTCCTTATACAAACTGTAAGGCAGTGTCCAAAATAATCAAGTTTGGCAGTATAAATAACACTGTCATTTCCTTTTCTTTCTTTTCCTTCTTTTTTTTCTCTTTCTTTTTCTTTCTTTCTTTCTTTCTTTCTTTCTTTCTTTCTTTCTTTCTTTCTTTCTTTCTTTCTTTTTCTTTCTTTCTTTCTTCCTTCCTTTCTTCCTTCCTTCCTTCCTTCCTTCCTTCCTTCCTTCCTTCCTTCCTTCCTTCCTTCCTTCCTTCCTTCCTTCCTTCCTTCCTTCTTCCTTCTTTCTCTCTTCCTCTTTTTCTTTCTTTCTCTCTTTCTCTCTTTCTTTTTCTTTCCTTTCATTCTTTCATTCATTCTTTTGTTCTTTCTTTCCTTTTCTTTTTCTCTCTCACACACATACACTGTATGCATAAAACACGTAACTCCCCTTTTACATTTATTGCAGACAGACACAGTTCATGTGCCTAGGTCAAACAGCTGATACACAGTAACTGCAAGGACTTCTGCATTTTCCTTCTTTATTTAGTGCTCTCTCTAAGTCTTGTTGTGTGAAGAACTTCCCTTTAGGACACCCTGCAATATTTCCTTCTTCCTATCTTTTGTTTTGATTGGGGTGGATCCACACCTGACATTGCGAACAAATGAGCTTCAGTAACTTTTAAATCCCACTTCAAGTCTTACTGAGTTCTAACACTTCCTGACAGATTGGGGCAACCCTGTTATATACCCTCTGAAGAAATGGTAAATCTTTTTGCCCTGCATGATAGCTGCCGAGTAGAAGAAGCTGAATGCACATCTAGCCTCACTTTGGAAATCACCTTGCTTCAGGAACATGCTATTTCTCTCATTTGATATTAAATCTTTGCCAGAATCCAACAGTTTCAGATGAGCCAATTTTTTGAGATAGAAGAGCAGGAAAAAGTCAAAGGTATCCCTCTTACTTTTTTTTTTTCTTTTTTTTCCCCCTGGTTGTTTTTAATCTTGGCATTCTGTTCATGGAGAGATCTTTGTTGCCAACATGTCTGCTGCTTCTCCATCTCTCACCCTTCAGGTTTCTTAAAATAGCTAAGAACACAGAGTTTCTAAGCCTGAAAAACACACTTACTGGGAAAAAGGGTATGCATGAAGTTAAAAAAAATATATTTATACTGTAAGCCCTGCAACCTGGCTTCCTGCCCACGTTTGGGCATCTGTGCTGTCTCTGGATACCTCAACTGACACATGCCAGATCCAAAGAGGAAGAAATAAAGGGCACTGCTGGTTCAGTGCTGAGCCCATGAACACAGTGCAGTATCTTTGAGAGGTGGGGTTTGCCACCATTAGTCTGCTCATTATCACAGGTCTCTGGAGAGTAGGGTTCAGTCTTTATTATCTGAAATTAAAACTTCTTTCATAATACATACTGTCACTTCAAGCAGAATTCATTTATTCATTCTTTTCATTCTTTCACTGCAGAGTCTGGAGTATGTTTTCAGGTGAGTGCATCTTCAAGTGCAAATCCAAAGGAAGGCATACAGGGCATGGCAAAAGACAGAAGATGATAACACATCAGATAATTTAACACATTAGATGATAATTTAACACATCAAAAGTTCACATATCTAGAGTTGGTACTGAATACATGAAAATAGAAACAAAAGTTTTAGAAGGGAGCATAGCAATTCCTCAGGTTTTGGCACAGAAAACAAATTCTCCTCTAACGAAGGGGATGGGTTTTCAAAAGGAAAAATTCAAACTGGAAGAAAAAATGCTGGCACACAAATGAAGAGGAAAGACAGAAGGAAAAATTCTTGATACATATGATAAGCTTCAGAAAAGCATAGGGAGTTCAGAGGGTTGAAGGAGGAGTAACTGAATTCAGGATCCAAGATGTATGCTATTTAATTTCTCTGAACTACTTCTGTTTTCACCTTTTGAAATTTTCATGGATTTGACAAAGGATTTTATTTATGGTCAACAGACATGAATATACAGCGAGAAGTAAAATGACGGAAGACTATGACTAACCCTCTTTGTTGCCCTAAAAGACAGTCCTTAAGCCCCAAACAGCAAATGGCACTGTCAAAAAGATTTCCAGTAGTACTGCTTGCCCTTGGCCCATCCCTTACTACCTGGAAACACTTGGCTACCAAGGTTTTTTGCCTTCACAGGGTTTATGCAACAAAGAACTGTAAAAACATAAAGACTGTCAGCTCCAAAGATATTTTTATCCTCTCTGCAGGATTCAAGGATATGCAAAGAGCAGTTGGCAGATTTATGGTACTGAGTTAGGAACCTGTTCTGCACTGGCTGAAGAGCTTGTTGAACTTGCACAGAGCATAGGGTACAGGCTGGGTGGGTTGTGCCATCTGCTTAGAAACAAAGAGCAAGGGAGAATTTCAACAGCTGTTTGTTGAGTCAGATACTCATCCCTGATTGTTTGTGCCACAGTGGCAGATTACTGCCAAAGAAATGCATCCCCTGTTGCTTAATACACCTGACCTGGATGTTATAAAGTTACACCTGCTGGAAACAAGCCTTATGATGTAGTGCTCCTAAAATGCCAGTGATTCTACTAGCGAAATGTCCTGAAATCAGCATGTTGAGTTCATCCTTGTTTCTTTGTAGCTAATAGTGATAAAGCAGGGGGCAGTAGGGATTTATCCCAGCTAATTCTACAAGGTGATTAGGGCATGAGCATGATGCTTATATTATATTCAGGTTTTCCCTGAATATGCTCAGTTTTGTTGGGTATGACATACTGCATGTGAGTCACTCATATTCTGCATGAGTCATATGCTGAAGTGTGAAAGCAATGCTGTATCTCTGCCGTTGTTACCCGTTGCTCAGCTGCTGCCGTACCACAGAGCTCAAGCCAATTGAGCTCACCTTCCCAGTTTGAGCCAGCTCTCATCAGCTGCCTGAGCCCTATAAATGTGATCCATAGTGTTGTCCAACATATAACTAACGTGAATGCCATATGTGTTTGGGATTGGGCTTTGAGTTATGAGTCTGTGGGTTAGAACCTCCAAGAGTTCTTCTGAAAGGATTGTAAAGTGTCCAGAAAACATGCTGGCATGTCTAAAATGCTTTTTAAAAAGGGAAAGAATTTCAGTAGTCTTTTAAAGTGCACTCATCTGTAGTACTAAGTAGATAAAATGTGTTTGTTTTCCTCACAAACCAAACATTTTAAGACCGCAAACCTTCCGTATGTTTGATGGATTGCTTAAAGATCAGGTGAACCAAGATGCTTCACACCTTCAAAGTCTGAGAAATTCTGGTGCAGTCACACCCTGGAGATCATTAGTCAAACATGGCACATCCATTGTGGACTACTGATGTGGTTTTGGGTTTTTTTTTTCACTGATGAAAAAATAGAGCTTCAGTTTAGAGGCAAGTGTCAAGATGTTGCAGAATTTGTTTTGGCTGCAGCCCTCATGCTGTTCCCTGCTGTGGCTGTGGTCACTACATAGAGCCCCTTTTTATTTGTGGCATACAAATTTTGGTCCACTTAAGTGGTAATGAACACCTCTGGTTTAAAGCTGCTTAATAAAGGATATAAAGAAGAGTACAGTTATATTATACCTGTCATTTGTGAGTGTCCAGTGATTCTCCAACACTGTGTGATTCATGGAGCTGAAAGAAATGATTTGCCTAAAAAATTATTAGTGCTGATTCTGCCTGCAGAACCCCTTAATTCCTGTTACACATGTCAGCATATTATGACTGTGAGCTGTCAGATTCTAATGACTAAAATTTCATTTTTCTGTCTTTTCATGCTGTGCTTGAGAACTATAGGTCGGAAATAATTCCCTAGCTAAATTCTTCAAATGGTAAACTCAACTGTTTTTGTTCTCTCTCGCTTTGTCTCTGCTACTTTCTAAATTTGTGTTTACATTAGTGACTTTCTCTTCTTTTATGTTTCTCTAAGAGAAAAAAAATTGATTTTCTTCCCAGAACCAGTGTCCATTTTAAAGAACCTAATCTTAATTGACAGCACACAGATTTGATACAAAAATATTTTTATTGTTATATTAGTTAATATTTTGATCATAACATGGATTATTTTAAAAAGAAGGAGGAAGAGGCAAGGTTAGTAGGAAACAAAAAACTCTTACCACTTCATGTGGTTAAATAACCTTGACACTGGAAAATATTTTTGCCATCCTCCTTGAAACAGGAATTTGTTGACACAATGTTCAATAATAGAGATACAGGACTAATGTTAACATGCTTCAAATACTGCACCAAATAGCATCTATTGATCCACCTGTTATTATGCTTGTTACTGAAATGCTGTATGTAAAGCAAAGGAAACCAGGTTCCAATTTAAGTCATTAATAGATTGGTTTTGAAATTTATGTTATACAAGTCCAACAAATCAAGAATAAAAGCATGTGAAAGGCTGTGTAGTCTGTATTGAATTACTCATTTTTTTCCACAGTAAAAGCCTTTAGCTAGAGATTGACCAAAGAATTTTAAATATCTCATTATATATATATGTCATTGTTCAAAGTGTCCCTAAATGGGATTAAACAATACTCACTCAAGAGTTTCCTGTGATGCCTACTCCACTCCTCTCGCCCCCCCTTCCTCTCCTCACCTTGACTTAAATTAAGGCTAATGATATGTTTTCAGCGTAAGGTAAAAGAAGGATTTTCCTTGAATGACTTTCCAACATTTTCAAATCTAATTCATTATAAGTACTTCTATCAAATGATTACTTATTTCATCTCATTGTCTTAGAGGATTTAACTCTAAAATACACATGTTTGATATGGATTTAATGACCATGTTATAAACTGAAGCCAACTGAAGCAGTGTTCACCTACAAATTTCTGTTTGTACTCAGATTAAAAATAATGCTGGGACAATTTTTCAAAGAATAATAGATTTTTTCCTAACTGCTGTTTTTCCCCTTGTGTGAACTAGTTTATCTTGGTTGCTTGCTGATTCTTCAATAAAAGGTAGGAGATAGCCTCATGAGCTTCAGAGGAGAGGAAGGAAAGGGCAAAGCAGAAAGAACAGTGGTGAGAGGCTATTTTTGCATAAAAGGCTACTTTTGAGCACCAACTCAAGGACATTACACATTTTTAAACAAAAGACCTATTTCAAAAACCATTCCCCTTTTCTAATCCTATAAAAATATTTCCATAACCATAAGCATAGTAACACTAAACATCTTTATAAGGAGGGAAGAAGCAAATAGTTTTGGTTTCTCACCAAAAAAAAAAAAAAAAAAAAAGTTGAGATAATTAAGGTAGCGAACATATTGCACTGCTATATTGGTTCAGTCACCTGATCTGTCTCTCCGATCACTATTTGCACGATATACATGGTTTTGACGGGCTTGTGATAGACTGCTGTCTGAAATTCTTTAATCTGGGTCTCCTGTTTGGCAGTGCAGCAGACTTTGCTATTTTGGGTTTTTGAAACAGAGCCATACTCTGGGAGGATAAGAGATAGCTGTGACTCTGTACTGACTCATCAGTATGAAGGAAAGCCAGGTAAACTCAAACACAACAGTGGTCCTGTTTGTGCTGCTGCTTGAGCAGATGTGCAGCAGAAGTGATCCCACTGAAATCTGTGGTGTTACACCTCTGTGCATGCCTGGCTATACCTGAGAATCAGGCCCAAATAGTTTTATGTTAAGAATACCATAAGAATAAAATAAGCGTTTAAGCCTGCAGGAGGCATGTGGGAAAATCCAAACTTTCTGAGACTTTGTTTCAGGGGGTGAAACTGCTCAAGTCCCGCTTCGAGGACAGACTGTGCTTTTGCATCAAGGAGCAGCTTTGGCACAGGAGGGTAGATGCTGCTGAGCCTGTCTTTGGCCTGCGTAGGAGAAAAATTTATTAGCCACATACACATAGCTCAAGTGTCTCTGCTCCCAGATTACAAAAAATAGCAAGGAAGACTGAGTTATGAAATAAAACTTAAAAAAAACCCCTAACATTTTCTGATTTTGTATGAGGAACAAGGATGTGAACAGTTCAAATACAAAATGTAACCACTTAATCTATTTATAAATCTATATTTTACTGTAATTGCTTGTATTTTGACTTTAAATCATGTTGAATGTGAATTTTCTCTTAGTGTCCCTAGGACGTATGTAACTCTCCAGATCTCAGTCAGGACTGAGGGATGGAAGAGCAAAACGTGCGAGAACTCAGGGCAGCATGGCCTTGACCCCTTGGCCTTTTTAGCCAGCTTTGTCAATATTTCCTGAACACTTTTTTTCCCCTATGTGGCTTAAGAAAGAAAATTGAGTAGCTGGCTTTTTATGCATGGGTTTGAAGAGATGTATTGCTGAAGGCAGGTAGCTGTCATTCCCTGGTTGCTTTCATTTGGGGGGACTTATCAAGTCTTTCCTCTTTACTGCAGGTGTTTTTTCATCCAGAGCATTACAAGAGTGTTTTAAAACCTTAACTTTAGAAAGGATTTATTTTTAGGAGATGAAGAATGAATCTGCAGCTAAAAGGGCAAGTGGAGTCTGCAAAGTTTATACTAACATGCTATCAACAAGGAAGATCTCTAAAGCAGTCTGAAAATTAACTAAACACTATTTTCCTTTCTTTGGTTTGAGTCTGTTAGTTGTGGTTATCTCCTGCTTGTGTGCACAAGGTATATGAAGAGCCTCACTTCTTTTAAAGGGCAGGTGCAACTGAAATCCTTGGGGCAGATCCTCTGCTTCGACACTTACACTGGATCTGTCTCTGAAGTTTAGCTCGTGGTGCTGCAACCTGAACATTGTTTTGATGGCAAAATCCATTTATGACATCCCCCATTCCCGCTCTGTAGTTTGCTGCATTCTATATTGAACAAGACCAGTTGTGACACTGTCCTGTGAAGTGACTCTTTGGCATAGCCTCTCTTTAATCCATGTCTGCCACCAAAGAAAAGAGCGCATTGTCAAGGCCTGCTTCTTGCTCACATAAGAGAAGCTTGAAAGCAATCAAAGTAGGCTTCCCTCCCCTCTTAAAAAGAAATCAGAAAATTTGATGTGGGATTTTTCTTACTGTTATTATCAAACAGGAATGAAAGATTTTCAAAGGCTGTTCCTATAAAACAGGGTTACTCAATACTCTTCTTTAGACTCCATGGGATTTCCCTTGCAAGTTAGGAAGAAAGGTATCGGATCCCAAACCAGATTACACAGATTGTTATCAAAACAAAAACAATGTGAAATAAAAAACACATACAGATTTTGTACTGTATATGCCCCAAATCAACTGTGAATAAAATTGATTTTCTTTTGTAGGAGACACCATTTGCTAGCAGTGAATGTGTAGGACAACTGCCTTGTATTTCTGAAAGTGCCTGCAAAAATGGAAAGATTCACAGAGTTTGCAATGAACGTTTCTCAAAATTTGCATGAAAGTGTGTAATTTGCCTCTTGCTAATAGTTATTTTCCTTCTTAAAATATTTCAGTCGAGTAACAGCAATGATAGTATGACGTGGGTTAGCTTTACAAATTTGTTTACATTTAGTATTTATATTGCAGTCAAGCGTAGCAGCTCTCCTCAGGGACTCATCTCTATTCACTGCCGCCAGTGCAAATTGCTGAGTGCTCTAGTCCTGCTCTGGTTCTTACAGCAGAGCTCTCTCACACTTGGGGTTCTCTGATGGATGGGAGCACAGATGAGCAGGTCTGGGGCTCCTGACCTCAAAGACTTTATAGGAGCTGGTACTCAAAGGCTGCAGTGCAGTGAAGATTTACATGTGTTCTGAACAACCCATCTGAGTTCAAGTTAATCTTTTCAGGATTAAGATCCTGAAATTTAAATGGTAAACTCATGCAGCACGAACAGCCAATAATTTATATAACCAGTCTGTAAACAACCTACAGGCTGAAAGCTTTCTCCTGGCCTACGAATGAAGTAGCAAACAGAGAGAAAAAGATTTGCTTCACTTAACAAAGAATGATCCCCTAATCATAAACAAAATGGGGGTAAGAGAAGACAGGATGGTGATGAGTGTAAGGAGAAACAAATCCTTAGTAAATAGTTTCATTTGCTCCAATATTTCTTTGCTGTCATGATGTAATTAAACTGCATGACATTCAAAGTTGTTGAGAAGATGTGCTACAGAGGAAAATGCAGGCATGTGAGCTCTGAGGGCAGTACGCAAATCTGTGAAGAAACCATAGCCCTAACGCAAAATTTATAGGATCTTATTTCCAAGTAGGTAATAATGTACAAATTCCTCAGGACCAAAGATGAGTTAAAGGAAGATGTCATGCAGGAGCAAACTGCAGAAAACCCATCAGCTGCTACCCCACGTGACAGACCCAGAGGCATCTCCAGAACCATTAACACAACCGCCTAGGGAGTTTGACAAGGAAAAAGATTTTGACACTGGAATAATATCTGCCAGCATTTGGCATCTGTGTCCTGTGATGGCCAACCAGCCTACATGGGTACTGACTCCACTGCTGGAAAAAGTAGGAAAAGGAGAGCAGTAGCAGAGAATTATCATTTCTCATATGAACTCATAACATTCACAGAAATTTAGAAATGGGAGCTGGAAGGACAAACCATTTTGCCTACGCATATTTGTAATTTTTATTCACAAAAAAAGAAAATATCAAAACTATATATTTGAAAAGTATCCTGAGAACATTTGTCTTTATAGGTAGTGAGTGACAATAAACATTGAAACAGTATTTTTGCAGGTCACAGGCTTCCCAAAGCTGACCCTGGGCTAGCACTAGTTGCTGATTTCTAGGGTGAAAATTATTCTTATTTAACCCAAGTGTTTGGTTTTCACACACATTTTTTCCTGTTTGCAGCCAAATCAATAATCTGAAGATCAGAAAAAATGTAGTAATAAGTAAGAACTAAATCTGGCAGTTCTTATGCAAACATCACTGTTATACTAGCTATTTGAAACCTTGGTCCAGCACTTAATTCCAAGGGCAAATCTCTTCTGAACATTTTTCTATTGCTAGCGAATCAGGCCCTATGAACTCCTGGAGGGCTTGTGCCCATGGTTTCCAATGCCCAAGTGACAGACTGGTCTAGCAGGTCCAGCCCCCACAGACATTTTGTTGAGCATGTACTTTCATAACCTTGTTGCACTAATATTGTTTGTGAAAAACAGCAAAAATGCTGCAAATATCCTTTGAGCCAATCTGCAGTTTTTATCTGAACTCACATATGAATGCCTCTGCAGCAGCAGCATTTGTCCAGCTCGCATCGTCCCAGCAGGGTACAGCCTGAAGGAAGGGAACGTGCAGCTTTCGTCCTCGCTTCAACCAGCGTCCTGTTTGCACCTTATGTGTTGAAAATGGCCCCTGCCTCTGCTCCCAAACCATTTGCCTTATTTGTTGCTCTTGTGACGCTGAAAGAGCTCCCTGCTCGTTGCGGCTGCAATTATGGTTATGGCTGAACCCCCAGTACTGGAAGTAAGAGTCCGGCCCTGGAGAATAGAAGGCTATAGCCTCTAGCATGTTGTTCCAGTCCACTGGCATCTTAACTAGACAGCGTTAGGTTTAGCATAAAATCCATATTCTCAGCCTCATGGAGAAGCAAGGCAGGTTCTGTTTTCTTTCTCCTTTTACTGCAAACATCAAGCAGCCCGACACAAAGTTCAGGAGACAAAAGACTGGTTTTGTGTCGGCTTTTTGCCTCCACATATCTGTCATTTACCTGTACCCTGCGAAGGGTGTGGTTCACTCTGTAACAGCAAGAGGTAGTGAGAGAATAACCCTATCCTGAGAATAATCTGAATAATTTATTATTTAAATGAGATTTTGTGAGGTAAAACGATGAATCCAGTACAGCCCCCTTCTGAGTTTTAAGCATTGTTTCTTTGAAGGCATAAATTTGCTTTGCAAAGGTTTCTTGCTCTACTGTAGATGGTATTCTTACTTATGCTACATGGTGACAAAACCTAAAGAGGGAGTCAGATGTGTGCTCTACAGTACTTGAGAATTTAAGTTAAATCTGTAATTTTCCCCCCTGCATTTCCTCAGAGAAATTAGCTATTCTATTCACTGCATAAATTTTCAGGTTTTGCTAGCACGACACTCAGGGTGTTGAATTTTTTATGACAAAAATGCTGTAATAATTGTTGAACAGATGTAAGTGTTGGAGAGTGGGCTCTGGCAGACCTCATGAAACCTCTATTAGCAATTTAACCCTGTCGTTACTTGAGTGAAATGGAAGTGGAAAAGGACAGAGTTTTGAACTGTTTCATTCTGACAAGCACAAGGGGCTCCCAGGTGGGGGGTAAATGACCTTTAATTAGATATATTCCTAATGAGAGTAGGGATTTAAAAAAAAATCTGAATGAGCACTAACTCTATACAACAGCACTATTAGGACTTTCTGCTGTGATGTGTGGAGCTAAGAACAATTCTGGATGGAGGTATCCCAGCCCAGTGATCTCTGCTGAAATATTCATAGGACCTAATCCTCCAATTTTAGGTCAGTCTCTGTAATACACCTCTCCTTCACTGCAGCTGAGTTAGCAGATGATGACAAGACAAAAAGTTTATGTCCAAGAAACCAGAGGTGCTTTAGATGTTCCACACCTGCCATATTAAATAAGTGGCTTTTGAAGCCTCCAAGGCTTCAGGAATGGAATTGAAAGAAAATGGTAGCCCATCAGCAGTGTAACTGAGTACTGCGGGAACTGCCTCTACATGCAGGTGATGGCAAAATAAGGTGTTTTTCTGTAGCCTTGTACCTGAAGCAGAGATTTTGTGTATTTGTGTGTAGAAAGAGATGTGTGCAGATAAAACAGTCATACAGGCATAAGCATGAACTCATACATATAAACACACCCATTCTAAAAATACGCATGCATTTAAAGCTGGTATATATAGAAGTATTACCTTGAAATAATAACCCCTGTTTGATGGAAGACAGTAATTAGGAAACAATTGCTGATGGAGTCCTAAGACCATATTATCTATGCGCTTGTTGGGGAGAGCCATACATACAACTGCACCACACAAGGGCAACGTAGGAGTATAGGATTGTTTTGATTGTTTTTTTGATGCATCATGTATGGATGCATTCTGATTTTTTCCAGTGAGTGAATAGGTTTGCTATGGTGAGTGTCACTTTGCCATTGTAATTTCAGTTAGTAAAGGAGCTTAAGGAAAGAAATTATGTGTTTGACTCTAGAACAGAAGTAAAGATGCAGAAGCCTGAGAGATTCTGTCTATCTCATAAATTAAGCTACTTTTCTTGGTTTTGGCTTGGTGCACTAAAGGCCAAAACTTTTTTGGGGCTTTTTTTTGTGTTAATATATGTAAAATCTATGTTTATGCTTGCTCCATCTGCTTTTGTTTTACATGCCCCTGTGGTGCTTAGTGAGGCATGGGGAACTTTAGTGCAGTGGCTCAGTTTTGTGGATAAAACCAGGCAAAGTCTAGCTCTAATTTATGACACACATGATAGCATGCATCTATAGTAAAGTTACTAAAAAATTAAAAATATGTAATTTTTTTCCAAATCTGTGTATGTATGAGATGTGCTAACTGAACTTCTCTGGAATGGCAATGTTTTCAAAGGCTGGAAAGATGTTCGGACACCTGGCTATTTCTTTATACATTTATCCAATCAGCTATGTTAGTGAGTATAAACAGAGGTATTTCCAGTGTATCTACATATTCAAGAACATAATCAAACATTTGTAGGTGGACTGCTTCAGAGACATGCTTTCACAGCCCTTCCCTGTTTGTAGCTTATCTGCAGCTTGGCATTTTTTCTGCTTCTCTTTGTTGTTCTTTCATATGCTGTGCTATCAGAACCTTATAAGTAAAACAATCTTATATAGGAAGCAATGTCCAGTAGAAGTGCAGCAGAAAATAAGATAATAGTCTAGAGAAAATGTCACTTACGGATCTGATTATCATTTAAACTTGCCTGATGTGTATTAACTATATAGACACAGCAACTCAAAGAGTTTGTTTTGAATGATTTATTCTTATGCCTAGAACACACAGCATTTAGTTACATCTTCATTTCAGATTTCATTAAAGAACTGCTGTACTTTGCAAAGTGCTCAAAGTCAAAATGGGTAGGGTGTCTGTAGGGTGTCACTCTGTAAAAACTGATGTGATGATGTCATAATTTATGAAAGAACACATGCAAAATTTGCTCCACCATTGAATTCTCTTCCCTCGAAACAAAACCCAAACCTCAAAATGTGACTTCTGACATTGCAAGATATCTTGTGGCTTTTGCAAATTTTGATGCTTAGATCTTCTTAGAAAGTTCTCATTTGTTCTTTTATCAATTCATCAGTCAGTACTGAAATGTGGTCTTATTTCCCAAGCTTTGAAAGAACCCAGGCTTAGCACATATTACAGCTATTTGTTAGAATTACAGCGATATTTGTTTGAATGGGAAGAATATTTTAGAAAGCATAAGATGTATAAAGCTGAAAAGAGGTGGGATACCTGAAGAATGGACTTACAAGTTTGAGGTTAAAAACCACAGTGTCACATACACACACACTCCAACCATGTAAAAAAGAGATGTATTTGGTAGTGATCCTGACAGCAGAGAGTACTGCCCTTTAGAAGCCTATATATAAGGTTCTTATTACTTAGTGCTGCACTAGAAGAGATAGAAGGAATCAACTTTACAGATATATTTTAATAAATTTATTTGTCAATAGTCAAACATAATGTATATTGATAGGAAAGAGCTGAAAAATAAAATTAATATGATATTTATTACCTGTGTATTAAGATCACCCTAAAATCACAGTTGGAAACTGAAAAACTAGAGGAAAGTTAGTGAGTAAATGTACTTGCCACTGTGGCAAGGGCTGTATAAAGATACTAGAGAAGAGATGCTGTATGAGCTTCTGATGTGAACAGATGAAGAATGGCTTAGTTTTACTCAAAACAACAGCATCACACAGGGGCACACCCAAACCTCTACCCCATGTTTCCTAGAGAGACTTCCAGGTAACTTCTTTTCCCTAAAGTATAGTACTGCACTTGGACACCTGGATGCCAAAACAGCTTGTTTGTGGTAGGTCGGCACTCTGGAAATGAATCTTTAGTTAACAGCAGTGCGAAGTGATGGGCAACATGATCTCTGTAAGGAAAGGTGTGCTCCAAGAATAAGGAGCTATTAAAGAACTGGATGAAGACTTTTCACCACTGATACTGAAACCAGAAGTCTTGTTAAGCAGCCGAGAGGACTGCAGCTATGAATTCACCGTAACGAACTCTCAGTAGCAAAATGCAGTATCTTATGTGCTCATAAGCTGGATGCCAAAGTGAGACAGCCCATTTCCTTTTTTGAAAAGCCTGTAAGCCCTTGCTTGAGGACTGAGGGAAGGGAAATATGGCATAATATGTTCCTGAGACCAGGTCATTACAGAACTGTAGATTAGAAACTGTAAAAATAAGAGTCCTAAGGAAATGGCACTTAAGTTAATGAAAGCTAGAAGACTCTTGTCATAAGTCAGAGAATTAATTTACAGAAAATGTTCAAACTTCATTTTAATCATGTCATCTGCTTATAAGGGTTGACTGAGTGGTCAATACAGAAAAAGAATATATTCCCAGAATTTCAGCTGCAACTCAGTCCAGCATAACTGGAAACTGATCTGCTTTTGAAAGAAGCCACTGATTTTCAGTGTTTATCTTTGACCTACAGGAACCAAATCAAAGTGGGACTCTCACATGAAAAAATCAAGGACGGCAAAATAAAAGGACTTCAAAACAAAGTCCAGGCCTCAAAGAACATTGTCAGAGAAGCCATATACTGGAATGAAGCATGACATGGGAAAAACCCCAAGATCAAGCCCTTTTTTTTTGAGACTTTTGGTTCAGTAATCAGGTATGAGATCTATCATCAAACATGGCATTTGCACTGCTGTTTGTACCATTATGGTCAAAGGAAAGAACATATAAGTAAAATCCATTGATTTTTTAATACTGTCTCTGCCTGGCTCTGTGGGGTCCCGTGTGCACCCACAGAAGCATGGGTGGGTTCAGTGTTATAGTCGGTAGCAAAGAGTCGAGAAGGGCATTTGCGTGCGTTCTGGCAGGAGCATTTATTGCTGCTACACTGTCAAAGGTTGCGGAGGCAAATACCAACATGATCCCGAAACTCACACTTTTATCCAGGGGCAGGGAAAAGGTGGGACCAGGGAACAGGGACCAGTGGGGAACTCTGGGGGAGTGATGAGGGGGTAGAGGCTCACAGCCAACCAGGGAATCCAAACTGGGATAGATTAACATAACAGACCAATGCATCCTGGGAGAAGCCTTTCTGGTCACCCTAACCTAGAGTTGGTGGTTGTGGTACTTGTGGTACTAGGGACTTGTCTTACTGAAAACTCTCTGTCCCTTGTAAGGTATGTTCACTGGCCACCACAATTCCTCCTTTCTGTATTAAACAAAAGGCCTCCCCCAGGGATCCCAACACCCCATGTCCTAAACAACCGAACATACACAAGACAACAAAAACGATCAGAAGTACCCACAACCCAATGTTCCAACAAGTCCTCAAATCCTTTAGAGAATTTTTCTCTCTGGATGCTGGAATGGATGCTCTCATGGGTGGAGGTGAGGTTGAAGCAACACAGGTCTCTTTGGGCTGTGGCACAGTCCACGCATCCATTGCCAGTGGTACCAGGAACATCCAGAGGATGGCAGGGTGATAGGTATTGGGTGCTGGGCATCATGGTCGCGAATGCAGGCACAGGCTCTGGCAGTTGCTTCTGTTGGGGTTTCAAACAGAGTTAAAATTTTGCAATTTCAAATGGGGGGAGCTTTCCCTTCCCCCCTCTTTTACTTAAAGGTCTGGGGAAAGGGGAATGGTATAACTGAACAAATGTATGGGAACATGTGGTTAGGGAATAAAGAGAGGGGTGCAAGTTAACAGAAAACATCTCAATAGAGGTATTGGGGAGTGTGGCTGCAGGAAAGGAGAAGCAGAGGGGTGATGGTGGGGAATATTAACTGATGGGAAAGCAACAGAAGAGGTAAGATCTGGGGAGACACCACAGGTGTCCAACTTATCAAGTCAAAGTCTTGTTTGCAGTTCTGGTGACGGGACGGCGTGTCTGTTTCTGTGGTGGACATGGGTGCTGTTTTGCGTTGTCTCCATTTCCAAGCAGCAGCTGTCTGGTCTTTTGACTGCACCCTGTTCATCTTGGTTGGCATTGTGTCCACAGGAACAGTGTTTGCTGGGCTGGTGCAGGGCTTGTTTTTCTCTGTCAGTTTCCAGGTATCATCTGTGGCCTTTGGCTTCTTCACGCTAGTCCTTTGATCTTTACACTCAGCATCAGAATCTGAGGATTCACTATTCTGTTTCTTTGGCTGCTTTTCTGCTTGCTCTAGCTGCACCTGCGAGCTGGTCAGGTCAACTGCTTCCCTTACAATGTTTGCGCAGCTCTCTGGGAACAGTCTGAGTCCTACAGCCTGGATCCTGCTACCCCCCCTCTTTTTCTGCTTCTTTTGCAGCACAGGAGTGGGGGATGCGGCCAGGGCCAGGGCCGATGAGAGGCACCATGCCGGCGGAGTTCTCACAGCTGGAGGAGCAGAGTGGCAGCAGCTGTGGCTTGGTAGCCTCAGGGCACTCACGAAGCAGTGGCGGGGGGGAAACGGTGTGGCCTAGCAGCACCGCGACGCTGAAGGAGTGGCCAGGGGAAGCGGGGGGGACTGGGGCAGTGTCTCCCCAGGAGCCGGCCCCAGTCTGCTACCACAGCAGGGGAAGTCAAGTCCACTAGGTTGAAAATGACAACAAACTGTCCCTTTAACACCCGCGCCATGTGGGCGGCCAGGGTGAGCAGTGGCAAGTGGCAGCGCGAGGCTTGGTCTCAGGCTAGCAGCGTGGCCGGCTTGGGCGTGCCTCCGCTTCGGCGGGGAGAGGCAGCCAGGCGTGAGCTGGCAGCGGGTCGCGGGTGGGCTCGGTGGCAGCAGCTATGAAAAACGGTGTCACCGGGGCCCCCAAGAGCGGTGGGGCCAGACTCCTCCAGGACCCGCCACCGCCCCCTCAGGCTGTGTTCAAAAGGCACTAAACTCCCTCCATTCGTACTGTCCTGGGTCTGTCTAAAGCACGTCAGGAAGTTTCGGAATGCCGCTTTTTCGGCTTGGGGCTCTTCTAGCTGCAGCTGGAACCTGCAAGGGTCGGGGCGCTGGGGCAGCCCAGCAGGCTTTGTCGGGGGGTCACTGCCGCTTCACTCGCGGCTTGTGCTGGGGCTGCCAGGGCCCGAAGTTGGCCTGGCCAGGGCGCGGAGCTGGTGCTGAGGGGCAGGCTGAGCCCTGCGGGGGCTGCTGATCTGGCACAGGGCTTGGAGCAGGCGGGCGCGAACGCTTCGCAACCTCCTCTCACAAAGCAGGTGCGGATGCCGCATTCTTGCAGCAGCACTTGCAGTGACTCGCGTTCTAGCGCACATGGTCACAGCCTCACTATGGCTGGGTAGCGAAGGGAAGGAGACATGGGCAGCGTACGCGGAGGTGCCGCTGTCCCCGTGCGTTCCAGAGTCTTCCCAGCTGCTACCACGCCCACTCTCGGTCTCAGCCATGTGGGAATGTGAGGTGGGTTGGTTTTCACGAGTGGGACCAATGATGGAGGGGACAGGGACACAGGAGGGAGATGTAGGATCAGCGGCTGGGAAGGGAGTCCTAGTGGAGGGAGGGGAGCCCAACGTGAACACACGAGCCAGAGCAAGTGGGGGATGGTGGGGGCTGGGTGCTGTAACGCAATCAGGCACTGACGGGAGAGCTGGGGGGGCGGACGCGGAGGGGGTCTGAGCACAGGTGAAAAGCCCGCCACTGCCCGCACGTGGCCTCTGCCATGTTGAGGAGTAGAGGCAGGAGAATTAAAAATAAAGGTAGCAGCTGGGTTTGTGGGACCGGCCGTGCTGCCACCGTCTTGGAGCAAATTTAAAGTGGAAAAAAATAGGGAAATGGGTACAGGGAAGGAGTTTGGAGTAGAATCCTGGATGGCCTGGCCAGCACCACCCTGGGCAGGGAAAAAAGGAGATCAGGAGAGAGTAGGGAGTCGGTAGCAGCCCTGGGCCGTCTGGCAGAATCTCTCTTCTGGTCTCCCTTGAATCAGGGCAGAGGGAAAAGGGATGCAGGGAGAGGAAAGCGGCAAAGGGTTTTTTAAACTTGGTTAACGTTTCCCAACCGTTCCCCAAGACTATCAACAGCTTTTGCTAGCTTGTAAAGCAAATAACCTTCTCCTGACATAAACAACCATCGCACAAAGCATTTTAAATACTCAACTAACCACTGCTTAAATAACCACTGAACAAAATATTTTAAACCTTCCCTGGTGTAACGAAAATTCTCATGAACAAGGACTCTTAGAACTGGCAGAAAAGCTTCCCGCAGGAGACAGGAGAACTCGGTCCCCATCTCCCTCTCTTCCCAACCCTTGAGATAAAAGGAAATTAACAGAAAAGGATACAAAAGTGACCAGTATTACCTTAGAGGGTCAAATAAAAATCTTGAGGGTGGTCCACCGACTTTAGACTCTTTTCCCAGAAGGTTGTTGGTCTCCCCCGCCAACCTCCTGATAATAATATAATATAAATTATAATATAAACTCAGAGGTTTCTTTGGGGCTATGGCTGCTCAAATACAACTTAAATCCAGGAACTACTGGAGATGTGGTTGGGAATGGTCTGGGGCCCCACACTGGGCGCCACTTAATACTGTCTCTGCCCAGCTCCAGGGGGGGTCTGTGTGCACCCACAGAAGCACGGGTGGGTTCAGTGCTACAGTCGGTAGCAAAGAGTCGAGAAGGGCATTTGCGTGCGTTCTGGCAGGAGCATTTATTGCTGCTACACTGTCAAAAGTTGCGGAGGCAAATACCAACATGATCCCGAAACTCACAGTTTTATCCGGGGGCGGGGAAAAGGTGGGACCAGGGAACGGGGACCAATGGGGAACTCTGGGGAAGTGATGAGGGGGTAGAGGCTCACAGCCAACTGGGGAATCCAAACTGGGATAGATTAACATAACAGACCAATGCATCCTGGGAGAAGCCTTTCTGGTCACCCTAACCTTGAGGTACTTGTGGTACTAGGGACTTGTCTTACTGAAAACTCTCTGTCTCTTGTAAGGTATGTTCATTGGCTACCACAATTTTTGGTTTGGCATTTTAGGTTTTACCAATTTCTTATTCTCACTTGTGGTGAATTTACCATCTCTTATATTTGCCATGTTAGAAAACTTGGTTTGTGATCAGCTTTGACTGTTGGCACTGCTTCTCACCAGTCATGCACTGACTTTTTCCCTGGGCAAAACACTTCAGTTGATATGGGCTCAAGGGCAAAAAATGAGCTAATTTGTCTTTAGTGTATGTGAATCATGCCTTGCCTAAGATCAGTGTAAATCTGGGGTCATTTGTACCATGTGTAAAGCTCTCTTTATACCATTGGAGCATGTCTGCATTAGAAGTTTATATTGCTGTAGTTACAACAGAGTAACTTCACCGGTGCAGGAGTCGATGTAATTAACGCAGGGGGCACAACGGCCCTACTGGCATTCCTTGTAATGAAGACTAAAGATGGAGCTTTCAAAAGTGCTGAAGTGACTTACAAACATGACTTTCGTTGTACGATAGGTCAAGGATTCATTAATCACTCTTAAACCATGTCTACACGAGGAGATTTTATCCCTACCAGCCAGAGGACTGTAGTCATACGGCTGTATTCGTAGTACTGAAGTAGATCCATGATTTCAGATAAGAGACTCTATCAGAAGCGATTTTTATGGAACTTATCTAACTAACATATGCATCCATATTGCAGCATTTGCACCTCTTGAACTGAAATAGTACAACCCTCCATATGAACAAGCACTCGGGGATTTTGATAATACCACACTTTAACATTGTTGTTCCTCTTGCCAAATAGTCAGAGGTTTAGATCTGATCGCATTTTATTAATGCTTTTTCAGAGGGATGAGGAAGGAATCTATAAGCCACTGGTATTTGAAAGAAGATCTGAAGTCACACAGCTTACTAGTTTCCTTACAGACTAGTAGGCAGTTGGCCAGCTCTGTCCTCATTGGCAAACGTCACTTGAGTTACAGGGAATCCATATCTGGTTTCAAAGAAAGGGAGAGTTTTTGCAAGAAGATAATTTTATTTCTGCATGTTACTCTATTTCTGCTAACAGTGCTAGAAAAGCAAGATTATGGGGGTTGTGTGTTTAATACAAAAAGTAGATTTGCTGATATAACTGTTATTTGCAGTGTTTATGTTTAAATGTCCTTAAAAAAAACCCATCAAAATTTACAGATAGTAAGAGTGTGCAAATCAGAACACTTATCTTCTTTTTATAGACTAAAATCAAATTATTCCTCACATTTATCTCAGTTACAGAATATTAGATTGCAGTGTCTGGAAGTTACTTGCTTTCTTGAAGAGGGCATATTCTCAAACTAAAATACTGCATCAAGACTTTTTGATTTTTTTTTTTTTAAATTTTCAGCAATTATTATCTGTCCTGCTGTATTAACATTGTACCATTCCTAAACCTACCCATGGCAGCAGAAAGTAGCTCATTTCACAATCAGATTCTTAATTAATTACCTTGTAGCCTGCTATCTTAAAAATACAGGTCGAAAAATGGTATGTTAACCTTTTAATTTTTTTTTAACCTAATAAAATAACCAACTTGTGTTGTGACCTGTAATTCTGAATCTGATTGAGTTTTCAATATACTGTAATTCACAGATGTTCTCCCCTCTAGCACTAGGTTTGTATCTGTCACATGGTTTTCAGTGTTCCTAATGAGCTGTTAACAAGCTGTCAATTACTTATGCAAATGAGGCAAGCAGAAATGGAGGGGTTGCTATACCTAGAGTTAAAGTGTGCTACCTCGGATTGTTACGAAATAAATCATTTCAGTTTTAATAGCTGTCTGTGCCCATGTGGCTTGTGTCATGTAGGCACTTTTTCATTATATTATTTACCCAGCAATAAAATGCTGCAGGGGACTTTGGGGTGATTAAAAATTTGAGGGGGGGAGGGGAACTCGCACAAGTGACTTCATTCTTTGCTGCTTTGCACCTTCTGCTCTTCTTGGGTTGGGGCTATGAGGCTACAAGCTGTCAGGTGCCCTTAGCCCTGTGGAAATCAATGACAATTCAAGACTTAAAGTCTGATCCTGCCAGACTATCTAATGACGGGCCTTGCCAAGGTATGTAATGGAGCCTCATGAATATATAAAGAGTGGAACTAGGAGCTGAAATCTTGAATTTTGGAGAGAAGAGCACATTGTTTTGTATGTATTCTCATCCTCCTAAGAGCTTTCTACACAAAGTTCGGGCAGAAGAAATTTTGGACTTTTACTTGTGTAATTCAGATAGGAATTCTTTCCTCCTTGGTAAAGTCAATGAAATTTTGCCTTCAAATTCTCTTTCCCTTTGCTTTAGCTTTCAATTGATTCTTACTGTAAAACATTTTGTGATATTTTGTATGAAGAATGTTATATAAAATGAAATTGCATTGTATTTATGACCAGCACTATAATAACAGTCTATCAGTGTTTCCATTATAAGCCCCTATAGTTGAGAGCTTTAAAACTCACCCATAAAAATTCACTCAGGATTGCAGCATGGTCTACAAATGATAAACAAATCCTTTTACCTATTTTTGCATTAGAATATGTGAAATCAAGACTGAAAATTCAAAGAATGGGAGGTTTCCTCTCATTTAAGTATGTATATGTATGTGTATATATATATGTATACATTTAAAAGATAGGACAGAAGCATGTTTTCCATTATTTAAGAAAATGTTACCAAAAAAATCTAGGAATGTGAAGGGATCACATTGTTTTGTTCCAGCCCATACCTAATCAATTGGTGCTTGATAAATCTGCTGGCGGGATCAGGCTCAGACTCCTGAACTGACACTGATTTCAGCAGGGTAGGGACATCTCATGGGCGGGAGTCCTGTAGACAGCCCCAACCCAAGAGCAGAAGGTGCAAACCATAAATAAAGTCGCCTGAGCAAATTCCCCTCCCTCCTCAACTTTTTAATCACCCCTGCAGCATTTTATTGCTGGGTAAATTTGCACATTCAGCTAACTCAGCCGAAAGGTCATTGGCCTAGGTACTTTTCTTCTGTCCTTATGTCCATTATATTTAAGGTTTAGGGACCTGAATTTGTGCATGCTGAAGCCAGGAAACCTGGTGTGAAGCAGAGAGAAATGTTCTGGTAGGAAACCAGAAAGAGAAGAATTTGAGAGATATAATGACATGAAAATCAGTAAATAGAAGTGAATTAAATAAAAATCAAGAATGCCTTTTCAGATGGGAGAAACCCCAAAGAAACAGTCTGTGAGAGAATTAGTAGGCTAAGTCTTTCACTGATCAATCCCAATGGAAGCTTTCTGGTCAAAATGTCAGTGGTAACTTTATTTTCTGCTGGTATGTACAATAATCCTTTTGTTCCATCTGCAAACACTAGGGGGTAAATTTTTAGCATGATGCTTAGGGATTTAGCTGTAGGACTCCCATTAACGATAATGGGAATCATGTAGCTTGAGCACTCTGCATCGTGCTGAATATTTACCCCTCAGTTCAGAGCACTCTCTCGTTGAATTTTTAATTATATTTACAGATAAATTCCATAACCAAATATCATCAGCTCTCAAGCAGATTGTTTTATTAAAAGGTGCAGATTTCCAACTTCATTTTGAGCTGCAACCTACAGTGATTGGTTTAGCAGCTGAGTAATTTTTTTAAAGTGTCTATTTAATAATGCCTGATTTGTCAGCTTCAGAGCATTTGGGAGAAAATAAATATTAGAAAGCATCCCACCCTGCATACATGTGCCAGAGGAATGCAAAATGTGAATATTCTACCTTGTACTGAGCTTTCAAAAGGTGTGTCATGATGCAGCAAGCTCTTTCTGGGAAATACTGCTTCTGCATAAATCTGTGGTTAAAATCAGTAGCAGTATACAAACACTCAGCACTAATATGACACAGGTTTTATTTGCATTTGTAAAGATAAACAATAGGAGTCAAAAAAGTTAGGAAATTTGCCCAAGGCCAAAAGGGTTCATGTAAGAGAGGATATTAGAAATCAGAAGTCCCTTGCTTCTATACTTACATCAAAATCTAACACCAGCATAAACAGGTATAGAGGAGGTGTACCCATGCTGATCTGCTTAGCTACCCTCTGAGACGTACTTCCACTTGCTTTTGCAGCTCTTAATTCCTGAAGTAGCCACATCCAGCTCTGTTGAGACCCTGTTGAAATGTCCTGTGAAGTAAGAATGTTTCTGCTGGTTTATTTCATGTTTGTCTAGCAGAGACATTAGAGATACTAGTCTTTGTTTTAAGATATGGGTGAGATTAATCTCTTTTCAGGTATTTTCTAAAGGATACTTAAAGTTAGTGACGGAGGGCTGAGGTGTTGCTATTTTTATGGTGCAGCTATTCCAGGGGCCCCCATGCCAGGCTTCAGCTGCTGTCAGCAGAGGTGTTATGAATAAAAGCACAAATTGTAGCATCATTTTATTGCCACTCATGACTGATACATGTCACCTTGGCTTGTACCAGAGGACTAGACTGACACACAGCAATCCTGAGATCAAAAATGCACTAAGATGTTTTGACTGAGCCTTGTTGTCCACTCCACACAATATTTAGGTATCCTCAGCTGAAACAGTATTTTTAAAGTGTGTGACCATAAAAGCTTGCCTGCGTAAGAGGCTGCCTTTGAAGATGTTTTTGTTACTCTATAAATGGACCCAAGAAATCCATAAACTGAAAATTTCTGGATCAATCAATGCACAGGAACTGTCCTGATGTGAAAGTGCATGCTTTGACTCCTGGGGGAGCGTGGTGATTTCTGCTAAAGGAATACCTGACTTGAGAGCACAGACCCTCCCCGGGTATGTTCATGCTTAATCCTTTCAATTCACACTGCAACCACCAAAGTTCAGATAAAAAACACAGGCTTCTTCCTTATCTTTTCCAGTAACCTACCAGTGAGGGAAGAAGAGCTGCAGTGCCTCTGTGTGCTCCTAGAGTTCGAGTTTGCAGTCCCACAGTTCCTACTGGAGTGGGACTGGTGGAATGATCATTTGACTTTGGTAGAACATACCTGAATACCTATCTCCATTCATGGCATCACTCTAGAATCAGGACTGATTCCCTTTCAAAGTCAGTGGAAATCCCTATTATGGTTGATAGCCTAAGATAAAACCAGAATATCCTTTGGAAAAAAAAAAAGAATAGTGATCAGTCTTCTTCCTACTGTTAGTGATTGACAGTGCAAGACAATGGCAGAACTTCCACAATATTTTTCCCAGGAAAACTTTTTTTTTGTATGCTAATCTTATATCTGAATATATACCCTAATCGTAGTATTCATATCTCTGCCCTTGGTAATCATCAGCCCATCCCTAATGTTTCTTTTGTTCAGAAAAGGTAAACTCTTCTCACTTTTCAGCAGCAGATTATACAAAGGGAACTTTATGGTATATATTACACTCACAAAGCAGTTTTCTCCATCTTGCAATCACTTAAAAAAAAAAAAAAAAAACAACTTTCTTATCTCATCTTCCTTCCTGCATGAATGTCTGAGATAATCAATGAAGTTCCTGTGTAGAGAATAAATTGAGCTCAAATGGCTCCTCTTAAACTGTACAATCAAAGAAAGAGGAGGTTTTTGCTGATGATTTTGATATTCAGTTTAACTTTCTTCACGAGGCTGTCAGCTCAGTGAAAGTGAGGTCAATCTGACCACACTCTTCCTAAAGGATCCTCTTCTGAGCCATCTACTTGAGTATGCATCTCCTGACAAATCAATGGGAGAATCGAGAGGTATGCACTTTTCCCAGAAACCTGGGGGCTGATTGTCCTTTGCTGTGCATCTTATGCAGTCATTTAGGTGAGTTCAGCATGGGCGTGAGACAGTGCCTGATAGCAATAGTGCTGTTTAGCATCTGCATCCTGGTGAGACAAATGCCTGCCTGAAGATGCAGGACAACAGATGCAGACATGAGTCCTACAACATGAAAAAAATTCAGATCATGGCAAGTACAGGGGAATATGGGCACTCGCATGTACATATGCACAGAAACAAGTTCAGTGAAAGGGTGGTAAATGAGTGACAATTTTAAACTAAATTTCTGAAGTCTCTGATTTAGAAATCTGAGCTTTTTACAGGACAGGTGTTGGGAAGCAAGCACTAAGCACTTACAGAGACCAGGAAACCTACCCTTCCCTCTTTCAGTGTAATTTTTTGACCATGAGCACTTGGTGAAAGCTCTGGAATAGGGGCTGTTGGTCTCCTGTGAAGTTATAGCATAGTGGGACTGCTGCACAACAGCAACACAAGTAAGTATAATGAATGTGACTAGAAGTCCCCTCAGATGTTCTTTTGCTAAATTTTCCAGATGCAGACAATTTTCTCAGGAGTGAGCAACAGTTGTTTGAACCAGTTCAGATCTGTCTCTAGAGTTACTGCCCTCCGACATTTACCATCACGGGCCTTTCCTGCTCAAGATGAGAAAGGAACTGTAGAGAAGGAAGAAAACCCAAGAGCAGACCTGGAGTGCTCTGGTCAGCTTTAGAGAGTTTCTTAAAATTCTTAACTAGTGTTACTGAATCTGCGCCTTACACTTAGGCCTGAGAGGTTTTGTTGGTGAATCAGATTCATCTGTTCACGGACAAAGCCTTGGCCCTCATCCTCCCCCTTTCCTCCCACAAGTTCTCTTCTGAGCTTGTGTGCATCCTGACATGAAATGAAGTGATGCATATGAGAATAAGGATATTACATCCTGGGTAATATCCATTATGTTGCTCTCTATTAGCTCTCAATTCTTGGGAGTGCATTACTGCATTATTTCTTTTGTGCCAATGCTATTCCATCAAGGCCAGTGCTGTTTTACTCAGTTGTATCAATGATTTCTTCTACGGCGGCCTAGACAATATGCTGTAATATATATTACACTGTGTGATTTTTAAATCAGCCTTGCAAATATATTCTAAAAATTTTGCAGCTCTTCAGTCAAATCCTATTGTCCATCATTCCTAATGATGATTACTGGTTAGCAGAAAAAAATAAAGAAGTGACTTTTATACACATAAAAGAGTGAGTGAACACAATTCTTTAGGAAGCTTAGGAATGAGAATCTTGCTTTGACCCATACTGTAGAAAGTTTTTCTCTTGTTCTGTAAAAAGGGAATCAAAATACATTACATAATTTTGGAATTGTATATGTTACAGTACGAAAGTTTTAAAGAGTTACATGTGAATTGAAAAACATATTTCCGCTTATGCTGAATTACAATTGTATTCAGAATTTTTTTAATCTGAAAAAATGAATTAAAGTTTATTCCTTCAGTTTTAAGAGCACGAACACAATGCTACTTTTCTGTTTCATGAATGCAATTTTAGACAGCTGAGATCACATTTCTCTTTTAGAAATGCTACAACATTTTAAAATAATGTTGATACTTAGAATGATTTCAAAGCTCTATTTAAAAAAAAAAAAAAAAGTTTCTCCCTCTCCATGTTTAAGTTCTTCCCAGGAAAAGTTGTCATTGCTGCAGTGCTCTTGAAATTTCTTTGTATCCCATACTAGCAGTGAAAAATGCTAATGTACAGTTGTTTTTCATGGCAATGTGTATTTCCTAGTTGAACTTTCTATGAATGGTGAGTGATACTCATTGACCTAAAAAGTCTCAAGCCATATTCAGGGGACAGCCCGATGCAGACGGTGTGTATAGCCAATCCGTCACTCAGAAGCAGAGAGGGCAAGGCTGTTTTGTTACTCAGCAAAACTTGGAGGGGAGTGGAGCATTCTCAGTTCTGCTTGCACCATTTCCAGCTGCCTGGGGGTTGCTCTGGTTTGTGCTAGAAAACCTGGAGTGTGTTCTATGGTTCCTAGGCAAAGCTGCAGCACATTAGACATGCCCAGAGAGAAAAGGGCCCTGGCACCCTGTGGGTGGAAGTGCTCTGTCCCAGCTGAGATTTTCTCTGGCTTTTCTTACCTCTGCTCCATGCCTCTGGGCAGTGAGTGCAAGGGTCAGGCACAGGAGAGGTGGTATTTCTGAGTAGCCACGTTAAACAGGGCTGAATTTAGGACGTGCAGGACTCAGGCCTGATTCCCTGTTGTGGGCCAGGCTCCACTCCTCAAGCCTGAGTGGGTGTAGTTTCGGAAGCTCCCTGCAGTCAGAGGGTGAGTTCTGACCATTCACTCAGTCAGCCCATGCTATTTTTTTTGTGTTTGGAATACTTTTCTACTCAAAGGTAGGACTCACCTACCTTTTCATACTAAATTTTCACTTAGTATTTAACTGTATTATGGCCAAAACAATGCTGTATGTTTATTTGAGAGATGAAGCTTAAGAATGGAATCACAGTAAGAGAAAAGAGGGCTGGAAGAAGAGAGGACTGATGCTGGTAGGGATAGGTGAAGAGCAGGAGGGATGCAGGATATTTATCAGAAAGACCAAGATGAAAGGCATGTAAATCCAGTTAACAGCTTGAAAACAGGTAGCCACATTAAAGGAAGTGGAAATAAAGTCAATTAGTGGCAGGACACATTAGTTGAGGGTGTCAGATGGTGAATGGCAACTAATTTGATATAGTCTAATCACACAGTTTGGCTATTTCATTACCAAATTGAGATCCAACCATTGCTTTTCAGGGCAATCACTTCAGAAAAGAGGGTAGCTGGAATTATCATGAGATCTGATCCATTCCTTAATTGAAATTAATTTTAAATAACTGTATCAGTTACCAATAAGTAAATAGTTGCTTAAATGTGCTTGTGAAATATGGCTATTCAGGGAAGCTGGGGATGCAGGAACAAGGACTGGGGACTAAGGTAAGCTGTGAATGTGCTTATGAGCTTCACATTCCTGTGCACCAGGAGTGAGCGTGTAGAGACACTTCCCTGTGTCTCCTGTACAGGCTCTTAGTCTCTCTATTGACACTCACTTTCCATTGACAGTTGCTCCCATTTGGATGAAATGTGTTGTGAATGCCAAGAATCAGCTCACTTTTTAGTGACCAGGTAGTAGAGATATATTGATACATGTCTGAATGTTGTATGTGCCTTGTACAGCTTTGTAAGAGGCTGGGCAGCCTCTCTAGCACTGTTTACTGTCTGGCATTAACAGGAGTAGATGGTTAGGGGACAACAAGAGGAAACAGGAGACATATAAAGTGATTTTTTCTTACTGACAATCAATGGTTTAGCAATTTCCTGAATCAGAGGTTATATCCAGACTTAGGAAGCTATGCTCTACAAATTCTCTAATCTTTTCAAATCTATTAGGTTTTTGGTCTCTTGTAATCATGTTGCAGCTGAAAATTTATACAATTATGTGCTGTGGGGAAAAATGTTTTAAATGTCTGTTGTAAATGTGGTTCTTGCTCACTTCATTGGGTGCTGTTTCCTTCTGGATAATGTGGGAAGAGGAATAATCAGTGCCTGTGCTGGGCAGTCTGTGACCTTACACATCTCTGTCAAGACTTCCTCAATGTCATGGGTTAGCTAGCCTAGACTCGGAAGTGATGTTCTCGCAAAGGAGTGCTTACAGTTTTCCCCATGACCTGACAGAACCTATCAGCTGGCCAGTTTGAATATGGACAATTCTTTAAGCCACTTAAAGTTGTGACCGCCTCTGTGATACACACTTAAGAATAGACAAACTTCCCCCCCAAGCTCTCTCTCGTTTCCAGCGCTGGGACAGGCGGCTGCGGGCCCCGTGCAGGGGCCAGCGGGCCCGGCCCAGGCCCTGCTTGGGCCAGGCCGGGGCAGGCCATGGCCATCCTGGAGCCGATGGACCTGTTCCACCTGTGGACCCGCCCCCCCCCCC
>NW_024582054.1:23170223-23288708 GCF_017639235.1 Corvus kubaryi
AGGTGAGATTAACCCTTTTAGTGCTGTGAAGAGCTGAAAACCTGAAGGAAGAGAAAGAGGAGATGCTTAAAGCTGAAATTCTGTTGTGAAGCTGTGATATATCAGAGTATCCTGTTGTAATTTCATGAAGATATGGGGGGTGGAGTGTTCAACTCGTGAGCAAAAGCACCTGCGCTGAGATAGGCAGATGCTGACGCAGCTGTAATTTCATGAGAAGTTTGGACAGGGAGAGATGGAAGTGATGAGGACTTCGGCTCCAAATGGGAAAGGAGAAAGCCTCAGTTCCTAGAGATGCTCCCAGAGATAGTCCTAAAGATGAAGATGAGGAAGACCCTTTGCTCCCATGGAAGGAGAAGGGCCTCTATTCTTAGAGATGAAATGCTCCCAGAGATGAGTGTAGAGAACTTTTGTTTCTGAACAGCTCAACCTTAAAATTGTACCCCAAAAGACTTCAAGAGTGGACCCTTGAAAGCAGTTGTGGGAAAAGCTGCAAGTCGGGGGAAGGGACTCACAGTCCTAAATGGACTGAACAAAGTTATTTGGAAGTGGGCCGCTATCTCGTTGTGATAATGTGTTCATAGCATGGGCAAGAGAGACTCCTCTTCCTAAATGGACTGAACAAGGTTATTATGGAAGTGGTAAACAGACTGAACATCTTAAAGGTTGTCTTTTTACATTGTCAATGGGAGAAGGGAGAAAGGTGGGGGGAGGAGAAGAGTTCTGAAGGTGTGGTATAATTTTTTTTCTTCTTTTAGGTCTGTTAATAAACTTCTTTATATTCTTTCAAGTTTGGTGCCTGCTGTGCGTTTCTCCTAATTCTTATCTCGCAGAAGATAAAACAGTAATGAGTATTTTGGACCAAACCACTACACTAAATTGGTGTTTCTGCCTGGTTACAAACCCAACCCGCTACACTCAATCACCTATCTTCTTCACTAAAAAATGTAAATTTCTCACATATCCTTTGTTCTCAGACATACCTCCATTCCTTCTATATTTTCTAGCTGTTTATATATTTGATGACTGAGTTCAGGCTTCAAGGTTTTCCTCCCTCTGCGTCATTTGCCCATCCAGTCATTGTTGGTATATACACTGCAGGAATAGAAGGGACGTTCAGGGGAAGAGGGCTTTTCTGGCAATCTTGCCATTGCATTCCCAAAAGCATTTTGCCCTTTTTGAAGCTTACCTCAAGGCTGGACATAGAAAAAAACCTGCCCATGTCATGGGCTGTTTTTCTAGTGTCTGTGATTGGTTAGTGGAACATGAAAGCACAGTGTGTATCTCCTTCAAAGGACCTATTTGATGCTACACTGTCTGCAATCATGTGGGTCATGATTCAGCATGAGGTTACCCATCTTTGGGCAGAGATACAGCCTCAGTGAGATGCTTTGAGTTAGGCGTGTGCTTAACTATGCTAAATTGTTGTAAACCGCTGATGTAAAAGGCAGGCATAGGATCAGAGAGAAGAGAAAGTTATCATTCCTGCTTGCTAGCACATATCATAAGTGCAGATCATGCCAAACTTACACTTTAGAGAAACAGAAAATCACTCCCCGAATGCCTTTATGTATAAGGGAGCTGCTTCAATTTGCACTAGAGTTTAAATGAAATCTAAGTCCTTTTTCTTTGCAAGTAGAAATATCAGCTGGGAACAAAGGAACAAGTAAAGGAAATAGCCTAGGCAATTTTTGCAAAGAATTTTTGTCTTTGGGTTGGTCTAGGGATCATCAGGATTGGACCTTAGCACCAGCCACCTCCAGCAGACTGCAATGGCTCTGCCTTTAATACACTTCCACCTCTGTGTGTTATACAGCCGTAATACTGAACACACGAGGCAGACAGATGCCCTGAGGCATTCTCCGTAAAAACTTTCATATCACAATGGAACTGAGCGTACCATTATAACACCACGTCTCCTCTTCTTCACGGTAAGAATTTTTCTGAAAACCAGGCAATGTCATAGAAATGTTATAATAGACACATCCAGAATATATGGGTGAGTTAGTTGTCCCCAGTGATATATTTAAGCTGTTCTTTCTGCTATACATAGAGGAGGTTAAATATAATTAACGTTGGTCAAAGGGTCCTTTTACTTTACATAGTTTATGAATGTATTACCTCAATTATCAGGAAGGAAAAAAAGGGAAAGCATATTTCTTAACATCTGCTGGTATAAGCTCCTCTAAGTCATTTCCATCGCAACATGCGTTTTTGGTCTCCGAGAAACATGAATATTTTCTCTGTCCTTAAATCCCATAACTGTTTTATTGGTACATTAAGAAATGTAAATAATCATTCCCCCTCCCTGTAATAAATTAGACGCAACCTGTCTAGCTCTGAAAATTAACATTTCAATATCTTCAGTCACACAATGACATCATATCAATATTTAAAATCATTTTATGCATGTATTCCAGGTTGTCCAACTTCATTAGGGGCATTCATCAGCCCTCCGGCTACAGTGTATTCCCATTGGAGTTGTAGGCCTCAGGCCCTACCAAACAGAAATTTAAACTAACTTGCCTTTTTAATTCACATTATTCTCAAATATTCTCTTTTTTAACCCCCTGCCATGACTAAGGTGTTTAGACTTGGCTGTGATTTTGTACATATCAACATTTAACAGAAAAAAAATCCCCATTTTTATGTCAAAACTAGAGTACATGTAAATAATTGTTTTTCTCCTTTAATTTCCCTCCCCTTTCCCCATCCATCATTAGCACAGTAATAACTGTGCTTCTTTTAATGCTCTATGCTAACTTAATAATTTGAGCTACAGGTTGATAGGAGTATGGGCTTGTTGGAGTTTTCTGTTTAAAAATGTACAAACATTTCAAATATAATAAGTTTCATTCTTTTTCTTTCTTTCTCCTTCCAAAACAATAAAAAAAACCCACTTTATCTATTTTTCATACATCTAAGAATGTGCAGCATGAATACATTTCCCTGCTAGTGGCATCAAGCATTGTTGTATTAGTATAAAACTTTTTTCCCCCAAAAGAACCCCCAGACAAACAAGCCAGTCTTCCCATTGTTCTGATCTATAGGATGACTATGGATCTGCTCCCCAGGATGTTTAGTGACCTTCAAAATTCCTGGGTAAAAGTCACACATACTACACAGAACAGGAAAAAGAATTATGATATCAAAAATTTTTCTTTGCTACTGGCCAGAGAGGGTAGCTTTGGCTGAAGCCTCTCATTTACCCTCCCATATATGTGGAAAGTGACAACTAGTCATCATCTACTTTTTATACTTCCAGAAAAAAGCAGGTGCTGTCTCTTCTGTCAAAGTCCTGGATACCTTACCCATCCAGCAAAACTCTGAGGCTCAGTTTCTGAAATCCACAAAAAACGTCACCTTCTAAAACCACTATTCAGTGAGTTGTGGGCTTCCATGAAACTGTACCTTACCACAGGGTAGAAGCAGCTTGAAGTACTCCCTCTGCAGCCCAGAAAGCTCCACAGTGTTGTGTTTGGGTGGTTTTGTTGGTTGGTTGGTTTTTGTTGTTGTTGTTGTTTTTCTTTTTTTAAACCTAATTATTATCAGATTACCCCTTCGAAAGTACCAGGAAAATGTCTCACTTTCCATCTGTGAGGTGCTCTGTGTCATTCTGTCTCCTGTTCTAGTTGGATTATCCTTATTGAGGTGGAGTCTGCTGTGCCAGATGTCTGCACTTATGGTCTTTATCTCGAGGACAATCCTAGAGAAGAGACCTGCTGATGGCAGCCACCCAGCCTGTGAAGACAGACTAGAGTCTGCTTGTTTTCTATCTGCAATTAACTGACAACCTGACCATGGAAGAGTTGGAGCTGTGGAAGGGGTTTGTGTCCGTTGGAACTTCTGGCAGGTACTTAGCAATAAATGAGTTTGCTTTCTTCCTGGAGACCATGTCATGGTGTGGCCCCTTCCTTGCAGACTCCAGGACAGGCTGCTTTGGAGACAGAACCTATTCTCCCAACATTCTGAAAGGACAAGCTAATCCTAACATTTCCATTACCATTCAGGCCATATCCACAGATGTGAAAATAAGAGCTAGGAAAGAGATGTTGGAGACAGGGAATGCCCCTGGCTGTTTAAACAGAACGCTGAGAAAGCTGATGGTGATGGTGGTGAAAACACAGCCAAGATTAGATCTCTGAGAGCTATTGCAGTAAATTATATAAATAAGAATAAAAGCAACAGAGGAAGACAAGGGGAATAGGGCATGTGAAATGACTGCAGTAAGGAATGGGGTGTCAGAAGAAGACTGAGAACTGAGCTGGGAAGGAAAAAGAATCACCATCACAGGGGATGAAGAGAGAAAACAATGGATAAAGAGGAAGAGATAAAGAAGAAAGGGCAAAGAATAGAAAGGAGGGGACATGGGAATGCAAAGTAATGAAAAGAGGTAGAATATAAGAAAAACTGGAGAGCTACTTAAACTACAAAAATTCCAAAACTGAAGCTAGGGGAGAATAAAGAGGAGGGAAAAGAAAAAGTAAAAAAAATAAAAAAAAGGCCCAGTAAAGAAATAAATGTAGAAAATATGTTTAAAATTAAAAGAAAAAAAATAAAAAGAGAAAGCAATTCTATGGAGATACAGAATGTGAGTGGGGAATTAAGATTACTTTTCTATTTTGTAAAGTACTGGAAACCTGCCCAAGAAAATGGCTGTATAAAAATTTGTCATTATTGTTGGTTATTTATTGCTCCTTTCTTATGATGCAGACTACACTGATGTAGCTATATTCAGGACTTGGAAGAGGATGGTGCCACTTTAGATACTAGTTGAAATAACAGGCCTCTTTATTTTCAGACAGATTCTGATTTTCCTTTATGGCTGTGGCATCCTTGTAACTGCAACCTGCATAATGCAGGTCAAAGAAGTTTGCTGGACTAATGAAAGAACGTTTTCCTCTAGGTCTTTGGCTCCACGTCCCCTCCCTGCCTGGACAGGTATATCTCACACATATAACACCTGTATGCATCACTGATAAGTCTCTCCCTCTGTGAGTTGTAGATATCATGGGGAGTAGTGTTTTGGGTCAGGCTGGAAGTACGTTGAGAGAGGAAGGAACGTGGGGAAGGTTGCAGAGTGCTAGACTGTGCTGAGCCTGCCTATGGCCAGGCCTTTTTGCTCTCTCATTTTCATGAACACATCATTCATTCATAAATTTTTAAAGGGGAAAGAATCATTGTTTAATGAACTTTTGTGAAGAAAACTGAGCAAGGGAGAAGAGAAAAGAAACACCGTGAGCTCCTTACTCCCTAGACTTGTGACCTGCATAACTCCAACCATTGTGTTATTTAGACAGCCTTCATCTTTAGCCAACATTAAATTTGTATGCTCCCACATGGTTGAGTTGCTACTTTTTTTTTATCCATGCAGCTGGGATTCTCTGAGGAAACATGATGGGTCAGGAGGAGGAGGGGAGGCGAGGACAGCCATCTCCAAAATGCGGTAGATGTGCCTTTCTGGCTCTACACTGGTTGCACTCAGGCAAGCTGACGGGAATCGGCGGTGGCAGCCATGCGAATGAGGTCAGAGTTGGTTCCTCCGTGGCTTTTTTATTCTTCCGAGCACTCTGAAAATGTGGGTGTGCATGTTAAAACTGCCCTGTGAGGCAGCTCTGACATGTGGGGCTGCCTGGCACAAACACAGCACATAATAACACAAAGTATTTGGCAGCGTTACAGGGCTAATCTTTACGTAACTGTTCCCGAACGACTTCTCGAGCGTGCTGAGCACAAACAAGCTTTCCATCAGCCTTCGGCTGCATGCAGATTGTCTTGTGTCACCTGCTTCGCTGATGAGCAAATACTGGCTCTGGCCATGGCAAGGAAAACCTTCTTTTGCATTCGGAACTGACTCCCTAAATTGTGTCCTTGTTTTCCAAGTCTATTCATGAACCATAGGCGTGTTTGTCAAGAATGTCCACTTTTACAGAATTTTCTATCTTAAGCACAAATGTATGCTGAAAATTATGATGTGGCCTGTTTTCAGAAGAACAGTGGGAAAACAGGGCCTGATTTTTCAATGGTTGCCCCCCTGTTAACTTAAGCTAGGAGGAGGGATGTCTTTTGTAGTTAAGCCACTGGAGCAAGACTTCAGTAACCTGAGACTGGAATTGGAATGTTTCATTCTACCTACCCTTCACCCCTCATGTCAGCTTTCAATGTAAGCTCTTTATGATCATTTCTTATGGTTTTGTTGCCTGATTCAATGGGGTCTGGTCTCCATGAAGACTTTTTTACTACAGACAGCACCACCAGGGCACACCTTGACAGTAACAAAATCAGGGAAAGAAAATAAAGGCTGGATCTTCCCTTGCATGTTTGATCAGTGCTGGTAATGGGTCTCCTCCTCTTGCATGAAGTCAATCAGGTGCAAACCTTTTCTTTGGCTGGAAGAAGATGAGTGTTTTTAGCTTTCTTCCCCAACCTCAGGTACCACCATCCATCTGCCCAGTACCCACCCAGAGCCACCTCCCCACCCACAACACTCCTTGATTTGGGTGCTCTTTTCACTCAGTGCTGCGCAGCCACAACACATGTGCTGCTGCGCAGCAAAGCCATGTGGCAGATATATAAAAGTATGTATGTTTCTGAATGCTGGAAGAGAGCCCTAATTCTGTTGGCAGCGAAGTTGACTCTCCTTCTTTCCTCGGAGCGGGGCCCGCTGCATTCCTCGGTCCCACAGACATAAACCCTCCCTGGATTTCTCCCAGGGTGGCGGCAGGCTGCCAGCCTGCAACTTCACCCTCAGCACTTGCTCCAGGAGGGGCAACGCCTCTGTCTCGATGCTCAGGGAGCCTGAACTCCCTGCTCCAGGCTTATCTCACTCTCTCCAATCTGGCTTCGGTCTACCAAGAGCCCCTGTCCTGGTTCTTGGTTTAATCTTAGCTGGTGAGGAAAGGTTCCATCCCAGGAGGGAGGCAGAGCACAGGGAGATTGCCAGACCCAAATGTTCCACAGTTGCAAAGATGGTTTCTAAATACTGAACTTTAAAAATAATTTGGCTTGCATGTGGAGTGGTGAGAAAGGGGAGATCTTTCTATTTGCCTGCTGGGATTTGGAGTCTATAGTTTTCTGGGGACACATTTCCAAGTTTTTATAACCAACTATAGGGGCTAGAAAACACTCTCATGTTAAATGAAAGCTGAAATTCTCCCTAGTCCTACACACTGACGATCTGGAGCTTTAACCCTGACTAAATCACAACAACATCTTTAGAATCAGCCCATGCAAGATGTCTCTCACCAAAGAAAGAAAAATCCATACAGAAAGAGTTGTTAAGGAGTCCTGAGCAAGTGCAGCTGTTAAGGGAGCAGTCACTAAGATACAACCAGGAAGGAGGAGAGGCATCTTCTGTGATGTGAAGGAAGTTCATGCAGCCAAAGGTGAGGAGATAGGGTCACCATGGTCTATTCCCAAGACCACCCTAGTGCTCCAGCAGTGTATTGATTTGTGGATCTCTGCAAAGCACACAGACCAGGTCAGAGATGTCCCTACAATTCTTTTTCCTCCCTTGAAGGTATGGATTTTTTCTTCTCTCACCTACTTTTTTCTCTATTTCGCTTTCACTTTTCCTGTGTTTCAAGGCAGGAGGCTGTTAGTGTTATTTTAATTATTCTCCTTTTGTTTTAAATAGGGCTTAATTTTTAAATCATTTGTGAGTTTGCCTACAGTGATAAAATGCTTTTTGATTTGCTTCCAAAAAGAAATATTTGCTAAAAAAAAACCCCAAAAAATGGAAGTGCTTCATCCTTTCCAAATGCAATGCTTCACTTTTTTTTTTTCCCTCATTTTTTTTTTAATAAGAGCACTTCATTTTGGAAGTGAATAGGGTGCTCTGGGAACGGGCACTGCAGACCAATTTAGATTTCCTAGATTGCTTCAATAATCTGAAGAGTACTCCAGTAATTTTTAACTATTCTCCACCACATGTCTTCAAACCCATTCATTTTTTAACTGAAGTGACTATACTTAGGACAAACTCTGCTGTTCATTTGAAATTGTTGTATTCTGCGTATCCATAGACTTCAAATTCCAATATAGAAACTTAATACAATATTTTGCTGTAAGATTGTTACCACTTAATGCCATAACATTATTAGTCAACATTTTTTATGCACTGCTCCTTGTCTGAAGCAGGGCCGTGTCACCACAGCCAGTTGGCTGCAGGAGACTAACCCATAATTAGGCAAGACAATCTTTACATTTTGGATTTTTTCATCCCAGGCTTTCTTCTGCATTCAGCCTTGAGATTCAGTTTGTTTTATGGCTTTTTAATCCAAAGATCAAAATGTTTTTGCAGATAGTTAAAACACCACCTTTATGGCACACATATTTTCAGTTTGGGTAGGGAGTGAAATGCATCAGTAAGGATCTCACAGAGCATCATCAGTGGCAGAGGCAGGAAATAGTAAAACATGAGCAATTTTAATCCTTTTCTTCCTTCCTGTTGCACACACTCTACTTGTGTCATATAGGGTACACCCCTTCCTGGCACTTTTACTACTGTATCTAGACTGTTAGTTGTTGCTGTTCTTCAGGAAGTAGTTATATTTCAAACACCACCCAGAAGAGAAAGTTCATGAGCTGTCTGTTGAGGATTTCATGCCCTAATTCCTCCCACCTTTACCTTGCATATAAAAAGTAGTTATTCTTAGTTCATATTTCTATAAAAGCATGTCTGCATTTCTAAGAAATACAAGCATATTGTTCCAGGGAGGCTCTATGCTGCCTTAACTAATTAAAGCTTAACTGTGGGGCAGTGCTTATACATTGCAGTCCACCAAATGTCTTATTCTATCACAATTGAGCATTAAAATGGTTGGAAGGTGGCACAGTTTACATTGATCTGCTGCTGGCATGTTTTTTTGCTAAATGAGTGCCCATCTTTCACACAAGGTATTAAGAGGGCACAAAGGATGCATGAACATGCCCTGGACTGTGACCTCTGTGGCAGTCCCGTGGTGCTCCTGGGGAAACAGCTGCCCTAAGGCTGGTTTTGCAGTGTCTTTATCCTTGCAGGGAGTAGTTTGGTGATGCATTAGCAAGAATGTTCTGGAGACACTATAGCTAAAACCATGTTATATTGTCTTGCCAGTTTTAAATGAAGGGGGTCAACACTATGTATATATAGCCTTAGAGGCCAAAGCTTGTGGTATGAATTGAGGACTTTTGAGATTGCTCATGATCCTAATGACAAACTAGACTTGAGATTTAGACTCCAGAATATGTCCCAAGTAATTTTGAACCTATTTTGCCATTTTATTCAGCTGAATTTTGCAGTTTTCAACTGCTACTGAGAATTTCAATGAAAAAATAGGCTATCGGAGTATGAATAATTGACAGACAGAGAAAAATATTGTAAACATAAAAATGCTGTTACCATTTAATAATTACTAATGCAGTCTGAGTAGGAAACTCATGCTTTCTTTTCAGGAATTTTGTAGACATAGATTTGTTCTGTACTAGGTATTTTCTGTTCTTATCTTACAAGACTTTTTTTCTAAATTTAATGTTTCAAGGAAAGAAAGAGCTCTAGAGGAAAGATAGATTGAGAAAACAGAACTTGAACTTCTGTGGTATCAGGATTTCAGCTGCATACTTCCTCTGCCTGGCTGTCCCTCCTTGCTGGGAAGACTGTGCTGTTGTCAGTGTAGCACTTCTTGAATGAAATACTAACTTGGTCTTGTCCACTTACAAAACCGAAAGATCTCCCAGCTTAAAGAGTGGTGTCTTAATCAATTTCTGACTGGGAGATTGCATTCTCCTTACTTACATTCCCTGAAATTTCAATTGGATGCAATCTTTTTCTTCACTTAGAGCCATCCTTTTTTTATGTGTTAAGTGCTTGCTCTGTTTCAACTCTGATGGAGCTGATTTTCAAGAATAGAAATTTCATCATCTACACAGACCTTTGTGCTCTTTTGAAAAAAAATCTCATATCTATTAAAGATACGCTCTCACTTGTTTACTACAACATAGTGACATTAATAAGAGAGAGACAGAACAATGATTTCACATAGTTCAATTAATCTCGAAGAAGAAATCAAATGAGTTATAGTTGCTCAGTCAATTCTTCATATAAATATTAAGATAATATAACTGTTAAATTATATTTCCTATACTTCTTCTTCTAAGATTGAAGACATAAATTCAGAAAACAAACCACAGTATTTTCCCTGTATGATTAGCTTTGCAGGACTCGATCTTCTTTTAATTTGGCTTTTTTTTTTTTTTTTTTTTCTTTTAGTACTGTACCTTAAATGAAGCAACTTTATAGGTCAGAGTTTCCTTCTGAAAGTTGTATGTGGAGGCAGCATTTGCTAACATAATGCTGTATTATAATTCATCCTTGCACCTGTCCAGTTAGCCATAGATCCATCCAAGCATACGATATAGTGTAGGAGGATTCCATTCTGCAAGATTAAATCTTCAGTTAAATGAACCTAAAGTGGCTTAGGGAGTGTATGGCAAGATACTTCATTGAGAATAAGCTGAAGAGAAGAGAGTGAGGAGGGGATGAGCATGTCTACAACCTAGACACACCTCTATGTATTTCATACTGATTTCCTTGTTATTTCTAAGTCATAGGTATATTTTTAACTTAATATATAAAATAGGAATAACCTCTGTCTATGCCGTAGAAGTACATGAGTCTATATCTCAAATGCAAAACAAGAGTCAGTCCTTCCTGCTAGACACATTCATGTCCCCTGAAGTATCAGTAGACTCAGAATTATTAGGGGTCAGGTAGCAACTTCAATACAAATAAACAGAGGACACTGTCTTCCAATTTCTCAAAAATAGGTAGAAAGATAGAGAAACTACAGGAAATTAATCAACATTAACCCCCCAAATGATGCCTCATTTTTAAATGTCTGCTCTATCTTTAACTGTCTCTCTCCAGTTACAGGGTATTGGAACTAAATGAGAAAAACCTGATGGAGTCTGTGCAGACTTTGAGATGTCTTCCATAGGGGGATAGTTTAAATGATACGGGTTCCAACATGGATTTCCTCATTGTCTCCATCTTTGAAAATACTCCAGACCTGACTGGAAAAGGTCCTAAGCAACCTGCTCCAGTTGGCTCTGCTTGGACCATGGGGTTGGACTGGTTGATCTCCAGAGGTCCTTATCAGACTCAACTCTCCTGAGATTTGGTGACCATCAGTGGTGAGAATGATGGAACTAAGGGATAAAATGGAAAGCCTTTCCTAGCTTTCATTTTGTTTTCATTTTGACAGGGTCTGTTACAGTTTGCACCAAGGTTTCCCAGTCAGACTCAATCAGAAGTTCTGGGAGAAAAGAGATGATCATATCTGAGTGAATCTAGTCAGAAATGGTCCCATAAAGAGGAGGGGACATATGAGGTGGGAGGGGGAAGAGAAAAAGTGCCAGAAAGATAGGAAGAGGGACACAAAGCGGAACTAAAGCTCAGTTTGGGGGAAGGGACCTGGTTGCTGGGTGGTGTTACACATGGCTGGTTTTCTCAAGCAAGGATTGCTACAGAAAATTTGGGAATCACTGGTCCACGATACACAGGCTTTGTTGGCTGAGTTGTACCAGAGGAAAAATACACATTGGCAAAAGGAGTCTTTTTTCTTCAACTACCTTTTTGAGTGGCATAAGCCATGCCAGCAAAGGGATTCTTACATCTATACAGAGGGTGTTGCTCGCATATCTATATCAATTAAGGGTGTGATTTTTTTCATGCTTGTGACTGAAACAGCTTTGTCAACAACACTTTATAATTTAGACCTGGCTTGAGAGCTGTCCTGGCTCTCAAGCAACTGCAGAATGTTGCGAATTTTAGAGTGAACTCATATATTGTTGGCAAAGAAATAAAAGGACACAAATGCAGCAGAGTAATTTTGAATAGATTTTTTTATTGTTATTCACAGCACACAGAGAACTTTTTTGTTTGGAAAGGTGGTGACTGAAGAAGCAAAAATAGCAGCTGTGCAGCTTCATGGCAGGACATCCACTGAAATATAGGCTTTCTTCGTAATCAAAAGCCGAAAGGTTTCTGTTATGACCATATCCTAGCTAGAATGGGCTTGTGATATAGCTGGACTGTCAGGCACTTCCATTGGAAGCTAAGTTTACACTGGTACAAAAAGCTGATAAACTGATACAACTTTCTGAACAAGATAAGTATAGAGCAGAAGTACTCCTTTGTAGGTAAAATGGCATATACGTCAGGGGAGTTGCAGCCATAGCAGTACTGGTTAGGAGAGGGAAGTGTGGTTTGCTTGCTCTTTGTCTTCTTCACAATCTTAATCAACTGCCAGGCTGGTGTATGTCTCTGTGTAATTTATTCCACCCTGAAAAAAACCCAGCTGTTTTTGTGCAAGTCTTGTCATTTATTCTTACCAGACATCCCTGTATTTTGGTCAGAGCAATAGCTTTGGCATGGCCAAAGTGATAACTCCAAGTACAGTGACATAACAGTGTTTAAAGGCTTGATTTCCCCAGAGGACAATCCTAAAATCCTACTGATATGGAGAAGAAAAACCTTCCTCCCTCCCTTCTTCTCATGCTGGCTCTGGAACTTGTTTGATGCCCCAGCAAGCTGCTTCAGCTTACTATACAGACAGCAAATGAATGCAGCAAATACCAATGCAGCATTTTCTGCCAGTTTAGTGAAATAAATTGGTTAGCTTAGAGATCAGGTGAACACTCAAGTGTCTTTGCAGAGCAAGAAGCAGCAGTGTATAGCTGAGAGCAGAAGAAAATATTGGGAAAATTCTTTTTTTTTTTTTTTTCTCAATATTAGACTGATTTAACTGTCTTGCCAAACTCCTTAATGCTGGCAAGGTCACAAAATGATTAACCAGTTCAAGAATGTCCATCCACACAGAAGTATGCATTTGTTTAGCTGATTCTGAATATCAGAGCTCAAAGGCTTGTCTGCACTTGAAAGTATTTCTCAGTGTGGCTTGACTGGCACTCTCCCATTCCTCTGAAGAGATGCAGTTTATGAGAGTCACTTGCTGAGGCAGCTCAAACCCAGTTCCAGGAAAAGGCCTTCCTTTTGATATCAGCATTACCGAGTCTGCCTTAGGCTCCTTGTTGCCACTGCCATTTTGATCAGAAAAGGCATTTTTTTTGGGCTTGTAATCAACAGAAATGCTTATCATACTGGTGAAACAGTGAAATGGAGACCAAGTTAAAAGCAGTGTACTTGGAGTTTTGCTGGATAAGAAAATAACCATTTCCTTGATCAGACAGGGAGTTGTCTTTGAGATGGGGTGCTTAGCATTTAGCAGCAGACTGGTTACTTGCAGCAACTGATGCAAGTTATTTTGTTTTTGAAAAGCTATTAGCATTTTTTTTTTTTTTTGTAAACTGATAGACCAATCTTCAGATCAGTGGATACGTTGGGATTTTTTTTAATTGCATGCATTACTTCACTGCCACCTTGTATGTTATATATGCAAAATCAAACCACCCTAAATTTTAATTTATGAAAAAAATGTGTTTGGCTAGAAGTCCAAATGGGGGTGAAAGAAACCTGAACAAAAAACACTTTGGAGAGTAAATGCTGGAAGGTTATTTCTTTTGTGAGTCACAAAAAGGTCTTTAGTAGGAAATATTCAGAGAGCTGCCTCATGGGAGGGTAATATTTGTGAATGTTGAAAATTGCACATAAAAGCCGTGTGAGGAGATGCTGAGGTCACTTGGTCTGTTCAGCCTGGACAAAATGGAGACTGAGGGGAGACCTCAGCAGTCTACAGCTTTGTCATAAGATGAAGAAGAGGGGCAGGTACTGATCTCTTCTCTGTAGTGACCAGTGACAGGACCTGAGGGAATGGCCTGAAGTTGTGTCAGGGGAGGTTTAGGGTGGATTTCAGGAAAAGGTTCTTCACCCAGGGGGTGGTTGGGCACTGGAACAGGCTCCCAGGGCAGTGGTCACAGCACCAAGCCTGACAGAGCTCAAGAAGTGTTTGGACAATACTCAGGCACACAGGGTGACTCTTGGGGATGGTGCTGTGCAGGGCCAGGAGCTGGAATCGATGATCCTTGTGGGTGTTTTCAAACTCAGGGTGTTCTGTGATTCTATGATTCCATGATTCACTGCACATCAGCAAATTTCTCCCTAACAATACAGTCCATTGCTCATTATTAGTTGCTATGTAATATTCATGCATCTAAAATCATCCAGCACAGGAGAGTTTGATCAATTTCTCTGTAACAGCAGTGACTAAATTTAGTGGATATTGTGCCTGTTATGGAGCAGAGGTTGGGATATTTCTTATCTTTACCTGAGGGGCTCTTTTAACAGTCATAAATACCATGTGCTTAGAGAATAGGAGTGACTAGTGAAAAGCTGAAGCAAACAACCCACAAGCTGAAATGGTTGGATGAACTATTCAACAAACACCTATGAAAAATAAAAGCAAAATCCATTTTCAAATTATTTGTTAATCAAAATAACCTGAATCCTTAACTGGTGTAATTTGTAGCTAACAGTTTGTAAAGCTGTAATGGGCAAAAAACACTTGAAAGGAATGAAATACCATGGCTGATTTTAATTGGCTTTTTTTTTTTTTTTTTACTATTAATGCATCCAGAAATATTAATTTGGTTCTCATTATGAGTGAATTAACTTAAAAAATATTAGGCAGTGAAACTATATATATACAGACATAAATATATATACGTATGTGTATATATATATATGTATGTAAAAAATATGTATGTGTGTGTATATATATATATGAACTTCTATTTGTTGTTTAGATACTTCCAAACCTAATGGCCCCACTAGCTGGTGCAGCAGAGTTTTATGGTACCCAGGCACTTAGAGCACCTCCCAAAGTTCCTCAGAGATAATTTATGATCACACTTCCCAAAGCCCTTTTTCCCTATCAGAGCTGGCAGATTGTCACTGATTCATAAACCAGGGCAAAACCACCCTCTGCCTGTACCTACAGCTGTGTGCATCCCAAAACAGCAGTTCCCAGGCTATAGTCAACCCGCAGGAGTTTTGCACAAGTGTGTAGCAAGAAGTCTGCAGAGAGTAGCTGAAGATTATCAACTTACTACATCTGGATGGTTACTCTGAAGGCTAGAAAGTTGAGTTCACAAGTTTGGGAAACACTAGGTAGAGACCTATTTCTCAGCTTTCCTGAAATTTGAAGAGTGCTATCGCAACCATCCAGTATGTGTATGCGTTTAAATGCTTGCATTATGAGTCTTAGAGATATACTAAAGGAGACAAAAAAATGCCCTTAATAATATCGACTGTAGGTGCCATTTAAGCAAATATTTACGTGGTTGTCTGGCAGATGAGATCTTTAGAAGTATAATTACCTGCTGGCTGTGAAAGCATAACTTTTATTGAGGTTGGGATGTTAGAATCAGAACACGCTCATTCAAGGTTTATTGAATAGTATGTGAATCACTGTATTCCATTCTTTAAGATTTGCCCTGAACCACTATTGAAGTAATAACCAAAATGGAGTAAGCCTCATTGTAAGCTGAAATTGTTTTATTTTGCACAGTCTCTTCAGTTTCATTTAAACTATGTTTGCCTGTTTGGTGTAAACCCCCACTGTCTTTCTAAGAGGAGGATGAGAATTGCAGATAAGAATATGCACACCTTTTTTTTTTTTTTTTTAACCTTCTTAGGGCTGCTGTGAAATTACAGTCGCAATATAAAGATGACAAGAAGTTCAAGACAAGATAAAGGACCCCTGTGAGATTGGACACTGAGAGGTGCACCAGACTTCCTCCTTTTGCTTGGCACTTCTCTTTTTATTCTTTGATTAAAGTCTTTTTCCTTTACTTACATCCTCCATTAAGATGTCTCAGTGTCATTTAGGGTGTTAATTGAGAGGAGGTTTAAGCTCATCAAGGCGATTATAAGTGATAGTTAAAAATTTCTATATATGGCCTATGCTGGAATCAGCACAGTAGGATGCCATTTTTCTTTTATCTAACTGACATTGGTAATAATAGATGAAATTATTACTAAATCGCAGCTGCAGAGATGATATCATGATTTTTTTGTGTAATCTTTGATGAAAAATTAATTTTTGAGAGGGATAATTTAAAATGATTTAAATAGTATTATACTGAAGTCCTTACTGGTAATTAACACCAATCTTGTCAGAAGTGAATCCACTTTTGCAGCTGTTTCTAAAGATACCTACAGTATTTGTAACTTTTCTGGGAGTGAAATTATAGTGTTTGGACTTTATTTTTACTGCATAAGGACCATTAAGAGAAAAGGATGTTAATAGAGAAGGCTTTGTTCCCCAGCAGGGCCAAAGTCTATTTCACATTTTCAGTGTTTCTCTATGTATGTATTTAATTAGCTATGCTCAGCATGTAAGCAGAGTTCAGTGTATGCAAAGTAGACTTTACATGGTATTTATATGTATGTATTCGCATGCCAGTGTACACACAGATATGTATATCTTTATGGGTTAGCTATATAAGTATACACAACTTTATTTGCGAGGGTTTTAATTGGTTGAACAGATGGCTGATCAGAAATGCTTCTTCATCTTCATCAGTGACTCGTCTTTCTTTCTTTGCATCGACTTTCATCACAGTGGCAAAAAAGTGCTCTAACGAGAAACAGCTGAAAATAGATTTTTCTTTGGTACTTTCATCATGCTTTAAATGACAGAAGTGGATTTTTTTGTCCTATATATAAAGACCTGCAGGAGAAGGTTAAAAAAGGAAATATAGTGAAATCTAAATAGAAAAATTTGAATGAGAATATGGGAGAGCCTCAGATTATTCCTCTTATCTTCATATTTTACTTTCTTCTTTTTTAAAGTACATGCTGATTTTTGACAAGATATATAGTCGTGGTTATTCACGCTAGCTACAGTACCTGCCAATCAGTTTTTCTTTTCCTCGAGTTTGGTGCAGAAAGGGGGAGGGAGGGACAGGAGTTGAAAGATGACACAATGGCTTAGAGGACTGTTACTTTAGGTATTCATTAAAAAAGGAGTTACATGGCCAGCTTCTGCTGTTTCTGCAATTTTATTATATTCAAATCAAAGTCTGACTTCTGTAGGCTTTATAAAGGAAACAATGTGCCTTATAAACAGAGTGCAGGGTTCGTGTAGGAGTGGTTCACTTACAAGCAGATTCATGGCTTGAGCTGATGTATAGATATGTGAATAATCTATCCCATTTTTAATTTGAAAGAATAAGTTACTTGCTTTTTTTTTTTTTTTTGTCGGTGTTGAAGTCTTTTGCAAACAGCTGCTTTTATTCTCTGAATTCCTGTGGATATATCACTGTTGTATCCACTTTGCAAATTGGTAAACTGAGGAATGCCTTGACTGAGGAATCTGAGAAAATCGTACAGCTAGCTGAGAGTCAAAAGCAGAAGTAGAACTTGGGGATTCTGCTCTCCTCTCCTTTTTCTCCAGAAGCAGACCAAAACCCCTGGAAAAGTATGGTTTACAAAGGAAAAATTACTCTTTGCATATTTAGCCCTGTTTGAACTGAATATGAAAGAAATACTCTGTGGTTTCAGTGTAATAACCTGACTTTTTTTTCTTAGTAGAGCCTAGTTTTCATAGGCTTTCTCCTCATAAATGGAATCAGCAATATGCCCTTGTGCCCAGTGCAGCTGTAGAAGGACCACAGTCCTTGCCAAGTGTATGGGGGGGGGGGGGGCCCAGAGGAACAAAGAAGTGGTGAAGCTTGAGGCTGCAAGCAGAGGCATTTCATCAAAAAGGGAGTAGCAATAGAGGAAGACTTAACATTCTTCAGTCCTGCTGGGATGGGTCAGTCTGATGCAGACACTTTAGAAAGGAAAGGGAAAAATATGTAAACAAGAAATTTCTGGAAGTTAAAGATGTATAGGGTGCGGTAAGTACCTCACAAGAATGATATATGGCAACTTCTAAATTCTATTATTAAAAGACTTCCTGAGGGGGAGATTGAAACTAGAATTCAAGGATAAGTATACGTGAACACCATCTGGCTCTTTAGTTTCAGTTCTTTAGACTGGGACAGTCTGGAGATAGAGAAGACATTATTAGGACTATCTCCTCACAGCTTTGATGCAGCTGCTCATGTGCTTGAAACAGCAGTCAAAAGTTGTCCTGGAATTTTCTTTTTCTCCCAGAACAATTACTGCAATATAAGGATGATGTTTGTGGGCTGGAAGGAGAAAGAAAAGATTCTGGGAATAAGAACAGCAGCTTCAGATTTTTTGAGCCCTTCTTTTCAGATTGTGACCCCTTGTTTGCAGGCTTTGAAACCCTGATAGAAATGGTGTGGGTTTGGGAGGAGGTAATCTTGGCTCAGGAGGTCTGGCAGATGGTGTTGGCAAATGGCACTGCAGGCTCCTGCAGTGTGGTGCAACACTCTGGAGGTGGGTAGGGGAGCAACGAGGTTGTGGGAAGCAGCTGGTGGCAAATACACTCAAGATGGCTCCAGTGAGCAACCCCAAACAGCCTGGTAGGGTGGAGAAAGAGCAGAGTAAAGCTCAGAGCAAATGAACCAGCACTGTGGTTGTGTCCCTCTTCAGGAGGATGTGTCTGAGGTGAAGGTTAGCAGCTGACAGAAATGTGGGTAATGCAATGCTGTCCTTCTCACCCTTACCCTTTGTGGAAAGGTTTTTCTTAACACAAGCATAAGGTCCTAAAACCCAGAAAGGCTGACCTTAAAAAATATCTATCTTCATGACTGGAGGAACTCAGTTCCCTTTTACAGTGGTGTAAGTCTACAGGCTTTCCAGTGGAGACTGTGACACATCCTTATGAACCAAGGTACTTGGGAAGTAGTCAGATGACTGAGCTGCTTTTCTTCTCTCCCCCTCTCTCTTTTTCCCTCTTTTAATATTAAAGATGATGAAAATAACCCAAGAAATTAATATCAACCTCTTCTGTCTCAAAAGAGATTAGTAGCATGGAGGAGGCAGTTCTTTCTAGTCTATTGATGCTGACAGACTTCAGTGAAAGAAATTTTTAGGTGGTACTTGGGGATAAAGCAATAGCATAAAACTAAAACAGTCAAGAAGCGTATGCTTGCATTCTGACTTGTTCAAAGCACTAAGGGAGGTAAGCAGAAGGGATCTGCAGCATTTATACATCAGGTAGCACCAGCTCGGAGCTAGACTATTATGGGTGTGAGTTTATGCAAAACACAGCCTTGCCCATGCATCTTCATCCAGAGGTGTAGTATTTTTTAGAACTGTGGACCTTTATCTGCAAAGCCTTAAAAACATGATTAACTTGGTTTTATATATATATTGCAAAAAGATTTTCTGCAACAGTGAAAACAAGCAACAAGGATGACACTAGTCTCCTAGTGCATTTCTCTAAGGCTCATGATATCTCTGGTTATTTACCTTGCCTCCCTATCTCATCGTTATTGTCTTTCACTCCATAAGTGCATCATCTTAAGAAGTGGCTATGAAGCAAGTGGCTATTAGGTATTCAGGCCAGACATGGGGAAGGCAGACAAAAAAACACTCTTGGTTGGCTGAATAGGACATCCTTGTTGCAGTCCTTGAACTGGAGTCCATGCCAAACATTCTGTGCTGTTGCTTCCAAGATGGGCAGATGGGGGTCTTATCAAATAAGACAAGATTCTCCTTCCTTGCCAGTGTCTAAGCATGCTGCCTCCATACCTATTCCAGGTGTTGATGTACGGGAGCAAGGTGACTCTCTTGCACATCACGCATAACATGCTCGGTTAAACAGAATTGAATATGAATTGTCACATCTTTTGCTGTTGGAAATCAGTGCCATGATTCTTCAGTCCATTTATAATTAGAAAGAAGGGCTATTGGTTAAAAAAGTCTTTAAAACTGAACTTCTTGAGATCATGTCTCCATATTAGGAGGGTTTGGGGTGGAGGGGGGTTTAAAGGGTGATTTAAACATAAAGAAAAAGTGAATGTGAGTATAGATAATATTTTTGATATTTTATTAAATGTAAGAAGGTTTGATAATTGTGGGTTGGGTTCCCCCCCCCCCCCTTTTTGTTCCTTCTCTTTCCTGTTATATATCTTACTCCATTTACTATGATCTATGCCTGAATCACTGGTGAAATTATGATATCATAACAGTCAAAAAGATAAAGGGAGGAATGAATCAAGGAAAGCAAAGGAGTTTTAGTGGTAATTCATGTTACATTTTGTATTTTTCTTTTGTTAACACTACTGAGATGTACTGCAGTATAGTATCATAAGCTTTTGGAGAGGGTAAGTTTAAAATCTTTCTTCTTTCCCCATCCTCTTCAGCCATGCTATGTATTTTTAAATCACTAATCACTTCAGTGATTAAATACAGGAAAACCAAACTGAAATTTAAAAATATCTCAAAAAAAAAAAAATCCCTCAAACCTCACTCAAGTAACAAGAATAAAATAAACATTTTGGCCTTCTTCATTCATCATGAAGTATATGCTTTATAAAACTAACTCCTGGTAAATTATTTGTGGGTCACCTTTAAAGAAGTTCCTGAGGTAGTAATGCATCCCCTGAAATGAAAAGACACATAGATTTTCTGTTGTTTATAAGAGACATGCTTATGCTTTAAAAATACTTTTGCAGTGGGTTTAAAGAATTATAAAGATGTTTATGTATTTTTGGAGCTACAGCACGTTCCAGTGATCTGAGCTGCAGACACACAAAAGTGCAAAAACAACCTTGAAAATGCTTTGGCAGACTTCACATGTTAATCACTGCAGAATGGCTTCAAAATTAATGAACAGAGAGCAATTGTTTCTGTATAAGTGCCTCACTCAGAGATGTAAGTGAAATAGAAATTTAGTGTAGTAGTTTTCAAGACAATGATTAATATTTACATTTATCAGCTGAAAAGCCCCAAAACGTTATAAAAAGGTAACTTTTACAAAGTAGAGTACTTGTTTCCCTGCTAATAGGCAGCACTTAGCCATCTAAAGTCAGTCTCTTTCTCTCTCCCCTTCCTTACCAGAACAATTGTAACGCTGATGGTAATGCCAAATTGGTGTATGTTTTTCTTCTTGTTATGCCATTAAGATGAATCATTTGCAGTTAGACTATATTGCTTCCTCCTTTTAAAATGTATTTTGTTGTTTCACAGTTGTACTCTACTTTTTAACATACATTTACTTTATTTGTATATTTTTTAACTTCAGACATAGTGTTAAAAATCTTAATTATTCTAAGCTGTTCAAGAAGAGAATTTAAATGCATCACAGGATAGGTAGATGTATCTGAACACTCTGCCAACTACAGTCCAAAATATTGTTCTTCATTGTTCCCTTCTACATATTCAAGAGATATTTGATCAAAATGTATAACAAACATGAAAACATATGAAAGCTTTGAATTTTCAATGAGGAAAAGAAAATATAGAAAAATAGTATGATATTGTACTATGCTTAGGGGCACTGGTTAGGGTACTTATGCTGGAGAAAATAGCAAAATGCAGAGAGTCTGACTAGTTTCTTGGAATCTTATGTTTAATATTTCTTCAGTATGGAAATCATGCAAAATTACTTGAAAATGGCTGTCAAGTGTTTGATCATAGCAGTATAGAATCCCCAAGAAGAAAAGGAAAGAAATCCCAGAAAAGTTTTGAAAAGGTTTGAATATCAAGTAACAGACTGGGCTGCTGTCTTCATACTTCTGGTGCGTTTTTAACTAGGCTACCTTGTGTTCTTTTCTTTCCTTTCCAAACCCAGTATTTAAAAGTCCCATATGGCAATAGATATTGCTGGAATAGAATGCATACTGTTCTGGAATCAATTTTATCTGAATTAACTTTCTGTATTTTAGAATGCAGATGAAATATTTTGCCTTCTCTACATTTTCTTTTGACCTGGTCCTTGTCCCCTCTCCATTCTCTTGCCTGCATCCCTCTAAATGGATGTTTATGTAATATACAGAACTTTCTCTTTAATCCTGTACAGATGTAGAAGGGGTGGGGTTGTTCTGCCCAGTGGCATATATGCTTAGACGACAGACAAAGGAGGATTGAAGGTGACATATTCTGTGTGATAACACCAGACCAGGCACATTAGGTAGGTGCTCTTCATTAATGGGACAAGGATGGGAAAGAATGTGAATAGAAAAAGCAGAATCTTGCTTGGAACTTGTTGATGCCAGAAGCATTATTTAACTTTTGAAGAATGCAGTTAATGTTTAAAGTTAATTTTCCCTTGTGATCTGAACTGATGACTCTGCCTTTTACTCACAGACCCTTATCATAGGAGTCGACTCATGCTCAAGGTCAAGGAAAAAATCTGAAAAGGGATACTGTTAGGGAATAATCCAAAAATGTGCTTGTTTTACTTCATATCCTGCTTAGCAGAGACCCCACTAGTCATGACTGACAGCTCTTTTCAACCATTAGAGATTTTGTGTCAATAGGTCAATAGATTTAATATCCTGGGGATATCCCCTTCAGATTGCTGATCAGCACCTTACAACAGCCAAAGGCCTGACCTCGGACCATTTTCAGATTTAAACTGAACCAACTGGATGTCAAACTAGGACTTTGGGAGACTAATCAGAACAGGGTGCATAGTCTGGTAGTACAGCCATGATCTGAACTGGGCAGACATTGAGTTCACCTTCTGCAATAAGACTACAGAGAAAATAAATCATATATTCTTGAACTGTTCTTTGCTGAGCAAAGGTGTTTGCAAATCTAGGCTAATATCTAAAATTGTGCCAAAGCTATGTACATTTGGAAAGCGGATTGTGGGAAACTACTTATTTGTTTCTTAATGTATTTTTAATAGTGGTTTTGATTGATATGGAACATATGCCATGTGAATACTCTCTCCTTGTACCTGGTGTCACACAGAAAGTAAATGCAATAATATTAGTGACTAATGAATCATAGAAGTCTGAAATTTCCTTCCTATCCAAAGTTATTTCAAAATATTTAAAAGGTGATAATAATTTCCAGTTTTGTTGAGAAATCTTTAGTCTAGCCAGACTTTAACTGGAATCAACACACAAGTACAGACCTCTGTCAGATTCTCTTTAGTATGATTTTTTTTTTGTTTGTTTGGGGTTGCTTTTAGGTTTGGTTTGCTTTGCTTTTGTCTTTTTTCATCCAAGGTGAGATTTGTCTTTCTAGCTTATTGTAAGCCAGCTGATGGTGATTTTGAGATTGCATTTCCACAAGTTTTAGGAAAATAAATGGAAAAGTAGAGAGGGGTTACCCACATCAGTTCCCTGCTGAGAAAGATGCATTTCTGTAGGCTAAAGTACATTATTAGTCAACTGAGAGTACACATGGATTGAGACATTACCAATGTCCCAGCTACAGTAAAGGCTTCAGACTCAGGTGGAACTCCATTAGATATAGATAATACAGTCATGAGTCAGGAAGCCATAGGCTTCATGAGTTGTATATCACATTGTTTCCTTTCCTGAGTCCAAAGGAAGGTCTTGTGCAGGGTTGCCACAAGCTCACGGGTGTGTCACTAACAGCTTGAGGCGAATTGGAGCTGTTAGAATGAGTAGCACTGTCATAGGAGGATGTTTTTTTTCCTGCTCCCAATGGATCTCCAGAGCTTCCATACACTAATTAATGATGGAGGCTGCTGTTGTGGGAAAATAATATAAAGGCCCAGATTTTGTGCTGCAGGCAAGGAGCAAGGAGTGCTAATTGGGAGGGAGGTGTGAGCAAAGATGCCACCTTGCACTGACTGATCATTAGCCAGCTTTTGTCCTTGCCATGAGTTAGAGCAATCTGAGGGTGACTGTAAATTATGTGGACTGATAGTGGCACCATAGAGCCATTATGTTGGCTGGGCCATACTGGTGTGTCGCATATACTTGCCAAAGTCTAAATTTTATCTGCTAGGGAGCAGAAGTGGAGAACATCACACTTGGGTTTTGAGAAAGGGCTAAGGACTAGTTTTGACAGGTGGGAGGAAACATTAGGTGAAAACCTAAGCCCTTTATTGGGATTTCTGCATTAACTTAAGTCTTTAAATGTTCAGATGCTTAGAAACTAAGGACTCCTTGCAGAAAGAATTGAATGGAAAAGACTCTCTCTCTGAATATATATTAGTGCTTCAACTTCTGCTACTACCAGTGGAACAGGTAGTCCATCTCCAGAACATCCCATGCAATCCATTAGGCTGCAGCTCCAGAGCAAAATCATACTTCTCAGATGATCAGTGGTAGAAAATCTCTTCTGAGTATCTACAGTGTCCTTTTGACAAGCTCCTTTATGCCCTAGTCTTCTTCCCCTTCAGCTTTCTCACAGGGGTGGCAGGATTTGACCAATATATATGAGGATTTGACCAGTATGTATGACCAATATATGTAGGTCAAAGATAACATGAAGAGGTAAAAGGCAAAAAAGGAAGAAAAAAACCCCAAAGGCCAGTCAAAGATCCGGAGTTCTCACTTTGAGTAGGATTTATGAGATCTAACAGAAATGCGAGCTGTCCTGTCAGTTTTGCATTTGATTTTTTCCCGATCATATTCTACTGCAGAGTCAGTGCAGAGACAGAGTTGTTACTGTTCCTGCACGTTATGGTACTTTGGCACTAGGCCACTCCATGCATACATGCCAAGATGCTTTTATAAAACCATTAAAAAAAGTACTAATTAGATATTTAGAGGACTGAAAATCCTGAAGATTAAAATACCAGTAAAGTAGTTATGACCACAAGTGTGTTTTACATAAGTAAGCTCATAAAGGGTTTTCTTCACTGGTGAAAGCAAAAATTATGAACCCCATGTTTCTTTCATAGTAGAACAGGTTAGACTGTTAAATGCTTTTTATGTGTGCTACTATTCCATTTTTTTCATTTATTATCCTGCAGTCATATTTAAAGGCCCCACCATCATACTTGTTACTGCAGACACAAAAATACAATCTCTACCTTAAATTGCTTGCAATCTCTTAACCTTTCAGTTTAAAAACATGTTGCAAGACACATTTTAAGGAAGCAGATAAATACTGTCAAAGATGTTGCAGAGAATGAATGTGGGCATGATCTGAAAAGTTTTATTTAAAATTGTTTGTTTTCCTGGAGGTTTCCATATACTGCAAACTTCAAAGTTCACTAGGCTTCGTAGCTGAGCAAAAGAACATGTCCAAGGTGAGGAAGCCTACTGTGTCATAAATGGCTTGGCAAAGATAAAGATGGAAGAAACATTCAAAGAGGAGCTAGGGGTCAATAAATGAAAGGAATGGGGAGCAATTTAAAAACAAAGAGAGGACAGCTGCTTATACTTTCTCACAAAATTTTGACTGAGTGCTAGAGAATATTGTGGGCACCAATAGGAAAAATAGCTTCAAAAAAGATTAGACAAAGTCATGTAGGTCGAGATGAAGTTACTGTGTCCTCTTTTTAGGATTATCAGACAAGTTGACCTGATGTAACAGCCTAAAAGGAATCTGTAAATTGCCAAATGGAAGCAGGGAGAGAAATTTAGGGAGCAACCATTCTGTTACATTTCATCCCTAAACATCTGATACCATCAATAGTCAAAGGCAGGATACACAGGCCTTTTGTCTGGTCCAGTTTAGTAGCTCTTAAACAAAAGATAAATGCAAGATGCTGATCTCAAGTATTGTTGTGGCCGATAGCCTGTGTAAATAGTGGCAATAAGGTTTGGTCCTTTTGTGCACTCTGGATGCATTTTAGAGACTCTAGTCCAAAGCTGAGGAGTGGTCTGAGAATAGAAGTGCTAACCTTTCACTGCAGCTATGAGGCGCAGCGAACAGTCCTGCCACATGACATGAGGACATAGTCATGGATCTGTGCCATCCATCCTCCCTTCCCATTTAAATATTTTCTATATCCCCACCTGCCTTCTCTGGTTCAGAGTAAATGTGGCTTCCTTCTGAAACATGACAGTGAATCCAGGGAGCTGGACAAAGCATTTCCTTGCAGCAACATTTGGCCACAGTCTGTATTAGACCAGTCTTACCCCTTTGTGTAGAATTAACGGGTCCAACAGGTCCTAGATTGGTAGTAGATCATCTCTCGGCTTTTTTGGACTGTATTTATTGTATGTTATCAACCAGCTTGTGCTTTGGTTTCAGAAGGTGATGAAAAGAAGGGCTGTTTTTCCAGCTGAGCGCAGAGCACAGCAAAGAAAGAATGGTGAGTATATTTCTGTTATGTGTCCCGATTTGCCTCTGCACTGTTTGATATTCTGACCCCACTGTTCTGTTTCCAAAACAGCTTGAGAGTCCCCTAAACAGCTGCAGAAGGTGTCATCACTGTGGGGAAAAAAAAAAGTATAATGTACATCTCAATAACCCAAATCCAGGGCATAATTTTTGTCTGGGCTGTGGTGATTCAGCTTTGCTGTATTTGCACTTCAAGTGCAAATACACTAGCAAGTGCACAGGGACACACACAGACACACATACAGGCACAGAAATGGCAGGGGGAAAGGAAGGAAAATTACATAATTCTGAGTGTAACAGAAAACAAAACAATGGGGTTGTGATATTTTACCTAGAGTGGTGTCTGATTCAGAGACTCTTTGCCTTAAATGATGTTTATCATCAATGTTATCCTGTATGGATATCTCTCTATTTTTGTTCCCTGGATTTTGTAATCCTCTTTCAGTTGGATACCTTGTTTTCTGTAGCTGCAGGGTATAATATAATAAAAGTGGTATGCATACATCTGTAAGTTGCACTTAAGCTGATATGTGCACTGTGTGTACATATACATAATATTTTTAGATAATATATAAATGTGATACATATAGCCATATATATATATATGCATACAGAAATTAATACTTTGATGTATTTAGCATCTTCAACTAATTATACCTTGCAGTCTCATGTTAATTCCCATTTGAAACATTTGGCACTATTCCTCCTAATTCATTTATATTAATGAGGGGAGGATCCTCTGAGCAATAATCAGTTAAAAATCATGACTAGCTTTGTTAATAAATACCAGATTGGTACATGATACTGTATTGGCTTGTCCTTAATTAGGAAGCACTGGAAGGAGTACCAAGAGGGAAATACTCATAAATTTTTCTTTTAAAGTCTAACTGCTCTCTTTCTGGTATTAGCATCTTTGAAACAGAGAGAAAAATGATAGCTTTGAAATTTTAATTTTTCTGCACTTAAAACAGGAAATATGTATTATATTTAATTAAGATATACATTTGATATTGAAGTTTTTCCAGCCAGGTCCGTGTAAGCAAAGTAAAATCAAGAAAAACATCAGCAACATTGCTAAGTATAAGGTAATTGAAATACTTAATTTAAATATTAGAAAACTGGAAGTTTTATGAAGCATTTGGGAAGGCTGGATGGCTCAGGGAACTAGTAATGAACTAGTGAAATCTTCATTTTTAGGTGATTGATTGCAATTGCATCTAGGAAAGGCTAGAAAGTCATTCCTGTCAGCCCATGTGCAGCAGTGGCTGTGCTATCAAAGCCAGGTCTTACCCTCAGCTGGGACTCCAGGAGTGAATGGGCATGTTAGTGAGGACAGGCATGCAATATCTGTGGAGTCTGGCTTTTCTGGAATGGTAATGGGTGAGTTTCTCATCTAGTCAATGAATTTTTCCTGAGTTTTTAATCTCAGAGTCCTTTAAAGTGGAAACTTTTTCTGGCATCACTTACAGTGATTTTTTTCCCCTCATATCTTCTGAATACTTAACATCACTGTAGGCTTGCCAAGGTGCAGTCCACTGGTGCTTGTTTATGCCAAATACTTCCAGCATATGTATGCTTATTTTATCAGTAGTCAGTATTATGAGTTATTAATACAGGAAAAGCTTAATTAGCGATGCTTATTTGAGATCTACTGAACAACAGAATGGCAAGGACTGACAGTCCTGTTCTATGCAGCGGTGGAAACTGAAGTCATCACTTCTTATCAGAATCTTTTACATATGCTAGTACTTTGAAGCCCGACAGGACTGTGCTGCTCTGAACTGCAGCAGCACTGACTCTGCTCCTGCCAGGACAGTGCTGCTGGAGAGAATATGGCAATATAAGCCTATTATTTGTGGGTCAGATGGGCTTGAATGTGACCTTACAGGGAACTGTGCTAATACTGGTTATACACTCGTTTGATCTGAAACTCTTTTCCAGTCCACCTGTTGCATACCCTTGCAGCTCTCCTTTCCTTCACCCACTTGTTCAGGTCTATACTTCCAGAAGACAAGCCCCTGCACTCTGACATTAATGGGGTGGGGGCAGTGGGAGGGTTCGTTCTGGGCAGGTATTTGGTACAGTGTTTACTCTGGCTAAGCACTTCTGATCTGGAAGGCAACACATCATCCTGTAGTAGAGGTGTCAGTTTGTGAAGTTGTGCCTCCTTTTTCCCTTCCAGCATTCATTTTTCCAGTCTGTTTATCTTGGAAACAACTTGGGACAAACATTGGTTCTTACAGCATATTCACACAGCTTCTGGCACAGTGAACTGGCGCTCCCTTTGGACCTCAAAGAATTGCTGAACAACAAAAAGTCCTGACATGGCAATAAGAGGAGAAAAACCTTGAGGGCAGTGTGTGGAGGGGGGCACCATGGGAGGCACAGCACCTTCCTGAGTGAGAAGAATGACCTCCAATGGCAAGTCCATTGAGAGGAGCAGGATGGGGACAATGTCTTCTGGGGTAGCTGTACTTAACTGGGATGGACCAAGCTCTTGGTCAGTGGCATGGGATGGCAGGCCCTGGGCACTGTGGGAATGCGTGGAGGGCAGTGATGAGAAGGCAGAATATATACAGGGAAAGTAGAGCTGTTTTGAGAAACTGGTTGTCGGATATTTAACTGCATCAAAGTTTCTCCAAATACTTCTTAGCCCCCACTACACCTTCTCATGTTATGTCTTTTCTGTTGTCTTTACTCACCCTCTATTTTCCTTTTAAGGACTTCCTATCTCTTGAATCAATAGTTTGGAAAGGCTGCTCTGTTTAGGATCAGAGAGGCCTGAGGAAATTTTTGTTGAAAGCAAAAAAACCTTTTTATAGGACTGGGTTTTGTCTCCTGATCTGACCAAGTCTGATGTCCTGCTTGTCTCTTTTTCTGGGGCTGAGACACAACTTCAGTTTTCTTTTGGGTTAGGAAGAAAGACTGGGAGAGAAGTGCCAAGGGATGAGGGCAAATAAGGATTTTTGGAGCTGGATAGTGCAGGGTAGTTGCTCCTCTGAGCACTTCCCAGCCTAAATATCTACCTGTATAATCAGTAGTGTTTATGACTAAAGAAATCAACTTCAATATAGTCCCAATTTCAAACTCTTTTTAGCAATCCTGAGCAGAAAGTCTTATTGTTTGTCAAAAAAGTGTGAGAACAAAAACAAACAACCCGGGAAATTAATTAACTTTGACTGTCTTTTAATTGCTCAAACAAATGATAAAATATTTCTAAAATAATCAAATCAAAACTGTTTTAAAAAATCACTTGACAGGATCCTTTTAAATTTACCAGTGACAGAATGATTGCAAATGTATATAAAACAGCTGCTTTCAGATGCAGGTAAGCTCCTATTGAAAAGAGATAAAATCCTAACTGTTTATGCCTGCGTTTGATGATAGTGCAGTTGAGTATTGTGTTATTTTATAATGTATTCAAGCACCTGTTTAGAGAAGGTATATTCCACTATGGTCCAAAATTAAAACAACCCCATTACTTGTCGGGGTTTCATTCATAATTCTTGTATCATGCTCTGATTAGAGTATACATTGAACCTCAGATGAGCATTACCTAAGGCACATCCAGTTAAATGCACTGTATAAACTAGGCACAAACCACAAAGCTACCTTTAACTTGCACAAAACAGCAAGTGGAAATTGATTAAAATATGCATTCTACTAATATAACGGCTGGTCTCAGTATAAAAATTAATTAATGCTAATAGTACACAATCAAAACTGCTTTTAGAAATCTTCTTAGAACATTAACTAAAATGTTCATCTTTTTAATGCATTTGACTGAACCTCTGAGACTAAAAGCTTTGCTTCCTCCATGCAAATGTGAAAAAAAATCACAGCCTGAATTTTCAAGTGGTTATTTTATAGCAACCTCCCCCAGCCATTTGCTTTTGGATTTCTTGTTAACCTGAGCCTGGTCCCAGGCCATGTGTGAGGTTGTACTATTAGCTACTACAGATTAAGGTGGCAGCCCTGGGAATCGAGGCCAATAACATATGCAGATTGAGCCACAGAGCAGAGAAGCAGATAACTAAATGAAAAAAGGGGAAAGGGTATTGTGTTCAAAGAGGCAGCACAGCAATATTCTAGGCTTTCAGCTCACAGATATTCTGAGCATAAGGAGTGAATACTTGTCAAAAAAAGAACCCCAAAACCAAAACAGTCAGCCTCCAGGGCACTCTCTTCCTCTTGGTTTGTTTGGTCGGTTTTTACATTTGGGCAAGATATTTCACTTCATTGGGATGAATATTCCTCAGCTGGTTTAATTTCCAAAATATAAAAATTTAGAAAGTCAGTTCTGTGGGCACAGCAAGGGTCTAATCCTCTGGCTCTCACAGGATCTTGTGCTGTGAGAGGTGCTTCGGTGTGGCCTCAGACTCTGAGCCTCCAAATCAGGAATTCCCTTTGGATAGTGTCAAATCTGTCTATATCATTGGTGCATATCTCCAAGAAAAAGCCTTTAATATAAGTTATGAATTATTTACTAATAGAAGTGGGTTTGATACATCTTTTTTATACATATATAAATAGATACATATACACACACACACACTGGCACACCCATAGGCATAACTACATTTATGTATGTAAACTTCTCTTTATTCACAGGTAATGAGTTGTTAACTTTCTTCTGTTTGTCTCCTCTCCTTCCTATTCCATCTGACTTTGCTCTATATTTTTCAGTTTCCCAAAATCCTCCTCAAACCTTTCTGAATTTTTGGTCTGCTTTTTCCTCATTTCCCCAGATACCTCTGCATCTTTCTATAGGTGCCTAAAACAAAAAATGTCTGGCCTTAAAAGATATGCTACCGAAACCTAAAGAAACAGCAACAGTTTATGCTGTAATATGTATTTGTCTGGGCCTTATCTGCCAAGAGCATCAATGAGAGTTCTCAAAATCTGAAACCTTGACATACATGGTTTTTCACAGTTGTAGCACCCATCAGATTTTTCCCATTTATGTTTTTAGCAATGGTGGTGATGAAATTTGATGACATCACTAAAAAACACAGACAAACAAAAAAGAGTCTTCTTTTTAATGATGCAAACATAAGCAAACTTCTCACTTTGTGGATGTATTTAGCAACCTGGGCAAACAGGAACCTTAGATTCAGTTTCCTGCTCCTACATAAGTTGGAGAAGGTTGCTTGGACTCCTCATTTGTCAGCTTCTTATCTTCAGAGGAAGGAACCACAACTTGTTTCTCCTTTGCTCCTTCGCTGTTTTGTGGAACTAATTTTGGTTAAGTTTTACATTTGTCTGGGAAAACTTAGGGAAGTGCATCTGGAATAAACCACCTTCTGTCTTCAACACCTGATCCCTTGTGCTTGTGTACTGTGTCAGCTTCACAGTGGCCAATTTGTCACCTCAGTTTTGCTTTGGGTACATATTTCATTGCCCTTTATTTTCTTTACAGGTACAGAATATTGTCTTTGTTCTCTTCTAGGCCTACAGTGACCTGGACCATCTGAGCCACAAATATCTGTCACTGCTGTCACAGAGGTGCAAAGTCATGCTCCTCTATGGAAGGATACTCTCAAGGCAATCACTGATGCTGTCTGTTCCAGGCTTTTTTCCTCTCCTTATACATTTTAATAACCAAACCATTAACATATAGAAACATTTCATCATAATCCAGGTGAGAGGTAGCTAGAATTTTTTTTTAATTTGCATTTGTTCTAAATTTCAAAGAAAATATAAAATTGCAAAATCTCGACAGATGACTTAAGGAGATATTATTAATGGGAATATTAAACAATTAAAATAAAACCTTTAATGTAATTGAACAAAGTATTCATCCACCCTGCCAAATGGAGTGAGTAGTTATAGTTTTAGAGAGGACAGATGGATATGTGTTAAGCCATCTAGCTTCCTGGGTAGCTCAAGAAATCAGTAAGCTACCTAGAAAGACATGGATAACTGGACCTGTGGGATACTCAGGGCTAAATGATCCTAAAAGGAAGACATCTTTATTTCAACAGTATTTACAGTCACTCATTAGAGAAATTGATAATCATTAAAGAATTATCTTCAAGGAGAAAATACAATTCATGGTTTCATACTTTACAGATTCTCCCTGGGGATGATGAATTATTGGTAGTCCTGAGAAAGGCTCCTTCCTTTTCATTATCTCAAAGCAGACAGAGATGATGTTGTAGGTGATGAACATGGCTAAAAAACTGGTGAAAGCCCACTGTGACAGGGTGAGCAGCAAGGGTGGCTTGAATCTATTTGAGAAGGGCTAAAACACTCACTGGCTGTTCCAACTACATTAAGCAAGATTGCTAATAAGTACCTCAGTTTAAGGTAAAACTCTCTGCTTTAACAGAAGTGCTTACCACAGCACAGGTTCAAACCTTGATCAAACTTGATCAAACATTTGATCAAGGGAAACATTGTACAATGTGGATTTTATTTGAAAGTTTTCCTTGATCATATCACAACAAATTACATAAAATCTAATATAGGAGTTGATTAACAGGAAAAATCATAGGTCCATCAAGTGTAGTAATTATCTTGTAGAAATAGCTTGCAATGGATGCTTAAAGAATGTATTTGATTTCTTCTGAAATTCTGACTCTCCCCTAGTACAGTATTCCAGTTTCTGGTAATAGGATGTGCAAAGGGATTCTGAGATGAATGGGACATCTGATGTCTCAAGAGGTTTTTCTTTCATGGTTTCCAACTGTTGTCTGAAACTATTTGTACTAGTAGCATCCAAAACATATTCTGCAAGGACTTCTACTGTTATATCTAAAGATACTTCCCTTAGTTTGTTTTAAATGGGGTATTTGATATTTCACTTTGGACAGGTAATCCAAATTACATTATTGTCTTTTTTTAAAATATAATTATAATATCTAGGATAAGACCTTTGATTAGTTATCTTTACTTCAGGGCTTTTCCTTTGTATAGATTTGCATTTAATGTCACTTGCCCTTTCATCACTCAGCTACTCGACATTGTGTTCTTCTCATCTAAACTTAGCACTCTGAGTACCAAATACCTGGACTGAGCTAGTTCTACCCTCAGACAGGCATCTAAGAGAAACAGAATCAATCATTGGCTGGAAACACTCTTGTTTCACGCAGTGTTTTATAGCATCTCCATTAATTCATTTCTCTATAAGCCTCCTAAATCTGGGTTTCTTTTTTTGATATTTCCAACAAATTTACCCAGTAGAGAAATTAAGAGTATTGCTCTATGGTTTCCTGGGTCTCCCTCCTCACTACAAAATGCTTGAAATAATTTCTATTGTGTTTCTCACCTCCACTCTTTCGGTACTGAGGTCAATTTAAGCACTAGGTTACACACCACAGTGAGTAGTTTGGCAATTTCATATTTGAGTTCCTTTAGAGCACTTGCATGATCTGGTCCTGATGATTTGTCACTATTCATTGTATAGATTTGTTCTTAAACCTCTTCTACAGACACATCAATTTAAGAGTGTACCTTAGATTTGTCCCTCCATAAAGAGTAGTTCCAGGGTTGAAACCTCTCAAAGCTTCTCTGCAACAAGCATGGATGCAAAGAATTCATTTAGCATTTCTAACATGGACTGTTCTTCTTACAGCTGCAGGCCTGGTTGACTCCCTGGCAGGATTCCTGCTTCTGAAGTATTTGAAAAAAAAAAAAAAAAAAAAAAATTATGTCTTTAGTGTGCTATTGTCCAAAATTTCCTATCGCTTGCATTCATTTTGTGTTCAGGCTGCTACAGGTTATACTCTTTTCTGTTATCCTTTGTCAGAAAATATTGCACGTGACACACCAAATAAAGGAAGCAAACAGGTAGGATTTTGGGGACAGGGCAAGAGCTACAGTGACAAAAATACAAGACTTACCTATACTTAAACAATCAAGAACACCACCAAACATCATCCCTTGCCTACAGATATTGTGAAAAGGGTGAATTCTACTAAAGTGAGAATGATAGCTAATATTTTACAATTCCACTAAGGATCTTGAGGGAAAAAAGTTAATTTCCAATTTAAATATTTTTATCAGATTTGAGGAAAATTGCCTGATATTTCTGATGTCCACACTTTGGGGAAAGACCCCAACAAAGAGCAGTACAAATTTTTTGTTTCATTTTAACCATAAAGTGGTTTCAGCCCGAAGAGTTATTGCAATGAGCTTCATAATAGAATTAGTAGAAAAGTTTTATTGGTTGGCTTCAAATATTTGCATCCAGCTTTCAGTTCAAATTTACAGTTCCATTTGTATGTTCCCCCTTTCAGTTCATTGTCATCCTAGATTTTCAAGAAGTCTTCATTAATGTCGGCATCTTTTTGTTCTCCCTTTCTTTCTGTATTTTGTTTGGAGAAACAGAAAATAGCTGAGTGTAAGTGTAACTTTCTCCTTTCTTATTTGAATTCCACCAACTGGGCAAGAACATCCATAACTGGAAGGACTTCTGCTCATAATGCTGTTGTGTATTTGCTAATGCAATGACTTAAAGATTGCAGAAATAGTGCAAAATATATATATATATATATGAAATTGAGAGGATGGTTGAGGAAAAGCTAACTATGGGTTGCCTACAGATAGATCTTGTTGGCAGTCGATATTTAGGAGCAGGCTAGAAATTTGGAAGAGAAAGAGAACACAAAATGAAGTAGCTGGAAACAGATGTTTTCCAGCAGCTTTCTGCATATGCTGCTCACAGAACTCATTGTGATTCCAGTACAAGGACAAAGACTCAGGACAAAACAGTAAGGCACACAGATAAATCTTACCCTACTTTTCCCCATGGTCACTGAAAATTAAAAAAAAAAAAAAAAGCAAGTAATCTGAACCATAAGCTTCTGAGGTGGTCCACATCATCAACACCAACTGTGGATGAATGCAGGAAGAATGCTTCTCTACTCACCTGGAAATGTGGGTGCTTTTTGACATGGAAAACCAGACCTTTTTCAGTTTAGTGCTTCCAGTATATTTAAACAATTAAAACACTAGATTTCATACCCGAAAGCATATACTCTTGATTTTATTACTTTATTTTGCTTGAGAAAGCAATTGACCTGTTGGAAAAGCAGATAAAGTGTGCAGTATATTGTTGTTATTGGCCCTATTCTGTCTAGAGAACACTTTATTTTTAATTTTACTGAATATGTTTCCATATAACATAGAGTGTTGCTTGTGCTGCAGTGTACAATGTCTCAGCCCATATCCTTATAGGTCTCATAGTCTCATAGTCAGGAGTAACAAATTTGTGGATTCTATACCATAATATTATTTGCTTTAATGTTTAATCTCAGACACGGCGAGCTGTTTACAAGCATCTTAACTTGGCATTCTACAGATAGCTGTTTCTCCTGCTTACAAACAAGTTACATTAATGTAATGATTCTGCAATTACATAAAAAGATTACCAGACCACTTGAAAATCCCCTACTAGCATTCCCATTTATATTAGCATACTGTTCTCAATTAGAGTAATATACGTCTGATGATTCACTTTACTGCAAAACTTAATTTGGATTTCTTGTTAATCCACATTGTATCAGTGTTTAACACCAAATATAAATAAATGCCACTGATTTTTTTTTTTTGCCAGAAACAAAAAATAAAGTTAATCGGACTGTTTTGTAGAACAATTTTTATGTACCAAAGTTTATTATTTGATTGCTGCAAAATAGCCCACCTTCAGTAGGCACAGCACATCTGGTTTATTTTCTGAGAGGGAATAAATAAATTTCTGAGTTGATGGGTAACAGTGATGGTGACAGAGACATCAGTGGCATCCAGACAGTGATTGTCTCACTGCAGAGGAGAAAGTAAAGAACAGAAGAAAGTAAAGGTGCCCACATTTGCAGAAAGTTTTCTTTTCAAGGTGACCATTAGCTTTCACTGAGGATAAGCTTTTCATCTGCCTTCATCTGCAAAGCCAAGTTATTATAATGGAAGCCACCAACAGGCTAAGGAGGGAAGGAATTTGAAAGTTTGGTAGAAATGTATGTTAAAAATCTGTTTAAGACAATATGAAAAACTGCTCACGTACATACAAATAGGTGAAAATTCTTTTTCAGCTTTATTTACCTGAGAATGAATTTCAGTTTGAAGAGGCCTTTATGTCGTTTCAGGGAAAGCACCTAAGATATAAGCAATTTTCAACAAGAGTACTACACATTTGTCTTTATAACAATTTGTATGTAACAGCTTTTATGCAAATGATGCTAAAGTGGCACCTTTTTTCTAAATTGGACATTTTTATGGTTATAATTTTCTTCTGTAATAACAGCAAAAAAATGGTTGTCCCAGTGGAGTTGAGCATTTCATCTCTAGTGCTGTTTTGTGAAGTTGGAATGACAAGTTTCTTTCATTTGCGCAAAGAATGACAAAAAGAAGTATTTTTTGTCATTCTTGTCTGACTGGGTTGAGGCAGTTACACTTAGAAGCAGCACCAGTCCCCTGACACCAACCTTTTCTCTGCCATCAAGAATGGTATCATAAAGTCATAATAAAACTTAAAGGAACTAAAAAATATTGCTTTCTCTCTGTTTCTGCTCTTTGAAAGACATAAATCACTTTGTTAGTTTAAGTAGTTGCTGCTTTGGTGTGGTCTTTGGCATTGATTCACACTCATTCTCCAGAGGTCAGACAGGTGACTTTTACAGACCATAGTTTTGGATTTAATTAACTATGATATGAGAGAATTTATGTATTTCATGCAAACATTCCAAGGCATTAGTATAATAAACCAAGTAACATAGGCAGGTTCTTGTTGCTTAATTGACTATTCAGTTCTGCAACAGTGATATGAGAAATTCTGGGTCTTTAACAACGATTAAATTCTATCCCAGCTACTAATTAATTAGTGATCTGCAACCAGGAAACTTTATGATGGATGATTTTACCCCCATAAAGTGATAAATTGGTAGACTTTGAGATGTACAATAAGGTTAACAAAATCAAATTGAAATCTGATACTTCATCTCATAAAGTAAAATATCATAAAATATAATTAAATGTACTATTTAGTAAAAAATCCACAAATGTTTATTTGAATGTGAACAGCCAATAAATACTGAAGCCCCTTGTGTGTCTCTCTCTAAACTATGTAGGTAATATCTATACAACTTCTATATACAAACTATAAATTCAAAGTCTATTTTTAACCAATCTTCTGTTAGTACTGATTTTTATTTCTGCTACTCAAACATTCCCAGTAGTGATCCTTGGCGTTCTGCAGGCCTAGTGTGCTGTGTTTGCTGGGACAGAGTTAATTTTCTCCACAGCAGCTAGCATGGGGCTATATTTTAGACTTGTACTGAAAACAGGGATTATAGTACCAAAATGTTTGTGTTATTGCTGAGCACTACCTACACATCATCAATGCCTTTTTACAACATCAGTGCCTTTTCTGCTCCAGATCCCACCCCACCAGTGAGTGGGACGCCATGTGCAAGGAGCTGGAATGGGACACAGATGGGACAGATAACCCCAACTTACCACAAAGGTGCCACATGACATGATGCTCAGCACATAAAGCTGGGGAAAGAAGAAGGAAGGAGGGGGGTCATTGGACCGACTGCGTTTGTCTTCCCAAGCCACAGCTATGTGTAATGGAGCTCAGGTTTCCCAGTGATGGCTGAGCACCTTCCTGCCCATGGGAAGTGGTGAACGAACCTCAGTCTGTCTGTATATCCAGGGTTACTCCATCCCAGGTGCAGAATCTGTCACTTGTCTTTGTTAAAAGTTGGTGACTGCCCAGTCCTCTAATTTGTCAAGGCCTCTCTGCCTTCAAGGGAGTCAACAGCTCCTTGCAGTTTTGCATAATTAACTAACTCATTTATGTACCTTTGAGTCCTGTGTCCAAGTTGTTTATGAAGAAGTTGAAGAGAATTGGCCCTAAAATGGAGCTCTGCGGAACCCCACTGGTGACCCATTGCCAGCCTGAAGTTACCCCATTCACACTTGGGACATGTCGTAGAGCTAACCTTTATTATTGTAGTAATGAACTGAAAGGTTAACTTCAGCCCTTCTTTTTTTTTCAGAGCACTTATAGCCTAGACTGGTTTTCCGTAGAAATATAAGTGTTCTCTCTCTGCTCAACAGTTTCTGTCTTTGAAGTTCCTGTGTTTTGCATTGTACCTTCCATTTCAGCTATACAGTATCTATACATATAATTGCTGAACTGCCAGAGGAAAGAATGACTTGAGATATCCTAGAATTTCAGCCAAGGCAAAGCTTCAAAGCAATTAAAGCCATAACTGTGTGTGCAAAAGGAATTTCCTGAAAATAATGACTGGAGGAGGAGTTGATTATATTGATAACTATATTAGAATGTTAACACTGAAATTTTGCTTCTAAATCCCCAGAATAAAACTCAGTTCAGTTACTAACATTCCTATAAAGACATACTGGCAACCTGCATCCTCCTATCCCTGAAAAATTAAAAAAAAATCAGTGGATACAGCTGAGTAGGTAAAATGTTTTGTATGCTTGGGGCACTCCCACAGAAACCACATTTTTTATTTAATCATTTGGATTACTTAAATAATTTCACAGTATGCCATCTAATTTATAAATATCTGCTTATGAAGAAACACTTCTGGTATTATGTAGGGGAGGGAGTGGGTTAATACATTATTTACATTTTAGAAGCAGAAATATCTTTTTCTCGGCATAATATTAATTAATAAATACTTCATACATTTAATAGCGCCTTTCATCCAAAGACCTCAAAGCATCTCCAGATTTTTAAGATTGGGCAAGCTGAAGCAGATAACTACTAGGCAGCCCTTCCAAGGTCACTCTGTATGTTCCTGGTGGAGCTAGCAACGGATACTCTAGTGTGTTGACTAAGAATCCTGAAACCAACCCCTCTGGCCCACTGCACGGCATGAGCAAATCTATGTACACTAATAGATTATTAATGTTTTGACAATCTAATGGTTTACTTAGTTTGACATACCTTTAGGGCTTTATAATTAAGGAAATATGTGTTAACATTGGTATTAAAATACTTTTTTGTCAAATATTCAGTGGAATCAAGTTAACAGAGGCTTGCCTTACTGTCCCTGAAAACTAGTGAGGGAAATACCTCATATGGGATGTGGAATAAAAGGGCTGATTTCACATAAAAAGATTTTTTTTTTTAACTCTTCTAAAAGCAATGTTAAAAAGAGCTTAAAGCATATATTGAGCATCACTCAACAAGCCAAGCTTTAAAAATTATAATTTTAAATTTATTTTTAAAGTCCAAATCACCTCAGGCCTAATTGGCATCTGCACCATGGCCTCTTTGCACTTTTCTGATAACATAAAATAACCTGAAAGTGCGGATGTATGTTAATATACTCTTCTGTGATGGTCTAAGGAGATTTAGAGTCTGATAAAAATGTATTTCTTCAATGTTGCCTTCTATATTTGCTATTAATTTAGCTTAATAGGAAAAGTAAAGTTTTAAAAATCAGAGTTCTTCTGATAGTGTTTTTAGTTTCATACACTGTATTTCCATCTGACTGAAAGACCTTTTGGTGCAACCTCTGCTAACTGGAATGATCACTGCATCATGAATAATCAAATGAGAGTAGCCAACTGTGTCCAGGTCCAATTGTCTTCTTATTGTCTACAGAAAAAGCATCCTTTGGTTTTAGACTAATTTATAGTCCACTACCATAATCCCTGATAGTCTATCACCAGAAAACCACCCAAATTCCTCCTTTTTTTTTTTTCTTAAAATATTAAATGTTCTTTATTCATTCTTGTTTATCTGCTTACTGTCTGAAGCATGCATGACAGTTCACTATCCCTGTCATCCTGGTGTGTTTTGTGCTTCGTTAATTATAAAAATCACATGGTGATTACAAAGCCTTCATGTGCAAATCAGAAAACATGATGCACACAGTTACACATAGACATTTACCACAGTCATCAGTAACTGCAGGATCTCAGGAAGAATGCTCACAATTCCCTTTACAACATTATTTCTCAAAAGCATTCATTTCTTAGAGCAAGGTAATGGACTGAAGGAGGCGCAGATCCTCAACTCCCTAACCTTGGTGTATATTAGGAACAGCTCCTCTGAGATCAGTGCAGTTGCTCTGAATAAGCAGTAGAGATCAGAGTCTGGCTCAGGAACTTTGCATATTCACTATTAAACTTGGAAAAGGGAACCCCTGTCTGTCTCAATTTCCCAAGTGCTATCTGTCTGTTACAAGGCACACACACATTAATTGTGTGTTTTAAAACTTTGTTTGGTTGAACTTGTCATCCTAGGCTAAAATTGTGTGACCTAACTTGTAGTAGCTTTTGCAGTGAAGGTATCATTTACTGTTGAGTATATTTTACTGTGCTGTTATAGATCTTTTCACTCAACCAGCTGTCTAACATGTTGAATAGTCTTTCATCTTGTCAAACACTTCCATTCCCCTTTCTACAGCTTTCTCAGCCAGCATGTACACACCTAATCAATCTAATGCCACTGTCTCCAGACTTTAAAACCAAGAAGCACTGCCCAAACTACTTTTTTAAAGAGACAGTCATCCTTTTCTGGTAAATTCATCATCAAGAGGACAGATAAATTGTTAAATGAGAAGAAACACATCTCTGAAACTGTTACTCTAGGTCCAGCCTCAGAGCTCAGGTTCACTCACTGAATCTGTCATTCAGTAAAGGCTGTTGGGGGCTTCCCTTCACACTGATCATGTATATGTTAATGTAATTTAATTTAATAAACATCTTACACATGGAACTGAGTTTAAATCCTCTTGCTTTTGCTTACTTATACTTTTTTTTTCCATTTTTAGACAAACAAGATTAGTCTGTCTCAATCTGTTCAATGCCATTTTTTTTTTTTTTTTTCCTTTTCCTTATCCTTCATCAATGGGAACTCCATTAGTAGATTGATATTTACATCATACAGGAGGCAGGTTAAAAAAAAAAATCCATTGGCATTACTTTCAGGTGGCCCCTGCTATGTGGTATAGTATATACCTTACATAGTATGGAGTATTCATTACGGCTGTTTTTATTTTTATTACTTTTATTTTTATTAGATATATTACCTCCTGAGACTGTATGAAGTGAACCATGTCACTGGGTGAGATTACTACTCAGTTAATAGCAGTTCTGAAATCAGTCAATTGGGAACAGGCTATGTTGCAAGAACCTCTAAAATGTGGATATATGCGGTGGGGGACAGGGTAGCTTTCCAAAGGGGAGGGTTTTTCTTCTGTTGATGGATTCTCTTGTGGAACATTTTTCACTTGCATGCTCATTTCTATATGTACTTTTAGTTAAAACAGATAACAACAGCTGAAACAAACACGTTTATAGCCGGCAGGTACACTTGAAATAGAGGCCTGAACAAACAGGTAGAGGTGGGTGCTTTGTATTTTCAGTCTGATTTTGAATTACTAAGGATGGAGGGAGGTAAAGACACTTCAACCCTTAAGCCCCTTTGACATTCACGAAGTGCTAAAAGTCAGCTGGGGTCTCTGCTCTGACAAATTTGCATCTCTTTGAATATGACGCTTGAAAAGCCAAGCCGCTAGATTAAATTTTGCCATGGAGAAAATGAGAAAGGCTTCCATCTCCCAGGTCTACTGGGAGGATCTTTATGGTTGATTTACTTTTTTTAAATAAATGTTTCTTTATGTGTTTTCTCTAGTTTGTGTCCAGCCTTCCTCTATCATGCATGCTGTAACTTCTGCCAGTTATATCAGCCCACAGTAAGTCAAGCTGGGCAGAGCACAAGGTGAAAGAATATTTCAATCTAAACTGCATACCCATTCTGTGTTTTCTGATTAAAATTTGCAAGCAAATCTTGGAATAAACTATATCTGACATGACTTCTAAAATAATTTACACAGTTTATAAACCATGGGCTAAATCCTGCAAACCCTCCCTATGCCATTTGTATGCAGAAGGGCTTCAGGTTTGCAGGAGCGGGCCCTGCTATGTAGCTGAAACCTTACTGTAGAGGACAACAGGCAGAATAATGGTTATAGTGAAGCTACAAAAATAATAAACTGATTGCCCATTGAATAAAATTCACTAAAGTATGAATTATCTAATGAGCTGCTGCTGTGCTTCAGTCTGACTTATCCTGCATTAAGTTAAAAATTACACCACAGACTCCTGTGGACCCGCCACGGGGGGGGGGGGGTGAGGGCTAGTTTGGCACTCATTTAGGTGTAGAATTGTTTCAGCTAATGACAAATAAAAAGATGTTTGTAAGGCAAATGTTTCAAAGTTTATAGAAGCTTATAATATGGACTCTATTTATTTGCTAATTATTTATGGCAACTCCTGAATTTATAACGATGTCAGGAAAAAACTTTTCACAGATGTTGAATGTAAACATTGTTTTAATGTTCATTGATGAAATCCCAAGTACACTGCTGTTATCCTTGCATTATTAAATAAGTCTAGTGCTTGAAATCATACTAGATTTTACAACAAAATTTAATACCTCTCCCTTATATCTACATTTGCTACTACAGGATACTCATTATTTTTGGAATTTCTAAAGCAGAATAAACATTTTTTTTTTGTGAGCCAAGAGATGACTCCCTCAATGCTGTACTTTACTTTGTCTTTGTTTCCTCAGTGTATGTGAAATGTGTATATAATAGTATCCTACTCAGAGCCAGTAGGAGATATTGTGTGTGAAGGGTTTTTTTTTCCTCTACACAAAAATTGTTTGCAAGTTCTGTGCACAGCAAAAGCTATGAAAAATCACATATAGCTAGTTTTCCCTTTTTATTTTTATTTCCTTGCTGAGTTCTTCTAATTTTCTGGCAGATCACATTACATTAGAATGAAATGTGGTCTGTAGTTAGGACTTAGCAATGCATCCTGCAGCTTTAACTCAGTCACTTGGGTTCCAGTTTAGCCCAACATGTGTCTCTTGAAATAACTCAGGAGAACAGATTGATGATATACTTAGCTGAGGAATAACAGCATTGGAGACTGCCACTACTAAACAATTCAGTTATTAAAGGTATCTAAGCATCTGAAGAAAAAAATCCAACTTTCTGGAAAAAAAAAAGGAAAATATTTAGGAACCCAACAAAGCTTCTGTTGATATTGATGGGAACAGTGAGATATACAGAGCATTTTTTAAAGGACTAAAACTGGACTTGAAAGTCCAGTTACTGCAAATTGATCCTGGGGATCTTAACGTCAAGAATCTTACTATCATTGCAGGGTCTCATTCAGGTCTGTTTTCTTCAGATGTCACTACTGTGGTATTTTAGTTCAGATACAGACATATTCTCTCTTTAGAGAAGGCAATCATTTCCAGTAACTAAGTGGTTTGAAGCTTTTATATAACATTCGCTTACGCACCCAAATGTTCTCACACCTTTCAGTGTCTATTACTTTTGCTAGTTGTGTCTTCCCCTCTCAAATCCACCTGTTCTCCCAGCAGTCTCAAACCAGCGCCTGCCCTTGCTCACTCTGTTGCTCTGCACATTGAACCTGCCTATTCATTCATGCCATTCCCTGCTTTCAAAGACTGCCCTTATATGTGACATTTTGCTCCTGGTTGGAGACTGCAATCACCTCCAGGACTGTAGCGTACGAGTAGCAGTGGGACCTGCCAAATGCATCCTTGCTGAAGGAAGAAAGGTGCATCAGTCCCACTCAGGTATGCAGCTTCACAGAGCAGGCATGGTTTGGGTTGCAGCAAACCCCTTGCCCAAGCCCCAGTCCAGCTATTGTGGGGTGGTGACTCAATATAGCCTAGCAGATTGAGCACAGCCTAGATATTTTTGTTCTGAATTAGGTCCCTAGCTCCCTTCAAGTCCACTTCCCAGCTAGGATAATGACTTAGATGCCTTTTTCCAGAGAAAGAAAAAAGTGAGTGATCTGGAAGTCTCTGGGAAAAGCACTTCAAGACCTCATTTGAGTACACCCTTATGCAATGGATAGGAGTTTCTCACTTACAAATGCATCACCAAAGCAGTAGAAGTCAGTTTATTATTTAACCAGTTCAGGCTGAGTGGAGACTGGACAGTATTGGCACTCCATTGATTGTAAGTAAGAGTCAAGCAATTAATGAACAGAGTTTTCAACAACAGTCTTGAGGAGAGAGTGCAATGAGCCCAAATAGGTATGACTGAGGAGGTGTTGACAGAATTCAGAATAAGCCTGAAGACAAGGGCAATGAAAAGCAGGACATTCCCTTAACTGATTGCCAATGTCCACACATCACAAGTATTTTTAAATGCATGTGGATTAAACTTAACCTTTTGATCTGGGCCGACAAAGTAGTTTTCAACACTTATATGCTGCTTATCACCAGTAGAACATTTTACAGAGGAAGGCAAATGTCTCAAAAGACTCCTAGGAATTTCTGTGAGTGGTCATAAGTCATACAAAGAGGGTAAAGAAATATCTCTGATAGCCAGAGTCTGGAGGAACTACACAGATGTGTCTAGGAAAGGCCACTTTTGTGTCAATCGTAGCACAGAGCTCTGGTCAGAAATGGTCAGGCTTGGTGCTAAACTAGTAGAGTGGCACGTATACAGATGTCCAGGGTGGAGAAGTCTGGCTTGGAAACAGATCTGCAATGCACTTTGCTTTGAGGGGATCTGCTAAATTCTAAAGCTTATGGATTTACTTGGAATATTTTCATACTTACAGCTCTAGGCATCTTTCTTTATTTTAATGAAACCAGAGACAATCGAAAATCCACTTGATTCCAGGACTTCAACATACAGGAAATTCTCCTTTTTCCTGCAAGAATATATTCTAAAGGGACACACACATTTAGGACACATTTCATCCACCCTCTGACAGTTATACAGCTGTCTCTCCTTATCCAAGACTCTTTAAAAGATTAATTTCTTCTATAATCCCTACAGCACAGGTCAAAAAGAATAATAAAAACCCATAAGTAAATAATTAATAAAATAATAAATTTGTAATCCAATTAAACAACAACAACAACAACAAAAATCCCTCCAGATGCTCTTCGTGCTTGAGCTCTTAACCATGTTATATATTTGCTGCATTTGTCCTTCAGATGGCATGTTCTTTGGAGTACTGGCTTAATTTCTGATTCATTCAGCTAAGGGTACGTGGTCATTGTGCAGCAAAAAGAACACATAATAATACACAGATTAGCGATGGGTGCAGATACACACTCAAATCACTACAACTCTGAAGGCATACATGGTTGCTCACACATTTAAAATCACACATGTAAACAAATGAGGATAGACACATGCACATGTAATGCTCTCTTCATAGCACCCATCTCAGGGTTATGCAAATTGATCATGTGCATGTGTGTGTGTGTGAGGTACAACAAATACCCACAACTATAAATTAACTCTTTCCAAATAGTAAAAATCTTGCTATTAACACGACATGTTTAAATCCAAATGGACAAGTTTATGTTCCCTTCTCCCCCTTTCTTCCTCTTTCTCACTCCCTCACTCTGCCTCTCCCTCTCTCTCTCTCACTTTACCTTCCCAACGGCACTATTTTATTTCAGAAGAAAACTTATGAAAATTGTTGAAACACACACTACAAAGCATTTGCTTTTTTTTCCTCTCTTTTTTTTTTTTATTTCAGCAGATAGCCCCTAAAAAAGGCAGGGATGTCAAAGGCTTCGAGTCCCCCCTTTGACATTCACGCAGTGCTGAGAGTCAGCCGGGGTCTCAGCTCTGACAAATTTGCATCTCTTTGAATGTGACGCTTGAAAAAAGCCGGAGCTGCTAGATTAAATTTTTTTTTTTTCCATCGAGAAAATGAGAAAAGCCTCTATCTCTCCGCCGAGTCTACTGGGAAGATCTTTATTCTGATTCTTGTTAGAATTGTTTATCACCCTGACAGACCAGACTCGGACGAGATAAAGGCGCTGCTCCATCACGGGGCCTGACAGTGGTAGGACATGCAGAGAAATGAAAGGAGCAGGGGAAAATATTATTAATAGATGCCGACTTGATTTGCCTCTATGGCACGTCAAGGAAGGAAGGGAGGGGGGAGCCACGGCTTGATTGCAAGCCTATGAAGTTCTGTCCAAAAAAGAAGCTATTTTTCATTAAGTGATAGAAGGGCTTTTTTCATGTTCTTTCCTGAGGAGCTGATAACTTATGCAGTTTATTCTAACCCTGCTGATTTCTGTCAGGGAAAGAAAACTCCTGAAAGATGGCTCCAGCTCGTCCTTTTCAGAGAAGGAGGCTGTCTTGTCAAAAATGGTAGCAAGGCATTAAAGCCCTGGCCTTGACTCCTGCAAGGTCCCTTGGATGTGATTGGGTGTGCATATGTCTGTGACCATGGGGGGTGGGGAAGGAGGGTGTTATTATGTACCCACCATGGCCCTCTGAGGGGAAAAAATAAAAATATATATGCAGAGCAGTGCTTGCACATATGCATGTGGACACACACACCACATACACAGAGGCTTTGTGCATTTGAGCGTACATGCAAAAGCACTTGTTTTGCTGCCTAATTACTCTGCAGTTAGTAAAGATTTGTCTGCTATGAGCATGTGCTTATTTGAGAATTGGGTGTAAAGTTAGAGCAGCTTCATTCAAAATGAACGTTAAAAAATAACCAGCTCCCTGCTACCTCCTGTATGTCAGGTCTCACACAGAAACATGCCTGGCAATGTGAGCCCAAGAGCTCCTGCAGTGATGCTGACTGTACTGTGACTGTCTTGTTTTCTGGGGCAAAATTGCCTCTACATGATCATTATTTCTCTTAGATTAGATTTTTTTGGATAGGGAAAGTAGGAGTGAGCAATATTCTTTGCATGCATCATGACTGTGCTGTTGTTGTTCTTGGATCCTTCACATTTGCAGCCCTAACCATTTGGGCCATTTGCTCCAATCACAGTGTTTCATGAACACAGTTCCTTTTCTGTAATTAACTTGTTTGTTTCCAGAAAGGATTGTGTTTGATCTCTATCCTAACTGAAGTTTGAATTTGGTATAAATTAACTACTGGAGAAATGCTTGCCTTAGGGCAATAGAATAGGTCTGGTTCTGTGAACCTGCTCTTGACGGTTGCTTCCTGATGGATCCATCCTACAGCATGTTGAGCATCTTGAGAGGAGCTGTGAATGACACTGAGATCTCTCTGCTTTCAGTTAAAAGAGTTTAGCAGCTCAAGGGAATTACTCAGCACTTTGCCACTGGAAAGGCTAGAGAATTTTTTTCTGGAAAACTCATGGACAGCCTCAGTGCTAGGCAGTTCACTTTCTCTTTATTCTTCAGATTTTTCTAAAGAGTTGTTTTTTCTAGTAAGACCAATAAGTGCTTTTAAAATGCCAGATCTTTTTCCATTCAGGTGTCATTAAAAGAGGAATTAATGATGGAATTATTTCAATACACTTTAAGAAGACCTGTGCTGTCTATCTTGCTAACTCTACCAAGTGTCTCCTGTACAATCAGTGGTAGTCAAGTCAGTTACTGATCCATTTTCAAATTCAGATGTAGATGATAAAGGATGACTGCTTGGGAAAGTCCAACACGAAAATTAGGGACTGTACAGAGGCTTAGTTAAGCTATTGCCCACTTTGAGGTTGAGAATGATTTTTACTACCTTCTGTTTCAAGGATTTTCCTCACCTCTCCTGAACACTACGCTGTAGCTTTCCTATTAAGTATCCTAACCCTGCCATAGGTACAGCATCCTGATGTACCTGGCAGGAGGATTATGGACTGCTGTGTGCTAATGTATGTGGCATAGTCATCTTTGTGCTGATATGAGACTGGGTTTGAAAACCCAGTTATCCAGATGTCTATTCCTTACCACGTTGTGTCAGAATCCTCCTGCAAATCAGTTCATATAAGGACATGTTAAACTAGTTCTGAATGTTAGTCAAGTTACTGTGGCATAATAGCAGAGATTAAATCATAGAATCATAGAATTACTAGAATACTTTGGTTTGGAATGAACCTCAAAGGTCATCGAGGTCCAACCCTCCTGCCATGGGCAGGGACACCTTCCACTAGACCAGGCTGATCAAAGCTCCATCCTGGCTTTGGGAGAGCACCGTCTTTTCTCAGATCAGACTCATGGCAAATGGTGGAGATCTGCAAGCCGGGAAGGGGAATGCAGCTCTTGAGTGTTGAGGATCTTACATGCAAAGACACTGAAAATCTTCATCTCATGACCTTTCTACATTTTCTATGTTGTTTATTTAGTGGTCTGATATTTGTGAAACCCCAGGAATCTTGTGCATAATTAGTTCTGACTTCAGAGGTTACACAAACATTTAGAGAAATCCTATGTTGTCTCTGTATGAGGAGTCTTCTGGTAAAACATAAAGAACAATTACAATAGCTCTGTTTTGAAAAGTTCACTCATTTTTTTTCTCTCCCTCCTCTCAGGCTCAGTTTAAAGGCACAGAAAGTCACAAAATTAATTTCTGGGCATAGAGCAGCGATAGGGAATACACATCATAAAGTCACCCTGAGACAAATAGATAACTTTATTTATTCATACTGAAATTTTAGGACTGTTTTGTGAGCTCAGGATGATGTTATGTATGGTTCTGTACAAAGAAAAAGACAGTCTACGCACATCAGATAGGAGAAAAGAAGTAAAACAACTACCTTTTTATAGCTCAGAATCTGAAGGCTACTGATAGTGGGCAGCCCAAGATCACACAGAAAGTCTGTGGAAGGGTTGAATGTTTGAACTGAGGTCTTTAGTCCTAGTTCAGTTTCTTAATCACAGCACAGCCTTTACTCAGACCAGCTCAACCTGTTTTGGCTGAGCCAAGTTCTCCATATCACGTTCCGCTGTAATGTAGACGCACAAAGCAATTTAGAAAGGCCCCCTTTTTTATGACTACAACTAATTTACCAAAATTCTGTGAGAAAGCATCATGACGTAAGCAGGGATTTGCCTCTTTTTTTTAACTGCAGTTGTTTACATTGCTCCAGTGACAAAGAGGAATATTGTTAATGAAACTTTGAGAAGGAAGGTTGAGTTATGCATCCCCGAAGTCCTCCATTTGCATAGTTTTAGAAAGTGGATATATTTGGCAGGCATTCTTTTTATTCAGCCATGGGTTTGGCACATGCCAGAGTAGAGAAGCTGAGTGAACATCATGCAGCAATTTAAACTGAGAAAACAGATGTGGTTTTGCATTTTGTTATGTGTTGAGTCTCAGGCTACCATGAAAATATCTTTGGGTAATCAGCACACCCAAAGTGCACAGTTCACATGTTGATACCTTACAGCTATGCTACAAAAATAAATATTTTCCTTTTTTTTATTTCTTCATTTAGTTATGCTGCCCCAAATTATCTGAGTATTGTGGATAATTATAGTTGAATTTATCAGGATTAATTTTATTTCACATAATCATCCTTGCGTTTGGGTTCTTTTATGCATTATTCCAATCCTTGGGCCTACAAACCAGCAAAGAGAGATGGTGACATCACAAGATTATTTATAACAGTTTCATATGAGCAGAGTGCAAAACTTCTATTTCTGAATGGGAGCCTATACAATGTGAAAAAAACGAATGAAAATGACAGTTAAGCAGTATTGAACACAGCAAAAAATATTTTCTTAGAAATCACTTCGAATATAGACTAAAGAACTGGTGACTGCAGTGCAAATTTAACATAAGGGATTTAAGACCTGGTCCCATATCATGGGCAGAATTCCCTTGATTTAAATGCATGTCAGTTCAGGTCAATAAAAGGCAATTACTTTTTTGTATGATGTTAAGTATGAAACCCTGAACAATGTCTGGAATGTGTTTGTTGCTGATCTTTGAATTAGATGGGGAAAAATAGCAATTCTTGCATTGTTACACAGAATCTTGCTAGATTGTGTTAAGTGTGAGGTTTCAAGTTGTTAAAGTAGGAAGTTAGGGCTATTAAATCATGATTTTGTGTAATTATAGAAAACACACATTTGTACTTTATGATAGCTATTGGCTTGCTAGATTTTTTCACAAGATTATGCGAAAACAGTACTACTAACTTGTTCATAGCACTAATTTTACAACTGAAAAACCAATTGTAGATCACTTTAGGGCAACCTGCAAACAAGGCTTATAAAGTAAGAGTGAAAGTAGCTGTAAAGTTCCTAGCTGGCCAAAAAAATGTGTTCATTCAGACTGACTGTCCAGTGTGGCTGCAATTGTGAGTGTTTCTTCTTTGGTTGCTACTTTAATCAATCCAATTTTTTCTCCCACAGAAAGTTTTGCATATATAGTTCCAATTTATAGATGTGACCCTAAAGGAATTGATTAAGATAGTATTTTTAATATCACTTGTTACTAGAAGTGAGTTAATACTTCATAAAAATTTCTCTCCAAATTTGATCTTTTTTTGTCTCCTTCTCAAAAAGTCTGCAGTCAGACTGAAGGTTTTTGTGAAAAGTTGTACCAGAGGAAATGGTTTAGCAGATTATTTTGCCTATTTCTGATATTTGGAAAGCAAATTTCAATACATGTACCAAATGTACTCATCCATAACAACTGGCTATGTCAGCTCCCTTGAGGGCCAGGTTTAACAAGGGTAGTTCAGGGAAATAAGTTTATAGGTCCATCTATTTCTGCAGAGCCTACGAGGAAGTGCTTTTGGAACATCCTGAACACTGACAGGATCCTGGATAAAAGCTCATTCATATCTTCAAGAACTCCATGATTTAAATTTTGTTTCTCCCCACATATCAAGGCATGGAGAGCTCATTTCCTCACTTTCAACAAGAAACATGTTAGGGTAGCTGAAGTGGCTTCTTACTAATAGCCACAATATGCCATGAATAGAAGAACTGTAAAAAAAAAATTCTTAAAACAATTTTTTATTATTCAAGTAACTCAATTTCTTAAGTCATCAACTTCAAGTGAGGAAAGACTGACAATATGTGTGCTCTTCATGAGGGGAGTAAAACAGTGGGGGAAAGCTGTCCTTTGATTTTGGTTCATATTCAGGGAACAGCTTGGGTTAATAATTTAAAGGTAGGAAGTTAATTTATGCATCCCTGAAATCCTCCTTTTGTGCAGTTTTAGAAAATGCATACATGTGACAGGATATCTCATTGTTCTCAGGATGTGTTATCGTGTATATGTGGAGTAGCTTTAGTGCGATATGAAATGCAAATTTGACTCACTTTGTTCTTGCCACTTTTATGAATATTAAAAATATGAGTAAAATAATTGTGAACACTTGGAAAAGGTCTTTAGCTCCTAATTTCAGTGCTATGAAGTTTTTATATCGGTGCAGTAGAAAAAAAAATTGAAAATTTTACCAGCTTATATTGGCATGAATGTAGGAAATTTAATTGAAAATCTGCATTTGAGTGTACTCTGAGTGGAACTTTATGATGGCATGAAACCCTAATGCCAATACCACAACAGCCTCTCAGGCCAAAACAATATAGCTCATTCACGTTAAGTCAAACAAAATGTGGTCATTCAGGTGATTTTACACCAGCACTAACCTCCTGTAGCAACATGTTTGTAATAAAGAAGGGGTTAAAGAAGAGCTTATCCTCAACAGACAAGGCAGTTAGCCAGGCATGGGGCACCAGCAGTGCCACCACTCGACATCCCTCATAACACCAGTCCCACTTGATCCTCCCTGCTAAGTGCATTGGCTTGATGAGAAGGCTTTATGTAACAGTTTCTACTCTCACTAACAAATTCCTGGTAGTAAGGATGACTCTAAGGCTGCCACAATGTGCCTTGCTTAACATTGTTAAGCACTACCTTTGTAAGCCATTCCTGATTGTGGATATATGCTGAGCAGTGCTCCAGAAATTGATGCTATGTAAAATCAACAGAATAGACTTGTTTAAATTATTGTGGGAGACCAAAAGGCCAAGTCATTACTTTATGCATATGATTCTTTAATGTAAAAATAAAAAACCAGATACTTTGCTTCCCCAGCATTCATTGATGTTATACCTGTGCATTAAGTGCAGACTCCAATACTTCATATTGCAAGACAAAGAATTATGGTGTAAGTACTAGAAGAGACTATTTTTCTGGTCCTTTAATTTAATAGCACTGTAACTGTGAAACTGTGGACACAGAATCGTTTGTCTTATTTGTTTAGATTATTCAAATAAAACATGAGTAGTAATCACAGCTTGGGCTGAGATTCTTCTTTACTTTAACTCTTCTAAAATCTGGACCTGTTTCAGGAATTAAACATCTTTTCCTCCATGTGGCTTTTAGGCTGCAGTTATAAAGCTCTTCATCAGCACGTAGTGACTTTGCTCATTTCTTTGACAAAAGGCTGATAATCTGCACTAATGGCTTTGGCTGAGTCATATGTTTAGTTCCCAACTGACTTTGACTGGCAAGCTGGGGAATATTAGCAATGTGGAAACGAAGGTTGATCATGGAAGGAGATGGACAAGCATCTTGGCTGAAATCCTGCATACCTTTACTTTTATTAGAGTTCATTTTTTTCTGAGGTTAGACTGTCTTTAAGTTACATTACCTTCTCTGCTAAAAGAAATTTTCAGGTCCTAGACTGTCATTCCTGCACTTAGAAGTTCCTCTTTAGACAGGTAGCACTTAGGATTATGTCTTCCCAGAGGTAAAGTTTCTCTTGAGTACGAACTATCTCTTATCCCTAAACAGGAATGTATGAAAAGTATAAAAAAAAAAGAATCTTTATTTTCCTGTGGAAATCATTCACATCCAGTACCTGGAATTATAACCACTTGGCAATTTACCCACCAGCAAGGAGGGGCCATTTCCAGCTTGGAGTGGGTTCTTTATTTGTTTTGGTTTGGCGGTAGTGCTCTCTGGGGTAGTTCAGTTCTGAGCTACTATTCTGTCTTTTACTCCATATATCAATATAGGAACACATATCCTGACTCATATAGATGGTGATAAATTCTGTATAGAAGAAATTGCAAATTGTATAAGCCTTTAGGTGACGAATAACAGGATAGGATTGAATAAATAGTGATTTAAGATCCATTTACCCATAAATTCAGAAAGATAAACATTGTCCAAAACTTTGCCTAGCATGTGGACTGTCCTTGAGCAAAAGGATTGGAAGGTGAGGTGTAGGTTGTACTATTAATTTAGACAACCTTAAAATAAAATTTGGCAAACCCCACCCCCCAACCTCAAATCTAAAGTTAAAAAATAAATTTAATATAAAAATTCATAATTTCAAAGTTTGAAAGCAAAGGTTTTGGCTTCCATGGGCAAATAGAAATGCTTTACAGGGAAAAGTGACAAACATGCAAGTTTGCAAAGGTTTTGAGTTAAAAGAATCTTTCCTGTACTAAAGTTAAAAACTTGTGCTTAAGTTCATCACTTGCATTCAACAAATATGTCCCTTCTGTTTCTCAGCAGGATCTCCATAAGCGCAGGTGGGAAGATTGGTTTTGCTTTGTAGAGATAGAATGATATAAATCCTGTGTCATAACCAGGATAAATGACTATTTGTCAGCCTGAATGGAGCTTACAGATTTTTGCATGACAGAGGCCTCCAAAGCATGCACATTTGGTTATTCCAAAACAACAGTCAGAAAAGTCACAATGTGAAATGTTTCTTCCTTCTTGAAAGCCAATTTCTTCCTGGAGGAAGCTTTATGTTCTTTCACATACATGAGATTCCAGCAGGTGTTTAAGCTTGACTCTCAATTATTGGCAGGTGATTTTGAAGAACAGTCACCCAATAAAAAAAGAGACAATAAAGAATTCCCACCTGGAAATACCTACCTATCTTAATAAGATAGCTTTATATAAAGATCTGAAGCCTTTTGAGATTGATGAGGACTGTTTACTTTCCATTTCATTCTGAGCCCCCTCTACTACATGTGTTGAATCAAAAGGCTGAGAATTTCGATATGGGAAACTGAAAAAGGAATTGATAAAATGTAAAAAGTCAGCTATTGTGCTGGATTTGAAGTCTTTCTCTCTCCCCATCTTTGCCTGGAGTTGATCAGAAAGACTGGAAGACAACCGTTCTCTTTTATTAACAAAAAACTTTAAAAAAGAAAGAAAAGCTCTCTGTACCTCTGTGGCTCCAGAGACAATCACATAGAAGTACACACAAATATAAAATATGTGTGATGTTACATATTGGTGTGCAGTGGTGCAGTGGTATTGTATAGATGGAGACATAAACCTGTCAGTTCGGGTTTTATTGCCAGGAGTGCCAGATGCACTGTCCAGGAGCCCAGACATATCAGTCAGTGCCACCAGCCCAAGAGGCCATGTCAGGGCTTTCCTCTGCTCTCACAGATTTCTCATTTGATAGACTCATGTTCCCAGACTGTAAGTGCCGTGGCCTCCCTCTGTGAGCTTTTAGCTTTTGATAAAGATGGTATTGTGTGTAACAACATTCATGTTTCTTAAGAGTTCCCATATCGCCTGGAAGAAACTCCTTAGGTGCTGACCTAAAACAGATGCTGTGAGCACTCTTTTTCCTACCCTTTAAACTTTTTTAATGGTTTGTGTATTTTAATTTTACCAGTCACTTAGCCTTCTCATTATATCCTGCTTCTCTCCCAGCTGCCTACAGGGGAGACGTGGAGAGATAACCTTTCCTTTTCTCTCTGTCTAAGTGCAACATAAAAGAAAAGCAAAAAAAATTTACATGCCATGGTGTGGCTGTGGACACTGCTCTGCTTTGCCAGGACCTGTGGACTCTGTTTCAAGTGACTCTGTTTCAAGTGTTGTTCAAACTTGTACACAGGAGTTTTGCTCAGGCTGCTTGGCTCTGGTTTGAAAAGTGCAGTGGTCTCTGGTTCTTTGGGTGTCACCACTGAAGTGGCCATGAACAAGGCTTGGCAGGATGACCTGGGACCTAGAAAGGTGAATGTATAAAGATCTCAGGACAAAAATAAAGTGAAGATAGATTCATCTTCATTATAAGACAGTTACAGAAAAGAAATCAAATTATATTGCAGAGAGACTGGAGAGCTGGGAGGCCTGTAGCCTAGATTCCTGACACTATTAAATATTACCCTATGTTTGCACAGTTTTTATCACCTCTCTGCAACGTTTCTGTTCAATCATGGAAAATACAATGAATTAAAAAACATATGTTAGGATCTTAAAAAGCATTCCTGTTTTTTTGAGACTTTCAGCTAAAAGTTGCATAGACAACTGGCTGATAAAGTTTGACATGTCATAGCTCAGTCTTTTTGAGTCACAGAGACTCCACAGGAGTTATTCTCTCATCGGAAGAGGGTAGTACACCTACTACAGAAAAGGAGAACAAAACAAAGCCTGTAGACATACTCAAATCCACCATGCCAGGAGAATTTTGTTTTGCCTCAATGACACTTTCTGAGACTGTGGGCAGCAGATTGTGTTTGGATTGTCAAGGAAACAGTCGGGCCATTATTGTTGTTGTTAAATTTTTGGTGGTTGAGGGTTTTTTTCCCCCTCCTAGTCAAAGTATTAAAAAAAAAAAAAAAAAAGAAGTTGATTTCTTCAACAAGCAGCTGCAATGACAGATGGCTGATGAATGCACTACCAGCAGTTCCAATGGAACTCGACTCCGTGGGAGTCAGGGCACTGCGCACCTTCCAAAGGGCGCCATGGTAGTCGCTTGGGAAAGGGAGTGAGAGTCGGAATTTCTAACCATGGTGAAAATGTACTGAAGGAAGAGAACATGATGACAAGGGGTGAGAAAGGGAAGGGAGTGATTGAGATCCATCCAGCTGAGTCTTTATCCCCAAGGATGAATTAAGATGAAATAGGGGCCTCGAGCCATAAAAACTTCAGGACTACTTTAAAAATAATGCCTCCTCTGCTAAAACATATCATCTTAGCCACGCACTTTACTTTAGTCTTTGTTGATCTTTCTTCCTTAGACCCCAGATAGACTCCTCCTCCCTCTGTTCTTTCTATACACCTTTTTCTTCTCTTTCCTGTTCCTTCTTTTCCCATAGCTATCTCTTCCTAACTCAGGACTGTGTGTGATTGTGAAAGAAACAGATAAGCTGTTGCTCTTCTCAAAGCTGCTTCCTGATGCCTGCCAGATGTCCCCCATGAGTCTTTCTTAGCACCCAGGGTCTGGCAATCCATGATCAGCCCTGCTGGGTGATGTGTGGTGCAGTGTCCTCCCTTGTAGTGCTCGGGCTTGAAAAAATGATTTGTCCTGGCCAGTAATCACCTCTTTGTCCAAAGGCGCCACATTTAAATGGGTAGTCAGCAAAATTTATGACCTTGTATTGGAAGTCCTGTGCCAGGTGTGAAAATTTGTTGCCCTAATGCCTTTGAGTTTTAGCACATCGTGGAGGCAGAAACATGACAAGAAAGGAACACAAGCCACACTCTCTGAAAGGAATTTGCAGACAAATGTGAAGAGTCAGTTTCCTGCATCATGCAGAATATCATAACCTGCAAAATCCCCAACTTCTCATGGTCCCCAAGACAGTGCAGTTCCCCCTTTCTTCACCTCCCTTTGTGAAGTGAGAAGAAAAGAACTGGTGCCAGCTGGAAAAGCAGCAGGGGTTTGCAACAGGGCAGTGAGTAAACGAGGAACAAAACTCCTCTAGCAGTAAATGTACTGTGTAAACATAAACAATAGCAACAAGCAAGACACATATTCCAAATCTGTCTCCAGTGAGAATCAATTATGTTATATCCGATGAATCGGGGGAGGGGGCTGGTGAGAGAGAATGGGGGCCTATTATTATTTTCAAGTCAAGTCAAACAGCCAAGTCTGCAAACAAAAGCATTTTCTGTCTTTTTCTCTCTGTCTTGTTGATGGCCCTCCCTTGTCTCTCTTCCTTGGCATATTTCCTGCAGTTCCCCCACCCAGCAGTAGTTATATACATCTGAATAACACTGCAGTTCAAACACCAAAAGAATTGTTTTCCTGTGGTTTCTAAATGTCTTTTCTATTTTCTTATATTCATAATCCTAGCATAAGCAGTTCTTATCAAGGGGTGTTCCACATCAGAAAACTCAAGCATGAGACAACGTGTGTGTGTGTGTGTATGCTCACATGTACATGAACACATGTGACCAAGGAGGCAAGAAAATACTGCTGCAGATAATTAATGAAATAATGATAGGTACTTCTTTTACACCTGTGGTTGTAAAAAGAAAGGAGAGGTTTTATTCTTGTGTCTGCACATCACTATCTAGTACTAACACACAGAGGTTTTTTTCTGTATCCCCAAAATCACAAAATGGGAAATGAAAAGGGGAGGAGGAGAAAGAGAGAATTGCTGGAAATTATTGTCTCTTAGGGTGTTCTCTAATAATAAGAAAGAAGCCCCACTTTGAACTCTTGATTCTTTGCCAGAGAACAAAAACCTTAAAGCATTTTGCTACCTTTAATTGTATTACTCTTCTAGTAATCAATAAAGATAAAAAAAGATCATTCTATGTACGATATGAAATCACACAGTGTCTGACTATGTGGAGATAGATTCCACTTATCTGTCTCTAGGGGTAGCTTCTCTTGTATGAGAAAACTCAATTTTTATTTGGATTTTAAAAATGTTTCAAATTATTCAGTCAATGCTACATGCATATTAAAAGATTTATTACCAAATATTCTCATCTTGATGTACTGGATCTATGCACCCAATTCCCACTAATGTTAATGGAACTGCATCTGTAAATCCCTGCACATCAAAGGCAGACAGTACCCATAAGTATTGCAAATACATAGGTAGCTGGATAAATAGCACAAAGATTAACCACCTCTGACATTACTGGTTTTTATTTCTTTGTGTAAACGTTGGTCTCGTCTTTCTAAGGCTCAAGATGAGACGTAAGAAACTAAATGCATTGGGGCCAACTTCCCCCACGCTTCAGCATGGGTGTTGAAGGGAGACACCTGACTGCTGAGTGGTGGCGCCCACTCTAATTGAAGAGGAGAGGGAGAGAGGTGCCTCCACAGGGTGACTCAGATTTTAGGTGGGCTGAGTCATCCCCACAGGTGCCTTTTTCTCTCCACTGACTGTTAACTGGGGGTGTATAAAGAGATGGTAATTTGAGCACCTGAAGGGAGATAGGTTACATCAGGCCTTAAAGTATTAAGCCCTCATTCCTGCCCTCTGGTATGGGGTGATGGGAATGCTCCTGCTCAGGAAATAGGCTGCTCACCCCATGCTGGGGTGCCTATTAGCCCTTCATGTTAAAGGGCTGAAGAGAGATGAAGAAAGGGCAACCATCCCATGTCTCTCATTCACACCAGTATTAGAAAACCTACACTCATATATCAAAGCCAAGATTTTCAAACATGGATTCCTAGAGTTTAAGCCTTAAATCCCTAGATGGAATTCATATAAAGCAGCTTGGATTTCACTGCTCCAGAACTTGGTTTTGGGTTAATTATCTAATCTTAGGCATCCATGCTTTGTAACTTTTGGATCATGTTTTTAAATTAAAAGAAAACTAGTGTATTGTTATTATTAATAATATTATTAATAGATTTACTAATTTCAATGTCAACATATATACCAATATGAACTGTAGTTAAAGTAAATTAAGTATACTAACAACAAAGTTGTATAGAAGTGCACATGCCATGTTGGAATTCAAAGTAAACAAATGCATGTTTTAAAGTGAAAAAAGGATGAGGTGGAAAAAATAATAACCATGGGGCCAATAACTATATTAATTGTCAGAAGAGAATACAGCTACAATAAAGTCACAAGGAGTGTGTACAGTGAAAGATGAGTGGGATGATTAGAGCACAGACAGGCTAATAAATGTTAATTAATAATACCTTTCTGAAACTTCCATTTCTTATCTCTAGATTCACAAGTGCCTTACAAAGGAAGCATCATTAGCCCCATTAAGCAGAGGAAGGAGGAAGAGGCATAGAGTAATAAAGTACAGTGGCCAGCATCACCCAAGGGTACGGCTGCACAAACAAGTTACAGCAAGTTAAATTAGAGGATATATTAACGGAGTCAGATGCTCTGCTCTGGCTTCCTATTTGTCTGCTTTTGGCCTGCAGAAAATGAAACCCGTCTTACCTCAGGTCTAATGAAAAGACTAAGCCTCTTCTCCGGCTGCAGGAGGGAAAAAGTGAGTACCTGATACCGTGAAACCACACTGGCTAACTTGCTCTAACGCCAACTCCGTTAAAAACCTGGCTAGTGTGTGAGATGGCAGCGATAATTCTGTGAGGTTCTGCTAACATTGGGATGAGTGTGGTATATAAATGGAAAGGGTTGACGGGAAAGGAAGGTTCCGGGGGTGAGATACATCGTGTAGTTCAGCACAGAAAAGTCAAAATCTGTTGCAGATCTGCGATGTGACAGTAGGGTTCCAGGAAAAGCAGGTGGTGTGGGAACACAGCTCCCCATTAGGGCAGGGCTCAAAGAAAAGGGGATCCGTCATAGCCAGAGCCTTTATTACTTAAGGCTTTAAAATCTGAAAGGGCCAACTTAAAATCAACCTGCCACTTCAGAGGCTGGCAGCGTGGAAAATGCATTGTGGTGTAGTGTGTTCCTGCTGGCTCACAGGGCTGAGCACACGTGCTGCTGTGCTCGGAGCAAGCAGTGCTGAGCAGCCTGGCTCTAAGCTCCTCTAAGAGGGTATTACAATAATTGAGCTTGCTGGTAACGAGGTCTGCGCTGCTATATTTGTGATAGGCATGGGATAAACTGAGCACGCAGCCGGTGCCTGTAGCAGAACTGGAGGAGGGGGGAAAAGAACCTTTTTGACACCAGGGCTGGAAACCTGGCTTCAACTTAAGCAATGGCAAAACTCCATTAACTTCAGCTTGAGCCTGTGTTTGCCAGGTCCTTTTCACGGAGCACAGAGGCCTAACACAGTGCCAGCACACACCCAGCCCGTGACCTCTGAAACACAATTCTTCAAAGTGCAGGGCAACATAATAGAAATAATTCTACGTGCCATCACCCAACACATGCTTTTACCAACTCAGAGAAGAAGTGTCTCCAGCTGTAGAGCATCCCTCTCCTCCTTTATGGCTGAAATAGAATCAGGATAATGACGGCATAGGATTCTATATAAATTTTATTAAGATATTCAGTCTTTATTTTATTGTTCATCTGTTTTGATCTGTCCCAACTTACTGCCTTTCTCACATTGTAAAATCTGGGAGAAGATCTGGCACAGACTGCATTTTCCCACATGCATTTTCCAGTGGCTCATTCTCATTTTGAAAACCCTCTTCATCAGAAATCCCAAATCCTTTGTCCCAATCACGGCTAATAACATGAAGCTTGAGTTAGAGAAATCTTCACTTTTTAGTGCTCTCCTATGAGTCTCACATTCTTCCATGTTCCAAATCAGGCAAATGCCTTAACTGTCATTTGACTGTGGAACCTGCACAGGCACTGTCTCTTGTGGCCCACTTGCTCTCCCTGATCCTCCTGACTTTGTTTCAGTTGTTTTCTGTTGGGGGCTGGATGCAGTAAGTTCATTTAGGAAGATCTAAAGGGTTTTGGTTGCTCTGAGGAAAGCAGTTCAAGGGTTATTCCAGGGCAACACTATCTTGAAGGAGCTGGGTAGGCAGTTCCTCCCCACTACCAGCACAATGGCCTCCTGGGTTTTCTCTTACAGTGGGGTCTCTGAATGGTCAGTGTGAGGGACAGGCACTTCCAGAGCCTGGTGAGAGTGTTGGAGACCTGCTATGCTCTTTGCCAGTGCCCACTGTGCTCATGAGAAGCCCTGGCAGGATTCTCAGCTAACAGATTAGCATTAGGTCATTAAATGAGGGACCCATATATCTCTTGTGGCTTAAAGTAGGCACTCAAGGGCTTTGGTCTTGCTAAACTTAGGTGGTACTGAGCTAGGGATTTGAAGATCAAAAGCTGAGCGTTAGGATTTAGGTATGCAAGTCTTCTTTGGATTGAGCCCTTTGTCTAACCTTTTTGGCTCAAGAATAGGCACTCTGAAATTCTGTGGTCTGCCTTGTCAGCCACAAATTAATGATGGTAAGTGCATGGAAAGAAATTATCCATTAATGAGTATATTATGTAAAGAATCTTGTGTGTATATGTGTGTGCACCTTGAGTAAAGTGAATGTTTTTTGCACAAATAGAAAAGCATTTTTTAAAAACGAATGTATGATACTCTGTGAAGTCTACAGTCATAACAGGAAATCATGCATTTTCTGCAGAAAGATTTTATTTAAAAAAGCAGAGTGCATCTCATTGACCTACATTCAGCTTCCCCAGCATACACTGTACCTGCAGAACTTTTCTGCAGAGATACACTGTAGATACAGATCAAAGGGAAATGCTGGTGTCAGAATTGTCTAAATGTCCCTTTTTGGGCCTGAAATCCTAGATCATTGCCATGCATTTGCACTGACTTTGTAACTTTAATCAACCTGTAAACTGTTCCTTGGACTGCTGTCTTTAAAAGCCAGGTAGGCTGTTCCTGGGGATAATGAATGTCTGTATCTATAGAGCAGACAAATGAAGGTCTCTGTTGCCTCAGAAAGAAAATACCTATATTCAAAGAGCTATCTAGATACATTGCAGTATATAAAAGTAGCAAAATAAGGTTAGCATCTGTGTTAGAAGAACTGCAATCCAAACAAAGCTAGGTTAATCTTGTTCAACATATACCCTAATTGCTTTGCAGAACATTCGGTCCCCTCTTTAAAAAAGGCCGTGGGGGTGCTAAACATCGCCTATCAGGGTGCTGAGTTTTATGACATGCACATCTGCCTATTCTGACTTAGCCTGAGACCTGCCAACTCATTTCTCACACACCCACTGTAATGGGCCTGGATTCACAAATGTGTCTGTGGGTGTATGGGGAGCTGTAGAGTGAGGGAACTTCAGGGGTTAACACTGGCCACTGCCATGCTGACCTTTTGGTCACCATTCTTCCTGGAAAGGGTAACACAGGGGCATGGTCCAGCTCTCTTATGCGGTGCCTAGCTGGGTGTTTAAGAAATGAAGGTGACCAAGGAAAAATGCAAAGAGAGGAAGGACCCTTTAGAAACTAGGAAGCATGTAAAACACAAGGTACCTATAGACCCACTTGGTGTCTCTCTCCCTGTTGTACAATCAGGTAGCTGTAGACCATAGCTTTTGTTTCTGTTTGTAGTGAAAACACTGCATAAATAGATTTTTTTCTGTAAGATTGTCTTTTACTGCTAGACAAATTCAATAATTTGGACAGTGGTGGTGTTTTCAATTATTATATACTAAAACTACTAAAAAAACAAGACAGCCACATAAAATTTCTATTAATAAAAAGTGTTCACTGAGATGGAATGTATTGTCCTATAGTCTCTGTTTTCAATGTTGTGGGTTTGTTTGGGGTTTTTTTGTTTGTTTATGCTTGTTTGGTTTTGAGTTTGATTTGATTAAGGTTTTTTGGTTGGTTTTCGTTTTGGTTTGGTTTTTTAAATTTATTTTCAAAAAATTAGAATGGTGGATGAAAAAAGTAATTACAAAATATATTCCTACTCCAAAAGTTAATAATTCAGCCTTTATAGAAAATTGTTTAAACATGAAATATTTAGGGGAAATGTATGTCACATAAAGTATAGTTGTGAAATGACTCTGTATCACAAAACATTACCATTTCCAATGAGCTGTACTTGATACCAAATCTGCACAACTGTGAGCCTCTGGAGTGAAAAAATGAATTGCTCTGAAAGTATCTTGTAGCTTATTCTTAGAACAAATTCTGTTGCTTCAGTGTTGTGCCCCTGTACTTCCATTTTCATAGGCTTGGACAATTTCCAAGGTCTTTCATTAACCCTCGACCCCTCCCCAGATTCATAATATCTTTATTTTTTGTGCTACTTGTATAGTAAATATTTAAGTAAAATGGCATTGATATGTCTCTTTCTACATTGGGTAGAAGTTTCTCCTCCTTGCTCCTACATAGCTGTTCAAGGTATCCTGAATTCTCCTGTCTTCCTGATGTCTAGTCACAAGACAGATTTTAATCTCATGAATTTGGCTTTCATTGAACCTAATCATCAGCCTCTTTCTTGAAGACAGATAGGAAACTTTTGCTGGAACATGATACCTTTCATGAGATGTCCTTGGGTCACACTGGCTGGAGACCATAACTGCTTCACACTCCTATGACCTTTACACAATTCCTTCCTGTTAGTTACCTGAAATGAGTAACTAACGCAGATCATAGGATCTGTGCTACGTCAACCAGTGGCAAACCAACTCACTTGTTGCACATCCACATTGTTAATGCATCATATAGGAATGGCACAAACACATCCAGGTGACCCAAGGAACCTAAATTTACTTTGGTGAGCATAAAGAAAATGCTCCATCATTGGATAACTCCATGTACTTGGTTTGTACTGAATAAGCCTAAAATCAGGGACTGAAAATTTGTTTTATGTTAAAAAGGGAGTGGGAAGGACACAGTTCCAGAAAATAGATGAGTGGGAGGAGAATGTAAGTACTAACAGGGGTTTTTTTGGGAAGTAGTTAAGGAAGAAAAACTGGGTAAGAGAACTAGGGAAGGATTTTTCAAAGAGAGAGTCAAATCAGGAAGGGAATATTGTATCTTGAAAAAGACCCAAAGAGAACACATTTATTAACTTGTATGACCATCCTCAAGCATTAGAAAACATGACAATGGGAAATCAGACTGTATGGAATTAGAGACTGCTTTAAAAGTTGTTCAGACCACATTAACACCAAGTAAAATGCTTTAACTTTAAACCCTTATCTAGGAAGGGGTTTGAGGCTGTAGAGGTCAGACCTCCACTATGAATCTGATAAATTGTTGTCTCTTGTCTACAGATTGTGTTGCAGTAACTTGCAAGGATTTTATCATCATATGCTTTAAAAATCTTGCTTTTGGCTGCTGACTAATTAAAGGAAAATGGCCTTTCCGAACATGGTGGAAGGCAAAAGTGATTTAAAGGGAACATGGATGACACAGAGAAGAAGAATTTGGCTGCTAGGAGTCAAATTCTCTTGTTTTGGTGCATTTTGCAAGGGATAAATTTTGAGAATTAGAGCACTGTCAATGCGCGCTATAAAACTGCATGTCCTTTAAGAGGATAATGCTCCACTAGACCTTTTGCCACAAATTACTCTATATAATTGGACCTAAGATCACAAAGAGTGCACATTTACAAGATAAATTGAAAATTAATGAACAAATAATATAGTAATTACCAAATCTTTATTATTTGAAGAATATACACACTATGGGGTCTATTTCTTCCTCAATGAGCATATGTAACCCCCATTAATTTTAATGGGAGTTAAGCATGCACATCAAAGAAAGAATTAACTCATGATTTTAAAACTGACTACTAAGATTAAGACCTGCACTTTTGGCTTTGAGTTGAAAATGTGGCATATCTTTTGATATTTATCTCTTTTTAATTGTGTATTTGTAGCTGAACCAATTTGCAAATCATTGTTATCCCTATCAGTACAAGGCAAAGATAAATTGCATTATATACCCTACTTCTTGGACTCCTTGATGTTCTTTTCTGATTAAATTGAACTGTACCAGCAGTATCATAATTAATAATCTATGCTGATCAAGTTGGCAGTGCTAAGTCTGTTTGGTATCTGATGGCAATGAAAAATTGTTGAAGCAAGGTGTGTCATTTGTTGTTTTTTTCAATAATGTGAGAAATTTACAATTAATAATACTGAGTCATGGAGATTTTCAGATAATGTGAACCCTGCAGTTTAGGTCTGGACGATGTAAAAAACATCCAGTTTAAAAAGACTTCTGAGGCGATTCATGAACTATGATGTTAAGCTTATGTAAAAAGGATTTTACTCCTTAGAAAGAGATTATAAGATGCTCAGATGGAAACTTTCAGTCCCAAAAGAATTGGTACCAGTTGTTCTTTCTACCTCTCATCTCAGGGAAGGGATATTTTCTTGTGCCCTTCTATGGTTGTCCATTAATTAATATTAGTGAAATGGCTTCTGCAATTGTGCACTGTCTTTTTTGTATCAATCAAGGTATTTTTCCCCATATTAGAGCAGGAATTAAAAATATTTTTAAAGTGTAAACCAACATGGATTAAATGTATAAAGACAAAGAACTTCTAATTTATTTTTTAAAAATAAAAAGTTGAAGTATTTGTTTTTTCAAATGAATTATCCAGTTCTTTTTTTTACACTGAAAAACAGCCCTATATAAGTAGTGAAAATCTCAGAAACATGTCTAACATGAAGGTGACCATTGTGATCTTAATGTCAGAGTTGAAGAAACTGCAAAAAGTAAACAAAAAAAGGGGGAAAATTAAAATTTTAAAATCCTTTGCCTTTTATGTGGGCAGTATTTCTTGTTATATTTAGAAAACTTACCCTAGTAGAAGATTGCAATATATATGTTGCATATTCTGTCTCTCCTTATGCTATTACAAAGTAGAATAATTTTCCATTTGTTTGGCTGTGTGAACATATAACTGAAGGAGTGCACTCACAAAAATATTTATCCACAAAGGTATGGCTGTTGAATAGCCCTTTTACATTTCTGTTTATTCTGTTCATCTGTTCATTTAATTTTAAATGTTTCAAACTGTTGCAGCTTGTCGCTGCCATTTGCACTGCCTCAGTTTAGTCCCATTTCAAGCTAGAGAGTGAGATTAGGGGAAGGAAGCCCTAGGTCTCAGTAGTGGAAATCAGTCAAAATAATTTAAATCCTATAAACTTTATTTTCTCAACAGTAACTAATTACAGAAGGTTCCTCCACATTTCTGTGCAGACTGTAAGATACCACAATGGACAATATTTGCAAAATCTTCAAACCGAAATGGGGCACTCAGTATCCTTAGTCAGTTATTGTAATGCTAAGTGGGGTCTTGCTGTCCTCTCATTATGGATGTTACATTTGAGATAAGGGAGCTTCACTGTTTTGCTACATCTGTGAATCAGAGGATGAGAACTTACAATCTGATCAAAAAGAGAGTAGCAACTTTTGAATAGTGAGTAATGTGAAGAAGGTTCAGGAAGGAGACTATTTTCTTGAGAGAAAAAATAATTATGAACTATCAAAATGAGGGTTAGGTGAAATGACTTGAAGAAAATGATCATAAAAGGGTAGCCAGAGAAACTGAAGTATATTAATAATTTTGAAACAGGTGGTGAAGATGTATGGTAGTTGCACTTGTATATTCAGTCAAGGTAAAATTTCAGAAGGGAAACACTAAACCTGTGGAGGGGTCACTCAGCTAATTAAGGGGATGGAGCTGATAATGAATGAAGAAGTGCTAATTGAGCTTTTTTTGTTAAACTTTTAGAAGAAAAGGCTAAAGAGGGAATCCAGCTAGAGCACACATGCAGCTCAGATGCAGCGAAAGGGAAGACAGAGAAAACAAAGTGAATTTTTTCTCAGAGACTTACAGCAGAAGGATGAGAGACTTAAGAGTAAGGGAAAACTCAACTGAATATAAAGAAAAGTTTTCACAAGAAAAGCAGTTAAACACGGACTGTATCTAAGAGAGGCCATCTATACAGCTTTCCACTTATTAAATAAATTTATATTTCCACAAATATTTTCAAGATGAAGACAATTTTTTAAAAAAGTATTCAGAAAGAAGCTTGTGAATTAACATCCAACTTTGTGCACTGGTGAAGCTATACATTGTAAGTGCAGTAAGTGCACTGGTGAAGACATTACCCATGAAATCTATGATCTTTAGAACACAGAAAGTTATTTATAAAAGCAAGAAAATATAACTTAGAAAGACCTCTTCAAAAATACAATCTTTTACTTGATTGACTTCTACATGATAGCTTATGAAAAATTAATAATGATTAATATTACTTTTCAATGGAGATGAGAGTATTATTAAAGTTATTTTTTTTACCTAAATATGGTTAGTATTTAGTAAAATAGCTTTAGAATCCTAGTGATTGTGAAAGGAAAATAGTGTGTTCTGTTGGAAAGCAGAAGTGATTCTTTGCTATGTTTTTTATTGGCTTATGATTCAAACAACCATTTGCTGAGAACAGTATCCAGTGCCTGGTATTTTTTATTTGGAGATCAGGAAAAATTAGTACCCAAATAGAATATTTGCTTCCAAAAAATCTTGGGGTCATTTTTGTCATTATGGTTCTGACTGCCTCTGAATTTGAAAGGATGGATTGCATTTTTTATGGTAAAAAGAGCCCCGAAATTCACTTAAATGTCCAAACTGGGTGCCTCTGGTCTTCAGATAATGACCTGAGTTTCTGAAGAAAATCCATCAAGGCTTCAAAACACCAATCCTAAGAATTTGCCTATCAAATGGCTTGATTTAGTGCCACTGTAATCATTTGGCTCTTTGTCATTGTCTTCATTAGGCTCGTTATCGTGATCAGAAAGGTTTTTACCATCAGCAGGAGAAAAAGATATTTAGGAAATCCTCAACTTTTTTCAGCTGTGCTGTGGTTTTTTTACAGCATCAGCTTTCTCTTTTTCCAAGCAGTTTGCATTTTGGGGTCTGACACAGCAAGTGTGCCATAGCAAGAGTACACTACACAAATATCATGGAAAGCACAGGGAGAAAAGCTTTATATAAACTTCCCCTGCTTGTCTGAGCCAAACAGTTCTTTATTAATGACACTGTCAAAGTTTGTATTGTGCTCACATTGGAAGGGGAAGCTTCATCCTCACAAAACCAATAAAAGTTGATTACATACATATGAAATCTATGGATTAGGGGCAGGATTCTTGGATCCTTTACAAAGGAAGTGTCATGTTTCATCTCCTGTAGGGGAATGTATGGGAATGCATATGTGAAGCCACAGAACTCCATATAGTTCCTTTCAGTAAAATCATACAAACAGAACCAAATTTTCTTTAAAGCACAACTATAGGTTTGTAATTACAAGGGGGAAAAATATCCCTTTTTTTTCCTTCTCATCTTCAGTGCCACCTGAAGGCTGTCAAGAGAAATTAATGATTTTGATCAAGGGACAAAACATGGTAGATATTCCTAGTTAATAATAATACACCAATAAATTAAGTTAGTCAAAGCAATTTGAAATGGCATTTTGAGAAGAGAGAGATGTTGCCAGACCTGTGACCGAAGGGCCAAATATTCTAATGGGATCAGTTAACCATCAAAATAAAAAGTCAGGTTTTCAAAGGCAAATATTATGCTTGATTTTGTAGAAAATACAGGAAATGTGATTCACAGTAGCATGGGTATAAGAAACAATATTATTTTCTTTTGCAATATGTGGTTCAGTTGAAATATAAAGCTTTGTGAAAGAAGATGAATATACAAGCATGTGGAGTTGCATGAAAATAAAAGCGTGGAAATCCCAATAAATCACAGTGCTCTCAAACCAAAGCATTTCTGCTCTTTAATTTCAAAGTGGCATTTCAGAAAATATTTTTTATTTTCTCTGTCACAATCCACCACATAATTACAATATAAAAATATAAAAATTAAATTATTTGACCAAGCTGACATAATTTGTCCTTCTCAGAGTTCTTGAAGTCTGCAAGATTTTGCAGTTTGAATGATATCCAGATTTTCAGAATCTTTCCCAAGAAAGAAATTCCATTCTTTTCATATTTGAAATTCTCTACTTAAACCATTTTTGGTTGACTAAAAAGATGCAGAGCCTTTTGGACTTATTCAAATGTTCTGTTCCAGAATATGTTTCCTAAGTAGACATCCTTGGCAAATACATTTTTATTACTATAGTAGCTCAGATAATCTCTGTGACATAACATTTTCTCATGTATTCCCATCACCTTCATCCGACTCCTTTTTTAAACTGAAGCTAACTCCAAAGGTAGCTGATGAACCCCAGTGAAACAAGAGAGGAGCACTACAGAGTAGGTTTAAGACATAAAGTCAAAAAAAAAAGACTTTCATAATGACAGGACAGGATTTGGCATAGGCAATATGTAATCACCAAAGCCATAATATGAATCAGACTCCAGAGGTTAAAGGAAAACACCTGACATTATGAAATGTGTGATGAAATATTCTTCACATAATCATGTATTTCAGAAAGTCAGCCAGCTTGATTGTTACATTACCTAAATTGAAGATAAAAGATGAAATATATATAGTGGTGTGGTAAATTACAACAGGGCCACCTTACCTTAATTGAATCTAATGGTATGGGAATTTCCCCGTGTTAACTGGATGGGAAGGAGCACCTGGTCTTTAAGCAGTCAGACCATTGGATTGATGGCACACTGCATGCAGGAAGAGGACAAAGCCTCTTTTGTACCTGAAGTTGTGGGCTTCTTCATCAGTTACTGGAAATGAAGTGACATATATTCAGTAGTTCCAGTCTATCTCCAAGACCTGCAGCACTCCCATCTAGGACGTTCTAACACATTCAACATATTTAGATTTTTTTGCAATGATTGTTCATATTTTCTTCCTTTCTTTATTTTCTTGCATGAACTGTATGGAAATGACTCCAATATCAGGTCTGTGGAAAGCCATGGACAATACCTAGGCTTTTAATAGTGCAGAGCGACAGTTCTTGGGCATTTTTTACACTTTATAATTGTAAGCTGCATATGCTACCCTCAACCTCCACAGCTTACAATTAAGTATTCTATCTTAGTACTATACAAATAAATATAAATTTTGTGTGGATCCAAGTTCTCAAATGCAGAATCAAGTCACATGTCTAGGTGCTCAAATGGACATTTGGCTGTGTGAAGGAGTTTTGCACCAATTTGGAAGCTCATTGTGAAGCAGCAAGTCTGTTCTGCTCCTGGGGGAATGAAAATCATCACATAGAGACATACACATCCTTGTTTGAAAAAGCAACTTTGAGAAACTTTAATCTGTAGCTTCTAGAAATTTGGTAATATTAGGTTGCATCTAGTCAGAGTTATTTATAGCAAATGGCCTTTCCTTGGAATACTTTTTTTCCCCACTGTTTTTAAAGGATTTTTCCCTTTCTTGAAAAGGTATTGTTCTGAAGTTCAGACCATCAAAGTGAAAAGTTCAAACATCACTACGAAATATGTTTGATGATAAAACATTAAATATTCAGTAATAAAGGCACAGAAATGATTATATAACTCTTTGGGTTAAATGCGACCCACTTAAACAAATAGCTGGAACTGAAAAAGACAGTCTGTAAAATCAGTGTATTTATTCCCAGTGCTCTGAATGACATATGTTTAAATTGATCTCACAATCAACTCATATCTGCTTCAGCATAGTCATCTGATACCTATTTAAATGAATCTCATCTAAGGGGTGCAAGATCACTCCTGGGTGACAATTCCATGGCACAGTGGGATGTATGCTAATACAGCTGAACTCAGGGACAAATTCTTGCTGATCCTGATTTAAATGGGAATAGAAATTTGTTGTCTCCCTAAAACGAGAAAGATCAAACTTTGAAAGAGAAAGCAATCTATTGAGATCTGCATGCTCCTTGATTTCAAATAAAATCCTTGGTTTTCAGGATCCCTTTTAAATAAGAACTGGCATTAGACTAGGGGAGTATGTGGACAGTAATCCCAAGTAATTTTTTCAAGGGAGAAAGAATGAGGAAAAGAGATAAACAATGAGGGAGCAGAGGGAATTGTAACTTAATTGGATATTTAAAATATAATTAAAATACATTAAAAGATGATAAAATAATTCCATATATGTAAATATAAAGTATCAAGCAAGCTGTATATATTGGCCCTGTTTCAAGTGCACATTCCTGTTCATTAATGTGCATAAGCTTCTGCTTAAGTGCTGTTTCTTAGAGGGAATGGTCTTAAGTTCTTATTTAAGTGTTCTCTTGAAACAGGGCCAACATACAAATCAGTGCCATTTTCACTCAGACACTCTGCCTTTGCTCACTACAGTCACCTATTCCATCTTGACTCCAGTACAACAAAGTTTTCCAGGTTGAAACCATGGCTCTACATTTATTGATAGAGTACAGTTTTGCCAGCTTTAAGTCCTGAATGGGGTTTTTTGGATTTTCTGGTGTTTCTTAGCTGAGCTGTTAATAGTGGTAATACAAATAACAGTTAATAAATCAATCTGTCTCTTCCAGGAATTTTGCTAGGAGGCATTAACCCCTTCTCACCATCTCCCAGGCCACACCCCTGCACTCTTTACAATGAGTGCAGCATATTTTTTATTTCTTCAACTGGCATTTGCAATCTGTCCTGACATAATTTACACATTTACACATTTTACAGAGCAAAGCACAGTCATGCAATTTAATTCCAAAAAACATAAGCATAGGAGACTCGGCACACTCGATTAGCAAAGCATATGATCGAGTTTTGCCAGTATGATATCAAAGGCACACGTTTGATTTGAATTTGTGTCAAAATGTACCTGCTGCTCTTCATTTCAAAACAGACATGTGCTGATGTGTTAGCCCATATTCACACACAGGGGGCTTTTATATGCTGCAAACTGCACGTGTAGACCAGTGTCCTTTACAAATGCACTTTCTTTCCCTTCCTTTTCTCTTATCCAAAGGCAGCTGGTCTTCACATCCTTAGGGAGAGGGAAGGCCTGTCACCACCCGAGAGACAGAGCAGGGGAAAGCAAGAAATCACTATTCAACCTAATGAAATAAAGTTCTGACCCAGATAAAGTCATCTGGGTTCTTCCACTGATCATTGCCCTATTGAGCCACCATTCCAGTTCTATTATTTCTTTTAAATAGGGATTTAATGCTCATGAATGGAAGGTGAATGCTTGAAAATGAAAGGTGATCAGTGCAGTAAAAGACAAATCAATACAGAACCAAAGTGCTCTACTTATCCACAGGGCAAACTAAAGTGAAAGGAAATGTCTTCGAGACCCTCTCAAGCAGTTGTACTAATAAAAATGATGATTAAATTTCCATACTATTACGCTTGGACTTAAAAAAAATCAGTGATTAAACACTTACTAGAAAAGGAATTGGCAGCTACCTAGATAGTGGGCGTTTTGTTGTTCACTTTCCTTTAGCTTCATTTAAAGGAAATTTATTTGATTGAGTTTTGTGAATTTTTGATTAATAAAGACTGATAGCTGCAAAGAGCTATCTTAGAAGGACCGGAACAAAATTTCTCCTGCAATTTGTTTAAAGTTCAGTTTCTAGGAGTGCAGGGAATTACATAATTTGCTTGGGTTCTTGTTCACGTAATTATAAATTAGTATATTTGGAATAATAGCTGGAATGTTAGTTTGTTCATCAGGTGTGAAATAGGCTTTTTTTACCTCTAGTATTGGAGGCTGAAAATAATATGATAGCAAGAGAAGGGCTCATGTTCGCAGGTAAAATATTTTTCAGTCTCATGGAAACTGCAAAAAATGAAAATGGAATTTGGGCCACGAACTTTCTGTGCTAATCTGGTACTGACATTTGGGGGTGTTGGTGTCAAAGATTTTGGTTTTGGGTCATTCTCAGCAGTAGATGGAACAATAAAGGATTCACTTTCTTTGATCCCCCAGCAAACTCTGATTGGCTGGAAGCAGGGAGAGACAGTTAACTTCACAAAGTCAATAAATGTGGCCATCTGGGAGAATGCAAATTTAGACAAATGTGATATATGTGGGATGACACTTTTTCCTTAGAACATGCCACACCATAAAAGCATTAAAAATACATTCGTATGACCCAGAGCATTTGATTAAAGCCTTTAATATGCAATAAATTCAGCCCCAAGCAAACTAAAAGGGACAACATGTACAAATTCCAGACTCAGATCCATTCAGGTTCAGTTTTCTGCCTCCTCAGCCTCTTCTCTTCAGGCATCTCTGTCTGTGTTTCTTTTCAATTAATTTGAGAGGAATCTGTGTAAAAAACTGTAATTCATTGTGCTGGAACTCCTTCTTTATGTGGAAAACTGTTTTTCCTCTTTCAGCTCTTTACATTTCATCCTTTTGAGCCACTGGCTTGGGAAAAAGTTAAGTATGTTTGCACATGGGTAATTTTTACTTGGGAGGACTCCCAGTATGTCTAAAATGAGTAAAGCTGACCTGATCAGGACTTGATCCCCATAGCTACTGGTAAGAATACTTCATGTCCAGCAGCATGTCCTTCCCCAGCTGCAGGAACATCTCTGGGGCTCAGCTAGTTCCCAGGCAGGAAGAAACCCAAAGCTGCTCACTGTTCTTGTCCAAGTGCTGCTAACCCCTAACTTGCTGCCTGCAAAGCAATATTTATCTATCAGTGTGCATCTAGATCTTTAGATTATTCACAGAGTGTTTTGGTATGATATAAAATGGAATGTTTCCATAGACTGCACTGCATCTTGGACATGCTCACTCAACCCAGAGACCTTACTAAAAGTCCACTTTAAAGCAGTGAGTGAACTTACCTGATCTGAAACGGTAGCTATCCTTTTTGTAATGGTTGAATACCTACATTGTCTGTTCCATGGTAGGAAAATGGGTAAAACCAGGGATAGCCTTTTCCTTACAATGTCTGGACAGAAATGTTATCATAGTGTACACTATGATTTTCTCCTTATATAAATCCTACTGCACCCAGGACAGGATAGAAGTTTAAAAAAACATGTGTGTGAGCAATATAGCTGCAACACAGCACCTCCAGGAGATACAGCTGATGTGGTACAGTTCCTTCAGCACTTCTTTTTACGTGGAAATTGAAAGCTCACCCCAGCCTTACTTAAACTTTTTTTTTTTTTTTTTAAGAGGAGACAGACTAGTTCTACTTAAAACAAACACAGAGGACTTGACTGCTTCCATTTTTTTTTGTGAAATTTTTTTTTTGGCAAATTATTTTGACTATTTGCATTGAACAAAATAATTGAAGGGATGAACTTGCAGCCTTTATTTTACCTAGCAATAGTGAAACTAGCTGCAGGAGTAAAACTTGCCTAACTAAACCTTTGATGTGATAAGAGTTATAAGAAAACAGATAAAGAGTCCTGACGTGTGGATCAAGATTGCTGCAGAAGAAAAGCTGTAGTTAAAGCTTTTTAAAAAAAAGCTGTAGTTAAAGCTTAAAGCTTGTTTCTTCCAAAACAAGCCACAGCTCTGTGTGCCTGGTCCTCAGATGGTGTAACCTGCCATGGCACCAGCATGACCTGCCAACACTGAAACATTTCCTGTCGCCCACTGAACAGTCCTGGCTTTGCAGTAGGTGACCAGGCTATCACACCGTGGGCATAGCTGTAATACTGAAATGAGGTGGCAGAGAAATGAGGTGGCAGGCTGAGTGGCATTTACATATGATGGGGAGGTCTGCTGGAAATCATGGTGTTAAGCAGAATGCAGAGGACATGACTGCTACTCTCTGTGAGATACACACAGAAAAAAGTGAAGGTTTCTGAGAAGGAGAAAGGAAGGGGTGGGAGACTCTGCCTTTGAAAGAGCACGAGTCCAAAGCCCAGTTTCCTGTAAAGTCTTTTGTGATCACATCTACTTGTGGTTGGAGAATGAAACATTCCACAGGACCAACTGTGCACTTGTTTGTTCGTACTTTCTGTTCACACCAGTCCTCTAACGGCTCTGTGCAGTGAAGTACACAGTGCTAACCACCACAGACTACTTCATCTGCACTTCATCAGATTAGCATTAGGTTGAAATCTCCAAGACAATATAAATGAGATCAATAAATAGTGCAATCAATCTCAGCTGGTTTTAAGTGTCCAGAGACAGACTGAAGCAGAACTCCTGTAGGATGACACTGCATTACCAGCAGAGAGAACACCAAACACATTGCATTGATGGCAACATGAGCATTGCCCCTTACGATCCTTCTTGCATTTAAACAGCAAAGACAAGAGGACTTGCTGTTGATTTATGGATGTTTTTGAAGAAGTATTTAAAACATTGTTTGAATTTGCAGAGAGAGAAAAAGAAGATGCATCTATACAGTCCTTCCTTTTCTTTAGTTTTCCAAATGGGTTGAGTTTTACCTTGCTTTGCATATCTGTACATTTCTCAGGTATTCAAGCAGGGACTGAACAATTCTTGTTCAGCTCTGAGTGCTTTGTCAGTGGCAAAGGAATAAAGTGTAAGATTTGAAAGGAAAAAGAAGAATAACCCAAATGCTCCAAATGAAGAAAACAAACGCAACATGATCCCAAATGTTTAAAAGAACAGTGACAAGCATCTTAGAAAGCCAAAGCAGCATAGCACAGTCACAAGTTCTACAGGACAGAATTCTATCTAATGGACAGAATTAATTGAAATCCATATCCTGTAAAAGGTTATATAATACTGGGGGTAAAAATCCTGTGCGTGATACATATTTTGGAGTTTTCTTCGTCACTTCATCTTTACACTGAAATCAAAGCAGTTACAGCAGTCTCACTCTGTAATGATGACTCAAGACATGACATAGGCTCCAGAGCAAAACAGGGCAAGATAATTCAGAACATTCCAGGTTTTTTTATTATTGCCGTTTCCCTAAAATGGCAACAACTGTTTCACTGGGTTAAAAGAATCTTCCTTTTCTTGACAAAAGTCATAAAGTAAGCTTGATTTTTGAAAAGCAAAAAGAAGGTAGGGCATTTCTTATACCCTCTTTTCTTTTTACCTTTCTGTGACCCCTAGGAAGTCACATTCCCCTCACAGTCTAATCAGCATGGGGAATTGCAAAATGAATGGGCTGGAAAATTCCTTTGAAAGGCAATAATAATATTTTTTCATATATGAATTCCAGCTTAGGGGCTCAGCAAAGTGAAGTCACGGTTATTGTTCTTTTAATTTTTTTGCGCCTTCACAGAGCTTTTCAAAGGCACTTGCGTTTGCATAAGTTGTAAGTTTATGTTAAAGTCCTGTGCTAGTCTGTGTTACACGTTTTAGTGTGTTCTGTACTGCCCTGGGAGCTAACCCCCCTCCCCCAAAGAACTCTTTCTCAGCCCCTTCATCTGTAACCTTTCTGCAAGTAAATGCTAATTGAAAAAGAAAGAACACCACTAATCTTGGAATTTAAATGCATTTAACAAAACCAATCTCGGTCTAAATTGTTGTTTCACCATTCCCTTTTCCCCAACAGATGTCGAGAAACTGCAATTCCTATTAAGAACACTTGACTGTTTACTCAGCAAGAGAACTTCAGGCTCAGGCTGCATCAATCTAAATGCGTTTCAGGACGTCAGTCTTTTGAAAAGTGCAGACTGTTAGTTGGTTATTTTTAAATGTAATCTTCACATAAAAGAGTTGCTGCATTTTTTTCTTTTCACTTTGTCATCCATCTCTCCCTCCTCCCTCTTTTTATTTTTTTTTTTAATGATAACATCAAACATAGTTGTCCTGAATTTTTAAGTCCCATTCCATTTAAGTTTCCCTCTCTCCATGGTGTTTTATTTCATTTTTGCTCCCTTCTTTTCATTTTTGACCAATGAAATATCAGTGAAGACTGTGAACATTATTACAGGAAAAAAAATAAAACCCCAGAAATATTATGTGGTAAGAATGTTAGACATCAAAAACATGAATGTGTTTTCTTAGCGAGCTTTAGAGTAAAGCCCCCGTGGGCTTTGACCACAGACCTACATAAAGTTATCTCTGCAGATAAAGGTGGCTCTCTGGGGTTTTGTTTTGTACCCCGGGTGTCACTCCTTAACTATGATCAGGAAAGTAAACATGTGTAGGGTTTTTTCCCCCTTTTTTGTCTTATCTCTTTACTTGATTCTTCAGTTAGTAAATGCAATATTAGTGTTTGTAAATACATCCTCAAGTGATAGTCACTGAAGTGTAGTTTAGGCCCTGTTTAGCACAGGTCCTTCAAGCATATTTTACCACAGAATAAATTTTATTTGTTTTACTCATCAGGTGTTGAAACATGGTGGCTCAATTCTTCCCTTGTTAGGGGGAGCTAACAAGGCTGAGGACCAGAGGCAGGTCTGAAGTGGCTGGGGCAGCCCCACCTTGAGCTATGTGGTGCCTGAATGGGGGATGTTCCTTTCCTAAGGTCTTTTATATAATCCTCCATTTTATTGGACAAAAGCAGGTGGGGAGAATACTCTGGACCACACAAGGTCAGACTAAGACACATGGCTTTAGGTCCCACTTTTCTTAACTATTGCAATGCAGAGAAAGTCAGCAAAAGCACATCAGTTAACACAAGTCAGAAAATGGCATGTAGGTGAAAAAAATAATTTAAAATTTGAATGCAAACAAGCAACAGATAATTGGGTGTGTGGGGGTGTATGGGTGAATGTCTGAAACTGAACTTCTGAACTCTCAAGCAGAAATCTACTACTTGCTGGCTGCAGTCTTTATGGGCTGGCTGTAAATTTTGGTAACACCTGGACTGAAAAAAGCAGCACATCTTGAATCCTCCGGTTAACAAAGAGGAGTTAAACACAACTAGCAAGTTCATAGCTGCTCATCTGTTTGGCTTCTGCATATAGACTATGTAGAGACTGAAAATGGTTCCAGAAAGAAGACCCAGTGCCTAAACAAAATGCCAGGGGATGACCACCATCATTTCTGTCCAACCTCCCAGAGGGGAAGTAAAAAATTAGCAAACACAGATCTGGGGATGGTAATGTGTAAGTGAGATAATCAAATTGGGTACTATCTCTGATCCCGTTCGTTCAGATCCACCATGGGGTGTTTTTTGATCCATCTCACTTGTGGCACAAGGGGGAAGAATGCTGAGCCAAGTGTTAAAGAGTGATACTCAAGTACTGTGAACATTGAATATTGGTTTTTAAAATAGGGCAGGTGGTTCTTTAAGACTTCTAGGAAAAATGAAAATGTACAAGAAGAAAAGTTAGATAAAAAATGGACTTTAGGATTACAGCGAAAACTACAATACTCCACAATAAACTGAAAATGGAAACAGTTATAAGGAAAATGTAAACTAAGTCAAATGAAGTGCCATATGCAAAGAAATGTCTCACAATGGCAATCTAATGGGTAATTTGCAGTCTTTATTCAGTTCCATATTCAGAAATCCATTGGAATCAATTACTAGTGGGAAGAGCAGGCATGAAACCATTTTCCACCTGCAACATGTCATATCAGAAACAATTCCATTATGCAGCATGAAAAAGGAGACAAATCAAACCTTGAGAAGTTTACCATGTGGTTTACAAATCTTTTTTTATGGAAGACTGTGTCCTTCCGAGAGTTTACTTGGTCTCTGAAAACTCCAGAGAAAAATCCAGAAAGTTAAGTTTATTCTGTCTTCATGCAAATCTTAGTTGAAATAATAGATTATTTATAATTCAAAAATCTATTATTAAAAAACTCACCACCACTGAAAGATTTTTAGAACTTAGGAAACTCTTCAGGTATCATAGAATTAGCATGATCATGCTAATTGACTACTTTGACTTGAATACTAAGTACCCACAGAGAGCCATGAAAAAGAAGTCAAATAATAATTTGGCAAGAGTGTATTAAAAGTCTGTGATCCTTTAATATGATATCTTTATAGCAATGAGGCATCTACATAGTTGGAAAGAGTCTGAATTACATGTACAGTTTCTCAGAATAGCCCCCAACATTCTAAGTAAGTTTACTCTAGTAAGCTTGATAAACCAAAGTTGATGGCTCTCCCGTTTCTTTGGATAGCTTTCTAAATTACAGTAGCACAACCAGTCATCCTAGCAGCCATGACAAACACAAATGCCTGGGCAAAAAGGGCAATCTACTTTTTGGACACTGCTGTTTAGACAACATAGTTTAAAATTCAAAATAAATGTATAAAGTCGCCAGCACTTTCAGTATAGTTAAAAATGTTTCTGTAAATCAGATATCTAATTTTGGTCCAAAAAGTAACCTTGGTAACAAAAGTCCTTTTTTGAAGAAACTGAATTAGAACTGAACAATTTTTGTTTCCAAAATGTTAGAACCCAAGGAATTGTTTTTATGCTTTGCTTTTCTTTAAATATAAAAAATGCAGGTGTTTGTTCTCTGTTTATATTTCCTTCAGCAAACACATTCATTGTGGCCACTGTAAGGGAAATTTCCCTCTCTGTGAGTGTGTGTCTCACCTTCTGACCCTCTCTTGTAGAATCAAGGTCTAACGAGAGAACAGAAAATCTTGTACATTCCTGTTTTGCATGAAAAATCATCATCCTCTTTCAAGATGTTAAAATTCTACTCATAGTGTTCAGTTTTCTTCTCCAATATGATTTCATTTTAGATTTGTGCTTTTTACATGTTTTGTGGTGGATTTCTTTCTTCATTCTGTAGTGGGAAGATGCTTAAACTCCTGCTCTCTGCTCCAGTAGTGAGCTGAGGGAAAAGCCAGCATCTGCAGAGGGGCAATAACAGAAGAGGAGGATGGCTGGGCCCATAAAGACATAAACGTCCATCCCTGGCATGCCAGGCTGCACTCACAGTACCACAAGGAAGCATAAGAGTGTCTCTGACCTGTGTGGCAGCATAGTCAAAAGCTGGAGCCATTGATGTGCACCTTGCAGAGGATAAGTGATCTGGACTTTCTGCTCTGTAGGCAAAGCATCCAGCCTGAGACTCAGAGACCCTGTCATCTAAAGCTGTTCCATTGGCATTACAAAGAAATCTTTTGTGTTGAGTCTGAAATGTTGTGTGTTGAGCCTGGAGCCCATTCAGAGCTTCCTTCTACTGCCTGCTGGCACAATGGGTTCCCTTAGCAGCCAACCCAGCCACATCCTAAAGGTAATTCAAATAGAAAATGTCCCCAGCCCAAAGAGAAACTCATCTCTTCTGATACAAGAGTACTCATTTACTTCACTGTCAAGGGCCAAAGCTGAACCTTTTGTTGTCACCTATAACTTGCCATGTGAGTTACATGGCTACTAACCCTTTGGTCTCACAAAAGTTCAGAGGAATACTTTATTGCTGTGCACAGCCCAAGTCATCTCCCACTGATAGAGCAAAATAAGGTGCTAGTGACACTTTCTCTCTACTGCGGTTTTTCGTTGAGAGTGAATTGATGTTTTGTTCAAGGTTATTTTGTAGTAGGTTTGCAAACTGCAATTAGGCATAAGAAAATTTTCCTTCAAGAATGAAATTTACACTCTCAGTAGTGGAGGGGTAATGGGTAATGGGAAAGAAAATAATGCTGAAATCTTTAGGAAATTCACTTTAAAAGATTTGTTGGTTCAGTTAGGAGTAAAAGCCTGTAGCCTTGGTACTCCACCTCCCCCAAATTCACCATGCTGCAAGCTGTGTTTGAGAATCTTTTGGGAACAGCCATTTTTGTACAGTGTTCTTCATACTCTGTGCCATGAAAAGTCAGTAAAGTTGGAAATATAACTTTATTTCTGAAAGGCATGAGGTCTTTAAATTCTGGGTCTTGGTTCAACTTTTATGTATTCTTCACTTTTATTCTTCTTGCCTTTAAGTCTTAAATTAAGACTTTGATAGACAAAGCAGCAAAAAGAAAAACGAATACTTTTCTTTTATCTTCTTCCCCTTTGTGAATGAGTAAGACCAGTTTAGACCCCAACTGATATTTCCTATCAGTGGTAGCACTAATGTTACCACTTGTGATACAATGAAAATTTAATTTAATTAATTCTAATTCTAGCTAATACATTTTAATAATTATTCAGTATAAAAATTTTTAAAACAAACTGTATGGTAATTTACAGATGACTTTTGCAAGGCTCACCTCTATTACTCTTCTCATATAACACCTCATAGAAGGTGATAGTGAGAAACACAGAGGTTTGCCTGGTGTTACAGGAAGAAATGCTCTGTCTGGAAGCAGAAACTTTGACTTGTGCCATGATTAAAATCCACAAGATACATTAAAGACAATGAACAGCTTACTGTTCACTGTTATTCAATAGGCAAGTGATATTCTTGCCTCAGCCACTACTAGCTCCGAACTTTCTGGAAAGTAGTATTAGATTGTTAAAAGAAGTTTACCTCTGGTGAAATGAAATATGATGAAAATCAAATACAAATAAATATGATGAACTTTCAGAAAAGCTGAACCATTTGTAAAAATTAACATGCTTTCAAGAAACATCTGATATCATTTCACTATTAGTTCAAATTTATACCCTTCGCATTTTAAAAAAATATGTAACCAGATCTGCAAGGTGTTTATCCTTTTTATTGCTCATCTTCTCTGTAAGGTTTAGCAGTATGTACCCCACACAGAAATACTGGAGGGCTCATCTCTTATGCCAAATGAGAACCCTATATTTCATGTTAGGGAGCACTTACTCAAAGAATGCCCACATTTTTTATGGATGAACTGTTCATTCACTTGTGTGAATAAAATATTCAAGGGTTCAGAATTCATAACCTGTTTCTTTAAGATGCTGCATAATTGTGGATAAAAGGTGATATTACAGTGAAAAACACTGCTAATTACCATTTATTATTATTTTCATTCATATCTCACTATTTTTAAGTTGCTCATAAAAATATCTCTTCCTATGACTTAGTCCAGATTGTATGATAATAAGTGAATAAATAATGCCAGTGCTTTCCTATCCTGTTTTCTTTTTTTTTTCTCATGAAACCAGATTTCTAAATGTGAATCGTCACTTTGCATTCCCCACCCGAAAACACAGCTATAATTTTGTAGACATTGCTAAGTATCTGAGGTGAATGTTTGGTAGAATTCTGCTGGCATGTGACAAACAAACAAATACGTAAACAGAATAAATACAAATACAATACATTCTGCAGTATTTACCAGGATTCTGGGAAGATATTTTACTGACCTGAAAAACTATTTTATTTTTTTTCTCACATTGTGTCACACAAAGCATATTCTCTACAATCTGTGAAGCCTCACGTTAGGCAGAGTGAAAGTTAAGTGAATTTTAGGAGGATTATTTATTATATTGCAAATCACAGCCTGGCATAGTGCATTTCTTCACTGAAATATGCTTTTAGCACTTTAGAAATCCCTTTGTATGCATCTGAGTCGATTAATTTCTCTGCAACTATACGTGCTACTCAATATACTTGTTATGTGTTTGTCGCTCTCGGTGTGTAATGAGACATTTTTGCTGTTGCTGATAATTCTGTAGATTCCATTGTACCCAGACATATGGTGTCAGTTGTTTGAAGGCTTTAGAACCCCTCGGATTGGCTGTGATGTAAAAATTCAATAATCCCCATAGAAAACTTCGGACTTCTCAAACCAGTTTAAAATCCTCATGCTCGCTTGCAGACTGGGGAGTTTTAAAAACAAACGGGCCCTTGTAGATAATTTAACATTAATGGCCCGAGTCAACAAGAAGTGCAAAGCATTAAGCCCCCAGGAAGAGTGATACATAATCTGAGCTGTGCTTCCACAAGGTATGTGCCAGATGGAAATATGTATAACCAGAGTTTTACTAGTAGTCAGAGTGTATTAAACTAGTCTTATTAAAGGACAGGTTTTCAATACTTTAGTAAGGAAGAATGACAATCTGCCTTCTCATTGTAGTCCTAATCCAAAGACAGAAGCAGCCAATTGAAAGACCCCATTGCTTTTGATGTGTTTTCTATTGAGCCAAGTTGAATGCAAGGCAGCTGCGGGGAATTGGAGGGCCCTGGTTTAGCAGATGCATCCGGTTTCCTCTAAACTCATGGAAGTCACCACAGGTCCTTCATATCATGTGTGTCTGGAGTGAAATAATGACTCCATCACAGTCATTAAGAGTCTTACCGACGACTAGGAGTGGATTTAAAATTTTACCCCTGGTATAAGTAGGCCAGTTTATTTTATTTGCTCTGGATATTAAATTTCCCTGACAAGGGTGTTCTGCTTGGATTGTCTCAGCGGGCCGGTAAGCAGAAGTGTTTGACTATTAAGTGTCTATAGCCCTGTTACCTGATTTAGGCCATAAATACATACTTTCTATGCTCAGAACCTTGGTGCAAAGCATTTGTTATTGTAGCTGTCTAATAAAAAATAGTTGGTCAAAGGCCAAAATTAAGTGAATAAGGACCATTTTCCTTTGCCATATCATGCCCTTAAGCAGTGTTTCACCAAGGCTGCAAAAGAATTTGTTAAACATGGCTCAGTACAGATAGTGTTTGAACAAAGAAGGAATAACATTTCCTCCATCCTTCTAATACATTTATTTCCGTGTACTGTGGTCAAGCATGGGTTTTTTAGGGAAAAGAAGTACATTAGTCTTCCATAGTTTTTAATGAACCACAGGGCCTGCACTTATTTTTATGTGTTACTTTTATAACTCTTTTAGGGCAGCAGTGCTCTGAAATCCAGGTTGTAAGTAGATCCCAGAAATACAGAGTAAATCAATTGAACAATGCACAACAGTTTGTAACCTCATTGCTCTTGTATATTGCAGGAATACCAGAATGGGTGCAGCCCAGCTAAAAATATTTCCCATCTTCATCTCTTTCTGAGAAAACTGCTTAAACCCCTTGGTTGAGCACTGGCCGAACACTGACCAGCCACTGTCCAGCAAACAGAGGTTAAATATGCAGCATGCAAGGCAAGGCAAGATCAGTCTGGCTGCACAGCCTACATATGGATGTACAAAAAAAGGTAAGTAACTGGGAAAGCAAAAAAGGTTTTGGTCTTTAGGATTCCTTGAACTGCTTTAGGCTAAATTAATCTTTTAGGTCATGCCAGGAATAATATATCCCTGGTGATGAAAAGACACTTTTTCCTTGTAACACCTTTTCACTTTCATTCCCTCCTAGCATTAGTGCCAGGGGAATTTCCAGATGAGATATTTGAAAGCTTTTTGGTTTTTATGTGCTGCTGGACCAGCATTAAGTGGTGTTACGTGTGCTGGAAGATTGAACTCCATTCATGTCTATATGATTTCTCTCCTCCTGTCTCTATGCAAGATATCCAAATGAGCAAACTCCATCCAGAGTTTCCCAAAACCACAAAATGAGAGTGTTTCCTCCTTTAAAGCTGGCATGGAGGGAGAGGAGCTGAGCCTTTTCTGAAGACACCTCTATCTCAGCTCTCTTTTGAAGTTCAAAAGATTAGGAGTACCCAGGTATACCACTCAGAAAACCAAAAAATGGTTTACTGAAGCCAAAAGTTTTGCCAAAATTTGATTTTACTCTCAAATATTTTCTTTTATATGACCAAAAAAATTCCCAAAATTAATCTTGCTGGAATTATCTAAGTAAGACAAATTTAATTCCATGATCCTCTCAGACACAGAGGCCAAGTTCGCTTGCAAGGTGCAATTTTCCCATTTCTTGTTCTTTGGATCATCAGAAGACCCAGCAGTACCTTCAAATCTAGTTGTTACCATTGCAATCTCTGATGTTTGTGTCAATATTTCTGCTGTCTGGAAGGAAAGAAAATGTTATATTTGACAATGGGGAGCTGTGTCGTTTGGAGATATATTGTTTCCCTCTCATATGTAGGCAAGAGACCGTAGCTGATATCAAAAGAGTTGCACATGATGAGTTTTATTCTGTGGATAGGAAATAGTGTGATTCAGAGTGCTTGTTACTTTTTGCATGCTAATGCCCTGTTTCCCTAACTGAAAGGGTTCTATAAGTTGCAGATAAGTGTTTTGTGAATCAAGCCCTAAATCCTCTCTTTATTTTAACTGGAGACTTTAGCCAGTGGATAAGCACCATCAGACATTATTCAAACATTTTACGGCTTGCAAAGAAAGTATTTTATTTTTTTTTTAAAGAACACTTTAAATAAGAGAAAACAAACAGTTTCATTGGGAGAAGCCTGGTTATGGATATCTTCTTTCCACCCCAGTGGCTTGATGTGACTGTTAACCAGCATTTGGCTGCTTTATAACTGGTGCAATTATTTTGTCAAAGGTTGTAGGGTTTTTTTCCTCCTGTTGAAAAAAAAAGTTAGTTTACAGTTTATTAACTTAGATTACTGCTAATAGCTCCCATGAGTCTTTCTACTGAAACAAGGACCAGGATAACTGATTTCTTAAGGCCAATCTGGAAGACTTTAAAACACATTAATAGCTATCACTGAAACAGCAGGAGGAAGAATAATCTGTCATTTGGGTTTTTTCTTTTTTTCTTTCTTTTCTCTGCATAAACTTTTCCCCCAACTTTATCTATTTATCTATTATTGTTGCTTGCTCTTTCTCTCCCTTTTTATCTTTTCCTTCTTTTTACAGCTATTAACAGGCTAAGTTTTCAGTGAGTGCAAATAATCAGCAAGGACTCATTTTTGACTGTTCAGGGAACACATTAGCACATAAATAGGAAACAAAGACTGGTTCAGGGAAAAAGTAAAATGATACTTTAAAGTGTGGAGGCCTGGAGTCAAAACACCCCAATTTCAAAGGAGTATAGATCCAGTGCAGAATATCATTCATGATTAACATTTGATACCCACCCCCCCCACCCGGGGGGGGGGGGTGATGCATAAATATTTGTAAAATCAACACATCCAGGTTAAATAGTAAGGCATGCAACTGTGTGGTTTACATGTGTTTGAAGAAGGCAATAACTTATTGTATGGTTTTATCAGAAGAAAAGGGAAATTTCCTTCCTTCACAGCTTTGGCATGACTTCTCCAGTCATATCTTTCCATCCTAATCCTCAGTTTTATGGCCAAAAGAGGAATGAATGAATGAAGGGTGAGCAGAAGTCCTTATTCAGTCTGTCTGAAATAGTGTCTGGGATATCTGCTGAAGACTACGACAAAAACCTTTTGCTTACTTTTGAGTCCCTTGTCACAGTTGCTATAGTGAATAATGGAGGAAATCTGATTTTCTGTGGAAGGACTTTAGGCAGTTAAAACAGCTGGGATGTTTGTTATCCAGGTACTAACATTGCAGTACTCAGTGCCAAACATCATGAGGAAGTGAAAGTATGAGACCGCATTTTCAGGAATAAGAGTGTAGATATAAACAGGGAAATTATACTATTCTGAGTGTTCTCGTTTCTTCTATGGATTGCAGTTGTGGTGTTAGGCAGTCTGGAGCATCAGCCATCCAGCTGAGATGCTGGGTGAAATTTCCTGTCTTTCTTTCCTGAGTAGTGAAGTCATGCACTTGTTACATGTCTTGATTTTCATGGATTTGGTGCATTGCCTGATCAGAGAAGGAACCTTTACAATGATAGGTGCTACACAGTTAAAGGAACCAATAATTGTCCTTTCCTGAAAGATTTTATAATGAAAACATTCTTATTTCTATTATCTGAAATAAAGAGGAATTGGGGTGGGGGTGGGAAGAAGGGATGCTCCTCTGATATCTAATGGGAAGATGCAATAAATCAGATATAGGCTTTGAGACCTGAAAAGATCGAGTAAGTTCAGCTTAGATGTTTCAGTATTGTTCTTCCCACTACTTTGCAGGGGGGTTTTGATCAGATACAGCATTGCACACATGTGGGAAGTGAACTGAGACAGTTACTAAATCACTCGGTCTCTGCCCTTCAAGACTGCGAACTGGTGTTTGTCATAGCAACGTACTTTGAATTGTCCCTGATGTTATTAACCAGAAAGTAGAACATGAAGGAAAGATCTAGCCTACCTGCAGCAGAGGTGTATTTTATAAAACAAGTAATAAAGTAAGAGCACAGAACTACTTCTTAAGAGTAATTCCTGAAAATGTTACCTGGGAAATAGATTAAATTATGCAGATTTCAATTATTGGCATCATCAGGTGCCATAAATCAGCATAAATTCCCTCAAGGTTGGTTTTATCATATTTACAGTATTTTACTGTGGTCTGTATTTTTGTTTAGCTGAAAAGCTTTGCAGACATATATTTTCATTAAAAATATATGCTTCCAGGAGTTTATGTCAAACCTACTCAATGCTTTAGTAGAAATGTTTTATTTTCAGTCCTGAATGGGGGTCATACCATTGTTCTCTCTCCCCATCACTTTCTGGTTTTGTTCTTTATCGATTCACAAATGTGTACTGAAGGACCCAATGTTATCAGACAGACAAGTTATAGCATAATCCTATTTTCCTGGAATAAGTTTTGCATATAGTTCTGTAGTGTGCTAGAAACATCCACTTATATGAGAAAATCAAAAAGTTAAAAAAAAATGCCCAATGGATTTATTGGGAAAATACACGTAATTTTCTACTACCAGTCCTTTTTGACACTCAGCTGTTGATGTTCAAGCACTCCTGTAGTAAAAGTGACTACAGTCTACGACAGATAGTATGGTAATGAAGTGGCATACTTTTCTGTTACACTGAAATTTCAATAAGGGTGGAATTTTGCCTTAAAAAGAGGGCAGTGATCTTCTCACAAACACTGTCCTTTGTCCTGAGGCACACAAAATCCCTAAATCCCTAAAATATTTTATCTAAAGATAATTTTGCACCAGCCCAGGCATTAAAAAGAAAAGTATATCAGATGCAGCTGGAAAGGTCCTGTTGCTCAGGGAGAAGGTAAATTAAAGGTTTCTATCTTATCTGTATTTCAATTACAATTTTATTTTTGGTCCCTGACAGTGCAGACAGCTGAAGTCTTGGGAAGTGGAAACATTCACAGGTGTAAGAAAAAAAGAATCTTTAATAGTGGAGATGTATATATTTGAACTATGTGGCTTTTCATGCAGGGTATACATGACATTTAAATAAAAATGTGGACTCTTTTGGGGGGCCTATCTGTTTGAGCTCATTTGAAGATGTCCTTTATTCTACCTTTTTTTTTCCTTAGCAATAATGACCTAGTTTAGGAGTCTGCAGGTCCATAGACCCCTAGAATGACTCATGGACACCAAACAAAGTCAGACCAGCACCTTTGTGATTAACAGTTTTGGTCCTTGCACAACTGGTTTAGTTAAGGCTGACCCCTAGAATGAATCATAGGGGTCAGCCTTAACTAAACCAGTTGTGCAAGGACCAAAACTTAATCACAAAGGTGCTGGTCTGACTTTGTTTGGTGTCCATGGTGTATATTTGTATCCAGTTTTCTGAGAACTGGATGACAAAGTCTTGAGATAAATACCTTTTAGCTCTTGGACACCTGGATCTGTGGGAAAAGACCAGAGAAGGCTTCTACCTCCTCTGTCGGGCTGTATGTATCCTTACATCAGGATGACGTAAGTCAGGAAAACAGGAAAGCTCTTCATGTCAGTACAGAAAGAAGATAGGTGAGTTGGAGCTCACCTTTATGGTTTCAGAAAGGCTAAGAAAGACTCTAAAAATCCAATAGTAGATTTGGGGTAAATGTGGATCTGAGCTGGGCTGCAATTGCTAAAACTAGTTTCTACTTGGAGCTTTACTGCAGACAACTCTGGTCTTTTCTGTTTTCTCCCAGATAAGAAATGCTCTGAAAATGATCCTGCTGACTGAGATTTCAGTACCTTCTGATTTTAGCTGCAACAACGCTATTTTAAAGTAGAGGGTTAACATCACTGAAAACTAGTGAGAGAAAGAGGCTAGAGAAGGTGAGAGGAGGTGAGAGAAAAAGGCTGGAGAAAAATTATAATCGTGAAAAAATGTCAAACACCAAAATTTTCTCAAATCTCATCATTTTCACTTGCTTAAAAAAGTTACATGTGAAAAGATCCAAACCTTTTAAAATAGAATGATTTAGTGAGTCTCTTATTGTCTACATGCATTCACACAGATTTATCCTCTCAAGAATACTTGTATATTTGTGCCTGTGTGTATCAATAAGAGTCCACACATATGCAGCATTATTTTCTGCCTTCTCATTTGGGAAAGGAAGACTGAGAAGAATTTTCTGTCTTCTACTTTTCCTCTTGAAAATATTTTCTTGTGTCTGTCTCAAATTCACACACAAATATTCACTAAGGCGATTTCCACTCAACAGTTCCATGACTTGTTGCATTCTATATTTCATTATCTTCAGCAAAATGTGTGTCTCATCTTTGGTATTACAGAAACACATCAGGGTTTTCATGTGACACAGTTAAAATTCACAGTGTGTTCTTGGAAAGTGTGCCAGGCAAACATTTTAGGGTCTGGTGGTATCCTATGGAGAAAGACCTGCAGAAATCACCAGGATAGAATGATGAATGGATTCTGGATTATATTGCAGTTGAAAAGTATCAGAAAGCTATCTAATACATCTTCTACTGTTTAGTGAACAGGACTCACATTAGGTAATGGCAGCAGAAAACATTAAAGACAATTGTATATGATGTAGTATTCGGTCAGATTCATTCACAGTGTATAGTCATTTCCAAATGGCATTTTGCTGTTCTTTGTTCTGCAGCAGTGTCTAATATTTCTAAACATTTTTAGGCTCTGTGACACCTTAATGGTATACAATAACAGTATGCCTCCCTCTTAGAAAAATGGATACTCTCATTTTTCTAAACATTGTGCCTTTACCTTTAACCATTTCCATTTAAATGCAAATTTCAATCATGTCCACCTCTCTGTATTCCAACAGAAACCTGGGGAAAAGACTATACCTTAAATCCTCATTTCTCCATAAAGGGAGCTGTTTCCTTCAGGTGTGTCACTCCATGTTATCTATCTTCCTTCTCATTTTACACATCACCATTGTGGCAAGTTTAACTTGCAGAATTCACAAATAAAAAACAGTTTTCTTTTTTTGTTGAAAACTCTGCTGGTTTTATGTGCTAAAAGAAAATGGGCGTTTTTAGTTTTATTTATTTCCTGTTAAATTTGTCTGACATAACTGTAATGAAAATTTCCCCTTCACAAGCCTTTGAATTATTCCCGGCATTTGCAACTGTTTATACACTCAAAAGTTTATAATTTCCTAAACAACTGTAGACAAATTAAGTTAATTTGTATCATAGGCTTGGATTAATCTTGCAATTATTGTTCCAGTTTAAAGTAAATAATTGAATTTCAGGGTTAAGGATAAAATGTGATGCTATGAAACATATGTGATACTGGTGTCAGTTTCCTGAATGTCTGTTCTTCGTATGCAGCTTAGCAACACATTTGAGCAATTCATTAAAGTGTCTCTGCTTAGTGAGTCTTCAGAGAGAAAGTTACATTTGAATCTGGTGTGTAAAAAACACTCAGAAAACAGCCAACTGAAACAAAACATCTCCCTCCCCTCTCGTCCCTCACCAAAAAACCAAATCCCACACCCTTTATCTCTTGTTAGTCCCTCTTGATTTACTTTTGACAAGAGAGGGCACTGTGATAACATTCTAAAGAGTGGACATATTTGTATATTCTTGCCTCTGAGACAGAAAGGAAACCAGGGATTAACCCCTGAAGCAATTACTTTACAATATAGCAACTACTTCAACACAAAGCAGGATTGGCGGCGGGGGGAAGAGAAAATTTAACTAATTAGTGCAAGTCATGATGTTATTTATGGGAATTAGTTGGAAGAAATATTGTTGAGTGTGCTCATAGAAAAAAAGACTGATTTGAAGTGTATTTATTAATTCTCACTTTGAGTTATCATTTACTGGCTGAGAAATTTAGCTGAAGATACTTACTGGCTTCAGCCCTTCAAGAGAATTAAACATATTGGAAATACTGTGCGGGTATATTTTTTCAGCAATATTTGTAAACCTATATTAAATGCAGTTGTGTGGATTTCTAACTCTCCATCATATTTCTGGTATTGGGGGTTCTAAGACCATTTCTTGTAGGTCAGAAATATCTCGTGCCTGTCATTTTAAAACTAACCGTTAAATGTTCTAGCCATGATATACAAATTGCCTTGCAAATAGTGTGCTTTCTTTATTCATTTGGATGAAACTGATTTTGAACACCATTTTAAATGTAGATAATAAGTTAGGAGCAGTTCAGTTCTGAGGTGGCCAGGGTTCAAGGAAGGAGGCAACTCAAGACTTTAAGCATCTGCACTTTGAAAATCATATTATTTTTAAGTGTCACAGGCTGGGTACCTGGAACTGCTAGTTATTTTCAGAAAATCTTGTCTATGTGTGGATTATTGTTGTGGTTTTAGGAATGGCATTCTTCAAATTTAGTGCCCCCCCTCCCTTCACCCCCAAGACTCTCTTAAACCAGACACCACTCGCTTCCCCTGACCACCCCCCACCTTCCCCTTCCCACTCTGGGGATGGACTTGAGAACTGAAGGCACAAAAAGATTAAAATTGCAGGTTGAATTAAGAACGGTTTACTGGAAACAGCAATGAGATAAGAAAACAAACACTAATAGCAACTATATTAATAACAAAAGTGTACAAAAATGTTCATTTCAAAGCCTAACCTGACTGCAGCCACATTTTCCTCTCAGGAATAGGAACACCTTTCTTCACAGAAGCCAGAAAAAAAGAATCCCTTTCTCCCAATCCCTGGCAATGACCTAAGATGGTATCGAACAACATTTGGGTCTTGGCCATGCCCACTCAGCGCAGCACATGGCAGACCAGAAATCCCAAGCTCAAGAGACCCGATGGGCTCAGCCTGGCTACTGTAAAAATATTAATTTTGTTCTGGTGGGAGCTAGGACACTTATGAATGTAAAACTGTATTGGTGGTAGGGGCAGAGCATGTTTATCCTGTCTTGTTGCCATATGCCAAGTGCATTCTTGGTGAGATATTGTTGATAAGAATAAATGTTATCAGAAGGAAAGAAAAAATTAGAGGAGGTTTTTAGCATTTTAAATTTTAATGACTATATTGTGGACCCTTAATTTCCTTTTTCTCCAAACTGCAACAACTACTGCAAGTATTCAGACAAATAAGTGTTTTCATAAATATTGCAGTTTATGTGAAATATATATGTTTAATCCACAATATATGTTTGTATTTCACTGTACTTTCAGATATCAGAGAACAGATTCCTATGATGACAAGAGATGGATTAATTTGGTTATGTAAGCCTTTGGGCCTTTGACTTTAGCTGTTCAGGGTTGATATCAATGGCTGGCAAGAGATGTGTGGGAATGATTGTGCTCTGTTAAATTTTACTCGTTTCTTGTAATACTTAGTTGGGGAAAAATCCCTGTGGTAGTTTGAGGAGTTATGTGACTACCTTGGTTCTCTTGTTTATATTTGTTCATGTGAACTTCATGCCAGGAGTCTTGAAAAATATGGAAGAGGTCCTTTCCTTTTCATAACAAAAAGTCCCATGTTCTTACCCTCAATTTTTTTTCTCCAAAATGTGAATTCTCTTTGTCCTATAGAAAAGCTATGGGAAAATGAAAAAAGAAAAAGTACTCTGAAAGTTTCAACTTTCTGACTTTAGTGGAATAAACGACTATTGTTTTCCTGCTTTATAATTATGCTTGTTTCTTTCTAATTCATGCAGGCTGGAGCAGATGACTACATGACACTAAGTTATTAGAAGAGATTTCTATTTCCTGCAGAAGTGAGAAAACATCATTTGAGTCTACTTCTCCATTCTATTTTGTTCTTCTGCTTTTGAGCTTGAAGGATATATTAGCTAATGGGTAGTTCCCTGCTCTCTGTCTTGATCCAGAAACAGACAAAGAAAATTAACAGATAGTGCTTGAAGATTAGCTATCATTAAGTCAGGCTTTGACATATGTGGCTAATTGAAGAAATACCAGGTACAACAGGAAATGAAGAATAATGGGTAATACTTACTTAGAATAGACTTGTTTAGCTTTAAATCCAAGAAAAGTGTGATAGTGCTTAGATAAACTTAAGGGAGTTAAGATCTTACAGACTCCTCACACACTGATTACTGTTAAAAACTCTCTATCCCAGATGGTAATTCTTTGACAAATGTTATTTTTTTTAAGTGACAACTGATAGACCTTGTTGTTAACAAAATTATAATCCTTTTCTTTAGTATGATGCAAAAACTTGTTTCTTGGATACTTTTTGTTTATTTTTGCATTTTGGCTTCCCTTGACTTACTTGAAAGGTAGACAACTGCAGAATTGGACCTGAGTGTTTCAATAGTTACTGTTTCCACATGGGCCACTGTAAAAACAGGATGGAGTCATGGAGAGCTGAATTATTGCAAAGCTGAAGCAGAAGAGGAAAGACTTTGTAGATCCAGACTCTGCTTACATCTCATCTGTGCTTTCATCTCTCCAACAGTCGTTGCACAGGTGTGCATGACAGATGAATCTATATTGCCAAAGTGGAAAGCACACACATTAGCTTCTGGGACCTTGTCAGGATTACACAAAAAAAAGGGGGCTTATGGATCACTGTAAAATCCAAAGGTGTACCATTCAACCTGGAATTTGGTCTGATACTTGCTATTTGCACAGCTTTCAGGAAAGGCTGTTTAAGTGAATAAAGCATGATTTTAAAAGATTCTTATCAAGAACCATAAGAAACTTCAGAAAACATTCTGGTACCTAATTTGAAATACAGTGCAGAAAAGTCATCAGGATATACTGATGGCTTTTATGAAATAAACCCATTTTCTTCAGGCAAATAGATAGGGATTCATTCTCTTTTTCTGCCTACCCCTATGGCATGATAATGATGCGTGGAGCAGTTTGTGTGTGAGTGTGGGGCGTGAGGGTATTTAAGCAAGCAGCCTCTCTATTACATATTTATATTGAGAGCATGCATAAAGTTCTAGCACAAAAAAAGAAAAAGAAAAAAACCCCACCAATCTAAACAAAAAACCCCAACAAAAACCTTTGCAAGCCCTAGGCTTATGTTCATCTGCGGCATGTGGTTGACTGGCAGGCTGAATTTTGTCATGAATAATGTTTAAAAGGCACTGGCTTTCTTCCATGAGCAACACATAACTTTTCTGAGCCACATCTAAGGAGGCAAGTATGTAAACTACACACTTAGAACCTGATCATCTTTGTGTAGTTATTTTCCTACTTCCTATTTTCAATTGTCTTTGCCTAAAATGGGTCAGAGTTAGCAGTTACCTATGAAGGTGCTATAATGTTGATGAGTTTTGGTTTACTGCTTGCTGTAGTGGGTAGAAGAAGGCAAACCATGGGTGAAAGATGAGCAGCCAGGTCAGCAGCTACCCAAACTGACACAGACAATGAGGCTCCATGAGTTTTTTCCAGTGGAGATACTGCACCACACAGTTCCATTGTATAGCATGTCACACACAAGAGGCTATCACAGCTTCTTATGATGTCTTGTACATCATAGAACAGAATTTGACTTTTCAAAATTAACCTGTTTAAAGATCATAAATTCTGCCAACCGTTCATCTGCATGGGGGAATCACATCTGAAAATTAAATCCTGAAGTGTGATCCATCTGTTTTTGCTGTCAGGCTCAGCCCCAGGAACTCCTAAGCAGTTGTTGTTGCTGCTGCTTTTTAATAGGGTAGGACAGTAATGCACAGTCCTCCAGATGTGTCCTGATCTTGTCTTGAGATTCACACACTTGACCTCAGGTTGACATTGAAAACCCATCTGAGGCCCAGCAGAATTACACTGCCCTTCATAAAGAGTACAAAAAACTTCTGAAGCAGAAGTGCTGGAAAATGTTCAGTAACCAGTGGATGGCTCTGATATAAACTTTAGTAACCTAGTGAGAGTGGAGAGAAAAAGGAGGGAGTTTTTCTGACTTCTAGTGTAGCACAATACTTGTTCTTGCCTCCTGAAGTCTAGTTATTGAATGCTTAATCATGTGACAAGGAGGACTGTGTTGCAGCATATCAGAAATATAAAGACAGATCATTTTCTTTCCCCAAAAGTTTGGTAATTATTAACTCAATAAAAAGCAGACCTTTTTTATTTTTGCCATCATCTATGGGTAGGAGTGAGCAGCAGGTAATTCACTGTCAGAGCATTTCTAATTTTAACTAGTGTGGGTATTTCTCAGATAAGCGAAGAAAGGTAGTGAAACTGTGCATTGATACAACTCAGACAATGAGCCTCTGGACCTACTGTAAGTGCTGATAATACAGACCCAATGCCATTCAGTGTCTAAGTCATTTCAAACAACCATATTTAATGAGATCTGAGTCTACACTGCCCTGAGCAGAACATTAATATAACACAAGGCACTGAACCACTCTAACATCCCATTCACTTTATACAAAGCAATGCGAGGGTGACTCCAAATGACAAGTTGGCACTATGATTCCTCTTCTGTTCCTTAGAAACACCAGGTGCTGTCCTGAGAAGCAACCAGCTTTACATTTTGAAAACCTGAAGCTTGTTTTCTTACTGGCTGCAGTGGACTTCTAGGGATAGTTTTGTAAACCACCCAAACAAACCTCATTTTTTACTGGAAGTGTGCACAGAACAAATAGAAGGGGAAATACTTTGCACTGGAATATTTCTGATAAGTGCAACTTTAAGAAGAAAGTTGACATGAAGGACTGCCTTCATCATTAAAGAGCTGCATGGTACAAGCTGCCCTGCCTTAATCACAGCTGTCATGAGAAAAGGAAATAGATTTTTAGGGTCCAGATAGGATTTCTCCTTGGAAATGTCAGGAGTGATTGATGTAAGACACAAGTAAAAAGCTACTCACTAAACGTGTGTTGTCTACACTTTGAATCCTGCCTCCCCCCCACCCGATATGGTGTTGTCATGATTTTAACAAGTCACAGGAAGAGTTAAGCTGTGCTTCTGAATAAATTAGTACAGTCACAAAATGACACTTCCCTGACCTTTGCAAAAGGTGGAGAGTATAACGGTAAGACATACAGGGCTGTTAAACAATGTTGTTTTTTTTTTTTAACCACTCTGACAAAAGGTGCAAGCTCTTTAAAACAGTTTCCTAATGCACTTCAGCAAGAGAGCTAACTGACTGTCATAAGATGACATGCGTAACACAGAGATCCTGCTACACATTTTGATGCAAAGGAACACCCTGTTAGTTGAAAATCACTGCTAACTGGATTCAGATGTTAGAGATGAAGTACATGGAGCACAGTACATTTGGTAAAGCTTAAAGAAGCTTTAAAAAAAAAGAACATAAATCTTTAGCTGTGGCCTTTTATCAGCTCTTAATTTGTCATGGTATTTTAATTACTGACAGTGTAAAAGTTTTAATCCATATGTTAGGGGAGATGATTCTTATTTCTTGCTCCTTTCCTTGAAAAACTGTTTTTAAAAGTTATCAGGCCTGCATGCACGTGGAAGTTTTAAAAGCTTGCAATGTGCCGTATCAAAGTTCTCTTAGCTCCATGTTGTGCACATATTCAGAAAGTTTTATCCACGTTGACTTTGGAAGTTATAAATTCAAACCTTAAAAGTGACATAAATTTCTTTGGATGACTCCAGTTTGATGGGACCTGATTTTCAGAGGGCTTCTGCTCAGCATTGCTGTAAGTTGCATTTTAATTGTTTCAAGACGGGTATTCAAATAGAAAAGTATAGGATTTGGGGTGTTTGAAAATAAAGAGCAAACCTGATCTCTTATGTGGTGAGACCCTGTTTTTGCTATTTTTTTTTTAAATTTTTTTTATTTTTGTGAGATTGTTGCTGTTTTATTTTCAGACTTACATGTGTGACTGCTGAGACATACACAAAATATGATCAAATTGGTACATGAAGCTAAGGGAAGCAATAAGGTATTCTCAGTACTGCATGACTGCAGTTAAGTCATTTTGAAATCAATAATCCCCTCGCAATTCACTGTGCCACTTGACTGGACATACAGATGCAGCTGCCCTTGTAAATGAATTTACATCGCACTGTGCTTGTAGCCATATAATCTTTCTTCCCTTCTCAAGTCTGTCCCATTTTTCCTTGCTTCCGTTATGCATATGAAACTGAAATTAAGATTGCATGTAAAGTTGACTAGCTAATCCAGGTTATTTATTGGAAATGAAACTATATAAGCATACAATATATGGTTTGTTTAAAATTGATTTACCTAACTCTTCCCATAGTCCCAGGCAAATACAATTGTTATACAGCAGAGAATTGTATTGTGGAGGAAAAGAAACAGAAGAAAAAGAAAGTATCAATAGATAATTTGCAGCTAGTTTATGGGGGACTTCAATTTGGTAATAAAGAGGGTAATTCATCAAATAGAAAAATTAGACATGACACTAAATTTAAAATTCTTATTAGCTACAATAAGTAAAGATTTTAGCATGAAAACTATGCGTATTTCAAATGCTATCTCAACATTGCTTAGACACAAGCTTAGACTGAAGTCCAGGAGATGGGTCATCTCTAGGAATGCAAGGTTCTTGTTAGCACCTTTCATTGGTCCAGCCATGCCTTCTCCTCTCCCTGCACTGTCTGCCTATCTCTACCCACCTGCCCAGGCGTTGACATCAAGACACTGAATTAGCCAGAAAGAAATTTGTAGTGTCTGAGATTCAGCTGTGTCAGAGTCACAGGCTGCAAGGGAAGATGGCATACAGAGAGCCTGAAGTTCATCTGTGCTACAGAAACTCAGCCCTGTGAAGCGTGCAGTGGAAGTGTGAATCATGAGCTACAAAGAATGGCATGGCTTAGCAAGATTCCTAAACTGATTTCTAAGGCTGTGATATCACCAACCGTCATCACTGGTGTGTATTGCAACATCATGAAGGAATCCAGGCTCTGACAAACCAGACGTGATATTTGATGGTAACATGCCTGCTCATGGTGGGACTAGATGATCTTTAAGGTCCCTTCCAAACCAAGCCACTCTATCCATCTATGATTCTTTCCATGATCTGGCCTGGTCCAGAAGTCTCTAGGGTTTTGGCTATCATAAGCTGCAGGTCTGTATGTTCTTCCCCTTCACAAGGAATGACAGCTAAAGCAGAAGGTCTGTAGCATGGTAGGTTCTTGCATTGAAGTCTGAGAAGTTACCTTTTGCTGACAGCCTTCAGGAACTTGAACACAAGGGAAATGATCTCTTTCAACCATCAGTGCAGGCTGCCTTAGGGGAGAAAATGGAACAGGGCAGCTGAGGAATAATCAATCACAATGACATGCCTTCCTTACTCTCAATAGAGATTGGTTTCAATTCTGAATCATGCCTCGCTTTTCACATATTTCTTTTATGTATATATAAGCATATGTATCTATGCATGTATGTATTTAAAATACATATGGACACACACATGCAATAATATTTACCAGTGTATTTTTATACTCCAAAAATGCCCAGCTTTTTTTGAATTCCGTTCAAAAAAACCAGAACCACTGGGCCACAGTGACCTTGTGGTAATCACCTCCCCAGGCTAAGAGTATGCTGTGTTCACAACCTATCATTTTTGCTGAATGTTCTCTGTGTTCTTTCTCATTGCTAGGAATAATATTCTTACCTTAAGACTAGGACAATATCCACATCATACTCATGGAAACCGAGATGTAGAGAAGACAGATAACCAGCATAGATGGAAAGAGGAGTAGGTAGGAAAAATGGCTATGGTTCATCACATCTAACTTATTAAATAGGCTTCTCTTGGGCCCATCTATGCTAAAAGTGCAGAAGCTTTGGGTTTCTACATTTACTTTAGGTAGCACAACATAACTGCTTTTCTTCAAGGAGGTGGAAAAAGCAGACTACAGAAGGCCTGTGCAACACTGTACACTTGCCTGTGTGAATGTGGACATTCCAGCCAAAGATGCATTTATCTTATTCTTAGATGCCATTTTCCATTTTCTGTAGAAACAATAGTTTCTTATTACTCTAAGTTGGCATGACATTGTGTGAAAAATCAGATGCTGCTTCATGCAGACTGAGAAAGTCACACACATTTTCACTCTGTTTACAATCTTTCATAACAGCTTCAGTTTGGAGAGGGATCTACCTGCATCTTGCTTTCCATTGCATTAAAAAAATTCCTCTTTCATTATTTGTTTGATGAAAAACAAAGGAAATGAGATCTACGGCCTATATTGGTAAGTCATAAGGTTTTGTCAATCTCCAGAGATTTACCTGTTCACCTCATAATCTTCACTAAATCCCTCAATGTTGAGTTGGGATATCTTCATGTTGCTTAGAAAAAAAATCCCTAATCATTACCTCATATCCTATTATCCCATCTCAAATCTTGAAAAACGCTTTTTTCCTGTCACACACTGATAAAAATCAAGGCCAGTTGGATGGGGCTTTGAGCAAGCTGGTCTAGTGGGGGGTGTCCCTGCCCATGTAAGGGGAGTAGGAAATAGATAATCTTTAAGGCTCCTTCCAGCCCAAACCATTTGATGATTCTACAATACTGTCCCTGCTGTAAGTTGTTCTAATTAACTGTTATGGCTAATCTAACATTTGTGCTATGTCTGGTTGCATGGGCATTGCTGAGTCTGGCATAGTGCATGAAATCCCTCATTCCACAGAATATTTGAAAGAAACAACACAGAAGAACCAGAAATTCTGCACTCTAATAATAAAAAAGTGAAGCAGACCTAGGAAGAAAAAAATCAATTTCCTTCTTGTATTTCAACATTCTGGAATTTACTTCTTCATCTCATCCAGTTGCCCAAAATTCCGCCAAAAAACTTTTTCCTGCATGAATGTAGACATCCATCTTTCTTCTGGTTTTCTCTTTTTTTTTTCCTAATCAGAATTAAAAAGAGAGACCTCAAAAAACTTCTAGCCAAAAAAAATTAAAATTCCTTTGTTTCAATGAAATTACTTTGCTCTGATGAAGCAATGTTTTTTGGATGAAAGTATTTTCTGTTATCATGTTCCTATAAATTCCGTTTAAAAATATATATAATCATGAGAAACTCAAAGTGAAGTAGAAAGTTCAAATGATATCATCATCAGTGTCCTCTTAGAGAAAACCTATCCTAGCTGTCACATACCTGAAACTTTCAGCTTGTTTTTTGTGCTGAAACAGTACAAAGCAATGAATTTTTTATAACTTCAAATCTTTGTTACTGCTGATTTACTAAAGATTTACATGGCACTGCTTTATTTCACTCTCCAGAGGCTTTGCATCTATGTATCTATGTCTGCTGATGCATATGTGCCTGTATGACTGAAATGAGATTTGCTTGACTTTATGAACTACATGCCAGACCACATCTGAAGAACTACTGAGCTTGCAAAGTGCTGTACCACACTCCTCCTTCTATTCTCTCTCACTCTCTCTCTCTCAGTGCTGATAGTTCTGGCCCTTCAATATTTTTAACCATTTCATGACTAAAAGTTCAGAGAACAAAAGGGATTCTCTTTATGTGTGAGTAGGGTATGCTCTGTGACTGGAGTTTATTTGCTGGATGCCAAAGCAGGACTATGTACCTTTCTCAACTGAGTAAGTTACATGATATGGTCAACATTTCAGAAATGTTCAGACTGAGACTCAGGCCTGCAAAAATTCTCAGAACTGGGAAATAGAAACATTTGGAAAATCTGATTACGCACTAAGTCAGAACAGAAGTTTTTTGGATGCTTAGAGTGCTTGAAAAAACCTATCCTTTTAACATTGCTTAAATGAGTTCCTGCAAAATATGGCCTTAACTGAATGTGTTGAGAAATTTGAATTATGACCCTGCATACTCTTTTCCTACACCTCAGACACATTTCTGCTGTCATTAGTGTTGCTGTCAGTTAGTTAGCTTTAGGCTTTAGTTAGCATGATTAAAATTAGGATGTTCTTATTTTGGAATTTTTGGAAGTATTTTTCCTGATATTTCATATAAGTAGTAAGAGGGTTTTTTTTTTTTTTTCCAGATTTGCACAATCCTTGCCAGTTGGTCTTTGCACTGCAGGTCCAGGATAGCATCCTGATTTTCTGAGTATGTCATCTGGCAATGCTGGTTGATGTCTTTGCATGAATCTAAGGAAAGAATGTGCTTTTTAAAAGGAAGACTTTGACTCTGTCAGAAGTAGGCTGTGTGCTAAAGATTTGTTACTCCATAACAAAAGGCAGCCACTGATTTGCAGACACAGCTCACACTGATGTCAACGAAAGCTACACATAGAGTTCAAGTGTGCAAAGGGGCCCTTTGCCTCTAATTCATCTCAGGGCTTGCCTTATTTCATTACACAGCTTTGAGCTGAATGAGATCGGGACATATTTTTAAAGATGTTGGCTGCAGATCCACACCGATGAGAAGTGAGAAAATCCTTGCAGTTCCACGGACAAGTCGAAAACCTGCCTGAACAAACTGCCAGTTCAACTGTTCTTAAAGCAGCCACAGACCAGGGAATTTGTGCACACAACTGAGTGTCAAATACTCTCCTGGTGTGTTTTGGCGTAATTTCTTTTGCTTCAGTGGAGGCATGATGGTTTTCATCAGCTAAAGATCTGGTTTTAAAGTACACATATATATTTTGAAGCTCCATCCTCAAAGTTCACAAGCTTGGGTTTTGTTTGGGTTTTTTTCTGTTCTCTCTGGGGTAGTTTCACTGAGCTGTTCCTATATTGTTTTATTTTTTCTTGAAGAATCTAGACACAATAAAAACTGTAGGGCTGGTCAAGGAATGCTATGTTAAAGTGTAACTTCAGAAGAAAAGTAGCACAATTCTACACTGCCCAGTACAAACAAAGGGTTTTTTTTTTTTAAATAGCCTCTTTACATACTAAAAAAATCATTACCTTTTCTGCCCCTAATTTTTTTCTCTATAGCCTTTCTTACACTGATACTCTGTGTGTTGCAGACTGATAAACAGCAGTCACTGACTCTATTGCAGTTAAACCATAGAAGGAAAACTAGAATGGTCCTGAAGCAGCCACATGGAAGGGAGAGGGGGAAAAAGGTAAGTCAGAGTGTTAACAACTCCCGAAGTCTTTACACACCAGGGTAGAACTTACTTTGAGTTTAAAATAATGCAAGTCTATGCCTCTACAGCAGTCAGAGAATCACAGCATTGTTAGGGTTGGAAGGGACCTCTGGAGATCATCCAGTTCAACCTCTCTGCCAAGGCAGGATCACCTGGAGCAAGTTACACAGGAATGTTTCCAGGTGGGTTTTGGATATCTCCAGAGAGGGAGACTCCACGACCTTCCTGGACAGCATGTTCCAGTGCTCTGCCACCATAGTCCCCTAGCTAGGCAGGAATAAGCAGGCTGTGCAGTAGATGACATGTTATTTCCTAAGCCAATGAAGCACTGTAGGTGGAGAGTTAGAAATTTGTCACTATATTTTGTTATTGTTATTTTGATCATCTGAGTCTCATACAGATTCTTGAGGAATTTCTGAAGGTGAATTTTTCACCACAGTCATGAGCTAGTCATATTAGCAGAGCTGACCAGATCTGAAGAGACACTTATCCATCATCTAACATTCAGAGAAGATTCATGACAGTTCTGAACTGTATCCAGTGTGGACACCACAAATCTGGCAGGGCTGCACCACTTAATTTCAGGGCTAGAGACATCACAGCCTCTTCACCACAAGGCTCTCTGCACATTAGTTGAGTGCTCAGCCAAGCCTCCTTCCCTGGAAGACTCTTGTCTCCTTTCTGTGAGCTACTTCTAGAATTCCCCTCAGCTTGTCTTTCTAAAATATGCAGTATAATCCTAAAAATGTTTTAGGTGTGTGACTTGTATTGTCTGGAAAGTTGGAGTATTCTCCACTGCCAAGACTGCACTGCTCACAAGCAGTGTGTTCGCACTCAAGATCCTTGCAGACCAGAGCGGTCACCATAATTGAAAACAGTATCTGTTCGGCATTCAGGCTGAGCTGAGAGTCTGTTTTCCATGTTCATCACTGCTAAATTAGTTATGCTGTTACTGAGTGGGGAATTAAGGCGTAGGTTTTCAAAGTCTCCAGCATTAAGTTACCAGTCGCTGTCCCAAACTGTCATTTTGGTTATGCAATTAAAGTTTCCCTGAGAGCGTTTAAACAGAAACCAGAGTGTACATTTCCACAAAGTGTTTCACATCCATTCTTTTTCATAGAAGGCTGAAGAAAAAATTAATTTTGATAAAATGTTAGGTCAGTGTTTCAGAATGTACTATGACAGAGAGCATGAGAGAATTTGTGGCCAGTATGCCCACCTAGACTAAAACCCAGCTGTACAGTGGAGTCTGAAATGATCGCCCATTGGCTTTGCAACTCCCAGTCTGTATATTTGCAGGATGAATTCTGTTGTGAGCAATTCCCTTTCAACTTTAATTTTCCCTGGCTGTTGCAAATGGGAGGATCATTCACCTCTTTGACATAAACTGTTATGTTTTTGTACATTTTTCAATAGCTGCCACAGAAATGGATGCATTCTAGCAGGAGGCAGAATTATTCAGCCACATATCTGTACTCCTTTCGCTCATACATTATACTACATTCTAATTTTATGTGATTGTCATTAATTTACTAACAAATTATTTTTCTTATTTCAGAGTCAGAGCAGAGATACAATTTTATAAGTATTGAAACCAGCCAGGCATCTTGAATATTTCCTTGACATATTTTGGTGTATTCCTAAGTTACTTTATCAGTCATTAAAGCTCAGCTTGCAGTACTTAACAATCTTGGCCTTGATCCTATAAGCATGCATATGCCTTGCTTTATGCATATAAGCCCTCTCATTGAAATCAATATTCATCCACATTACATTAAGTACACACATAAGTGTTTGCAGGATTGAGGCTGCCTTTTTTTTTTTTTCCCTGTATTCATACTATTTTCTGCCTGGTGTCTATTGTAGTCTTTTGAGTAAATGATTTGTAGGCTGAATAGGGCTCTTCAGATCACATTCCTCACTGAATGATACAATTCCTCATGTAGTGCCAGGACCCACTCAAGGCTTTTCAGTTCTGGAGGCAACATTAACTTCCAGTTCCCCAAAGAGCAAAATTGAATTTTGTGATAATGACACAAAATATTCAACAAGTGTGTACAGGGAGGTGTTGAGGGCTGAGGGAAGCCAGTAAGGACAAAGTGGATGAGGGTTCAGAAAGGCCAGAGGATGTTATAGAGAGCAGTGTGTGTGTATTGGAGTAGTCCATAAGATTTCAGTAGAGCTCTGTGTTTTCGAGGGAGCCAGAGAAGCCATGCAGATCTTGAGGGAGGAAGGGAGTGACAAAGAGAGGAAGTACTGCTGTTCGTGGTAGCTGTATATCTTGTTCCATCAAATAGATGTGGATCATCTATTTGCACAATAAGTTAAAAAAGCTTTCAGGGAGGCTTCCTCCTGGAGATGCAGAATCTAATGCTTTCATGGCCCTCCGTTCTTTTCTGAGGAAAAGAAAGCATTATTGATGAGAATGGATCTTGGAAAGTTTTATTACAAATGTTCTGTTTTAAATATTAGACCCTTCCAGAACAAATTACACTTTATTAATATTTTGTGTTAGGATCATTATGGATGACTTAAAATGTTGGATGGAATAGAGGACTTTATGCCTCTTACTAGATCTTGTTTGTCAGGCTATTTAATCTGTCATTTTTCAAGGGCTTTTGAGGTTTTTTCAAGAATGACTTGTCTCTTAATTCATTGCAATTATTAAAATTCTTCAATTTAAAAAAAAAAAAAATCCTATTTGTTTCCTGCCATTTGTGCTGGCTCTTTGTGTTCCATCTACCACAACTAAAAAAGGACCAGTCATATTCACTGCTGTTTGCAGTAAATTTATCTCTGAAGTTTGCGTGTACCACCACTGGAATTTTTGTCTTACAATGGTGATAAGACGGTTTTGTCTCTTATTTAACTTTGTGTAGCTACACTGAAAAGTAAAATATGGAAGCATTTTTTTGTTCTGATGTTGGAGTTATAAATATAAAACAGAAATGCTGTGTTTTACCTGAAAATGTTTCTGTAAATCTCAAGAGTTATGACATTTTATGGTTGTTCATCCACTTAGATCTTGTCTCATCATTCATTATTTTTCCACTTTTTTCATAGCATGGGAATTTTTTTAATAGATTAAGTTTTAATTTGGCTCTCCAGTTTATTAAGTACGTGACTAAAGATATCCATCAATTATGCCCTACTTCATCTGTACAAATTTCAATACCTTGGAATTTAAAAACTGAAAAACTGTGCCTGAAAAGTGTGTTCTTTTTCCACCTGCATCAGGTTTTTTAAAAGAAAAAAATTACTTCTCCCTAAAACTTTGTTTCTTTTAAACCCTAAGCCTGTGTGGCTACAAGGCTACTTTCCTAGACATGAAGGCATTAATCATATCTGACAGATTTTTCCCTTCTATAATAAGCAACATTTCTCATAATAAGACATAAAAATAGGACATGAATTAACATGACACACCACAGAAGATCAGTGAGTACAAACTCAGATTTAAATTTCCAAGTCTTTTGGGGCTATGTTAATTTTTTGCACCATTAAGTAGTTTCCAGTTTCAATCCCCATTTATTCTAGGCAAAACCACAACAGAAGCATACAATGCATTACAGCTTGCACTGGTGGAAGGTTCCAGCAGCTCAGCCTCTCTCTTGTCCTCCAGAGGGCAGTGGGTATTTCAGGCGCTCCTTCAGCCCCTGAATTACTGCCTCCAACATCTGGACTTTCCAGACATTCCCAACAATGGAGTACTGGGGGCGAGGAATTTCTGCTGGTTGAAAGTGGAATTTGGCTTCAATTAAAAAAATAAATAAATAAAAGAGAGGGGGATGCTGGGTTTATGAGTTATACACTCTTAATTTACAGGCTTGTATCATACTTATAACCACTAAATATCTGGAGTAAGCTCCAGCTCCAGGACTCTCTCTTTTCCACTGTCATGTAACCACCAATACTATTTTAGTTCAAGTGCAAATATATAGTATTAGAAGATTTTTTCAGATTTCCTTGGGAGATGAGACAGAACGGGGAGTGTAGTGGGAAAGTGTTCATTTCTCCTGTGTGGTGGCCTCCAAATGCATTATAAACTTTTATTGCCTTGGAAAGTGTTATGGAGTCAGACTGATTTGCATTTGATTTGATTGCAAAATATAGATAGATGGGAACTTCTAAGGAGAAGCTGTATTGGTCAGAAGATTCCATATGGTTGCAAGAAGCCTTCTCCCTGGTCTCAAGAAACCTGTTTTTGAGAGTAAATAACTGAATGAAAACAGATTTCTTGGAAAACTGTTGTAATTTAATGCATGTAAACAAAAGCTTATAATAGTCTCAGGCACACTGGGATTTCTGAAAGAATTACTTCAAACAAATATCAGTTTTTAATTGAGAGGCACCCAAGAGGGTGGTGATGGTATGGTCTTTTTCTCTTTTCCTTTTTTTTTTTTTTTTTAATTTTTCTTTCCTTTTTCCATCTGAAGTGGGAAATATGACAAGGTTCACAATGCTTTTATTTAAAATTCCTATCAGACTTTTCTAGCACTAAAACTTCCACAGGATATCACACAATCACACAAGAGTTGAGGCTAGAAAGAACTACTGGAGATTATCTAATCCAATCACCATTCAGAGCAGGGTCAACCAGAAAAAGTTTCCCAGGGCTGTGTCCAGTCAAATTTAGAGTATCTCCAAGAATGGAGACTCCTCATCCTTCCTTGGAAACTTGAAAATTCCAAGGAATGCCATTTGATTGCTTCCCATTTTCAGGAACATTTCCTCATCACCTTGACCTTTCAGATATATAAGAGAGTAGCCTCACAATGACATCTGCCAACACCCTCTGTTCTTGTGGCTGTATTCTAGTAAATCCCACAGACTTGTGTATGTCCAACTTGTTTAAATGTTTCCTAACCTGATCCTTTTTCACTGAGAGTAGGTCTTCTTTCCCTCTTCCCAAACTTTCTCACTGTTCTCAGGACTCTGGGATTCCTGAAGGCATATCTTATTCATAGAATCAGAGAATGGCTTGGGTTGAAAGGGACCTTAAAGATCATGAAGTTACTACACTCCTGCCGTGGGTGGATGCCATCCACTAGATCAGGTTGCCCAGGGCTCTATCCAGCCATTCCTTGAATGCTTTCAGGGATGGGGCACCCTCAACTTCTCTGGGCAACCTGTTCCACTGCCTCAACACTGTTTGAGTAAAGAATTTCTTCCTAGCACCTAAATCTCTGCTCTTTTAGCTTAAAATCATTCCCCCTTGTCCTATCTTTAAATATCCTTGTAAAATCTCTCTCCCTGTTTTTTATACACTCCTACACATACTGAATGGCCACAATAAGGTCTTGGAGGCTTCTCTTCTCCAGGCTGAACAACCCCAATTCTCTCAACCTGTCTTCATAGGAGAGGTGCTCCATCCCTCTGATCATCTTTGTGGTCCTCCTCTGGACTCCAACAGGTCCATGTCCTTCTTATGTTGTGGCCCCCAGAGCTGGAAGCAGCACTCCAATTGGGATCTCACCAGAGCAGAGTAGAGGGGCAAAATCCCCTCCCTCACCCTGCTGGTTGCTCTTCTTTTAATGCAGCCCAGGACACGGTAGGCTGCAAATGCACATTGCCTGGTCATGTCCAGGTTTTTATCTACCAACACTCCCATGTCCTTCTCTGCAGGGCTGACCTCAACGAGTTCTTCTGTACTCTTGTCTGGGATTGCACTGGTAGAGATGCTGCACCTTGCACTTGGAATTGTTGAACCTCATCAGGTTCTCATGGCCTAACCTTATCAGGTTCTCAGCCTAATTCTCTGAAAAATTCCAGAACTTTTAAAATAGTTCCAAAACCAGAAGTTTAAGATTGCACCAATATCTAAGCAAAATGACTGTGGTTATATATAATTAATAATAATTCTTTGAAAATGACCATTGTTATAATTGTAATAATAATGTACAATAACAATTGTACAATTCTAACCAGTAACATAGTGAGATGGAAAGGAGGTGTTTATATAGGCAATCAAATTTGTCTGTTTTGGAGGCGAATAGTTCTATATAAACTATGTGAGTGCTGAACTGCTTTTACAGGATGTAGTAAAAATAATGGCTTAATCAAGAAATTCTGATAACAAATACAATAACTGAAAATAAACTTTGTTCAGCGTATGCTAGCAAAAGAACCTTAATAAATATTTACATAAATATTTGCTTATCTTTCCTGCTCAGTGAAGACAAAGATTTTGGAGGGCATGGATGGGTGCTGGATCACACTTAAGAATTTCATATTCTCCAATCTGATTCAACAGATCAATAAGAGGTCTCAACTAGTGCTGACCTCACCATGCAAGAGTCACACACTCAGGGGCTATTTGCCTTTTGTTTATGTATCCTCAAGAGAAGAGTACATTCCTGAGCAAAACCCTGATCTTTGGAAGAAACAAGATTAAGGGGAGAAAAAAATGCGCTAATCCTCTCCTGCCTACTCAAAGTTTTAAACCCATGTCACCCTAAGAAATGAGAAGTGCATTTTAGAAATGATCATGTCTATATTCCTATAGAAAAATGTCTGGTGTTTGATATTGTGGAGTCTCCCTAGTTTTCTCAAACTACTTTTTAGTGGAGGAGAACTGAATATTAAAGACATATTTTTGAAAGATTCAGGTTTTTGGTTTTTTTTAAACTAAGAAAATAAAGCCTCATATTTTTAAGGGTCTTTATTAGAACATATCCTAGTTTGATTCTGTGATGACAAACTAAAATTTTCTAATACTGGGAAAATAATTTTCCAGGAAGTTCTTCCTGAGGTGTTGTTAAGGATATATCCACCGAGGATATACTGTATGGGCTGATAGAACTGCTGAGTAGTCAATGAGAGAATCTGCATCTAAATTACAGATAGAGTTTCTGATATAACGTTAAAAGTAGATTTAAAAAACATAAAATTTTGGTGTGTGAATATATGGAAATCAAATGATGATTTTGTCTCCCTGAAATGTATGTATCACAAAAAACCAGAAGAACCTGAAAACAAAATGAAAATAATTTACATTTTCATTTTATTTGGTTTTTGACTCTTTAAAGCAATAAGCTCAGCGCTTAAAGCTGAAGAATCTTACTCACAAGAGAGTGAAAAGGTTGAGGAAAACAGAAAATTATAAAACTAAAATGGAAAGCTTTCCTTCTCTTCATCTCCCTCTATATTTTTAACCAATTTCAGATTATGAGGTATTGAGCTTTGACTATGTGAGAGGCTCAGGTGACACCACTAGTCTTGCTTACCAAATCATGAAACATGCTTTGTCCAGCTACTAGTCTGTGGTTTGCTACTGGTTTGGGAAATGCCATTACCTTAACTTCAGTTGTGGGCAACATCGATAAGAGATAAGATTTCAACACATAGTGGCAAGAGCCTTATGTGTAGGTCCTTCAATTTAATTCTAGAATAATTTTTGCATTGTGTACTTCATCAATAGATTTCTGTGTGATAGACTAGCCAAGACTATATGTGTTGGATAGGATCCATTTCATTCTTTACATTAGTAGTTAAGTGGGGTTGGAAAAGGATAGAGTCCCTGGCCTCCAGACCAGCATAGTTGTCTTTCTTCACTACTGGAACACAGCCCATAGCCAGGTTGCAGACTTTTACACTCCTACTGTCTCAGTGACAGTATGTGTCCTTACATCCACCTTAACCTTCATGAAAAACAAAATTATTGAGTATCCCCACGCCAATCTATACTCTTCAAAACTCTTGCAAAATCTTTAGACAGGGGCTATTTGGTAGAAATGCTCTAAGTACAAGGTCTCTTCATGCTTCCCTGTTGAAGTTATGTAAAAGTTCATGAGGATGCTGAAGAGTAAGAAAGGATTATGACTCCACTGCTGGAAGATGAGAACACATGTCTAGGACAGAGGCAGACCTTCTGCAAGGCTTCCATATTCTATGAAAACCAGCTTAGAGACTTCAGCTCAAAATAAAACATGACTAAGGCATTATGCAATAGTCACAAACTTAACATTTCTTGAGAGAGAGCATTAGGAGGCAGATAGATTTGACAGAAGAGACAAGGTTGCCTACAAAATTTAGCCACTAGCAAATTTAAAGCCTGTGATAACACCATCATAATCACTATGGGAGAAAATTAAATACAAATGGATGACTACTAGGATGCCTATATGCTGTCTGGAATCAGAGGTTGTACAGAAATATTGTTTGATGAAAAAAGCTCAGTAATACAGTTTTGGCCAACATATTGTAGCAAAAGAACTCTTGATATTTGCAGGAGAAAAAGGCCTGATGAAACAGGACATTTGTTTAGATCTTCTGTGCATGTCAGAAAGACTGATTTAGGTAACAGGAAGGAAAAAAAAACTTAAAGAGAAAGTCTGATTTGAGCTCACTTTCATAGAAGGAAAATAGATAGAATAAGTGGTTGGCCCCTTACAGTGACGAACTTTCTTAACCCCTCTTGGGTTATGGAAAACAGAAATAGTCTTTTCATATCTGCCTAATTTAACCATAAGGAACAATGGGAAATCCCACAGAAAATTTCCATGAAAGGAAAAATAAAAAAAAACCCAAAGAAGGATTTATTGTTTAAGACAGTCACTAATTCTATAATAGGAAGCCACCATGAACTGTAGCTGAACACAGCGCAGAAATACTGAAGCTATTGAGATGACTTTTCCTGAGCACCTAATGTGAACTTGCCATACCAGCTGTGACATGAACTGATGATATTGCTGTCTGCTATGTTTACCAGGAACTGACAGAAGGGGTCAAGATAATTTTTTTGGTCCCTTTACATCATAAACTTCTCACTGGATCCCATCTGAGGTTAACATTGAAACATGTGGCTGATTTGGCTGCCTGGTTGTTGAATGCTATCTCTTGATTTGCTGTCCTACGGAAGAGGTTTTTATACTCTCTGTTGGAGAGTAATGTTCTGCAGAAATCTGACAGAGGATCCAAATATTAAACCCTTGCTTGCTCTCTAATGACAGCATAATATTTACCTGCTATATAAATCTATATATAGCCTTTATGGCTCATTGACATCCCAGTATGTACTGTTGGTTGCTTTTGGTTTCCAAAGATTTTATTCTTGTGGCTCAGGAATGCACAATCACATTGCCAATTCAAGTGGAAAATGTAACTTGAGTAACGTTATGTTTCTTGCTTACTCTAATACAGGGAGACTTGGATCTCAGTGGCTTCACAAGCAGAGTAGTAAAATCCTCATTATTATACTTAAAATATTTGAATTTTCAGTCAGAAATAATCAGAAAATAACCCCATGGCTGCTACTTAATCGAATCTGAAAGCACATGAGTAAAATGACTGTAGGTTTGTTGTAGAATACAGTTAATAAACCTCTCTTATTTGGTCACATTCCCTTGTGCTGTCATAAACAGTCTTATCCCAGATGCAAAGATCTTTCTTTTTTGAAAATATATATGAACTTGTAATCTGCAAAATGATGAGAGGTTTGCTTTCTTATTCTGAAATATCTTGCTCTTTTTAACAATCATATTTATTAGATACTTATTAGATGGTTGGAACCTCACTAGTAATCTTATGAATTTATCATTACTTGTCAGAAACTGAACTCACACCTGAAAAGAGTAAATGGTTGACAATGTGGGGATTTGCTCTAACACAGTAAGGTCTGAAGTATGTCATTATATATTGGGATTCCCCAACTGTTTTTTTCTTTCCACAGTGAGATTTTTCTAACTCCTCCTTAGCAGCCAAGAAGCTAGCAGTGCTTGAAGAAATTAGTATTTTAATAGTAACAATTTTTCCTTTCAGGCTATCTAAGAACATCACTTTGTACAGATATTTTTATTGTTAGGGGTCTCAAACTTGCACAGTCATCACTTCCTTAAGACTTCTGGCATTCAGGTATGGCTTTATCTCTGTTTTTTAAATGAGTAGAAATAGGGATTACATGAAATGTAAGTGAGAGTCTGGAGTCAAATATGTGTGTCCTGACTTCCACAGTCATGCTGGAAACTCAGCCACAGGAGGGGCTTAATCATAACACCATGCACAAGGGACCATTGGTCTCCCTTGCCATCTTAATCAAGACACCAAGCAGAGGAGCCTGAGGACTCTGAGGAAGAGAAGCTGAATTGGCTTAGAGCTGAAATATAATGAGCAGACATAGCCTCTGTAATTCTTTTAGCTGAAAACCTCACTGTCTTAGTGAATCAGATTGGTGTATTACATTCTATTAAAACTAATTGTCTACAAGACTCACAGGGTAACATAATATTATTTTAACATTTTTGGCTCTAAGACTGTCCTTATACCTTTAAATATAAAGATTATTTCTTGGAAAAGTGATTAGAATATTAAAACTCTATAAAAGTAGGCATTAGCTGATGATCCTGTCATTATGTTGAGTACCCATGGATTCACCTCAGCACACCTAGTGATTTCACAAAGGCTATTATCTCATGGCTATATCCCCTTCTTCTGAGCTTATTACTTTAAATAAAAAATGTTAATGGTTTCTGAGAAGCTCATGATGAGAAATGGAGAATTTCTTAACAAAGAAGCATGCTTTCCAAATTTCAAAGCTTGCATTAAACTTTCCAGCAAATGCCTGAAATTCTCAGTTGGCCAATAATATTGCAAGGTGAATTCAGCCTTCTTTTATACAGAGCTGCCATTTTGATATGCTTTATTGCTATTTATTAAATTACACAGTACTGCTTGTTATGCATAGAAATTACATAAGAATGTGCATTATGCTTTCACATACAGGGACAATAGAATGAAATTATAATTTCTGAATTGTAAACGGGGTCAGACAGGATGATCTAAAAGCTCCTTTTGACCTTAAAATCTGAGGTCACACATTGATCTCAGAATAATGGGTACATGGGTAGAGGAAACGATGGACAATTTTCAAATCTGAAGAGCAAACAGGATGGCATGTAAATATTTGGCTGTATTGCATGTGTATGGCATGTATTGCATCCCCTGTGCTGGGGAGTGAAGAGAGATGAATGCTTTTGAGTGAGTCACAAGCAAACAAGAGGCTGTAGAAGGAGCAGCAGGTGTTTAGATGGAATTTAGGCCTTTGCAACAGGACCTCTAGTCCTGTGCAGACTGTTGGCACTCATAAAAAGGTTTTGGGTGTCAGTGAACAACAGTTTCCAGTAGTAATCTGCCTCCTTTCAGAGATAACTCCAAGACCCTCCTCTTTTTAATCCCCTAGATCAGTGGAAGTTGGGACTCCTTAGTCTCAGACCATATCCTTTTGATTTATGTTTCTTCTCTGCTTTCAAGTCCTTTCAGAGCTACAGAAGTAGTATCTTCTGGGATTTTTGCATATACTAGCGCAAGCTACAGGGAACCCATATAATTATTTGGGACTATGCCAAACTTAATCACAATCCAGAACCATCACAACGGCTGGGATCCAGAGGTGAGTCAGAGAGTATGAGTGCTGGCAATATTTTTGGTTAGTCCAGGGAATAACCAGCCTTGAAGAAACCATGCACAGAGTTCTTGGCAATCAATTAAAACATTTTGAGGGGAGGAGTAATCAGACTAACTTTTCCTGGAAGGCAGTGAAAGGAGGATAAACTGGTGGAGATGAGGAGACCACACTGTTGACAGCATGGCCAATTCTGACATAATCTGTGTATTTTGTTCTTCTTAGTCACAAAAAAAAAAAAGGCAAACTACACACACCCCCACTCCCCCCCAACCTAAACTAAAACAACCTACCTGGACATATGGAGAAGAAATGTCAGTGCAAACTTTACTGATACAGAGAAATATACCCTAAAAATTAAGTCACCAGGGGTACAGAGATGTTATTATTTACTAGGGCTAATAAAGAAGGGAGAGAAGGCAGAGGTATTATATTTTGCAGGTGATAAGCCTATTCAGGCAAGAAAGTATATCAGCCAGGGAGTAGAAGAGAACTGGCACACACTGTGCACTAGGAATGATGCTGGCAAAGGCCTATCTGAGTGAAAGCCAGAGTGGCTCAGTGTGCTGGGTTTCTCTTGCTGCAAATAAAAAATCTGTTAAAAAAGGCATTAGAGAATTTCAGGGAACTTGTCAATGAGATTTCCTGCTAGAATATTGAAGGATGATTATGTTGTACTGAAGGAAGAAGAATTTAATAGCATTCATTACACATAAGGAAAATAGACCTTAACATTAAGAAATGTTTCACCTACCTGAGAAATGGCCCTTGGTGTACTTCTGAGAAATTCTGAGAAATTCTCTTTCTCTGAACAGGGAGGTGAGCTGAGCATAACATATCTTCCTAAGCAATGCCACCTTTTTCCAGCTGACATCTTTACAAAACTTTTATCAATTTTTCTCCATTTGCCTTGCCAACATCACCGTGGAGATATGAGAAATATGGACTGTGCTGACTAATCTTTTGGCTAGTATCCTCTAATAAAGAATCAATAAATTAATAAAATGGAGCGGACAAAAAGAGATGGAATTTGCTGTAGGAAAATATCTATCTAAGCAGCATTTAATAAAACAGTAAGATTTTTAGCACAGTAAGTGGATGGTCCCTGCACTTTAGTGTGACCCCTTCTCCTGCATGTGTGGGTGGAGTAACCCTGCTCTGTGTATGATCGACAGAGATTTGTCTGCTCTTGGGATACAATCATAGCATCATAACCTGCAGTTTATGGGCATTCAATACATAACTGATGATGAAATAACTGCAACATAGACTACTCACAAAGCAGGAATTGAATTGTACTTTTCCAGTGGTTATGATGAGCTGATCTGGGAAAGATAAAGGTGTCTTAATCAGTTGGAACAACTGTCTGGAACAAGGACCGATACCTTCACCAGAAAAGATGAGCACTACAATGCCAGTGCAACACAAAAACAGTAGGACTGAGAATTCTGGTTTACCTATTTCACTTTTCTTTAAGTTGTCAATTCCTACTCGTGTAGCCAGTACAAATGTGTAGCCAGTCAGGACAAGGACTAGAAGGTTAGGATGTGATGAGATATTTGATCTCTCCTCCACTTCTGAAAAATGAAGTAGCTGGACAGCAGCACACGACAGACTTGCTTTGAATTCATTAGTAAAGATGTTTTTGACATATAGCTTGTGGTTGTTACCCACTATAAGCACATTAAAGGCATATCAGCATGGTATAATTCTGTACCCTACAGCAATACTCTAGGCATCTATTCACAGAGCTCTAGTGTTAAGAGTTAATATCTAGATTCAGAAGGGAGTCAGAATGTAGAGCTCACAATCCCTGCAGCATTCACTGCAGTATTTTGGAATGCCAGCTTAGAAAGCTAAAGATACATAGGAAGAAAGTATTAGGGAAACTCAATAAATTCATCCAGTCCTTGGAAAGGTATGACATGAACAGATTTTCCATTCAAGGAAGTTTAAATCAAGGGCATACTTAAGACACTAACAAAGATTAAGTGACAGATGCTGTTTAAACTCTGATCAGGCATAAGGGGAGTGTAGGAAACCTTTTCACAAAAGGGCCCATAGCTTGCATGTATGAAGTTCTAACCTGGATCCAGAAAGATGTAAATGAATCACAGCTGGGGTAGTCATAGGAAAATTAGTTGTGGACCCTCTCCCCTCATGTCAGAACAGGGTTCTTTTTTCCATCCTTATCCAAATGTAGGGTGTCACATCTGAGTCCTGTGCACAGTTTCTTGTGTTCATATTCTGATAAAGAATACAGAACACTCAGAAATACTTTCTGGTGCAGTCTTCTCACTGTCTGTCTATATCAAAAACTTTTTAAAACAGTACCAATGAGGTCTATACCACAGACTTGTTAAGAATATATGTGAACTGCTGTCCTAAAACTAAGCATTGCCACATGATTTATCACATATTTGTGTAAACCTATACATTTCTGCTCTCAAGGAGAGGGTGTTATATGGTCAGAAAAGGGCAGGGAGGGCTGGTTACCAGAGAGATTGTGTCATGGCTGAGCCAGTATTTCAAAGAAGTTCAGACTTCCCTGTAGAAGGTTAATTTTGCAACTTCTTAAGTTGCTCAGTTCATACATTAAAGCACATTTTTGTGTCCAGATGATACATTAATAGCTGAAACTCTTGCTGTACCCAGACCCAGAAAAAAGATCTGGCAAATCTGTAACTGCAGTAAACAGTTCCTTACATTCTCTGCTTGGGTGGGGTGAGGAAAGACCTTGCACTTCAGTCTGAAATGTAGACCAGTTCTGTAAATTCAAACTCTCCACTTAGGTTCCTGTTGGGACTTCACAGAGTACTTGCTTTCTTTCATGCTAGATTTATTTGAATGACCTTATTATGGAAAATGGGATTTTATATCTCAGTGCCCATTACATGTTTTTTTTTTTTGTTACAATGAAAACATTTCATTAAAGCCCTTATTGAATAGCGAAGTGTGAATCTTGGGAATGAATAAAAGTCATTTATTGAATCAGCCCTCACTGGAGCTAAGAAAGCATGTACAGCTGCAGAACTATGAAATGCTCAGTGCACTTTGAGTTTCATAGGAAAATGCTACAAAACTCAGCTCAAGTTTACTTTTGAAATAAATAAATAAAGGGCCCAAGTTCCATTTCAGGGCCAGCCTTCATCTTTTTTGTGGAGAAAAATAGTACCTCCTAGGTGGAGGGGAAGTGAAGTCACTGCTACATCCCATCTGTGACTGTTAGTTGCCATCCTCACTCTGGCAGTCTTCCTTGCAAGGATGAAGGGAGTGGACTTTTCAGCTCCTGGACCTTTTTTGTCCTTGAGGGGAAGCAGGGAATCATCAGGATCTGTTTCCACCAAAAGAGAAGATAGAGCCACTGGGGCCTGTGCCACGGAAACACAAATCATAACCTCCCTCAGCCCTCCAATTAATTAGATTATTAGAATAATTCTGAAGCTTTAACTTGCATTATAATTTAGTTCTTTCCTCTTTTTAAATTATTTAAAGTCAAAATGCAGATGTAGAAAATTCAAATGTACTTAAAGATCAGGGATTTTAATTTGGGGTCATTATTGGTGTACACTGTGGTTGTATTTCAGCAGCTGAAGAAAGGGGAACAGATTTTGCTCCTTGGTACCCCACTGTAAATCTAGAGAAACTCCACTGATTTCAGTGGCATTTATTCCTGAATTACCCTGGCTTAGTTGACAGCAGAGTATGGCTGACAGTGACTCCATAGAGACATAGACTGTTTATATGTTGAGTCTATTGTTGATTAAATATGCACACAAATGCAACAAGCCATCAGTCAAAGAAATCACATTTGCTCTGCTGCCAGGATATAAACTAAAATCCTGAAAAGATAATGTATTCCTCTGATATATTGAATGATACAATTTCAATAGAAAGAATTGCTCCACATTATTTTACTGTAATTAGCGCCTGTGAAAGGCACTGATTTGGAAATAGGTGTCCTCTGTTCACTGATTAAAAACCAAAGAAACTCTCAGCTGGTATCTCTACCCTGTTCTACCAGTCTTTCTGGTCTATGGGTCTCCTATGAAAAACAGGAGATTTCCTTTGCCATTGCTGCTTATTCTGAGGACCACACAAACAAGAAACCAGCTTTATTTATGATGACTTTCCTGAGACATGAATGTTGGCCCATAACATTTCTTATGATCTGGCCTGCTGTAGCAGCACTCAGGTGCTCTCAAGTTGTTTCAGGTCTGATCTTGGGATCAAAAATTGGAAGTTCAGCCAGGTAATATTAAATAATATTATTATTATTTAATGTACTTAAATGCACAACCTACGCATAATAAGTCTACTTCTTACCGACAAGAGTTACTTTCTTCAATGTCCATATACTTCCAGTCAATGCTCAAAGTATTTTATATGATACTTATCACAAGAGTTATAGATAAGTAGATATGAGTCTGTAGATACTACCTGCTCTGCCCAATTCTAATTACAAGATTCACAGATTCTCCTGTGCATCTTTGGCATCTTGTACCATTTTGGTTTCAGAGATGTTGCTGTAAAGTCTACTTGAAAATATTTATGATAAAGAGGCAAGATGAATAGTCAAATATCTTTCCAGCTCTGAGCATCCTAGTAACCAATATTTTTCTGAGGACAGTTGAATACATTGCATTTAGCAGTACATGAATAGTGACAATGATATAGCACTTGGATTTAGTACTGACTTAATGTGTGTTTCTTGTTTATTTACTGATGTCTTGATTCTCCATCATTTTGATCACTCATTCAAGGTACTTGGAATTCATACTCAGCTGATTCTTTAAGTTTGTGAAAATCTGGTCCTTTGTGGGGTTGGGTGCAAAGGTCAGCTTGTTCCTATGTAGAATCTTGGTGAAGAAAAAAGGCAAATATTTCACAGATACCCGCCTAAGGATCTGTTTCTTGTCTTTCTTTTTTGCACCTTAATTGATACCTTTATTTTATTGGCTAATTTTTTCTGTACTTAGTGATGTGTAATATTTATGAGTAACTTCATTGACTCAGTAGAACTCTTTGGGGAATGAGCTATAACATGCCATTTTTTAAAAAGTGACAAAATACAGCCATGCATTAGGTTTAATATTCTTACTGGCAATGAATGAACACCACTACAATTCTCAGCCATAATTTTTTTTGCATAAAGTCAAAATACGTTTCCACTGACTGCATTAATAATAATGTGAATTATTAATTTTGTTATTTAGAGCAAAAGAAAAAGAAAAGGAACGGAAAAAAAGCTGTCTGAGATTCAATTTCCTACCAGTGTGTTCTCTGGACTGCTGGCACACAAAGGTTAACGAAACCTGGAGCAGAAGTCATAAGTGATGTCAGCAGTTAGCACACTATCTTTTTCTTTCATCTATTCATCTAAAGTGCAGAGCAGATAGCTTTAACTATCATCTTCAGTACCAAAAAAAGAGAGAGTTCAAGGCATTGTCAAGGAGCCATTCAGCTTTGGCTCTTAATTAAAGTAAACACAGTAAAAAACATTTCCATTAAAAGAGAGAGTTTTAACCTCTCATAACAATCTGACCACATTCAAATGAGGGTGGAATGCATGCCACCTCATGGGAAGAGCTTGCAGAATAAAATTTTGCCAGTATAGTGGCTCCCAATAAAAAATATTATGATTTTCATTACACTGTGCTCATTTATCATTGGAAAAATGCAAGGATGAGATCTTCCATACAAGTTCAGACATATGCCCTTGAGAGCTACAGAATGACTTTCAGTGCAATTCCAAATGTTAATATCCCCACAGGAATGCAGATCCAACAGAGGAACCTACTATTCTATATAGCCATCATATTCACCTCAGTGAGTGAACATCATGCATCAGTGTGGCTTGATACTGTGATTAGCTGCTTTGGGGCTGTGCTGAATAATCAGCAGAACTGACAGTTCTTCCTTAGGCTCCTGGGTTTTTTATGGGAAGACTCTCCTTGATTTTTTAAG
>NW_024582054.1:23288718-23395798 GCF_017639235.1 Corvus kubaryi
TTAGGCTCCTGGGTTTTTTATGGGAAGACTCTCCTTGATTTTTTAAGATTATTTATGATTTTTTATTTTTTATTTATGTATTATATATATGCCACAAAACAATCTAACACAGAAGTAAATTAATGTTTTACTGATTTTTTTTTAAACAATTTTTATTTTACATTATACCAAGGATTAAGTGACAGATCTTAACAAGGATTAAGAGAGACAGGGAACTCCATTGCTACAGGACAATAGACAGAAGTGTGGGCCGCAACAGGTTCTCCTTACACAGCTCTAGCATGTCACATCCAAATTATTTGGCTTGCTTCTGGTGAACTTCTTACCAGATAGGTATTGGCAATTTTGGAAGAACTATTGCTTGTAAAGGAAGTGTTGATCTCTTCAAGAGAGAAATAGTACTCAATAGAACACCAGTTAAAATAATTTATGGGATAAAGAATAGAAGAATTAAAATTTCAAAGTCTGTCTTGAATTTAAGAGACATTAACATTCAATACACTTTCTGAAAGGAGGCTATTTGAGAGAATGATACTTAGCACTTTTATTTAAAAATGCACTATAGAAATGCAGAGTCAAGAAAAACAAATACAAAAACAACCTCACCTTACCTGAGACAGAAGTTTTTTATTTAAAGGCAGATAAGTAAAGTGTTAGTAGTATATGAACTATGAAGGGAGAGAGTTGATGAGTCCCTACAGAGGTATCTTAAAGTTTTATGATAAATGTTCAGATAAAGACAAAGGTATTGAAAGAAACTGGATGATATTTATATTTACTTCATTTGCCTTTCAGCAAGAAAATAATAAATTTTTTTTAATGGTGCTAAACACAAGTTCATAGCTGATGATGTCTCTACTGGTGCTAGATAGGTAAGTCAGGGACATATTTATCAGAATGGTTCAGGGAATCCACAGCACCTATTTACTCTACTATCTAATGGTCTGAGCCTTCAAACATTTATGCTTGGACTAATGGCAGAATGACAATCACACTGAGTCTGTGGGAGCACCTGCCACTGAACACCAGAAGGAGTGTTGGCAGGACTCGGTCCTAAATCCCTTTGTCATGGTCAGTATCTTTCAAATTGAATGATACTAGACTAACACACATTCAAAAGCAGGCTGCAGCCTGGCGTTTTTCCAGCAGCTAACATGATTGGGGCCTGATTCCTACCGACTTCAAACCTTCATGTATTCTCAGTGCCTGCTCTCTGATTTTCAGAAATTTCACCAGAAGGCAGATCTAATGAGTAGAACAGAAGTCTGGATTTCACAATTTCCTGCATTTTAATTTCATGTATCAGATTAATTTTATCTGTAATATGCTTTATTCAATCATAGAAATAAAACTGGATGGGATGCAAGACATCATTTAGGATCCTTCTGGGACCCCAGTCACAGACCAAAAGGCTGTTACTTCAGGTGTGTATAAGTCAGGAAAAGTCTGCTATTAACCTTAAAAATCAGGAAAGGTATGTAGAGAATTATTGAGGGAATGTGGGAAGAGACTGCTGTAGATCTTCAGTAGTTCTTTAGATGATGTATAACTTCAACTTTTATGCTAAGGCCATAAAGAAATGTCAAAACAAGATGAATTAAAGGAAATGGTCATGGACAAGAGACTACAGGAAGAATTAATTTTTCACCTCCACAGCTAGAACTGACCGCAGACCAAGAGCAGACTGGTTTAGGTAACCACACGATGTAAAACTCAGGCTAAAGGTTAGCCCCAATCTGCCCAAAGACAGGATGACAAATGAAGTGCATCCACTTGCCATAATTAGATAACGATAAGAGGGCTTTGCTTCAGATTGACATTCGCCTTGCTTTGAACCTGTGTTCATTTTGAGATTCTTACCTGCAGGGGTGAGGAGATCTGTGCTGCCTTTAAATGCAACAACTGAGACCTGGGCAAAATTTTGTTCTAACACACTGCCTCCAAATAATCTTTCCTAGCAGGTTAAGAAATGCTGCCAAGTTTGTAAATGTCACTAGTTTGTTTTAAAATGTATTTATATTTATAAAATGGTGTTCTATGTATACCAGTTAATAAAATGTTTACACTAGACTCTTTAAAATTAATTCACTATATTATTTGAATAATAGTTTCAGTATTTTAAAAGCAATTCTTTGAAATACTTCGGCTTGTACTTTAACAGTCCTTTGAAGTCTTTTGGTTCCTAGATCATGCTGGGGCATTAACATCACTCTCAAAGCAGAGTAAGTCACACCTATGTCATTCTTGGGAGATGTTTGTCTAACTCATTCTAGAACTCTTACTGCTGTTCAGTGAACTTCTCTGATCATCAAAAGGTACTTTCTCCACCCCAATTGTATCACAGCTTATGTTTCATCTATTCACACTCACACACATTAAACCCTTCTCAATTTAGGACAATTTCCAAAGTTCACAGAGGTCAATGGAATCACTTGCACTTACTTTAATAGAATCAGGCCCTCAGAGATGAAAAACTTATTTTATACATTTTCAGTCATCATTGCAAGGTCATTCCATTTAAAAAAGGAACTTTCCTAAGCAAACATCACAATCTGTGGGTGGGCAATGATGTTTACCTTAAAATGGAAACTTTTTTTCCCCACAGGTAGCATCTGTTCATGGTAAAATGCAGAATATGGCTGAAGCTGTAACAACAGTTCTAGTGGAAATAAAGAAAATTAACTTTCTTAAAAAAAAAGGGAACAGTAAAAATGATAGGTTATCATGTATATTAAAAGCTTCATGTAAGCATAAAACAGAACTGAATGTATCTTAACAAATTGCTCACTGAATGAGTTTTGTTTTTGTGAATTGTTTGGGATTAAACTGTGATTTTCTCAAATGCGTTTGCTCTTATTGCTTTACTGACAATACATTATGAAGAAGTCTCAATCTGTAGCTCATTTTTGAGCTCTGTTTGTTGGAAATATAATTACATACTACATTTCTTTTTCCTGATTGGGGGAGTGGTGTAACTGTTAGACACAGGTTTCCAGTGTCAGTACTATGATTAGGATTTTAAATTCTGCTGGGGACAAGTTGCTCTGTGATTCAAATCACACTGAAAAGCCATTGACTGCAGCAGCCCTGGCTTGTAATCACATTGCTCAGTGGTAACCCGAATTTGCAACCTTGTTCATAAACATATTCTATGGGCTGAAAGTACTGAAAGAACAAGCAAAGCTCTGCAATCCACAGTTATTGACTTATGTTCTGGATTAATTACTATTTTATTTTTATAACTTTTTTTTTCATTACAGGGATTATAGGCACAATCTAAACTCTTGGTGTAGGGAAACAGATTTTTAGATGCATGTTAATAATCACCATTATTTTATTTATTATCAATTAAATGTTAAATTAATAATGCTATTATCTTGGGATCAAGATCCATGTTGTGAAGCTGAGAATTTAAAGATATTTAATTTTTTTTTATTATTTATGTTTCATGCTATTTTAATAAGGTTTCCCCTTCACCTTCCTTTCCATAATTGCTATATATTTGCAACATTAATTCAAAATTAATGGACGTTTATTTATGGGAATTAATTTTGTTTCTATAATAAAGCTGCTAATGAAACATATTGGAAGGTTCGTACTGTGGAACCAATTATTTCCTATCATATCTGTAAGTAACATTACAGACCAGCTTGCAGTTATGTTCCTGAACATAATTGTCATTAGATTTTGTACAAGTTTCCTCAAAACTACATCTAAACATTAGCAGCCTTCAGTCTAAGTAGTTCACCTATAAACTTTAAATAAACCATTAGGATGCCCTTCTGTATTTCTGAGGAATAGCTTTTCGGCAATAAAGAGTTCACACTGAAAACACTGTTTTGAAATTATTCACAGGACTGTCTCAAAAATACACAAATATGAGGCCTTTCATGGATGGAAGATACAGTGAAGAAAGTTTATTTTTAAAATTGCTTTGATAAATCAAATTTAGGTGACTAAAACGAACTATCCCCACTTTGTCAATCATCTCAACTCTCAAATAGTTTTGTTGCACTAAGCAGTGAAAAGTACATTTTAAGAAGCTTGATGTGATCATAAGACAACAGACAGAAAGATCAATTGCAAATTATTGTTCATAGAAGTATGCATTATGGTGGTGTATTCAGACTATCATCACATGATTCATAACACTCTTTATTTCTTGTACCAGAGGAAATTACTGTTTCTTGCACTCTAAGTGAGCAATGTGCAATCACCTCTAGCTCAATTGAAGTATTTAGTTTTCAAAGTAGTCCATCTGCTACAGTGACTCTACATGGAATTTTCTTTACACCACACAGATTTCACTGGTAGACCTTCTCAACTGATGTGAACCTGAGCTACATCTGGTCCATGGTATCCTCAAAGCTGCAGAGAATTGTAACAGCAAAATACTTGGTTGATAATGCACTCAGAAGTCCAGTTTTTGAGTCTCTGCACTAGAGTGGATAATCTCCCTCTCTAGGGATGGCATTTAACTTAAGTCTCAAACAATAGTGATTGCATCAGAAAATATCCTTTAACATCAGTGTCATGAGAGACAAGTCAAGAGTGGATAGTGAGGGAGGCACAGTGAATTCCTTCCTGGTAATGATTTTATGCCTGACCACGTGAATTTTAATGTTCCCTATTTCAGCAAACATAAATACCATTGTTCATAAAATTATCATCTTGGTCATAAAATTACCTTCCCCTTTTTAAAATTCAGCTGAAGTGTTTGACTCAGTGACCCTCCATGACAGAAATCCCACAGGCTGATTACATGCTGTGTGAAGTATTATTCTCTCTCTTTTGTTTTACATTTACCTGTCATTAACTTCAAGTGACCCTGCTGTTGTTCTGGTGTTCTGAGACACTGTTAAAAAGATGGACTGGCTAGTTTTTGACTCTACCCTTCGTAATCTTAAATGCTTTAATTAAATGCCTTCTAGTGTTTCTTTTTCACCATTAAATCATCCTAGCTCTTGCAATCTTCATATGCAAATCCTTCTATATTCCTAACTCTATTTTCTGGACTTCTACAATTTTACAATTCTTTTACTGTTAACCGCCCAAACTGAATTTAATGTTTAATTAGGGCATATCTTGCCCACTGCTCCAGAAGCAAATATTTTTTACTTGTAACATGGAATACAAATATTCAGTTTCAATCACTTGACGTATAATCTGAGACTGATTTAACATTCCTTGACATTGGTTACCTCTTGTATGATACTACTGATCCTCAAACCAGGCATGGACATACTGAATAACGGGTACATGAGAAACCAGACATGGCTTTCCTCCTCTCAGGATCTGTGTTGTTTTATCTTCTAGAAAGCTGAGCAGGAGATGGCTTGCTCTGCTGTGTGCTGGGGGTATGGTGTCATGTTTGGTGTCTGAGAACTGTCCACTTTCTCTTCCCCACTGTTATTTGCTGCATGCTGCAGTTATGAAAATCCTATACTTTCACTTCCTGAAATGCTGGGAGGGAATGCTCTGGGTCCCTTGCTTACACACTTTGCCTTTCAAACACCACAGCACTCTGCCTGAATCACTGAGCTGTAGTCTGTGACAAAAGCAGAAACTCATTATGATCACTAATTTTCAGTTTTAGAGTCTATACCCTTGACTAGACACTAAATCGATTTTAAGACCAGGACCAGATTTTCAAAGGCATTAAAATGCCTCAGAAGGCATATAAACAAATAGTGAGAGTCAGTTTCAAATTCCAAAAGCCCCCACAAATGCACAGCTATTATTCACAATTTCTGTTGATATGTAACTTCATGATAACACAGTTCTGTGGCAGTAACATATTTTTTAAGTGTGTAATAAACATTGAAAATATGCCAAAATGATGCCTACCACAGGATTTAAGAGCAATTGTTTATGTTATTCTACTTGCTTTTGGATTTTTTGCTTCAAGCTTTGCTTTGTGTCTACAGTAAGTCCTCCGAAGCTTACAGAGCACCACGGCTGTGATCTTTCTTGCAGAGAGCTGACGTGTTTAGCTGCACGCCTGTGGCATGTGCGGAACTCTTACCCGTCAGGCGCTGCATTGTACCCCAGTGGTGAAAGCCCTCCGATCCTACAGCATTCCATCAACACAGAGCAGAGACACTCACCAAGTGAGGCAACAAAGCTTTTGCATCCTGATAGTTAAAATCAGGAGCACTATCTGTGCACCAGCAGCATCTCATAAGGAACAGTGGGACATTTTCTCCCTTTCTCTTCAAACACACAAAATGTAAACTGTCTGAACCACAGCAGTTGTCTTTGTGTGGATGAAATAGCAGGGCAAAGACAGACCCTATGAAATAGCTGTGGTTCGTGGCTTGTTGAGGGGGATGAGACAAGAAATTTGCTTTTAATCAGTGTGATAATCAATGACATATGGCATCATACTCTTGCCTGATTCCATTCTTTCCCTGCATACTACAGGTCTCAGTGCCTTCCCCATTTTTTTCTCCCAGCTCAGGCCCTTAGCAGGCCAACTGGAAATCTGTCTACTGGGTTTTTTTTATTACATCTATATTTGAAAACCAGACATAAGTCTTCAAAAGAGACTAATTTAACTGGGGAAGGACTGCTTAACAACCACAGTTTGTTGAGGAGGCTGAGATAACATACACATGCCCTTGCTCTGTTTTCCCATACCAGTCTGACTCCATGCACTGCTCTGTGATGCCACTGGCCAAAGGTAGCAAAAAAGCTGAGTCAGGGATTCGTATGCTATGATTCTGTATTCATATTTTCAGGAACTGCAGTGCAAGCAGTATGAATGAAAATCATAGTGTGTTCTGATCCTGTGCTCCTTCTTCATCTATTAACTTTGGGTTCAAAAAGCAAAGGCTGTGTTGGATATCCTTTGAGTGACATTTGTGTTGGCTTCTAAGAAAAATTTTTCATCTCATATTTTGGCTCTTGTTGGTGGCACAGACAACACAAAGTGTTTGCCCACAAGGCAAGCTTAAAGCCTTGCATGTTATGCAGAAAGTCCTGCAGATCTATAACTTTGTTGGCCTTTTTCAAAATGAGTGCTGAAAGTCACTGTTACAGCTCTTTTTCTCCTTCACATGATTAGCTGGGTTTAGAATTTCCTTGTACTCACCCAACATAATTTTGGGAAAACTTCTCTGTAAATTAAATGAACAGTCTGTGAAGTTACAGGGAATCTCAGAGTTTTACTCCAAAGTCCAGATTTTCATGACCAAGTGAAAACAATTCTCTCATATTCTCATTTTGCTCTTTTTCATTAGTAGTGCCATCTGTATTTCACCTTTAGCTTATTTTGTATTTAAGGATAATCTTTCTTTCACATTCTGCTATTAGCAACTTGGTTCCTCTAATTTGTGGTATTTGCATTTGTTTGTTAACTACTGCTACCCCAAACAGCTTCTTAGGGCTGTTTATAACCAGACATGTAAATTTATTGCCCTATGTATGTGAAGGTTTCTCTCTGTGGGATGCCCAGTGACATAAAACTGCCCAGGCTGAACTTGGGATATCTTTCAGAAACTTCTTTCCTTCCTCTTCTTTCTACTTAGCACAGAGATTTTGCCTTGACAAGCATTCAGTTTACCAGCTCCAGTTAGGTTTCCTTTGCTTGGAGCGGAGGTCTATGTGTAGGTAAATTCAGTTTAAAATACAACTACTTTGAAAAACTATTTGTAGACCACAGAAGGTTTCATAATATTGACGTTTAATCAAATGTTACTACCATGTTTAAACTAAAATCCTAACGTGCTTATATACACTCCTCATGTGTTCATAAAATATTTCAACAGTTTCTGTGAGTTATCAGCCTCAAGTAATTCAGGTGCTGGAGAGTTTCCTTACTAATGATCCCTAGGAATTGAGAAGTCTAATGTCGGGTGTTAAAAAGTAGAAACTAGATGACACAAATAGTCAACAATCTGTATTCAGCAAGAAGGCAATTATAAAAACATACAAGGTAACCACATCCAGAAAAGAGCTAATCTGCATTCTGATCTGATATCATGAGTAGGACTGACACTGTAACAAATAGTCCTTATTTTAAGTGCCACATAATGATTGAACTTTTTCTGATAAACATTGGACTGCTCTTGCCTATAATTCAAGATAAGTTTTTGAGTAAATCCAAATAGAAACAAACATGTTCAAATGGAGACTATCATAATCTTCATATCATTTTTGTGCCCTGCATACCAGGAGGTTATGAATGTTTATTTACTACTGACCACATAATGAGGTATTTAGAGAGGTAACACTGTTGTTTTCCCAGTATCTTTCCTCTGTAAAGAGTGATTTCTTGTATTTATACTGCTGAAACTAAAGGTGTGGGATTTGACAGTGACTTGCTGAACTCATCCAGCTTTTCCTCCTTTCATTTCAACTTAAACCTTCCAAGCTATATGCAACAGTCACCAATTGTAATGTTTCTGCATCTATATAGCACACATATACTTTTCATCTTTAATAATAAAAATTAATATGTGATAACAGCAAGCCAATATGTTGCATATCATTACTACAAATAATCACTACAGAGAAAGTGGTTCATGACTCAAGTGAGTCAGGGAGGTAATTTACCTTATCTGTTATCACTCTGCCCAACAGGTTTTTGATACATTGAATCCTTTAGGGTTTTCATGAAATACACTCCAGTGAGAAGCTTCAAGTCATTGGAATTCTTCTCAAGACTCATCATGCCAAGGGTTAATCTGAATTTCAGTATTTTATGATTGCATGAAATTTGAATGGAAGTTTTTTTGTGTTCAGGCAATAGGCCTGGCTTTGTAGCTTGCTAGCATGGATAGAAATGTATCTTGGAGTTCACCCTACTGCAAAAAAAGGTGGCTCTTTGGAAAGCAACAGGATCATATTGAGGAAACATATATACAAGGGAAGAATTGTAAAAAAATTTTTCGACAAAAGCACTTCTACCTGTCCAGCTCTGTGAAATACACAAACAGTAGTTTACAACAGTGAGTGACATTTTGAATAACAACATATCATGCACACCTCTGGCGTCTAGCAAGGTGAATGAGTCTTGCTGTACACAAGCATGGGGCATGAGTTTGCTAGTCCAACAAGCCATAAATGTGAAGACTGGGCAAGACATCATAGAGTAAAGACACTGTGCTGGAATTATTATGCAAGTTGGAGCAGATTGCAAGCTTTCAGACTTCCTTTTTATACCAAAACCTCACACGTACAATTATGTGAAGTATAGATTAAAAAAAAAAAACCCAGACCACTAAACCTTTAATAAATATAATTGATATGTTGATTGCCTCATGTGATGCCCAGTTTGACACACAAACTTATGAAAGGCAATGTCTAAACAGGTATGCAAAAGTTTGCTGAGGTACTTTTCAGGGAATGCGGGAATAAGTATCACAAAAATGTTATGTCACTGCTCTTTAACTTAAGAGGGAAATTCTATAGTAAATGACTAGATATTAATTCCCATGGCAAGTGCATTTCTGTAGAAACCATTGTATTACTACAGTGGCATACACAAAGGAAGTGGGTTACTGCTAGTCCGGCAGTGACAGCTGCCCCTTAGGTGGTGTTACCATAAAGTCATTTGACAGTTTTCTTAATAATAATTTTCTTTGAAAATTATGTGTGGCTTTTTTTCCCACAACTTATATTGTATCTAATAAGATATCATTCTCTTCCTCCATTGAACATATACAATTATACTGTGTGAACTTTTCTCAAAATCCCACTCTCTATCAAAAGTAAATTTTTTGAATTCAGTATCAATCATACTTCATCATACGTCCTGCTCTAGTTTTAATTCATTTCAGTGTGTGCCTATTCATACAAGGTGCTTTACTTTCTGACATTCTCGCCTATATTAATGAGTAATTGATTTTAAACCAAGCTCAAAATCCATTCAGACTCACAGGAATCTTTCCTTTTGAAGATTTCGGATCACGCTTAATCCATGAGATAATTTTTAACATTTCTTTTGCTATTCTTGTGTTAGTAGACAAGCTGCTTCCAAGCAGTTTTTTTGAAGAGATTCTGATCGGTCATTTAACAGCACTTTTCGTCTTGCATTCTGGGTCAGCCATATCATAGCACAGAAAGACAACAGTTGCCCTATTTCTGTGGCTATCTGGCACACCATTACCTCATTTAGACAAATATGAAGCGTTTGATCTTCTGCGTTCTTGAATAGAACCCAAAGGATTGATGTGAAAAGGAATAAATGATGATTTAAAAAAACCCCCAGACATTACAGAAGTTTCAAAACAGCCCAAATTAGGAAATTACTTGTCTGCCAGGTGTTTTGTTTTTTGGGTTTTGGTTTTTTTGTTGTGGTTTGTTTTTTTTTTGGGGGGGGGTTGTTTTTGTTTGGTTTTTTGTTTGTTTGTTTGTTTGTCTGTTTTATTTGTTTATTTGGGTTTTTTTTTGGCAGGGAAAATTTGGTACATACATTTTGTGGGTAATTCAGAAGACATTTGGATAGACTTCACAGCCTTCTGCCACTTTTCCAGACCTGTCTGAACTTCCGATGAGAGGTGCCTAGATTGCAGATTTCAGTTCTATCCACTCAGCAGTATCTTTTTTTCTTTAGATTATGGTATGACTCCAGATCTGTTCCAAAGGTCAGTGCTAAGATCACACCTTGGAGAGAAATTCTGCATACATGAATCTAAGACTATTCTCTTGACATTTTAGCTGACCGGGACACACAACATATAGATGTTTTGCCAAGCAGATACAGCTTTTGGCAGTATGAGGGATTTGGGGTAATTTTTGATCTTTGTTTCCATTTAACCTTGTTGCTCACCCTCTTATCACATTCATAACAAAGCTGGGTTGTAGCCGTGGTTTTTATCTCTACCTTTCAATATAAGCAGCCTTGCTGCTTCATTACATCAGCATTCCAACATGACCTTTTACTCACATGCTCAAACAATATTTGTCTTTCTCCTGCTCTTCGTAACCATTCACTTCCCCTCATTTTAATACTCCTATCTTGAATCTCAGGAACCTACGTTTGGTTAGCCCAGTGCAGGATTAACATAGCTATTGGGCTTCTGGGTCAAGAACAGTCCATGTCCAGCAGTTCTGAATGTGCATAAATGCAGATAAATGTTCAGAGCTTCCACATCTGGTCTTGTTTCTTGGTCTACTAGAAGTGTCATGCAAGCAAATTGGGATTTGGAATAGAACTTTTGAGGAGAAAAGTTACAAACTCTGTTGTCAATGAGGTGATTTGTAGTAAGGTGGGTATGAACTTTAGGGCTTTGCCTGGTATTATAATGAAAAGACATAGTGTTCTGAAGTAATTATTAAAAGAGTAAACACCTCAGATCTCAATTTAGCCTTGGAAAGTGAAAAAAAATATTTGAAGAGAAGGGTAAAAGTAAAGTGTGGCTGTATCCTTCTGATATGGAAATTATCAGCATTATGTTCTTCATCTTCTAGAGTGAGACATCTGGAATTCTGTCTTTATAGTGTGATTTCTCCCAATAATGTAGTGATTTGCATTTTCTGTTTGTGCTGTCTCACTCCAAAAACAATGACTAAAGTTTAAAAACCATCAAAAGATGTTTTTATTTAGCTGCATCTATCCATATTTACCTCAGAAAAATGTTCTGTCTGTACCTGGTGGGTTTTTTTTTTCCACCTGGCACCCAGGCTTGAAGTTAAAAAAGTGTGGTTCTGACAATATTATTTTCAAGTGAAGCCCTAAGATCACCCAAGGATCACTAGTGTCACCCATGACCCAGACTTACTGAACTGCTACTCTCAGGCCTGAAAAGCAGCCCCGAAGAACTGGTTATGCTTGTGGTCAGCTAAGGCAGAATATGACCATGCTCTGGTTTGATCATATCAAGCAGATGGTTGTAATGCAGCCTGTTCATACTGGTGAAATGCCTCAGGCTCATCACTTCACCTTCTCAGCTCAGCTTCCTTCCTTCCCTTCAAAGTGGCCCAGCTCTACAGAGAGAAACATTCTTCTCACACTGTGTTTCTGATAGATCACAGCTACAACAAATAAAAGCAAAACCTTTGAATCCAGTAGAAAAAGACAAGAGAACAATATAAATTATTTTACCATTTCATAACAATTATTTGAACACAATAGGCACCTTCAGTTCACTGGGCTTAGGCCATGTCCCATTGAAAAATTTACCATTGAGTTAAATGTAAAAAGAAGTAGGCTCTGCTCTTTAAAGTTATCATCCTATTAAGACAAATGAGAAACACAATCAAAGCTTCACTGCTGCCATTGTCTCACTGTCTTTGAACATGGCCTCAGCATGGCATTGTTTTAAAAATGAAGGCCAGACTTACATTTATAAAGAAGTTTCAGGTGATTTTTCTTTTCATATGAAAGAGAATACTATAGAGAATATTAATAAAAGTTGCAAGAAAAATATAGGCCTAAACTTTGTTGTCTCAGATTTCCTTCTAGTCATTAGGTTCCCTCTGTAGGCTCAACTAATAATAATAGTAATAATAGCAAGGCTTAGAAACTATATCTTTGTTGCAGAGATTAAAAACCCCAAGAAACTATGCAATATTTTCTAAAAACCTTTGAGTTCGACTATGTAAGGAGCACCTGTGACATGATACTCCTATCTGAAATTTCTCCCATTATACACTGGGGTTTCAGAATATTCTTTGACCTTTAGCACATAAAGCACTTGGAAACCTTTTGTGAGCACAGGTGCTTTGGGATCATGTTTTTGTTTAACATGTTAAATTGTTTTTAAGACAAGTCAGATATGACTCTTTTCACCCATTGTAACCCCAAATCTATGTAATTCAGTGAGTAGACACCAATAGACTGACTTTTACTAATCTTGGATGATTTTGCAATTTGTCTTAATCTTTCAAGCAAAACATGGTTTAATTCAATCTTTCTCCAACATTTGTTCCCACTAGATGCTGCAAGCAAACCTCTGACTTGGGAATTCTCCTTTTAGGGTAATTTTTGAACTACAGATTGAAAAAGTACCCAGTAGAATGTGCAAAAAGTTGTTGGAGCACTGCACAACTTTTCTTGCTCAGAGGAATGTCTAGAATACTGGTCTATAGCTGTGCTTGTCCTTCCAGAGAATTTAAATATGTGTCTCTGGATCTAAAATAAAGCTGAATATGAGGAGGCAAGGGATTACTCAGCCATGCTTGTGTGGACACGGGTCTGCAGGGCTGAGCAGCAGGGCAGAGCTCTTCCTAGTTGGGCACTGTGGCTTAATTTAAGCATATGCTTTTGTGCATGAAGAGTTAGGAACCTACATTTTTAAGGGATCAGCTCTGATCTGTAACTTTGTTCAGGGCTCCAGGAAGCAGCAATCTATGTAGAGAAGTGTTACTTATGCAAATCTTGATCAAATTAGTCAATTCATATGGATGTGAGACAGTTAAAACGCAGAAAGCTTCAATAAAATAGAGTGTATTTATGGCAAAGAAATTGAGAAGACCTAAGATCGCTGGTCCAAAGTCAGCATAATATTTTTAGGAATAATCAGAAGTCAGGTCTTGGAAAAGGCGAGATGAGACCTTACACTTTTCACTGACTCTATCATGGATTTGGAGGTGTTCAAGAACTCCTGGGACCAGACCCATTGTTTAAGTTACTCTTCTCATGCTTCTCATTTAAAGGGAGATCTGGAATAAATTAAGATTCAGAGAGTTTGGAAAAAAAGCTAGACTGGCAAGCTGGTACTGCATTAAAATTGGGAGTCTGCAATGAGACAAAGAGCTGCAGCCTGGTACTACAGGGAGACGGAGGATATGAAGAAGAGGTCCAGTAAAAAGAATCAGCTCCAATATGTACATTTTCAACAGAGAATGTGTATTCTAATGAATAGAAGAGTATCTATAGGGATTTTTCTGATCTGTGGTTCATTACTCATATTCCCTCCTCAGATTTCACCCATATTGACAATAAATTTAGTTGGAAGACCAAAGAATCTTGTATTTGTTAAAGTTTCATGCCATCATCAACATATTCTGCTCTAAGTTACTTCTCCCCACTGCAAATAATAGTTTCCATACTTTCAATACCTCGAGGGAGTTTAAAAATGACTAATTGATGGTTTTTCCCTGCTTTAAATCATTACTGTATTTCGGACTTAGAAACGTATGGCTAAGTCAGCCAGTCATCAAGTGAGGAATTAGTCTCCCCAGCGCCAAAAGTAAATTCTCCAGCTTGCTCAGCAACCAGTTGAACGAGCTCCTCAATATTTAACCATGTCAATTGTAAACAGGCAGATTCTTTGCCTATGTTGTTTTCTCAGGAGAATCTAAAACTTCCCAGTCAAAGTATGTGTTACAATGGACATTCATCTGCCTCCTTCCTAATGATGAAGTTTTTCACATTGTGTAAGACAATGCCTGCTGTCATGCATCCATTAGAACCCCATCCATAGAGCCATGAATAGAGCGGGGTGGCTGGCTGGGAATTGCAAACTTCTAAGGAACTTGTTTATTGTGAAGTGGTGGTTTTTTCCCTCTCTTGAGTGTTGGATGCATAATTTTTCAGGTAACTCTGACTACTGTGTGATATTTAATCACCTCCACTGCCTCCCAGTAATCACTTTTATTGCATTATGCTAGTCAGCATATTCTGTTCACTTTAATATACATGAGGTTGAGGGAGGAATATTTTTAACTGAAGGCTTTACAGAAAATTTTGCATTTATTGATTTCTGTTAAAAAAAAAAGCAAACTGTTATTTTTAGAAAATCGATGAAAATGATTGCTCTGGCCATATTTGTTCAAACAAACAAATAATACAGTGTAATGACAACGCTATCTCTCATTTCCACATTTCACCTGGAGAAGGAAAACATTTGATCTGGTAAGCCTGTGTACTATTTCAGTCTGCAGGAATATATTTTATTCATGTGTATTAAAAAAATATGCAAAGAGTTTGTACAAGTTGGATAGGGGAGAAAAAAGTTTGACAAAAATAAAACAAATTCGTCCAAACAAGCATTGCAGATTTGGGACTTCTGGGGCCAACCTGGCAGAGGCACTCTTGCAATCCTTCTTTGGATATATACTGGAAATTTTATATGTATAATTTTTCAGAAATAAATTTTTGCATTCCAGACAAAGCTTTTCACGGGAAAACTATGCCATGCATATAGAGCAACCCTTGCACAGCTGATGATTGCAAATCATCCGTTCTCAGTGTTTACCTATTAAAAACTATGGGAAAAAAAAGGAATAAAAGGAACTTATGAATTCAAATCAGGTAGCTCCTCTGGCTTCCTATAACACTGTACATGCTTTTTATGAGCTTTGTGAACACAGGAATTGCTCATTCAAAACTATGTTCACAGAATGAAATCACAATCAAAATGTAATTATTGATATAAAAACAAGAATCTGCTTCATTGCAACACATTTTCTTATCTGAGAATGTACATGTCTCACGATACATTGCATCGCAGCACAACTAGTTCAACATGTCACTGTTACATGGCCACCAATTAAGAAGGATTCTTGGCATGAATGATGTTCTGCCCGAGGCCAGGTCACTGTCTGATGTAAAAGATTGGAGCTTCGGGGCACTGGCGGTTCTGATCCTCTGTTCTGTACAAACTGAACGAGCTGATCATTACAGAAACCTTGTGAGCCAAGGCGCTGTTATCATCTCCATTTTACATATGGGGATTGAGGTGCAGTCAAAAGATGTCTTTGAATGTTCACAATGAAAAATCTAGAGTCTGATTCTTTTCTGAAGGCTTAAATTTTTTTACTACTTTACACATTCCCAGCACAGTTCTCATTGACTTAAACTTGGCTTACCTGCAGTTACACTTCATATTACCAGCAAGCCCATTTGTGGTGTCAACAGAGTGTTATTACAGCAACACATCCCTGATCATAAATCACAGATGAAGGAATAAGCTTGCTTTCTCCTTGGAGAAAAAAAAGTCTTCTATTTTTAAACAATAGAATGATTTTGATGCATCTTTTAACTAACCAAAAGTAGCATCTTGACAATTTTAATGGACTAAATATACAGTGATGGTCATCTAGAAATGTGCTCATTTTCAGGTCGTTATGTCCTGACAACTCTAAGAGTTATCAGCTGGAAAATTGGCATGCAAACACAGAATTTCAATCACTGAAATCCTTCAGGACTGGATTTGACTATCCTGAGGTTCTGCCTGCAGTGTCAAGGGAGATAAAAGGTTTTTGATTCTCTAGGTGTAGGATCCAGTCAGTGTCCTGATTAGTTCTGCTAAAGCGAAAACCTTTCCAATATATTAAATGCACAATCAGAGCCCTGAGAATCTCAGAGATTAACAGTAGTTCACAAGGGTTCATACTGACCTTTGTTTCAGTCTCAATTTGCACGAGTTTGCAACGTCTGCATTTTGCTTTGTGTTTCTGGTTGGAAACCTTGAATCCCCTTGCCAGAGCCTGGAGATGGTGAGAGTGCTTATCTTAACCCCACTGTGGCATTCACAGCGCAGCTGCCAGTATCACTTATGCATGAAACCAGTCCTGACAAACAACATTGCTTTAAGCCTCTTGACAGTGTTCTTCCCATGAAATATTGTACCTGTGAGGGCTCAAGCCAATCCTTCTGGCTTTCTGTCTGCTTATTAAGTCTGGTGCAGAGATGACTCCAAACAAGTTCCAAGGCAGCTCCTGGTTAGTAACACCTTTATGGTCCTACCTGCAATATTCCTGTCTACTCCACCACAATGTCTTCACCACCTTCAGGAAGAAAAATGAGTTTGCAGAGATAACCCTTGTGAGGCACTGACATATTCATTCATGTTCTTCTACTAAGGCACCTGCCTGCAGGTGAAGCTCCTTTCCAGTCTACTATAGCAAATACAGAAGGCAGTGGAGGACTCTTGTGTATCCTAACCTATCTAAAGCCCAAGTGGGTCTTTGCACCAGTCTCCTGATTCTGCCAGTGTGCAGCATCCTTTCATAACCCATTCAGGCACTGCCATGGAATCAGGCAGCCTTCATATTTGATACACCCTTCAAACCACAATAATTTCTTCAGAAGGGAAACAGGACACAGAGGAAAGTCCCAGCAAGCATCCACAATGAGTCTGGGGTTCACAAGACTGTCCTGTCTGGGTCTCCCTCAGTACTTTGGTCTGTGAATAAAAAATGTCCACCTTTGTCTCACATGAACACCTGTAGACCAACAAATGGTTTCAAGTAGAGGGGTCACGGAACAAGACAGAGATTGTGGCAGTTGCTGAGACAAGTTTTGTTATGTGGCATCCTTTCCAGAAAAGTATTGAGAACTTGGGGAGAAGGGTGAACAGTGTGAGAAGAAAGGCAGTAAAGGGAAGAAACCTCACCAATAAGGAATAAATACGATTTCACAGATCAGAAGGAAAAAGGTAAAGGAAGGTCATGAGAAGTGTGGGCAGCAGAGCCCTTCATTTCTACATGTTGCTAGGTCCCTTTTTTCTCCTAGTAACTGCCTGACTCCATAAAGTGACAAGGTAGGGTTACTTCAAAAATGAGAAATATCTTTAAATCTCTTTAAGTCTGTTAATCATTTAATAAAGATTACAGTAGCGAGAAATAAAATGTTGCTTTAGATATTTACAAAATAAAATATTTGAGATTTTTTTCATCCACAACTCTTAGAATGAAATTGAATAATATTGCTCCAGTAAAGTCACCTCATGAGTTCTAGTTCACTCCCAATCACATCATAAAACCACAGCTTGAGTTGGCATCACTCAGCAAAACCAGCCTCCTTCATGAGGTGGAGTGGTAGTGGGAAGCAGTGTGTGTAGGTCTGTGAAGGGCCAAACAGGACATGGTGCCAGAGCTTACAGAGATGCCTTTTCGGTTCCTGACTATAGTACCCTTGGCCACTAGCAGTCCCCTGATTCCCAGACACATTAGAATTCACCCACAAATTTGGAAAGAGGAGAAAAAGAGGAATGGGAAAAGTAACGTAATACAGTCCAATATTCTTTTTCATGTTACATTATCCTGCCAACCGATGCCATCAGTCACAGTTTTTAAGAAGCATGATGACATTCTAAATGGTCTATGAATATTACTTTGAAATTGAGACTAATTCCTTGGATGAATTTTAACTTTACTTTCCACCTCCCCCACTTTTTTTTTTTTTAGACAAAGCTCTGTCTCTCTCTCTCTCTTCCCCCCACTCTTATTCAGGATTTCCATGGCCACTGACATCTCAGACTGCTGCAATTAAAGTAGTGAAATAGCAGGTAGAAATACTATAAGAAAGTTTCTGTATGGTATTTTAAAGCTTTATTGGAAAGTATTTTAGGCAGAATGAAAGATATAAGTGACCACAAAGCTACCTGGCAATATTTTTTACCTCTCTTCAGTAATTTTGAACCATCAATTAATATAATGCTTCTGAAAGCAAGATTTTAATTGAACTATGTAAAAGGAGCATGACTTATGACTGGTATATGACACCACTCCAAATTAAATCCAAACCCAAAGAGCCCAAATCCAGGATGGAGGACTTGCCTGTTAGCTTCTGTAAGCCCTCTGCCTTTCTGTAAATCAAATATAGATGCTGAGGTTTGGGCATACACATCTGTCTATACATATATGCAAGATAGACACAGAGGTTTATAAGGTATGATTTTAAGAAGGGTGGGCTCTTTCAATAATCAGTCTTTGATTTTGAATGCCTTGAAGCTAACTCACTGGCTGAATAGATTTTTCATATGAGCAAGGTATGACAGGACAGAGTTTGCAAATTTTGTATGCATGATCTGCAAATAGTTTGAACCACAAAGCATTCTTACTGAGCAGGCAGTCTAATGACTGGGTTGCTTTCTAAGGGCAAATATGCAGGAGGAATTTTTCTCTTTTGAAACTGAGCAAATATAGAACCATGTTACTTTGTTGCAAACTACAGCCAAAGAGAATTTTACAGTATTTGCAGTCTGCCTGGGTGAGTGATAAGCTAACCCATTTCATAATTTTAAGCTTCACCTTTCTGCAGTGTTGCAGTGTGATCCATCCCTCTCTCCTGAGGGAGGCTGCCAGGCAGCACCATTTTTCAGATATGAACTCTGTAGGTACATTTTTCTGCAGCAGCCCCACTTTGCCCCATATCACTCTTTGCGTGTGGATTCACTAGTTTTGATGGAGGGCAGCAATTTGTGCCATGGATGCTGATGGACAGCCCATGCACTTGCATGTATTTGTTTCAGGCAAATATTTGAAATACGCTGTCCTTCCCAGTCACTAATCAACTTTTAAAAACGCCTATCTTTGTTAAATCTAAATCTATTTAATCTGAGTGTACTCTCAGATACCAACTGATGGATAGGCCATTCTTTAACATTTAATTTGGGGTTGGCTTTTGTAACCTGTGCTTAGACATCTTAAGGTGACAAATCTAAATTTTTAAGTACTTATTTGGGAACAACAAAGAGTATATTATTTCAGGGCCTCAAACATGTAGTAATTATTTGCACTTCCTGAAGGACTGAGTGAAGTTTTTTTGGAGGTCGGTGTATATAATTAGAGAGTACATGATCCCTCTGGCCTTCACTATCCCTTAAGAGGGTGAAAACTGGCATAGATCCACTGAAAGCCTTGAATTGTGATTATTTACCTAATAGCTGAGCCACAAAGTCCCAAGTGAAATTAAAACCTAGCTTTATTATAGACTGTAAGTGCAATTCAGTTGCTCTCTGAAGAATGTCCCTGTTGATATTTATGAGGAAAGAAGGGAGATGTACATGCAGGCATAGAAGATAAAGGAGCCTTTCTCAGGTGATGCCTAAATTATCTGAGGCTTGGCACAGAGTCTTGTTCACTGGGTAATGCTGCCTCTTCAGTAACTTTGCTGCTCTACACCAGTGCAAGACCTGATCTCGTGAATCTGTTTCTAGAATGGAAGTTCTCAATCATGTTGGTGGGAGCTGAAGGAAGGGAACATCTGGACAGGACCCTGGGGTCACAGGATAATCCAGGCTGGCATGGGCCTCAGTAGGTCTCTAGTTCAACCTTCTGCTCAGAATAAGGTCATCTGTGAGACCAAATTGTTCAGCGCTTTGTCCATTTTTGTCCTGAAAACCTCCAAGGTTGGCAACTGTACAACCTGTCCAGACAGCCTGTTCCACTGCCTGGCTGTCCTTGTAGAGACGTTTATTCCAATATTCACCTGGAGCTGGTGTTTGCATATCAATTTCATTTGGTAACAAAGGTGAAAGATTAAAGCATGAGAAACATTGAAAGCAATTTCCTTAAGGATTTCAGAATTTGAGTTTTTTTAGGGCTAAATTCCTTAGGGGATAGAGCATGTGACCTGGGACAGACCTGACTGCAGTGGGGAGATTGTACATGTTCTTGGACATGTGCCTGGAGAAAGCGGGGACAGACCTAATTCTTAACTACTGCACTCGGCAGGGTACAGAAGTGCTAGAACTGTGCAGAACTAAACTACCTATGGGACCAGATGAGTCTCAGGGGCAGTAAGCTACCATCCTACCATCGTACCTCAGATGCATCCTGAAGGTAATGTGACCACGCAGCTTTCAGACCCTGAGAAAGCATCTCTGAATTTAGGATTGTATCTGCCCAAATATAAGCTGTCACTGAGCTTGGCTTCACTGTGCAAAGTACACTGCCTTTTACAGCACACCAGAGCTGCAAAATTCAATAACACAAGCATCCCTAAGAGATGAGCATGAAAAATGCCTATTAATGGTGGCTAAGGAAATATTTAACTCACAGAATTAACACCTGGAGTGCTCAAGAACCCAAAGCCCTGTGCTAAATCATGCAAATAAAAGTTTGAAGCTTCCACCACATCAAATAACCCCTCTTACGTGGCCTCATTGGCAGAAGCATAGCCCCTTCTGGGTCATAATATGTGAATCTCATTATGAGGGTAGCCTTGCATTTCCTAAGTTTTTTAATTTAATTTAAAATACACCAAATTTAACTGAAACATTTTGTTCCAGGCTGAAGAAACCTTTTGTTTCAACCAGAAGTACTGTTATGCAAACCAAGTGGAATCCTGAAAATGATAATTTCAGAATGCTCCAAAACAACAGAGTACGTACATATGAGCTGTGATGAATTTTTGTGTAACAGCCAAAGAACTGAAAAATCAGTTAGTTTCACAGATTTTAGCCTCTGTCTCCTTGAAACATAAATTAATTGCAGATCAAAGGACAATATTGAAAAGTATTAGTCCCAAAATAAGCTTTCAAGAATATATGGCTGTGCCAAAAACATTAACTAGAGTGGGCATTACTTAGCCAACACTGTAAATTAAATATATGCAGGTACACCAGATAGATAGTAGTAAAATATAGAAACATGAGGACTAGATTACTATTAATGAGAGGTCTAACCTCTTAATTCTTTATTTCTCTAGTTAACCACTCTGTGCATTAATGACAATGGAATATTTTATGATCATCTTCTACTACCTATGTTCACTTAATGCACTCATCATTCTTTCATCTAAATGTCATTGTTTTCATACACGTGGTTTACTGAGTGTTGAAATAACTGTCAAGCAACACTGATTTCCCTCTCCCTGATTTTATTCCCCTTTGTGAAATTAGAAGCAGGAAACTCAGTTGTTGTTTCAGGGCAAATCCAAAGCATTACATTTTCTGACAGCTTGTGCCATATGATTCTTATACCAGGGCCCATAAAGCCTATACAACCCAGTGAGGGGTCTGATGGGGAACAGAAGCTACTGTCTGGTTGGTCTAGAGTGGCACTTTGCATGCAAGGACAGAGCTTGACATCTTTTCTCTCAGAAGAGTGAGAGGATTTTTTAGGGTTCATGGTTTGAATGGCAGCCATCAGTTTTTGACTTCACTGGAGAATATTCAGAATCTTTTTGCCCATTCTCATCACATCATCACCTGAATGAGGGGCTTGCGCTGGCCCCTTTTAGCTGGTCCCCAGCCCCCGATTCAAGTCTCCATCCTGCTTTGTGTAATGCATCAGGAGACGCAGGTCTGTTGTGAAAGACAGATGTGGATTATATGAGAAATTATTTTAAATGCTATTTATTAGAGCTAATATTATGAAAATAGCACAGATAACCACACAGCCTTTCAGATTCTGGGAGCCTCGAGTGGTGCAAGACAGAACAGGACTCTGTTCCATGTGCAGCATGCCCTGCAGATCCAGGGAAGTTATGGATGACCCATGCCCGGAAGTTTTTAAGACTGGGTTGGATGGAGCTCTGAGCAACCTGGTCTAGTGGAAGGTGTCCCTGTCCATGGCAGAGGAGTTGGAATTACACAGTCTTTAAGATCCCTTCCAATACAAATCATTCTATGATTCTACGACTGCAGGGTTTCTCAGATATTTTCTTTCCAGTTACTATAGGATTTTCTTAGAAGGAAACTACTCTGTTTGTCATTTTTGCAGTCAAAGAGAAAGGATTTTCCCACGAGAACTTCTTGCTGCACTGTAAGGGAAAGGCAAGGCCAGGCAGGTGGTGAGGGGGCCAGTACCCAACAGAGCTGCCCACAGGTTCCTGTGGCACAGCGCTCTGGCAGCAGCTGCCTTGCAGCCAGTTATGTGGGCAGCACAGCCAGGCCTGAGGACCACGCTGCCTGTGCCTGGGCAGACTCAGGCCAGCTGTGCTGTGGATCACTGACTCCTCGATGTACAATGGCCCTCCTCTCAGGATCACTACTCCTTGCTGTCTGCATCCCTCAGGCTGGGTGAAGCTGCAATGCTCAAACGCTATTGCCTGTATAAAACAATTTTCTTTCTCCCTTTTTTTTTCTTTTTTTTTTCTTTCAATCCACTGAGACCAGCCCCTCCACACACACTCTTTCTTTAAACCCTAATATCTGCCCTCTCCCTCACTGATTGCGTTTCAAGGCAGCACTAAGAGAGGCAGTGCCTTTTTTACAGGTGTTGGGTGACTTTTGCTCTCCTCTGTGTTTAGACAAAGCTGCAAGCACTCTGGCCTTCTAATGCAAACCCCAGAAGGACTCTTACAGCAGCAACATAGAGCTGCTCAGTAAACTGCAGATTAAGAGCCTAAATGCTGCCAGGCATTTGCCAAGGCCTTCTTATTCTTCATTAAAACAGGTGAAAACACTTCGGGCAGTAAGGAAGAGTGGACTCTATGATTGCTGAGTATCACTGCCTCGTAATACAGATGTTAACTGTTGCACTGTTTCCTTTTTCTAACCATTTTGTGATACCTTAGAAGTGCCTCATAATAGCACTTCTAGCAGTTTGTCCTACTTATGAGGTTAACGACCAGTGAGATGATAGGAAGTGATAAAAGTACAAGTATGTAAGAACAGCAGCACTGAATATCCTTCCTTTACCAGACAATGTGCAACCCTCCTCATACCTTTCCCACGAACTGCTTCAGAAAAGTTTGTAATGCAAACCTGCAAGACATTCACACGGTAATGAATAAAGTCAGTTAAACTTCATGGTGTCTCTTATTTTTGTAGTTACTTACAAAGAAAACTCTTCTTTTTTTTTTTTTTTTTAATAGCACATCACACATAAGAATCACCAATTAAAGTGCAGCAGAAAAAAAAAAAAGGAGGTAAAAGTTCTCTTCACAGAAGAGCTATTTTCAGGTATCAGCATCCAAGTTTTGCATCATAGACCGAAAAAATAAAACAATTTAATGTTTTACCATCAGACCTTGGACTCCGAAAAAAACTGGTAACATTTTCCTACAGCAAGTTAAAAAGACTGTTAAAAAACTTTTTTTTAGGATTACATAGTTAACAGTGCACAGATACTTGACAGACATTTGTAGTAGAGGTTTGGTGAAAAGTCTAATGTAGACAGAAAAAAAAAGGAAAAAAAATAAAAAAATTTTAAAAATGCTATATTTAAACTCCCATCAACAAAAATATATAGCATATATATTTATATACCCAGCATATTTCTTGAAATTTAGAGGGCAAGTTCCAAAGTTAAGGAAGCAAAAATATCCAGGCATAAGGTTAAACACATACAGAGTGTGTAAAATTTACAATTATTTTAATAAAAGCAAAAAATCGTCAGACATTCATCATGGACTTTGTGCATCATTGCACTGTTTTTTCTTCCCTTATTTATGCTCACTGTGGGGTACAGGGTAGTACCATCTATTAATCAAGATTTTTTTTCGACCTCCAAAGAGTGGAGGGATATAAAGGAATGTAGTAAGCATTCTGAGTTCAAAACTAGAGAGTAATGGGTCAGGAGGGATTATTTGGGTAATGCTGGGCAGTTCTAAGATACTGCTGTCATTAAAGCACAATACACATAGTTTTTCAAAGAATTCAAAAAAGAAGCTTACTAACTTCTTCACATTAATTAAATTATGCAGGTCTGCCTGCATATCTTCAGAAGTATTTATACATTTTTTATTACAAATGCACAGTGCTGTTACAACAATTTACAATCCAGAGAGTGAAATATGGAAAACTCCTGGAAAGTTTCCACCAGATCCTGCAATCAGGGCATTTCCAGGATTGTCAAAGAAACAAATGAAAACTGTCCTGATTTCCATCAGCCTAAAGAAGCCGATGTCAGTCTCACAGTTGGGTGCTTCTCTGGCTATTACACTTCCACCCTGTCATCAGGATGAGATTGTTAAAAAGTGAAGTTCTCTCTATGTCTGTATTAGCAGTTTCACTAAGGCTAGAATTTGCTTTTATAGAAGCTTCACTACCTATTATGACAACTAAAAATATTTTAATAAAACCACTTAAAGACAGATTAAAAAGCATAAGTTTTTTTTCAGGCCACTTGTGGAAATTAACTTCTTAGCCTGCTGATTTGCTGTCACAGCTTCTCCCGTGGTTAATAAAGGGCTAACAAGTCCTTTCTCTCAGAGAATAATTGTATGTGCTATTGCTGGTTATGCCTTTATCTTTAAGATAAATGTTTCCCCATTTATTTTAAAGAGAAAGAGAAAAGAGGAGAGACTAAAAAAGGAAAGAAAGAAAGAAAGACAAAGAAAGAAAGAAAGAAAGAAAGAAAGAGAAAGAAAGAAAGAGAAAAAAGAAAGAAAGAAAAAGAAAAAGAAAGAAAAAGAAAAAGAAAGAAAGAAAAAGAAAGGAAGAAAGAAAGAAAGAAAAGAAAGAAAGAAAGAAAAGAAAAGCAAGAAAGCAAGCAGTCAGCCTTTTTGCTGCAATCCCTTCTCCTCAATGTGTTTGCCAAAGTTTCCAAGCGATGCATTTCATGGTGACATGTCACATGTTGTGTCAGTCATACTGTATTACACTAGCAGACGTGACTGACAAAGCCCAAAGTGACAGCACAATACAACACATCATCGAGGAAATTAGAAAAAAAAATGTTTCCCCAAAATATAATGAAAAGAACGCTTTTAAAGATTCCTCCTAATTGTTCTCTCTTTGCCTGCTAAATTCTGTAGGACTGGTGAGCCTTTTGTGAATCAGGCACAGGAAACACTCTAGTTTTATTTGAGTCTGAGTGTCTGGGAAGTGGATAAAGCTATGAATATGTTAGTCAGGGTGGAGGTTAGAACTTTATGAAACTGTGTTTCGCACAGTTCTGTTTGTGGCTGGCCTGACACACAGAGGTGAGTTGCATATTCTCCTACAATTTGGCCATATTTCATCTTTTTTCTCTTGCCATTTCATGAAAGATGGGCTGTCCTAAGGTACTCTGGACAGATGTGCTCTCCCACTGCCCTAGATTTAAGCTGCCCAAATGCAGTGTATTGTAGCCTGGCCTCTGTTTTGTTCCACACTGCGAAATAGCTGCTCAGCTTTTGCACAGCTGTGAGCACAGGAAAAGTGAGCCTGTACTTTTGTTCTGTTATCTCGGTTAAATTCATCTCTGTGACGAAAACTTTGCTCCTTTTGTCTCACTTAAGAGACATGCTTAGATACAACCTAAAATAGGCCTGTAACAAAGACTTGAGTTAGTTAATTTAAGTATTTCTGGTAGAAGACTGTTGAATTTTTCTAAGCCAGACCACATTGTAGAAATTGTATTTGTGGTCAATAGAATATTTTGTTATTCTGCCACCTCTGAGACAGGGGGTGGGTAACATTCACCAGTCCCTGTACTATTTTGGCACTGCTCCAGACACATACCCTTGCCTAGGACTGACTACCTGACTGTTGTAGCATATGCAGACAAGGAGGAACAGAAGTCAGGGCAATGTTAATCAAAAGATGACATTTCTCTCAAGAAAAGTCCAAGTTGGAAATGATGTAGCTAAGCAGGAACAAAAGAAGAATGGACACTTTTCCAGTTGATTGAAGTCTGATTATTGTTGACAGAGATTAAACCTTAATTTAACAGGGTTAATTTAAATTGACAAATGTGACCTTTAAACTGAAATAACAGGGGTCTTTGGCTGAATACAATCAGTTAAAGTAACACCATTTAAGTTGGATCTTATACTCTAATGTATTTCTATTATGTAATAAATTACTGCATAAACTGAATTCTCATAACTACTCTAGGACACAGCTAGACCACACTAAATGCAAGTGAATGAGATATTTGCTCAAGATGTAGTTGTGTCTAAGTCCATATCCGTATTTAAAAGCCAACATAATGTACATGGCTCAGCTGAGCTGACACACATTAACACGTTAAGCTAAGATTACTTAACCATATTTCTGAGGTTTCAATAGAAGTATTTTCGTGTATGAAGGCTTGATTTACATAATATCTAAGCCAAGTAAATTACACCAATAGGGTTTACTGGAGAGCAATGTAGTAGATCATGTCAATGAGAATTTCAGATGGTCAGGTCTTGAACTCTTACAAAAGATAATATGGCTCAAAATGTAACCTGCAGTCAAACTTGGTCCATAATGTATGTACAAAAATTACTTTACCTTACTTTTATATTTGTTTGAACTCCTTGTTGCTTTGTGTTGCTCCTTGCTGCTTTCTGTTGTATTAGACTCTTAGAGTATGATTTATTTTAGCTACTGGGATGTTATGGGGCAGGCAAAGCACAGAGGATTTAGGAGGCTGTAGAAAATGCTCAGCCATTTTCCAAATCAGCCAGGAATAAAACATAATGCCTGAAAGTTCCTTCTTTTTTAGCATCATCTTCTGCTGATTTACTGAGCTGAGGCAATGGACCTAACAGTTTTACATAGGTGTTATGATCCCTTTAGACACATCTACTAAACTTTTTGATGCACATTGAAAGCAACGGGTGGGACACTGAAGGATTAAGATGTAACAGTCAGCTGCCTGAAATTGATGTGGGCAGATGCCCTGTCTTAATTCTACATGCCCTACTTAATCCATGTGAATATGTGAAAAGTCATTCTTCCAATTCTTGCTGAAAGTCACTCTTGCTCAGGTTTCACTGAGAAAAATTGTCATTGATGACTTTGCTTGCAAATGTCTGCCCCAAAGTTTTTTGTTAGAGGTGTGTTTTATTATGAAAATACATTGTCCTCTGGTTTGTAACAGGAACTAATAAGCACCGGATATAGCACATGCTTCTTAAGCAAGACAGGTTCTTTTTTGGCATACACAGCCTCTGCCTTCCATCAGTGTCTTAAACACAGAGAGTTTGCAGTCTTTCATTTATTGTGCTGGACGAAGCCCACACAGGCTAAAGTACCAGTGAAGTTGTTAAGAGGTGCATGAATTCAGGGGGAAAAAGGGGAGAGGAGAAAAGAAAAGCTGCTTCAGAAGACCTTTTCTTTCAAGTAGTCCCCGTTCCTTGTCAAAAGCTTTTGGATGTATGGCCTGTTCCAAAATCTTTTCGTAGATTTTGCATACAAATTCTGCAGAGAGCAGAGGGAGAGAGGAGGGTCAACACAGCAGGGCCTAAGATGTTAGGATGAATCTAAAGTTCCATTGAAACATTTTGCCCGTCTAAAATAGGATTTTTATTTTTTCAAACTACAGAGGAATAGATGGATATTAAAAAAAAATACCTACTGCTTCCTTTTTCTTGTCGCTCTCTGCTAACAACCTGCATGGCCGTAGGTTGAGATGTGACAGATAATTAGTGTTGGGCAGACTTCAAAATGTTTGCAATGTGGGCCCAAAAAGTTTGCGTGTTCACGCAAACTTCTTTGGTCTAGAAAAAGGGTTGACAGACAAGCTTTATTCTTAGGAGGTTCTTGCCACCACCCAATTGTCAAAGAGTCTGAAATGTTGTAAGAATAAAGTGCTGTGTGATGTTTCTGTAATTAGGCTTTTCAGTTTTGTTTGGATTGGGGTCATGCACAGCTCTAATGACGTCAGCTCAGGATCTGCCTCATAAAATTCAAAGGGAAGTTAAAATAAGTCAGCATCAATGTGGTTCAGTCCTTTTTTGTCTTCAAGGAGTGATCACTCTAATTTGGGTTTAGTTTGAGATTTCAGCTGCTTGGGCTGATCATAGAACACGCACAAAATTAAATGCCTTGATCCAACTACCTCACAACTTCAGTAAAGTGCTAATCTAAATCTATATCACCTGAGCCATATTGGCCACATTGGCCATTGGCAACCATGGATTTATCCATATCACATGACTGTGCAAATGTTCACTATAACTGGTTTTTCAGCTTTTGTTTGCTCGCTAACCATTCCAGGTTTTGCTTTACATAATTTCTGCAATCCAAAAAATAATTAATTTAAAAAGAAATTCCTTCCTTCATCTTATACTATATTCTGAATGGCATAACTATGATTTCACGTTGACTGAGAACCTAACTTGTTCTCCCAGCTGCTGGGTTGTTTGGGAACACCACTGAGGAAAACTGCTGGGGATCCCCTGGAGGAAGCATGTAGCACCCACTCTTAGCCACTTGAAGAGAGGATAAACTCTAGACCATGAGCATCTTAATTGAGGGTGATGGATGTGCATTGCAGACAGTTATGAACACCATGAAAACAGAGGAAGATGTGAGATTAGTGAAGGTCTGAGGTAGAGTAAGGGTTTCGAATTTGAAATAAAATCCTCTGCAACCATTAGGAATAATGACAGCAAAGGACACCTTTCTCCCTTGACATGACAACAGTGCTGCAAACGTATCTGTAGCCTCAAAGCCCAGCTCTACTGGAACATGAAGAAGGGGTACAAACAAACATTTCTATGCCCAAAGCATGCTGGCAGACTGCTGGCAGGGAATGCCACCTTGGTCTTTCTGCCGACTGTCCTCCTACTTGAGCACGTGAGTGCAGAACTGAGAGCATCACAATGGCCACAGTGAGGCTAAATCTGACTGGAAATCAAGAAAGTCTAAGTTTGTCTTGATTCCACATTACTTTCTGGAATTTGGCTCAACTGAATGCGCCTATGTGATACTGGGACTGATTTCAAATTTGTGGCTGCTTTATTGTCTGATTTTGCTTTCCCTTCTGAAAGCTATCCTTGCTTTAGCTGCTAATGCTCTTGCTTGGTGACAGCACAGCCACAAGGGAAGGCTACCTGGTTTGCTATCAAAATGTAACACAAAAATTTTTACCTTCATTATATGTGTTATATAATGGGGTAGAAGTTTCATCTGGGTAGGGTTCAGTTTAAATATACTTTAAAGTGGTCTTTAAAAGGAACTAACTCCACTGTGTAGCACTATTATAACACCAGGGAGCCCTCATTTTCTGACCACTCTGCTCAATGGATGTGAATGTTCAGGTCAGTATTCACAGAAAGCCAAATTCAGGGCTTTGAAAAGAAGCTGTGATATCTTTAGTTTATTATTTAATCAGTGAGCCAGTCTCAGACTTGGTTTTATACTCATGACTGACTGTTGAAAGCCTAAAAGATAATGTTCAGGGATAGTAGAAAGGGAAGCAGGCTGTCATTTCTCCTATGCATTCCCCTGACCCACCACATGCTCAGACAAGGATGAGATAGGCTTATCTGCATTTTGATTCTATTCAGTAGTCATTGTCTCTGAAAATGTGCAAATAAAATAATGAAGACCATGATAAAATAGAGCAGGAAAAATATCTCTCTATTTAAAGCAGCTGTTTGGGTGCCAGCTGCTTAGTAACAAATACATCTTTAATGAAATCAAACAATCCGGCAGGATTTATTGATTGCTAACAATTGTTTTAAATACAGTCTGGTAGGCTGGGCTGTTTGCATCCTTTTTTGTCCAATTAGTTCAGTTGGTTTGAATTAGACATACTTTGCTATTATCTTAAAAAATACAGCTCACTAGACAGTGCATTATTTTCCTCCAGAATAAAATGTGGGTGAGATGCACAGAATGAAAGATTTTTGACACTATTCCAGCTGTTTAGAGGAAGGCAGCAGCGTGCCTTGTCAAGCTCTTTCACCTCAGCAGCTTCAGTTCAAATCCATCCTGAGATCTTGAATGAAGAGGATGTGGCATTCACTCCTTGGAGCCTGTTGAACAGTGTGAAGAACAAGAACTCCTGTGTTTTTGTGGCACTTCAGAGCCAATTTCTGCAAGAACGATAAGAGAGTCCTGCAGAAACTTAAATCTTAGGGCTGCCCTCTATCTGCCTGTAGTTCTACTATTGCTAACATCGAGGGGAAAAAAATCCGCAGTATTGCAAGCTGATAGACTACACGGCAGAAGAAGTCCTTTCAGCCCTTTTTTCTATGAACTTGGGAAAATCTGCCATTGACTTCAAGATTGAAGAAGTTCTATGCCCAGACAAAGCTCTGGTTTTTCACAAAATTACAAATCAATCATCAGTCATACCAGTACTAGTCGGAAATCCCTAAGCACCAAGTTATTTTCAGTACGCCTGCACAGCCACTAAAGTATTCATTGTGGGCCTGATCCTTAATGATCCTGATCCTACAGGGCTTTTAGATTCAGTAAAGACTGTCTCTGATTTCTTAAGAATTTTTGTTATGAAAAAATGGAAGACTCAGATCCAGACATGCATGCTGAATGCAGCAGAACTACATGCATTCATTGCTGCTGATTTCAGCTCTTTTTTCTCTGCTTCAGTGAGCGTGAGAAATATTGTTCTAAGTGTTGAATACACCTCACATAACCACAGTAACAAGCTAAGATAACCATTCAAAAGCACATGCAGATAAGAAAACAAATGGAATAGATAATTGACTAAAAACACTAATGTGTTTTCTTGAATGATGTGTTTAGACAAACAAGTGCTGGCATATGATATATTGAGACTAAACAGTAGTTTGAAACTGTAGATGCTCAGGCCCCACACTGTGGGGTAACGCTATCAAAATGTTCACAGACAAATGGCTTTGTTTTGCTCTTACAACAGCTATCCACAGAAGCAGACCTGATGGCATTATAGCTATTCCAGTGCATAAGAACTGCTGATACCAAGTGTGCAGAATGGGGCTCACATATACAAACTGAATGGTCCACATGAAACATACTGGCTTATCTGAGATTTGCAATCCTCTCAGAGTGCATTGTGCTTAATTCTGCACCCCTATATTACATTATCCTTTGATCCATATGTGAGGATGGAAACAGCTCATACTATATGCCAGAGAGCACCGTGACACTGCATCACCAAAAAAACTTGTAGTACCTTCATATCCAACTCCAGACCTGAACCCTTTGCTGTAGATCCATGTATTAATCTGCCTGAGTAGTCAAATATAGAAGTTCTTTTCTTCATGAAACACACAAATCCCTGCTTCTTCCAGGAATTTTTTCCTAACAGATAGCATGGCTCACGTTTTTATATCTGTTCTTAAATGAGTGGCAATCTGTTCACTACTGTACTACTGGTGAGGGTGTTGTGGCAGGGTGTGATCGCTATATGGGCCATTAGGGTGCACCCAGGCCTATCACCACTGCAGTGAGGTTGGAACAGTGGGACAACCTGATATTCCTCCACCTATTGCTCCTCAACAAAGTTTCAGCATGTCTTCCAGCAGATTAGCTGTGGTGAGAAAGCAGCAATTTACCAGGTACAGCTTTTGCTTAGCAGTTAGCTGACACTGTAAATCAGAAAGACCACTAAAACCACCAGCCTAGATCAGCACCTGATAAAAAGTCATTGGCTATTGGTTTTGATATGCTTTTTAGAGGCTGTGCAGACCAGAAAATCATCTATTAAAATATATGCTTCCAGTGAGGAAAGTCTTTTTTCACAACATGACCTGATATTCACAAGGAAGAATAGCTTTCCATGGGTTGCAGATGTTCTTATTTTTGTCTGGGCCTTCTCTTTCTTTCAGACCTAGTATCCACTGAAAGATGCCCAACAGATGTTGCTTTTTCAAAGATGTATTCTTGTCCTGGCTTCCAATTTATATGGAATTAGTGGCTGCTATGAGATCAGCTAGCATGTCACTGCATGGTGGCAGGAACCTCTCAGAAGGTGAGGGTGCCCAGGAGTGAGTGAAAAACTTTTTGACCATCTCCCATGATTGCTCAATATCATAACCGTAAGAGGAAACCTTTGAAGCTAGTGCTTGATAGAGCTGAATTTTATATTCCAGCAGTATAATTTCAATTGTTGAGTGACTTATAAGAATACAAACACGTTGTGGTGTACATTCACTGGTACTTCATCTCCATTCAGTGGCAGGTCATTTGATAGATCTTCAGAAGCAGTTACAACTACAGAAGAGGCCACGAATGAGTGTTTTGGCCTCCTTGAGCCAGGTGCTGTATACACACTTAGTTTTAGGCAAACATTGAGTTCCAGTTTTTACACGAGATAGATAAAAGTTGGGGTGGAAAACAAAGGCAAAAGAAGACTAAACTTCTTTGCAGACTTGTACATGGAAGGCATGTAAACTCTTTTGAGTCTCAGAACTAGTAGCTCAAAGGCACCTCTGAGGATCAGTGCTAAATTTTATACAACATCTTATATTCGGTTGTTGCCTTATCATTAATGCCAAGATATAACCCTGTAGATAACAGAAGTCTTCTCTAACCTGTTTAGAATAGCTGGAACAGTGTCATTATGAAGACACTTCAGAATCGAAGGATGTAGCAAAAGTAAGGCTTTCATTATTTGAAAGACTGATTGGAATGATTGATTTAAGATTTCAAATTTCCTTAGTACAGAAATATATAGTAGTGGCCACAGACTTAATTATCTTACAGTAATACAATTTTTATTCCATAACCCAAGGAACTGAACTACAGTTGAGTCCCTGCTGTGCTATATGTTAGATATAAACATATTCTTACTCCTACACAAGCCAAAATCAGAAATTTCGTTTCCATTCTACCAATCTATTTGAAAACTAATGCAAATTAAAGTCTTTGCTGATTTGCAGGCAGTACATTTGTCACCTCCTCTCCAGCTGAATGGAGAAAGCAGCTAATCTGACCTTTTGCAAACCAGCTGCATCTTGGTAGCACTCATCTTTTGTGAAGAGAATCCAAATAGCAAAGTCAGGTAAAAGCCTAGGAAATGGCTCAAATACATGGAAAATCCAGTGACAGAAGAAGTCTGATAAAGTGCATGCTTCTGTAACTTACACAACATAGCTCCTCCTAAAGAAGAAACTCAGATTAAAAAAAAAATTCCCTAAAGATGCCTGTTTCTCTCAATTGACACTAAAAGGTACATAAAAGGTACATGGGTAACTGGCTCAGGTGTCTACACTGCAGATCTTTAAAGATAGATGAGATCAACCCCATGAGACATGGCCTGTCTCAGGCCACAGCAGAGCTCTTTGGTGGGATAAGGACAGAGACAGATCTGTAGCTCAGCTTCTCACCAGGAACCATGAGATTGTCCATCCCTGCTTTTAGGAACATAATTTTATATTATCTCCATCACCTGGAGAAAGGGCTAAACTGAACTCTTATTTGCTTGTCTTTAACCGTAGGGATCCTGACTTCCTTTTCGTGAGAGACAAGTCCAGAAGCACCTCCAGCTTTCTCCTTTCCCCTTTCCTGGATGTTTCCTTCTGTGCTAATTTGAAAAACAGTGATGAAAAGAGAAGATTGACCTGGAGAAAGGTAAATGCTTTTAGAAGTTGACACCAGAGTCACAAAGAGATTTTCTATATTGAGAGTGTGTGGGGATAGATTCTAATCAGAGAGGTTTCACATTCCTTAAATGTATGACTCAGAGTGAAGCCATCGTATATTAAAAATGTTTTTTGTCACTTTCAGAATAGATTGGTGGGAAATTCCCTGTTCCAGATTTCCTACATTATTTTTTTCTTAATTCTCAGCATTGGTCATTTCCCCCAAGCACATTTGTTTCACAGAGTCACAGAGTGGAAAGAACCTCTAAAGATATCCACTTCCAACCCTCCATCTATGGTCACAGACATTTTGCACTAGGATCAGATTGCTCAAAACCCTGTCCAGCCTGAATGTTTTCCTCGTCTTGCGCTGAGATGCCCTTATAATTTCCATAGCACAAAATTCTCCCAAAAGCTGACTAATATGGAAGTCAGGAGGCTCCAGAAAAATGGAAATTGAAAAGTCCTCCATTGCCTTTGGGACACTTAGATCAAGAGCACTTTGAATGGTATATTCTTATATTCCTTTCTTCAGTTTTAATGAGATATCTAGAAACTGCTGTACCAACTTTTTTTGCCATATCCCATCAGTGCAGTGGACATGTATCCCAGTGTTTATTACTATTTTTTATCAATCTAAAATTAATTAAAAGAACTGATGAATAGTTTCAGGTGGATAGACTCACAGCACTCTGGCCCAGGCTGGAGGATTTAAATCCTTCCTATCTTTACTCTTTTTGGTTTTTTATTTTCAACATGTGATATGAAAAGAAAAGACGCAAGCATGTTTCATTTTACGTGTTCAGGCATGTAACAGCTAGTCATGCACATGAGATTTGGCATCTATAAAACCAGATGTCTCTGTAAAAATCAGGTCCAAGTATTTTATCCAAATTCTTATGAAATTATCTCGGTTTGTCTACTTAAGGACACTTAGCATTGCAAATTTACAGGAGTAAAATTCAGTCTGGCTTCAAAACCTTGCAATGTAATTAACTGAGACTTTATAAAAAAAACATAATTTGCAAACCAGCACACTATTAACATATTAATACTCTGACCCTTTCTGTGTGAGGCTCATGAATTCAGTTGTGCTACATCTATAGGATGCTGTGACAGAAGTAGAAAAGTGAGGTAATGTAGCTCAATTACACCAATCAAAAGGTTGCTGTGTTCAAAGACAAGGATTAGTGTTAATAATTTTTCTCCAGGGAAGAAAATGCTCGATCCAGGTTCCTTTAGGGCCTGTAGATCTTTGTCAGGATGCAGAAAGGAAAGAACTCACATAACTAGGTCATTTAAGCTCCTTTTGTTAGGCAAGAATGGCCTATGAGATAAAATATTAGGAAAGGCTTTCCTCCATAATTGTTATTTTATTATCATTGGTTACATTTACTAGGCTTGTATAAATACATTGGTAAATAGATATTGCTTAAACCTTTAAAAAATGTCATTAAAAACACAGATGCATTCTTCAATATTGGTTCAAGACTCTCAAATAACATTTATTATTATACAATGGAATAATAGTTACAGACTGCATAAAATGCACAGGTATTATTGCATTTCTTTTTGTGTATGCTATTTTTAAATTGTTTGCCATGTTGCAGTAACATAATGTACCTGAAACTGGGACAATACATCTTATACATACTATTCACATTTGAAGTGGAAATAAATATGTCTGCAGTGAGTTTATAGGAAGTTTACCTCCCTTTTTCATCATTATAATAATTTTCTTACAGCAAAGAGAGTTGCAAGCAGAATATGAGATACATGTGTAGAACTTGCAGCTCCAGCAGATGAACAGCTTCTGTAAGTTAGATGTCACTGATGAGTTTTAGGGAGGCTAATAAAGAGCAAAATCAGAGGGGAATGCATCCAAGCCTGATTAAGCTTAATCGGGCTGCTGTCAAAGATAGTAAAGGCTCTTGTCAGTGCCCCTCTAGCTCCTGCCACAAGCCCAGGAGAGTGATACCCTCATTTTTCCACCTCCAAATATTTTTTCCCATCTGGTCTCATTAAAAAATTTACTGATACTATTGTGATGGTTTTGATGTTTTTCACTGGAAGCTCTGTCTTTATATAAGGCAAGTATTTGAATTAGGGTAAAATATGGTGGTAGATAATGGAAGCAGGAAGGTGGAGGTACCGTCTGTTAAGCCTATTTATATTCTGATATATTATTAACACTTGTCGTGGATTTCTTTGAAATTTCAGGACTGAAATTCAGTCCCTGATAAGTCAATGACAAAACTGTTTCTGTGTCGCTAAGATCTTTCTCTGATAACAAGTCACAGGGAGGGGAGTGCAAGGCAGATTCCTGTGCTTTTGTGTTCACTGTGTGCCTGGTAATGCTTAACTTCAGTTAGATAGTGCTGGGTTGCATTATAACCTTGCCACATGTAAATATTTCCATTCTTTGGTGTACCGCCATTTTCGGTTATTTTGAATTCTTCGGGTGAATACAGTGGCCTCTGTATTCTGACTTTGAAAGGTATTGCCAAAATATATGCTGTACTGTTTCCCCATTATCAACACACAATTATCTGGGAAGGAATTTTTTGTGCACTAGTATATGGATATAGGTAAAATAAATAATTCATGCAAAACATACAGTGCATATTGTGTTTTTCTCGTTATTACAGGAATATGTTATTAACATGCTTAGGCTTCTGTAGGGGTTTCATTTTTCATGTCTTTTCTACATACTTCTCGTTTCCTTGTCCTTATGAAGTTCCTAGCATCTAAATAAATTATGTCACATTGAAATGTTTTATGGGAATTAGAGCCATAAAAATTAGGTCTTTTGGGGTATGGGTTTAAATGACTTCCTGGCTTCTTAGGTGTGTGATTTTTCTCTCATTCACAATAGATTTGTGTTGTTAACAAGGTAGAAAGAAGAGCGATATTTTTGTTTAAAGAGTAAGAATTGTGGGTTTTTTTCTCTTACACAAAATAAACAAAGTCAATATCTTCAAATGCTGTCAAATTTTATGCATTATAAAATGTTCTTGTTTAATTCCCATGTTTGATTAAATAAAATTGCTTGTTTTCTTATTTTAACTTATTTTTAATCCCAATGCAATAGTATTTCTAGATGACAGCTAACAGCAGTGGTCAAAAAAGAATTTTCCTACTTTATTGTAATGTATCATTATAATTTTTAGGTGACACTTCCTCACATTAGAAATGTTTCCAAGAATTTGTCTCCCATGAATTCTCATTTCCTACAAGAGATATGTAACATCAAGTAATTTACAAGAGCTCTAACAATGGTTTATCTTTCCACAAAGTATTGTGTCACTATTGATTTACACCAATGAAAAGGGGAGAGAATTCAAGTAATACTAATTCCTTATATGAAGCAATGTGTGGAAATATTCGAAAGAAGAGTGCAGAAATGTGAAAATTATATTGGCAATATTTTTTTTTCTCTCTCTGAGTTTTCAGTGGATTTTGCTCCATTTTAGAGTTCTGCAGCTCAGTTTTCAAAAGAGCAAATTTCAGAGATTATTAGCTGATATAGACGTTATGGTGTTTGTATTTATTAGTATACTAAGTGTCTTAAATCTCTGACTTAATGTATTTCAGTTCCTCAGAATCAGAGCTTGCAGGTACATAGATTTGCCTAGCTAGATTTAAATCTTATTTAGTCTTGGCCTTTATGCAGCTCTAGGCAAGGTATCAGGTCTGATTTGCTTCTTGATGCAGACCTCTGTCACTAATTTCTGGTATGAAAGGAAGCCAGGAGACTTGATCAAATGGCTACACTTGTCATTTTAAAAATAATAAAGTAAAAAAAGAAACCTCAGACTTCAGGAAAAAGGGTGATCATTTTGACAATTAGAAATATCTCACAAACTATGGTCACTTGCAGTTTTATTTTCCAGTCTTATCAAGTGACATTCATCTAACCAAATATGGACGTCTAAAATGTGTTTCTGAGTTAATCAATATAAGCTTCCTTAATAGTCAACAGAATGAAAGAGGTATTTTTCTGAGCAGTGTATCTCATTAAAAGGTAGACCTCTGAAATAAGTCCAGTGACTCATGCCTTAAAAGTTCTTATAAGTCTCTACTGATGAAATGGACTCTAGACTGACTAGCTTAGAGATAAATATCTATTCTCTTCATGCCTGATGCTGGGTGAGATGAATCCTGCACTCTTCATCTACCCACAAGAGTTACGAACTTTTTGACTTATAAAAATGTGCTGACATATCCTGCTCTATTTTAAGCATATTTAAGAAACTGAGTGATGTTTCTCTAGGTCTGTAAAAAACTATTAATAGACATCAGCAAAGAGGGGTGGTTTATGTTTAGTTTCATCAGCACAGATTCATTTTGTGCTTGAAGCAGTTTTGAGCGCTTCTGTTCGAGGCTACACAATGAGGTCATGAGAAGGGGAGAAAGCAAACCCTGAATCCATTTCCCCTTGTGCATTTTGAATAGGGTGTAAAATTGTGCTAACATAATTCCAATAAAATCAATCATTTTTAGTATTCACAACCTAAGAAACAATTTTGCCATTTGCCTCCATGTAACACTGCATCTCTCAGCTTATTACCAGCAGTGTGCAAAAGACACAGATGCAAACTTATCAAAGACTAACCAAGACAGGATATCTCTGATCCCTTGATTCCCTTAGGGGAACTCCTTCCACTTAATGCTGTGCAAGCTAGTTATTTTCTCAAGCTCTCTGGAGGCTTCTGAAATTTATTTCCAAAGGTGTCTATTCATAATGTGTTGCTTTTTTTATACTGTTTTGCATTGATTTATAAAGTGGAATTTATGCTTTTTTTAAAAATCTTGTGTGCATGAGATATTTCTTTCCTCTTAACGTTCCCCTACTGCAAGATAACTGCTTATGAGGGGTGAAAGATGCACTCATTTTTCAAGTTTTCCACTGTTTCTCATGGAGGATAAATGTGTGCTGACTCACTTATTTAGCAGAAAATTCAGTTTAAAATCTTCTGATTTCTGCAGTATATAACCATACCTCCATCTCAAAGGAAATCTAGTTTCAAGAGAGCTTTTTTCAGACATTAGTTTCACAGAAGCATAGTTTTCAAGTATGCTAACTCTTATTGATTAAAAAAACTCAGAGCCACCTAGTAGTACATCAATGGCTAAGCCAATAAAAACAAATAGCATTGTAACTGATCACACACGTAGGCAGATTCTCAATGGGTGTATATCATCTTCGGTTCATTAACCTCAATGAAGCTAAATGGATTTTACATCAGCCCTAGATCTAACTTTAATGTGTGAATCTGTAAAAAAAAAAAAAAAAAAAAGAAACATTTATTGAGAGATCAGAATTTGTAACATTTTTAATGCCTGTTTTGCAGAGGCTGAGTACTGCCGTGTGAAGGAATTCTGCCATTACTAAAATATTTCTGACACTTCCTGACACCCTAAATTCTTCAGGTGAAGAAAAAGAAGAAAAGGTACTCTTCACTCTTCTTATCAGAGTTCCATGGATTTGTCTTTGTTTTGGTTTAAAGTTCTTTGAGGGCTTGTGAATGTTGCTAGGCAAACAGTTCTTGAGACTGAAATGATGTTTTGATGTATCAGAGAATAGTAACTACACAGGGTGTGAATTCTGAAAACAACAGCCACAAAATAAGGGGTGAAGCCAGTATAAAATCTGGGCTGTAAATTATTGTAAGGGAAATAGAGATTGATCCTTCAATTGTCCTGCTAGACACCTCAATGCCTTGCTTCACCACTGAGCCCTTGTCAAATCTCTGGATTATTGTAGAAGCATAGGCTCTACCCAAATCTCATTGCTATTTCTGTTGACAAAAGCATTATGGACAGTCTAGGTTTGGAGGTGATATAGTTTGGCACACCTCCACTAAAATCAGCTATTCGTAGTGAGCAGCTGACCTTGTATTTATTTCTTTCTTTATAGCGGTACACCACAGAGATAGGCATCCCAATATGTTACTTATTACAATGTCTTTTCTCTAGAAAATGTGACTGCTTAAAACTTCAGCCATGATATTTTGGTGTTGAAGGTGAAATAAAAGAATAAATAATTATTCCAACAAAACCAAATGAAAGCAACATACAAACAGACTTTGAACTGGAGGAGTAAATCTTGTTACTTAGATGAAACTTTAAGAGCCCTTCAAACTATTCATAAAATAACATTGTGATGAGTCAGACACAGATCAAAATAAACTCAGAAAAGTATTGCGTAATAATTCTTGAAAATGTTCCTTATATTTCCTGGCCTTAGTTAAATTATCATTGACACAAACAACTATATAAATTAGGGGGGATATTGTCTTCTTTTGTAGCTAGTGTACTCAGGAAAAAATAATGTATTTAATCTTTAGCTTCACAGGTGGTTAATACTGGGACAATATTTCTGTGACGAGACTGCCTTTAGTAGTGTGTCCCCCAGTCTGTATTTTATACTTGTGATATTATTAGTGTAGTTTCTGTATCTGTGTATTGAATATATCAGAGTATATGCAAGCAAAGTCAATGTAGATGGTGTTAATAAAGTCAGGCACAAGGTGCTTGCATATGCAACGTACTCGCTGGGTAATGTTTCAACACTCATGTTTCATATTAGTGGCCAAGGCAATAAACTTGACACAAATCTCGTTTGTTCTTTATATCTACTCACACTAATGATTGAAAAATACTGCAGTTAATAACTTTATGCATTTTCTGCTTGTTTTTATTTATGTGAAGTGAGGTTTAAGACTTATCTGTCAGACAGGAAATGTTCTTTTCTGATTCTGGGTACCTCTAAAATTGAGATAAAATTGATCAAGTTCAGAACCTGTCTTGACATGGTAATATAGTAAATTAGATGTAAAGTAGAATAATTGGGTGACTTAGAAATGCAAACAATTTCTGCTAATCACGTGCCTTGATATCCCTCCTGTATCCTGTACTATATGATATTCCAATGCCTAGACATTTTAGAGATCCTTTTCCAGGGAGCTTGTTAACAAGTATGCCGTTCAGATTAAACAGGGGAATATTCAGACCTGTGCTCTGGCACTATTTAATTTATGTAGAGAGATACAAATATTGTAAGCTGGGCCTGTTTTTCCAGGCCCAGTGGTGGGGTAGTTTCAGAAAAACTAGGAAGAGCGCACTTTCTCGTGGGTCCAGGATGATTAGCTAAAGGTGAGAGCTGTAGGATGGAGAAAGCTGCATTTCAAGGAATATACACCCTTTCTGCCCACTGGATACACACTGGAGATCTCAACGGCTCCTTCTGGTCAGCCTGTGCTTCCAAGGTCTTAGGAACAAGGACAAGCAGTGATGATTGCAGAGTGAGTCTGACATATTTTCAGGTGAAAAAACTTCTCAATTTAAAATAGCCTGAGAAAGGTTGGATGGCCCAATGGGAGATCCCCAGCAGCCCATACGACAGTTTTTACAAGTTAAGCTATATGAGGGGCTCTTTTGCAGTTGGGAAAATTTACCAAGGTCACCATCTCTCTTGCATGATGGGCAGTACCAGTTTATTTCCAGGAAACTACATGAAGTCTTGCTGTAGAAAACATTTTGCTGCTTTAATTTTCTGATTATTTATTATTGCATTTTGTTCAGGGGTGGCATTAGGAGATGACTCAGGAGTGTGCTAAAGCCATATGGTCTTGTGTTTGTGTTTGAGGACAGGTACTCATGGGATCCCCTGCTCTTCTACTACTGAGAATGAAGAATGTGCACTGTGAGCACTTAAGTGTCCTGGTCAGCTACATCAGCCCTTGCAGCATCTGTGAAAATCTAGGAGAGTTTCTATACTTTCATTACAAGGTTAAATTGTAAAAGTTCCAGGAAGACAACAGAGCTGAACCATAGAAAGGACTGAACAGAGACTTTTTCACTTTCCATACCATTTTCCTAACACTGAAAGTCACATATTTTGATATACCATTATATTGCTTTATCCACATGAAAAAAGAAATACCGTGTAGATTGATATGAGGTGAAAAGCATGTATAGCTGTGCACTGAGAATAACAGTTGACTGCAATTAAATTATGACATATGTATGAACAGTCACTCCAGAGAATACTGGGGGATAAATGGCAGAGGATGGCCAAGGACTAATCACATTTTCTTCAAAAGGTGTGACATTAAAGAGTCCCACATTAAAGAGTCTTTAACACCATGCTATGATGTTATTAACTCAGGTGAGTGTCAGTGAATAACAGCAGTTTAGAGGGCTTTCCTTTGGCTTTCTCTAATACAACAGCTGACCAGACCTATTTGATTAAGGAAACTGGCAAGAGTTGATCCTTAGTAAGATGAATCTTGGAGAAAAATATGTCACAGAAAAGAATATAAAATACCCCATGTAGACCATTGTGAGAAACTCTATTCTACTTATATTTTGCATTTTGTCTTATGTTTACTTACCAATATGTTGGTGCGTCCACCACATAAGGATCATTTCAGATTGCCTTTTTCCTGTTAGCATCAAAACTAGGCAAAAACCCCCCAAAAGCCACAAACCACCACCACCAAAAAACAAAACCAACAATACAAGATGTTTTCTCCAGCCTCTAGTTTACCTCACTTGCAGAAATGAAGGTGCTAAACCCATAGCAAAAGTCCTCCTCCCACTGTAGACTCAAATTTGAACAAGTATGATGAAGAGTCTTCCCTATTTCTGAGTCATTGTCAGATGAGGCCTACTGAATGAAGTACAGGAATGAACTGTATGAGATCTAGACTGCTATCAATATGTGTGGAGTTTTCAGGTCCACAGCTTTCAATTCTCTTTTCTACCTGCAATCCACCTTAGGTTTTAGCACCCTTCCTGGAGGATGCAAAAAAGGAAAAAAAAAGAGGGAGGCAGTTTTCTGTATGAGTGGTTTCTGTTAGCACCTGTTTGCACTGCTATTCACTTGCAACAGTGGAGGGCAAGTGTGAATTGGAGCCTCATCTGGATTTCTCAAGATGACCTGGAGGAAAAGGCTGTGAAGAAGTTGCAGTAGTTGCAATGTCTGAAATGCAGAACACCAGAAAAAGAAAATGAAAAAGATTTGTTCTGTAGCATGAAATCTAGCTTCTCTGTGCCACAGTGCATAATACAAGCATGCAAATCTTATTAGAAACAAATGAAGTCTAAAATATGTACAGAAATGAAGTCTAAAATATATATGGCTGAAGAACCTTGGGCATTTGGGGAAGCAAACAGTACTCTAGTTCTTGATTTAGGTTGTATTCAGATTTGTCTGCAGATTTTTCCTTTTTTTTTTTTTTTTTTTTGTCCAAATATTCTTCTGTGGCATTTTGTTTGTTTGTTAAAGCTTAGTGAATATGGACAATTTGCTCTCTTTCCTGCTTACTTACAGAATGGAGGACCTGCTCCAGCAAAAATCTTTTATCTTTCATGTCATCAAAGTACTGAGCAAATCATTCTCCCCCAACACAGAAATTTCCACTCCACCTTTCAATTTCAAGATATCTGGAAATCCTGCCCTGCTGGCAAGTTAGGAAGGGCAAGCATAGATTACATAAAAATTTCCAGTAGGAAGTTTTACTAAAATCATGTTTAACTCCTTGCCTCATGTCTGACACCAATCTCAGATTCTTGAAAAAGGACTTAGCAAGGGGCAAAAAAGCACAGCCAAAGCAATTCTGCTTGAACGAATTATAGGTGCCAAAGCTTTTTCTCCCATCCTAAGATCCTGATCAGTCCAAGTACTTGTCTACATTGAAAGTACACAAGTGCATTCACACACTTACACATATCAAATGTGTTACTGGATGAAATTGCCATCCAACAGAGACCAGAACTATAAAGATCTGGACTAAGAAGCAACCTGGGAATCTATAGACCTCCCCTCTACAGACTGAGCAGGAAGACCAGATGTTTTCAGCCTCAGTGGCCCTCCCCCTTCAGCAAGGGTGGGGTCTCTGCAGCAGGGCAGTGAGAGTGAAAACGAAGAAAATGGAAGAGTTGACTGTGGGGAAATGGTAGGAGAAGCTGCTTAATGCAGGGACAAGCTGGCCAGTGTTTTTGGAAGTCTTTCAGTGTGAGCCATGTCTGTGCCTGTCAATGAAAAAATAACTGCAACTTTTTAAAGGATGACTAACCAAAACTGAGTATCTAAAAACTACTTAAAAATTTAACTTTAATGAGCAGTTTAAAAATGTATCTTTATGATACTAAAACTAATATACATGTTATTTAAGGGAAAAAATTATAAGATGATGTTCTTTATATTTATGCTGTCACTCATGCTTTGACTCTGATCACTTATCTGGATAATTAAGCAGTATCACTGAGGAACCAGATACCAGAAATCTGATATTAATCCACCTCTCTTAATAGTAACGCAAAGCCACTGGGGTGGAAAGCAGCCTAGTCTTCCTAATCCCCTTTTACCAACATTTCGGCATCAGCATATCTCATTTATTTTCAAAAGTGGTTCAAGACACACTATCGCTGGCTTAAGTCTAATTTAGGCTTTAAATCAAAATATATTAAGAAATGCAAAAATTGTCAAGATTACCAAGATTTCTTGAGGGAATGATTCACAACCAGCTCATGTCCCTCTGACAGGAACTGGGGACAGCTAAATGATTGTTGCATGTCTGCATTGCTTTAAGGTACAACACTTTTCTTTGAATTAAAAGAAGGCAGGATTACAGTGGAGTCCTTGAGATCCCACTGCCATACTTATCAGGTGTATGTTAATGATAGTCTGAGCAACTTCTGCAGACATTAATTCACCTGCCAGTACTGAAAAGTCCAAGGCTATTCTGTTCTCTCCCTTGCGTGCATGTGTCAGTGTTTATGTGAGCCTTGTTGTCCCCTTCAGTGCTTCTCAGAGTATTTTTGGGTTCAGATTCAGGACTGTCCTAAAGCCCTCATTAGTCACTGATGAACCCATTATCCCCTTGTGCATTTTGAGGTGGCTTGACTTGAACCCAGCATGAACACAATTTGACATGCACCACAGCAGTAATGGTGGTGGGCAATTGTCGGAATAGAAAAGCTGCATGCCTGTCCCTTCCCTGCCTCCTCAATGCAAACCAACCTGGAACAGACAAGCAACACACACCCAGACTGAACATCATCCTCAGGTTGTGCTCATGGTGCAAAAAAATGGTTTTTTTTTGCTTGATGACATCAGTTTAGGCTCTGCTCTTGGCTTGTGGTGTGAGGCAGGTCCAGCTGTCACATTTTCTATGGCAACCTTGTCCATTCAGCTCTAGTCTCAAGTGGCTGGAGTTGGTGCTGGGCAGTTGCTTCTAAAGGCTGACTAACTACAGATATTGGTGTGTTTGAATCATGAATGGCAACTTTGATTTTACAGTTATCTGACTGCAGATAACTGTAAAATTATGTGTATCTGTATACTGTTTACTGTCACATCATTGCATTAGGTACTGCTGACATCCCCCTGTGCATATTGAAGCTGCAATACTTTGAACTCATAGCTGAAAAACTAAATATATTATGACAAAAGCAATAGAAACCAAGCTTAGCCATCTACTTTACCCCCAAGGTGATGCCTTCTAGTTCCTAAGGGCCTTAAGGAGGAGCTGAGAAGACATACAAGTCCATTAACCTTACCTACTATTTACAAAGTTTTCAAAGACAGTGTCATGGGGATAGAGTCCATGTATAGTCATAGTAGAAGTATAAGGCATTTCACCTTGTTTTTGTGGCTCTGTCATCACAGACAGACACATTTCAGCACAGGAGCCTTAAGGAGACTGCTGTTTTCCCATATATATTTTATTAAGTGTTAGTTCCACCAAACACTGTACAGATGGGGGAATCTATCACTTTATAAAATAATTAGTCTGCTATTTCCATGACAAGAAGAAACAGCAGCGTGTAGGCAGCAAACTGAGGTGCTGCTTTTACCTTCCTCTTCATTTTTGTATTTTTACCAAAACAGGAAAATATTTTTACAGGATAGGCCAATAGTGCCACTGGAATTGAATCAGAGCATCCTTAATTAATATGTCAGAATATGAGAAATGATGAAAATAGGTATAATTAAATTCTTGCACTAAAAACAGGATTATAATATGTGACTAAAATAGATCAGGGCATTTTTGTGTGTGTGCTTTTTATTTTTTTTTCCCTGATATTTTTATTTTAATTGAAAGAAATATGGGCTCTGGTATCTTTGCATTGTATCTTGATTAGCTATTAGGTGCCTGGCTAAGAGATGGGTCACCCCAAAAATTACACACTATTTGTGAAAATGAAAAGAATTTTCCCAGTTCTATGAGTACAGTGTTATTTTCAGGCTAATATACAGTAGTAATAGCTTGGCACTGTGGCAACCTACATTGTCGATAATAAGAAGCTGTTTGAGACAGGTGCTTGAAAGAGCAAACTTCTTACATAAATTAAATACCTATTTTCAACTACATGGCTCCAATTTTCAAAGGCGGTGAGTGATTCTGGGTATTCTAGTTTTCCAGGGCTCAAAATCAGACATATGCAGAGGGTCTGATTTTCTAATTTTCAGTGTTTATGGAAGATCCAACTTCATTAAAATGTCTGAGTGCCTCTTTTCTTCCCCTGTCACTCAGGAGTTCAATCAAATAGGTCAGTTTGGATGCTAGGTCACACCTATGCAGTGAGCAACCTCACAGACTATTTTACATTAGAGATTTTTTACTCTGTTAATCTCTTCTTCTTGTGCATGTGTTGTAACTTTTTTAGTTTAAGGGAAATATTTTAAACTGAAAATTTCTTTTTGTCTCTACTTTATGGAAGATTTTCAAACACTGTGGAAATTAATTACAGACTAAAACTGAGGTAAAAATATGTGGACATGCAACTGATCTGTATGAAACAAACAAGAGACCTTCCTCAAAAAATCCCATCTGCTATTGAATCCAATAAAATATTATTTATTCAATTATTTTGTATATCAGTCATATAAATCTCCCACTTCTTTCACTATTTTTCTTAGCAAAAGTTGTCACTCTACATCCCACTCATATCCTCAAAAGATTTCAAAATCCTCAACCCAGCCTGGATACCAGCATTATAAGGGGAAATGTCCAGATGCATCCAGTGGCAAAAGAAAACCCATAAACCACATATAATGAAGAAGTAATTGTAGGAAATTGAGTTTTCTGTTCTTGTGCTTTCCTAGCATTCAGCTCTTCAAAGAGATAGCAAATATTCTATTGGTTAACATTTAACCCAAACTAATAGGTCCAATCTCACATACTCAAATAAATCATAATGTCTTTTCAATTAGTTTGCACTTTTGCTCGCTGCTGTCCTGAATAATTAGGAAAACAATTCACATTTCGCTAGGAGATGATATGAAGTGTTATTAATGTGATAATTACCAAGCTGCAGTTCAGTTTCCCTGGCTCCCACCAGGTCAGCAGGGCACAAAAGAGGACACCATGAGAGCATTAATGAGCTCTCATTGAAGATGTTAAAAAGCTTGTATTGATCTGTTTGTCCAAGAAGGAGATATTTAAGCCTTTCTGCTGAGGGCAGGAGAGACAGAGATTCATATCACAAAGCCTTTTATCCAACCCCTTCTGTTTCTGGCTTCAATATTGCCCAGTCTCAGCATGTCTGGTTCTGGAGGTCATACTTTTAAACTTTCACAACATTTTTTTTTCTTTTTCTCTTTCTTCTTTTTTGTTAAAAAAAAAAAAAAAGGAAAGAGAGATAATATATAGTGTACACTTAACCTTTACTACAGAGATCCCTTTACACAGCTAGCTATTTCTGAGAACAAGCTGCAGTGTAGTAAGATCTCCCTTCTCACTATATACCACTAACACACATCTCAATTAAATTAAGGACACTCCAGACAATGCAAAGTCTGACTCAGTGCAAAATTTTGTTCATATTTTGAAAGTGGATCAAATCAAATCACTTTTGGTGGAGGTCAATCAGACTTTTTTCCATCACTGCCTTTTTGTGAACTTCTGCACTTGCTATTTCTGGCTGGAAATGGAAGTGGAAGAACTGTAAGGCTACGAAATCACTGGTTCTTGTGGTATCTTCAGAGGAGATTTCTTTCTGCAGGCAGGGGAGGCAAATCTTGTCCTGCTTTCAACTCTCTACATTGTTATGATATATTGCAGCTGTAAACTAGTTCTGGGTATACTTTACTATTCATCAATTTTGTCTGCTCTCTTTTAAATGCCACAATGAGCTGTCAGTGAGCATTCACAGCCTGTCTGGGATAGAGTATGGGGGAAAAATTAATGTAACTGTTAAAGCTGTATTTTCTTTGTTTATATTTGTCACTTGAACCAGCTGTTGTCTGGTTCAGCAAGGTTATATCTCTCTTTTCACTACATCTTATTCACATTCATCTTGGTATGAGCAACTCAGTGAGGCCACTTGTGCGGGTCTATTGTAAATGCTTACTGAAGAGACACGTTGGGATCTTTCATGGATATTGTTAAGGAGGTGTTCAAGATGTGCTTCTTTCTTAACATACAGCAAAGGCCATTATAGCTGAAAATATCTCAGTGTTAGTTTTAAGCATCTAGATCAATGCAATGATAGGAGCCTGACAGAAAGGCTGGTAAGAAAGAACTTCCCAGGATATCAGACAAAGGCACTTAATGTTGTAGTTAGGGTATAAGATCGGAGCTGTGTCCTTCCTGACTTGCTATTTTCTTCAGTCTTAAGTAACTTGAATACCATGGCCAGTTCTAAGATGTATTTTTTCTGCAACAGATTTCATAGTCTTCCACTGCAGAATGAATGAACATACAAATCACACTCCCAGCAGCTTGATGTAGTATTCTCCACTTCAGGGATGGAGCTAGCAAGAGATTGTGTGCATCTCTGCCACATTTGGAGACCACTTAATAAAGATATTAGAGAAAGATTCAGAAACAAATAAAATTGGACATGGATAGGAAGTAATGACACTTGAGTGACAACTGAGGTTATGTGGATGAATATTAAATGTGAAGGGTCTGAATTATTCATTGAAGGTTCAAGGTAAAAGGGTTAACCTGATAACGTACTCTTACTGACACCTCACTCAGGGTAGAAATCCCAGTTCTGTGATGCTTTTCAAACTTGGAGTCCCTCTGTGCATAAGGAGAGCTGCTGGTGATCTTGCTCCTTCCTACTATGGCTAATTCCTAGGGGACAAAGGTCATCTTGCGAGTGCTGGTAACTTTGGCACGAGCTGTGCCACCACAGTAATATACAGCTCTGTGCTGTCATGGAGGCAGGCTGGGGGCAGGTTGGAAAATGTATCACGAGTAGTGTGGCCAGTAGGATCAGGGAAAGGTTTGTATCTCTATACTCGGCATAGGTGAGGCTGCACCTTGAGTACTGTGTTGATTTCTGGGCCTGTCACTAGAAGAAAGGAACTGAGGTGCTGGAGCATGAGTAGGGAAGGGCAGTGGGGCTGGTGAAGGGTCTAGAGTGTCATATAAGGAGCATCTGAGGGAGTTGCGGGTGTTTAGACTGGAGAAAAGGAGGCTTGGGGCGACATTATCACTCTCTACAACTACCTGAAATGAGGGTGTAGCAAGGTGGGGATCGGTCTCTTCTCCCAGTAAGCCAGTGACAGGACAAGAGGACAGAGCTGCAAGCTGCACCAGAGGAGGTTCAGGCTGGACATCAGGACAAGTTTCTTCATGGAAAGGGTTGTTAAACACTGGAATGTACTGCCCAGAGAGGTGATGGAGTCACCATCCCTGGAGCTGTTCAAGTGATGAGTAAGCTTGACACTTAGTGCCATGGTCTATCCGACAAGGTGGTAATCAGTTGAAGGTTGGACTCAATGATCTCAGGCGTCTTTTCCAGCCTAGATGAGTCTGTGATTCTGTGAAGCTAATAGGCTCCTGGACCTCCAGCTGCTATGATACATGTCCACACTGCCTGGCACTATGCATGTCCTCTGCTCACCTGTCTGGCATGACATTCCCCCATTGTCCATCCTACTCCATTTAAAATGACGTGACATCAGAGGGAGATGAAATAATTTCCAGCCCTTTCTGCTCTGTCTATGCTGTTTCTGGGAGGACCTCATGCATGGTAGGATAAAGACCATGGAGTCCTGTGTGGTCAGCTAACCTGATGTCCCCTGAAAACAAGCCAGGTAGGCATAAGGTTGTGGGAGCATTCAGGAGGATGTCTGATCTGGGAAACAAACACAGAAATGTCAAGACTAGAACATTATAAAATAAAAGGGGGATTTGCAGTGATTTCACTGACAGCACCCTACCAAAAACCAGAGATTGCAAGGGACAGAGATGTCAAATGAGACTGGAGTTTGAGAGGTGACTAGAAAGTTCCTCCTCACATTTCTGCTCCTTCTGTTTAATAGTATTTCTTTCGAATGGGTATGAGCAAAAGAAGTCGAGGAGAATGGTTTGAAAGATCAGTTTCTGGCCATTTGGCTAGACATTGAACAAAGACTCTCTACTCACAGACACTTCACAGCTGAGTGAAAAATGGGAATGGTGACCTAAGTGGAGGTCATTTAGGCACAGGATTGCTAAAATCACACCTCTCACTTCTGCCCCATTAATTTTGGCTACATCAAACAAAAAACTTGCGTCTGCATTCCGAATGTGGCTCCTGAACCTCGTTGATCCCATTCTCTGTGAGCTGGAATGAGTAAGCATTGCTGCCAGTAAGCAAAAGTAATTGCAATGTTCAGTACTACATTCTGGAAGTATAAAAAAAATCAGACTGAAGCAGGAACCCACTTCTCATTATGTTACAACATTAAGGTAAATACACCTTGACCAGGAAATACACACAGGAGAAAAAACAAAAAAACAGTAAAGAAGAGGAGCAGAGGAGAAGTGGAAGGAGTAGAAGGCAGAACATGGAGTTAACCAGCAGAAAAGGTTTATTAATGCATAACTCCTTCACAGAAAAGAAAGTTTGAGCAACTAAAATGGTTGTTTCTGTAGAAAAAGCTTTTCTTCAACACACAAAAAAATAAATATCAACATAGAAAAATGTCTCTTTTTTTGTAGCTTGCACCACTATCAGCACAAGTGAGAGATCAGTTTCAGCAAGAGCAAAGTCACTCTGGGAAGATGAATAATTCCAGAGGGATCTAGTTCTCCAGATTTTACACTTTTAAATTATTGTAATATGTTTTAATCAAGACCTGTGCAGAACTTTGAAATTCTCCTAGTTCTCTGATATTTTCTGTTTCTTCAAGAATATCTAGACAGCTGGTACCTTGCTGCAAGGGCCTTTGGGTAAGGTAACATAGCTTCAGGAAGAAGCTGAGGCAAACACAGACTGCTTCTGAATAAAAGCATCCACACAGGAGTCTGACACATTAAACTAATGTGCTCTTACTTAAGCCTTTTAGAGATTTACTTTAACTTTCTTGGCAATCTCTTAACAAGAAGAGAATAGGATCTGCACCAACACAGAGAAGAACTGAAATGTACTGCTCCAATTCTAGCTTTCACTTTCATCATCACAGTTTTAAATTTCTGACTGAAACAAGGAGGTCTGATCAAAAGTACATTCCTGTTAAGTGGGGAAGGTCAGACATCTCTGATGGCTCAGTGGACATATTAAGTGACTCTTACTAAGTTACTGCACGAAGTTACACCCTCCTGTAGGAGTCTTGGAAAGTAGAGATCTCAGAGCTATTAAGAACTGGGAGAAAAAAATCATGGACATGGAGAAATAAATGAAAAATAAAGGAAATCTGAGCTGTGCTGGAAGAAGATAGTGAAAATATGCTTAGGTTCTACATAATGAGTGTGCTATAATCTGGTAGATGCACAGAGAGACACTGACCTTAGAGACCTGTACAGATAAACATGTACTGTGGGAAAGTTAATCAAATTAACTGATCTTTAACCCAGCAATGTCAAACTTTTCTTCTGACTTCAGTTTTCAGCCTCCTATTAACAGTTATTTATAAAAAAAAAAAGGAAAGGGTGAAGTCAACTGTGGAAAGAATTGCAGCAGTGGCAGAAAACCCTTAGTCCCCTCAGTTTTAATGTCTGTCTACCAGACTGGTTTTCACATGACACCTCTCTATAAATGAATCCTTCCGTACACTTAGATCATCAAACAGACCAAGAAGACTGCAAGGTGCCTGACACGCTTTTCTCAGATTCAAATTAAAACACTGACTTGAGATTTTATTTTAAATAGTGCCCTACTTGCTTATTTTGCTGAAATCAGATGGTTGGGAACTTGCAAGCTATACACATTCTTGCTTAATGCAAATTGTACATTTTTATCATAAAGGTTAACAGAGAGGCAGGCATTTCTGATTCTAAGTTCTCATTTAAGTTTGAAATTAAAAGACTTCCCATTCTCCTCCACTTTGCAGGAACTACACACAGCACCACCTCTATTCCTCAAGCTGCAAAATTAGTACTTCAGGGAATTGGGCTCTCTGCCTGACACTAATCAGTGAGTGTTTGGGTTTAACCATCCTTTCAAAGGACGATTCTTGCAACTGTAGCAGCCTAGGTTGTACTTGACAGCTCTCCTTCTGCAAAACAGCAGCAGACAAATCCACAAGACCAAGTACTGTTTAGTATCCCTTATTAGTTGAATAAGAACAATTCTCTGTTTTGGCACAAAGAGCAAAAATATTCATTTAAACCTGATTACTGTTTGCTTAGTGGAAGGCTGTTTGGGGCACTTTAAATAAGGTCTGTCCCATTACATGCTGCCTGCCAAAACTGTAATTAGCCCCTGTATATAAAAAAAAAAAAAAAAAAAGGAAAAAAACAGGCTCCTTTTTTTATTTTTTCATTTCTTTCAGTAACTTTCTTCCTATAAAACAGCTGCTATCCTTTCCAGTCATCAACTTCAGACAACTTCCTGCAAAGGCAAAAATGTTGGGACTGCATGACTCAGAGGAACTGGAAAGAAAAAAGACAGCTATAGTGAATTTCCATCCAAATAGCTATTAGCACATTGCTACTATCAGTTATTAAAATCACAGCATGCAATATTTAACTTGCTCCTAAAATTTGAAAACATGAGAAAATTAGAAGGGGAAGAACTACAAGAGGTCTGAGTATCCTCTTAGTCTAAAGCTACCATCATGGAACTCGTGCCTTGACCAAAGCTAGCTCCTGCTAATCTCCCATTCACTGTAATCTAGAAAATAAGGCCATAAAGACAGACTGAAAAGCATCAAACCATGTGTTGCTTGCATTGGAAATAGGAAAATGTTTAAATAAAAGCAGAAATTAATTAATTGAGTGAAAATACAGTCAGAATCAGGTAGTCGAACACTGATCATGTGTTGTATTTTAAATTTTCACTTTTTCCTGTTCAGTGACTTTTAACAAAAAAACAAAGTGATAAGAAGTATTTTAAAACACACAGATCTGGGCTTTAAAATCAGTCATCTCAGGATTCAACCACTGAACAATTTTTTTCTGTGACTTTGCATGATTTGCAGTGATTATCCTTTGACTGTTGAGTGAGAATGGTGCTGTGTTTCGGGGGGTATTTTTATCTTTTCAGACTTCTAAAGTGGAGTTGGTTAGGATTTCTTCAATATTCTCCTCTTTGCTATCTCCCAAAATACTGACTGCCCAAAAAAAGATTTATCTCCTCTGGGACAGAATTTTTGGGAGGAAGATTTCATAGAGATGCCCTACAATAATCTGTAACTCGGTGGTCATTCACTGAAGTGGAAGAGACTTAGATTAAAATCAGCACACCATATCAGGCTCTAAGAAGATCCGAATGTGAATCTTCAGTATCCCACGTGAGTTCTGTAATGGAAGAATATGCTGGACTGTGGGGAGCATGTAAAGGAGTGTGGTAGTCACAGTGTGCTCTTATTCTTCCTTTCTTTTGATGAACAATATCTAGAAATTTTGGCTCAATCTGATGCAGATGTTTTTAACAGATATTTTTTCATAAATAACCTTCTTTCTACCATTCCCTACCTTCCTTTGGCAGTTTGGGTTGTGTCTTCTAAGATTATTTATGTTTGGCACACACACATTTCATTTAATCCACAAAAGTGTAAAAGGAAAATAATAAATGACCTTTGCTTCGTCAGTGCCCAAGAGTCTCAAGTGCTAACAGGTCCACTAAAATAATAAACACGCCACTAAAATAATTGTAGCATAATTGAGGTCAGAAGCCAGTCCTCTATATGTAAAAAAAGGAATAACTTTGACTATTCCAGGGTGTGTGGGGAGCACAATTTCATTTGCAATTGCAAGGTTATCAGGAGATCCTCAATCAAAATATGTTGTAAAGTACAAAGGGAAAATACACAAAGTCTTTCCACAGACCTGAACAGAACATGTTTAGATACCTGATGGCATGTTTTCACTGCAAAGGACCCAGTATGTGTGTATGTTACTTTAAGACAACATTTCCTCTCTTATTAGGGCCAGTGATCTCAGGAATACCATTTCCTCTGTACCACATGGTGCATGGATATTGCGGTTTCTAGTATTTGTTGTAATCGGGTGTCTGATTCAATTGTTTGGCTATCTTTGGAGGGTGAATGTGATAAAGAGTGGGACCATAACCCAATCTTAAAAGCAATGGGAAATAAAGAACAGGCCCTGTTATAATATATTTTTGGACAGCTTTGGATGACTTTTTCATAGAAAACTATCCTCCTAACCTCCACTCCTCTTCTATTAGTGCAGACGTGCTATGGGTGATACTGGGGGTGTCTGTATCTACTGAGGTGTAAAGAGCACAAGAGCCAGTGTAGAAACACTAACTCATCTGGTCCTCTCCCACGCCTGTCTGCAGCCCAGCTCTACCTCTGACTCAAAGCATCTCGTCCCTACTCAGGAGAAACTCATGTCTGGCCAGGTCTCCTGGACCACACTGATGAAATGTTATTGCCACCTGGATGCTCAGTGCTTCCCTTCCATGTCAGTGCGTGATATGTCTTCTGGATACCTCTGGCCTTGAGCAGAGATTTCACCCAACACTCAGCAAGCAATGGCTGAGTCCAAGTTATGAAGCAAGGAGAGCTTCCCCGCCATCGCCACCTGCACTCACTGATGCTCCCTTTGTGCACCTGACCTGCTTTTGGCTGGAGGGTAGAGAACACAGTGAAGGAAAAGCTGGATGTATGCTGTACTGGTCCTAAATTTCTATGTTGGAAATTTACACACAATGATCCTGATTGGTCCACTTGGGACCAACTATTACAAATGTTGCAGAGAGGGTTTCCATGCTGTGAGAGACTGAAATACTAATGGTTAATCACTCAAAACAATCTCCCATTTTTGGAGTTGGCAGGATGCTTTGCTGAAGCCGGGTTTGCACCCCCTGAAGGAGAAGAGGTGAGTTTTAGGGTGTGTGGTGGTAAAGCCTCTGGTCTGCGTAAGACAGAGGGGGTGAACACCTACCACCAAAGGCTACAAGCTGGGGTTTGAGCCAGATTAGAGGCAGATCTTGAAGGTGGGGCAGTGCTTTTTATCACACCACTTGTCCTCCCTTACACCCATTCCCCATCCCCAGGAAGGTCACATTCACACGGAACATTCATGTTCACACATAGGCCTGAGGGTATTCATCCCTTCTGATGGGGTATCAGTGTCGTTTCACTCTAATCCACCCCAAGGGATATTTTAACAAGAACCTGGGTTACCCTCACCTTCAGGGGCAGTTCCTGACATGTGCACACATGTTTAATGAGTCAAGGACATGATGTATTGAACACAGACCATCTACACTATGCTCATGTTCAGGTAGCCATCAGCAGGGAGTTTTCAAAGAGGAAAAAGAAAGACACCTACCAAAAAGAGGACATTACAGAGCCTCATGAAGAACAATTCCTTAGTTACAAAACATGGCAGCATCACATTCCTCTCTCATAGTTTCTCCAGCATGGTCTTGGCAAGCACTGATCAGTTTTCCTCTTTTTAAAGAATTAAAAAATCACCAGGTAAGATATGGTAAATACCAAGGGACAAACTTCTGATCTATTCACTTAAAAGACAGAAAAATAAAACAATTTTTGCTGTCCTCAGTTAAAAACGGGAAAAAAGAGAGGTGACAGGCATGTTCCCGATGAGGCATAAAAGGAGGCTTTCAGGCCAGTCAGAGGCTGGATTCACACAATACTGTCAAGGTCCAAGATTTATTCTTGACAGCATTAGTGCCAAGACCACTATTTATGTTGCTTTAATCAGTCACACTTTTAAAATCACCTATGCTCAGCATTTATATCAATGAGGTGATAATATTGCTGTCAGGCACCAATATCGATAGTTGTGTCATAATCTAAACTCTTTTAATCTTCTCCTATGCTTGCATTAATGAATCTGCAAGCCAACAACTACTACTACAACAACAAAAAAAAATAAGGATGGTTCTGATTATGACAAGTGACCATGGAGAAGAAAAAAAAAACAGCCCTTTTTTTTTCTCTTTGCAAACCGTTTTAATTTACCTTTAGCCTTCTCTTTTTCTGTCTGACTTTGAAGGCATTGTCAGCACATCCTACTGATTTTCTCACAGGCTACTTACATCTCTGAAAATATTTTTAGGGTCTATGAAAGTGTAAGGCAGGTAACCTCTTCCCTAAGTGGTTGGGGAGAGGGAGATAGGGAGGAAGAGAGAGAGAAAAAAGAAACCTTGGTCTAATTCTGGTATGGGGAGGCATCATTGTGCTTTTCCTTTGTCCTTTTTTCTTTTTTTTTTTTTCCTGAGCCCACCCTTACAGCTGTCAGCCCCAGTTCTTTTTCTATTGTAAATAAAGTCTTTCTTGGGTTATAGCTTTAAGCAATTTTTTTAATTAAAATTCAATTCAAATATGAAAGTCAAAGAAACTTTCAAAGCAAAATCTACAAACTGATTCACTCAAAGGGTCTGTTTTCATTGCCATAGTTACAGATTACTATAAAGAAACTCGAACCAGACCTTTGACACCCAGGAAGGTCAAAAGTCCTTTCTGCCTATGCTAGGACCCTTTTGACAACTTCCTGTATAATTTGACTGTTATTTGCGTGTCTGGTCACCGTCTGACCCTGAAGTCTGGAAAAAATTGAGAGGCAGCATATATCTCTCTTTCATAAGGACCTCAAAAAGGGCACTTTTAATTACATTTTGGTGAGAAACCTATGCATACAGGCTGTCTCAGGCAGCAGCTGGGGAAGGCCCCGGACTTGTAGGTTAAGGATCACTTTGCCTCATGCTACCGTAGTTCAGTGCATATGAGCTGCTCTGTGCTGTTATCTCCACAGCAAAAATGGATGTGTTTCACAGGTTACACAGATTTCAAACTTTACAGCACTTGCCCCAATGCTACAAGCTAAAATTGGAATTACACTGCTTGCCTTGAAATCTGTGCATTTCATATGCTTCCAATTTAAAGCCCATTGTGCTTATGGGGCCTTAGTGTGCCTGAGATATTTTAAAGTTGCAACCCTAACTCTTCGTTATAACTAGCCATGACCTCACCCTGAAGGAAACCTAAATTGATAGACCAAAGGGATCCATGGCAATCTTGCCATGTTTTCACACTGGATATATGGGGTTTGGGGCACATTGCAAGGCAACACATCTTAGAAGCAGACAGCAGTTTAATGCAGCAAGATCAGGTACTGTCAGGGTGCTCCCCTTCCTCTTCTGCCCAGCACTGAGAGCATCTGGTGAAAAAAATGGAAGACCCCAACACCTCAATCACAGCATGCTGTAGCTTTTCCTAAAAGGGTGATGTTACCTGTCCTACACTCTGCATCCTGAGATGGGACTTGTCAAAAGCAACCAAACAGTGGTCTATCATGCTCGACATGGTGCTTCCAAGGGCTGCTTGATGCCTTGGAAGTTACAGAAACATAAACAGTGGCAGTCCATGGGCTGCCTCTTCCCATATGCAGGCAGTGCTGTGCAAGCGGGGAGGAGAGCCAGGTACCCAGAGACAGGGTGAGTGCTGTGAAGGTAGCCATCCAAACAGCACAGACAACATGAGATGGTTCTTGCAGGGATGTGAAAAGTTTGGCAAAAATAACGCCAGGTAGACACTCAAAATAGCTTCAAATTTGGGAACATGTTTGTACCACTCTGAGAAAAGTGATTTATTCTCTCATCCTGTGAAGACGCAGTGCTGACCCTTTTCTTTTTACCTCAAGAGGGCTGTTTATCACTGTATTTGAAGTTTTGGATCCTAAAGCCATGAAAGACATAACAGACAAACACGTTTTCATGAATAATGGCCTTTCCCATGCAATCCTCTGACCCCTTCAGTTTCCGTAGGGAGAGCTAGTTTTTGTGTCAGAAAGCTATGCAAATTGGATGCTGAGACTTGCCGTGTCAAGCCCCTAATGTGTCTCCTTATGGACAATATACATATCCATAGAGGAGAGGGGTGTTTAAACATGCAGCTACTGGACAAAAGGAACAGACTCATCTTCTGTTGCTGGCACTGACACATCAAGCACCCCTGAAAACATTGTGAGGGGCACGATAGATCAGTGGTTTGATTCCTTGTGTCAAATCCCATCTCAGGATGCAGAGTGAAGAGAGGCAACATAGTCAGCCTTCTGCTTAAAAGATTGCTAAGGATAGAAAGATTTATGTGTGCATAAATTAAAGAGGGAGGGAAGTGGAGAAAAATTCCAAAATAGTGCTTCTGTTCACTAGTATTAGCTGCAAACCACTGTGCTTAAAACTGGTAAAATTACACAGGAAAGAAAAAAAAAGAGCTGTGCTTTTATGTGTTATTTTTTCATTCAGTTAATGATGCACTTCAGTTCACTCAGAAATAGACACGCTTGAATCAATAAACAAGAACTAACTGAACACAGTCTATCCAAAAGGCACTGTCTGTGCATCAGTCCTGTGCATGATGGCACAGAGAGCTCTACTTCTCAATGCTGGGCTGAGGAGTCCAGGACATTGCTGTTATTTATTGATACCTGACCTCCTTGGATCAATGGGGCTGCAGGCAGCTTTGCAAGGCGAGCAGCAGGAGCCAAGCCTTCAGTTCCCCACAGCAGGGCTATGGCTGGACGAAACAGTGCCAGGATAGGCATCAGGCCCTCGCTTTGTGGGAAACATCATGGCATAATACAGGGCACAAGATGTTACAGGAGTCCCAGAAATCTGGCTATACTCTGAACGATGCGATAAAGACAGGACAAAGAGGGGAGGAATAGACTCATACTGAGGTACTTACTGCCTCAGCCAGGTGGGCTGAGATCATGGGGATGTGCTTGTATAGGTAAAAGGTAGTGACATTTCTTTTGTGAAAGGTGGAAAGTTTTGGGGTTTGTTTCTTTTTTTTTATTTATTTTTTTTTAGACTTTGAATGGAATAAAACTATCAGAGCAACTTTTGAGTGCAGCCCAGAGGGAGTGCCCCTCTATCCAGACTATGTATTAGTGGGGACATGAAGATGTTTGTAGCTCTAATTCCCTCTCTGACCATTCCTTTGGGTGCAACTGGCCTCGAGCAAGAAGAAAAAGGAGAAAAATTAGAGAAATGTAAATAAGGAAGGTAACTTGCCATTTGTCACTTGAAAGTCCTTATTTCATGGCCTGTTCCCTGTTCTCCTGGAATTTTGTGTCATTATCTCCTGTTAAAAGGATTCAAATGACATTATTTGCATGGAAACTTGCATACAAATGATGTCGTCTGTGCCACAAAGTTGCATTACAATGAAGGGAATGATGACTGTGTCACATGTACGTGACATTCTTTGTGTCATTAAATTTAAAGTCAATGCTGGCAGTTATAAACCACTCACGTCTCAAGCAAATACATCACTTCTGATCTGAAATGAATATTTTAAAATGCCAACTCCAACTGCATCAAACAGCAATAACCTGCAATGTCATCTTAAAAAAAAGGAGGCACACACTCTAAACAAAGGTGGACTTATGGGATTGTATGATACACCACAAAGGAAAATATTTTAATAAGCTGTAGTAATTTCCAGGCAAACAGAATTTGTTGCTTGATGGTTAGGTACTAGAAATGTTTCTAAAGTCCATTCAACATCATGTGTGTTTTTGGAACACTTATGCCCCTAGAAAGATTCAGGATTGTTAATTTTCAGGCAGAGTAGATGAATTAATTGTGCAGCATGTTCCACAGCACGGACCTCTCTGTATGTTGTTACCTTCCATTTCCTTGCTGCAGTCTGACACTGACAACAGGCCAAGCCTTTGAAAGATCTCCAAACTCTTCCAAAGAGTCAAGGGCAAATGATGACAGGGAAGGCTCAAGCAGTTATCACTGTCAAAATGAATGAGAAAAGAGGAGGGACAGTAGGTGGATTAGGAAAGGTTTCATACTACTGCGATGATCAGAGCCACACAGCAATGAGAGCCAGACAAGTAAGTACATAGACGGATCTGCTCTCTGATTGATGCATTGTTTGTGCAGGTCAGTGCAAGGTAAGGGATGGTCGCCGTGTTTTTGCAGGAGCAGTGGTAATTGTGCCCACAGTCGCCTGCACTGACCCTGCTGGTTCAGAGCCAGCTACTACCATTTTTCACTGATACAAAGAAGGGCTCTGCAACACTTCCTTTAGAAAGTTATTGTTTTAACAATAAAACATGCTGTGTAGTGCTCAAAAGGTTTAAAAAACTCTGTTAAATAGAGAAGATTGGTCATCTAAATACCTCAAAGGATCTGTGTCTGGCTAAGCTGCTGTGCAATTTAACCTCTCCCTGCTCCCCCCTCCAGCCCCATGCACACTCACACACAAATACAGATCCCTCTGAAAGAAAAAAGTTTCTCTGAAGAGTGTGTCTGCACAGGCCCAGCAAGGGAACAAGCAGAGAGGAAAATCTCTGTGCATGGGTCACTTCTTTTCTCTTATTGATACCATTTCAAATCTAATTGAAACATTCTTTGGAGAAAGCTGTGCTACCCACCCCTTCAGCTTTGATATGGCTTTTTAATCAGAGGACATTGTTATTTCATAATGAACATGGAAAGCATTTGAAACATTTTCTAAATGGAGTGCATTACTTCTGACCGCAGCCAAAAGACCACATTAAAAGGAGTTCAGTGGAATTCACTCTTTACAATCTTCTGGGTTTGAAACATTCATGCACATGTGGAATATGCTGACGGGCCTACTCATTGCAAAGGTTTAAGCATTGAGCTGACTTAAAAACGGAACAAGTTCAGCTGCACTCACTGGTGAATCCCTGTCGTGCCCCAGGCATGCCACTGTTATGCCTGTCCCCAGGTGACAATGTGGGTGCTGCCATCCCATCAGGTTGAGCCTTGGCAGAGCTTGCACAGCTCTCATGGAAGCCAGATCAGAGTGAACACAGCAATCTGATCACAGCAGGGAGCTAAAGTGTGGCAACCATATTAACGCTCCATTGCCTGTCTCTTGGTTTAGGACCAGAGCGGTGGTTGAAGGGGACTCAGAGCTCACTGCCTGCCCTTTCCCCATTCCTCCAAGGCAGTGACTGATTTCACTCCCCCTGCCATCCTGCAAGCTGTCATGGTGCAAGTAAACCACACACGGGAAGAAGGGCAAGTTTGCTTTTTTGTTTGTTGCGCGCTGGGGATTGTAATTGAGCCCTTAATGTCTACCTCATTTTATATTTTAGGACGTATTTCTTTCTTGTAACAGCACAGAAGAAAAGATTAAAAGCAGGATATGACTGTAATGATGCATTGGGTCAAAGCCCTTTCATCCTTTTGCCCTAGTCTGTCTAACATTTTCTTAAATCCCATTCTACCCAGGTACATTCAATTACAAAAGTGACCAGAAATAAATCAAACTAAATTACATTTTTATATATATATATGTAAAGAAAAACACTAACATAAACCACCGAATTCATTAGATTAAGATGACTGGATCTAAGACAGGCTGAAGCCCAAAGTAGGTGTATCAGCATTTTAGAGGAGTTCAATGCAATCTTAATTGCTTACTTTATACAAGCAGACTTTGGTGAGATACAGTGCCTGTGAAGTGACAGAAGAAATGTTTTGGCTGCTCTTTGATGTAGAGTTCAGCTGTTCTGGTTTGTAAATATAACAGAACGAGAGGATATTGTACTCAACCCACTTCAATCAAGCAAGACGCTGTGGCGTCTAAACTGCCGTTCTTCCATTGCTGAGGCTGCTGCTCAGAACAAAGACATAAAGAAAGTGAGAGAGGCAGAGGGAGAGAGGGTTGTAGAGAGAAAGAGGCTTCTGCATCTTTAATAATTAGCAAAGAACTGCAGTGTTTAGCCTGGAAATTATGGTACATATGCTGTCCACTTGTTCAGGACCCCTGTATCGTGAGAACAAGCAAACATTCATCATCCACAGATGTCCGCCAGGCCCAGGTGACTGAAAATTCAATGCACAGGCTTCTCACAATGGGTCGAATGCTAATTGGGTGGCTTGGGGAGATTAGAGTAGCCCTGGAGCTATTCTCTATCTGCAAAAGTCTCACAGACAATAGGGAAGTCAACATTGTCTTTCTAAAGCTCTGCTTAACTGATGCTTATCAGAAAATATGGACAAGCAAATAAATAAAAAAATACTGCCAGTTCCTCTCTGTTTTCCTTTCCTAGTTGTGAGATAGCTGGCTACTGCCTTTCCCTTTCCTTTCCTGCATGACTTCCTATAAATAGGAAATAAGAGAAGGGAGGGGAGATTGAGAGCAGGTGGGAGAAGAGAAATTGTATATGAACTATATCAGGAAATGAGAATGGGTGCTGAGAAGCATATTTAGCTTACTGAATACTTCAGAAATGGAAGTAGGTTTCTCAGTGCACTGTCTAAAAAAAAAAAGGTGTTTATTTAAAGTTAAATGAGAATCAGGGCAGTTTCAGAGATGGGCTTGAAATCCATGAAAGTGGATTTTGCTCCTGTGTTTGCTTTTGTCTTGTGGGTCCTTAGAAAATCTTTGTTTCTGCAAGTGGGAAATGGGTCAGATTTTCCTGATCCAAGCTCTGCAGTGGTCTCTGAGCTCTATGGATGTATTTTCCCTTCCCCAGAACAAAGGGCTGCATCACTGGAGATCTACTGCTGTGTGGTGGGGTGCTGCAGACTTGGATTATTTCAAAAGACCGGTCAATTCCGACATATCTTCTGAAGTTTATTCCCTAATGCTAAATGCTTGACTTATAAAACTGCACTTGTCGGGATTGTGCAGACATGGACAGCATGTGGGACATAATATACACCTCAGCTAAGTCCTCTTTCTTTGACAGGGATTCGATAGGGAGAATCTACATTTCCATAAGTGGGCTAGCACGGTGGTGAATCGGGCTTGAGGAAATTACCATTAGTTTCACTGTGAGGGTACTGGTGTGTAATTATGAGATGAGTAAGGGTGTGCTGACTTTAGTCTTTTTTCATTCATCTTCAGCATGTGTTTAGGGAGAAGTCTGTGTGTGCTAAGTGAGGCTGTGAATTACTATCTTGCTATCGTGTGTTTATGAGGAAACTTTCAGCATGACTGAATGTGGGATAGCTTGTTCTACGTTCAAAGAAGAAGCATGAAGCACTTTTGCTCAAGCACCTTTGTCTTTCAGTGTGCAATATACTAAAGAGTGAAATATATAGTGTATCTACTCAGTGATGTAGGTTTTTTCTTTATGGAGGCAAACCCTACCACTCGGTGTGGGTTTCACCCAAGTATCACCCAGGTTGAAACTTTGAATCTTAGCAAAGATGTCTTGAAACACTGATGAGGTTAGCTGAAAAGTCTGCCAGCATCAGCTAATCTTTTGTGGAATCTGGACCAGTTTCCAGCAAGAAAAACAGAAAAAAAGCCCAAATGGGGTGAATTCCCCTTGTCTTCAGGCTTCATTATGAAAGTTCTGCAGAGCTCGAGGAACTATGTATTTTATTATTCTCTCAAATCTGCCCTTTCTAAATCACCTTATTCTGATTTAACTGCAAAAGGCATTACTATTTTGGGTTCTTCCTATGTTAAAACTGAAGCAGTAAGCTAGGGACTTTCATAAGAGACCGTTCTGAAATGTCAACAGATGGCTTGCTAATCATGTTAAAAAAATACTCATTCCTTTTCTAAAATGGCATTTTTTTCAGTAAGTAAATCAGAAATGAATGTTTATGATATAAAACATATTACTCACAACGTCTTTTAATTATCATACTTAATCATCAAGGTCAGGATGATAATTGTTTCTAAAAATTAACACCTCATTTTTCTGAGATGCTTACCAAAATATACGGTCAGAAATATGAATTACTAGTCTGGAACCCAGTTAGGAAAACACATCTTCTGTTCACTAAACCAAATGTATACTTAAATACCATGAAGCCCTTTAAAACTAAATACCTATTTAAGGCACAGTCTAATTAGTCCACTTGCTGCCTAGTAAAAGCATACAGTACCATATGCCCTAGAATAGGGTGCCATGTGGGTGTTCAGCAATGACACATATTTGCAAGTACTTTATTATGAGATAACGCAGTGCCATTAATATATCTTAAACATGAATGTTTTTTTGTAACCTACTGGAGACAACTATGGTTGGCAGTTAACACAAACTACCATGATATCTTGGCAGCAACTGCACTTCGTTTGTAGAGGGATGAGCAATTCATACGGACCACCACCTTATATCATTCATGCTACTACACAGCAGCATTTTAAACATGTTCAGGCTGTTCAAGCCATATCTTCTGCCTAGAGACATGTTCTCGCTTGCTTGCTTGCTTGCTTGATTTCGTTCCTTTTTCTTCTTGGTCCCAGACCAGTCCTGTTCTAGAGGTTGCTTTGAAGCGATAATATTATAAAGAGCAGGGTTCAATGCAATTCTTTCTTTTCCTCAATGAAATCCTTTTTTAGTATCTCCAAACAGCAAATTACATATAGACTAAGGTTCTGAGATCCCTTGCTTTTAAATCTAGGAGGGAAATTATGACTATCTTGCTTTGTGGCTATCCAAATAAGGTTCTTTGGTCCTCTTAGTCATATGGTTTAGTGTTAGGTACTCCTGCAAGGAGCAGGGAGTTGGACTCCATGATCCCTATGAGTCACTTCCAACTTGAGATATTGTATGGTTCTAAGTTTTGTGAGTTGGTATAATAAAAGTTTATTCTTATTGATTTATGATTTATCATTAACTTGCCTTAGTTTTTTTCTCCAGATGCTTGCAGCCAGTTCTGTGTGTTCTGATTAAGGTTCGAAAGCTCTGCTCCCACCTGTTCTCTAGATAATGTGCAACATTACTGCAGATTCATTTGTGCGCTGAGAACCCACATTGAAAAGCAGTGCTTTATAACTTTTTTCCCACCTCTTACAATATTTTCCGGTAGATACTGTTCAATTAGATGAGTCAGTGTCACAAATAAAACTAAACTAGCATGCACATTTTTAGAGATAATCACACAGCACAGTGCAAAATGAAACAATATAAAAAAAAGTCTTTATATGAAGCAGCTACTTACAGGAAGCACTATGTGTAATCTTTGGCCATATCAGAATTTCAACTCAAGTTAGATTCACTCAAGGAGTAAGTGTGTGGGAGAGAGAGATGACAGAGAGACACCCTATACTTCCAGTTCTAATTTGTCACAGAAATGAATGTAATGTAAAACTCTCTACAGTTCCAGAAAATATTAATGAAGAAGTAAAGAGCAGGAAAAGGGTTTTAAGGCCTGGTGCACATATTGTTCTCAACAGAAGAGTATTATCCTAGAAAAAACACTAGAACACACAAACGTACTAAAATAGCATGTTTTGCTGGTGAATAAATAATCTTTTATTGGTGAAAAGTCTGATGCTACACAGAGAGTGAAGTAAGAACTGCTCTGGAGAATACTGATGCCAGTGGAAGCATTTGCATGTATTCCCATGGTTTTGTAATCCACGTAAAATCACAGAGATATCACTGATTTAATCATAATTCAGATTTCACATTTACTGTCTCTGGCTACGGACTTCAGTGAAGTGAATCTTTTTTGCATATATGTATGTGGGGTCAACTGCTGATCTATGACAGAGGAACCACAATGGGAAAAAGCTTCCAGCTGAGGAAGATGGATGTCTCCAGGACTAGGAAAGGTTGCCAGTTTCTTTCCAGTTGGTCCTATTGCTGCAGATAACAGTGCAGACCAAACTTTGATTGTGACATTTACTCACAGATTTTTGTGCAGCTCTTGGAAGAATGTCACTGAAGATGCAAACCTGTGGGGCTTGTTTCTAAAGTGGAAACAGCAAAACAGGGTGACGGAAATACCTTACTCCTTTCAATCATGCTAGCTGTTACCTGGGGGGCATTGTACAGGCACCAGTATTTAGCATATACAAAAATAAACACCTAGTAACAGCATCTTACTTGATAAGGCAGCTAGAACATTGGATTTTATTCCAAGCTCTTTTGTCAACACACTTGAGTGGACTAAACCACTTATTTTTCTTTGACCCCAATAACAGTCTATAAGACAAAATCTCCTGTAAGAAAGGACTATCTTTCACAAAATACGTGGATAGAACCTCTCACACCAGAGTTGTGGTTTCAGTCAGGGTCTCTGTGTGTTCTGCTGACTGAAAACTAATTAATAGTATTGAGCTTGATGTTTTCACGTAGTTTAAAGGTTAGAAACTTTTTACCCTATATACACAGTTGAGCATTTTGGTGCCATTTTTTAAAATAGAAGTTCAGCAATAACCCTCAAGCTTTTCTATTCCTATTGCTTAAAAAAAGATTTAAAAATTTATGTAGAAAATTATAACTTGATCTTAAATATATGCCATTGTGACAGGAGGACAGATATCAGTGTCTTTTTGTTATGTGAGTTATTGAAGTTTGACATCCTTTGAGGAATATTTTTCATAACCCACTGTTTGCTACCCTGTCTATCCAATTATTTAGAACAAGCAATCTGTCATTTTATTGTTTCCTTCCAATTATATAACTTTGGTGACAGTCATGGCAGAGTATCCTCTGCAAGCAAAATCAAATCTCACTGTGGATTCCAATTCCAAGGGCTGCAGAGTGTTCGTACGTGTGTACATGTGCATGCATGGTGTGGAAATGGAGTGGAGGTGGAAATATTAAGACAACAGTTGGTGAGTGTCATTTAAAAAATAACTGCTTTTACACACTGCAGAAGGTCCAAAAGGGAAAAAAAATGTATTTTTCTGATTCTCAGTTCTCAGAAACAGAATAGGTATAACCTGTACAGGTAGTGGATGCTCTACTGCAAATAGTGATGACCACACTCTCTCTCAGACAATTATACAGCAGTTCATGTATTTAGCCTAAAAAATGCTATGAAAAGAAAATATTTAGTTTTCAGGGTGACCATTCTTTCTGTCTGTCCATCTGGGATATTAGTCTGTCAATGAAGTCATAAAAAGGTCCAGTCCCTTGGAGCTTGTATCAGATCAGACACATTTTAAAAAAGTGAGGGACAAACAGGTTCCTCGGTTGCAGCACATTGCTCCCTTCAACTTCAAAAGCAGTTGCACATGGTGCCAGGGATGAAGCTTACTCTATCATTTTCATTTATTGGCTGATAGAGTCAGACTGGAAATTTTCAGACTTATATTCTAAATCTGAAACTAGAAGCAAGTTGCTAGGTTGTGCCGTCTTTGTTGGCGGCAGAGGGAAGGGAAAAGCATTCAAGTGGCAGTTGGGTCCAACACCAGTTAGCTAGTCAGAAAGTAGAGAACAGCAGTGAAGCTGAGAAGAAACAGCATGCAAACAGCTGCAGTGTGAGATAGAATAAGTGAGTGTCAGTGGTGTTAGATGGTAGAGCTGTATGAACACTTTCACACTCAAAGCAAAATTGTCAAGTTATCGTGTCCAATTGGGCATGGATTTCTTATATCACTGTGGTACTGCAAGCTGTACTGGTTGCAGAGTCACAGCACCCTTAATTTAAAGAAAAAGGGGAGAAGAAAAGGAAACTAATAAAATTGGTGGTTTTATTTGAGATATTTTAAGAAAAATTGCACTCTATTCTAAACCTATGCTGAACAAAATTATGTAAGCATATGCTTATGCCATAGTGAAATCATGCTAAAATGCTTTGTTGATTTTGGGCCTGTTTCAACCATTTAAGCTGAAGTTGCTTTCATATAGTATCTTTATTTTTTTTCTTTTTCTTCTGTCTGAACATTCAATGTGTTTGAGTCAGCACTGGCCAAGCCAGTTCTTCTGTGTATCTTACTTACACTAATGATTTGTGGAGATGTTGAGACTTCTGAGGGCACTTCAGCAGGAGCTCATAGGATGATCAGAGAAAGTTCTAATGATTACAGGCACTCTGAAGGAGCTGACTTTATCAACTTCACAGAGATTTTTCAGACCATTATGCAAACTTTATTAAAAATCAAATTTTTTTATTGTCAATTTGGAGTTGATTTCCCTAACCTGAGAGTATACTGTACCAATATTTCTGCTAGACGTTGCTCTTGCTTGGCCTGTGTACATCAGACATTTTCTAACAAAGTGAGAAAACTTAGAAACTGTTTACAATTTCACTTATACCAAATTTCAAGATTTTGATGTAGCTTTAAAAGTGGTTCAGTCCTCCAGCATAAGTATTTCAGCATATTCAGTGTTGCCCGCTTTGTTTTTGCAGCTATTTGAGGTGGCCAGCTGGATCTCAATATAAGAACGTTGTTGTCCTGATATGTAGATGAGATGTATTTATATATAAAAAAATGTAGTGTCCCATTAACATGGACAACTAGGTTGCATGGACAACATTCTTGCAGATATTTAGGTCATTTTACAAAATAACTAAAGCTAGAAAATAAATCATAGCTGTCAAATCAAATAGAACTCAGGGGACCCCTGAACCATGATGGTCCCCCAGACCACCAAACATTAATTTGAATGAGTTGTGGGGAACAAAAAGGCTAGAAAAGTTTGGGAACATAACATTTTAAAATACACCAAGGAGTGATTGCTAGTTGCAGTAACCTGTAAGAGGTACCAGCAGAAAAAGCACAGTGGGTATTGCTATGCATATGATCCCATCATGAAGTCCAGTGGTTTCACAAATTTCCAGGTGTTCTGCTACTGCTCCTCCTTTCTCCTCCAGCTTCTTATGCTGAAATAGAGCCCTGCATCACTAATTCTAAATAATAAAATGAGCTGGGACTGTTTTTAAACCCAGTCTGAATGCTTTGGAGCCAATGTAGTTATGACATGTATGATGTTTGCTGGTTATTTCTTAGCTTATTTTTTTTTGGTGACTGGTAGTTATGCTTTGAATATGGTAATAAATATGCGAACAAATTTATCACCATGTTAAGAAGGAGACTAATTTCTATCTAAGCCAACCTACAAGTCAGGGTTATTACAGAAAATCTTAACACTGGCTACATTGAACTTGGGCCAGGGATAACTAGAAAACAGGACATTTCTCAGATCTCCTACATACCCAAATGCAAGTCTCACTCTAGTTAAAAGAACTCTGACTGGAAATTCTCCATACAGCATGGATTTACATGTGGGATGTAAATTTTCTAGGACGTTTTTCCAAAAATCTGCATTTAGATAGAAGTATTTTACAAAGTCTAAGCCCTAAGATTTTACATGTATCTTGATCTTTATTTTCCATTTTCATTAGTCTGTGTGTGCTGCAAATACATAAAAAGAAGAAAGGTGGGGTTTATTTGACTGTTTTGGATACAAAGAATCCAGAACAAATTCCAGTGTATTAGAAAAACTGCAAAAAAAAAAAAGAAAAATCCTTCTTTAAATCCTGAGCCCATAGGAACTAAATATTTGCAATCCTTCAGCCAAATAGTTGACGAGGTTTCTTGAGGACCCTATTCACTGTGCCTTAAACAATCTAAACTTGGCATTTTCTTTCATCTGTAAGAGAAACAAAACCAAAACCAACCACAAACCAGAATAATTTGGGACATGCTTAGTTAAGGCACTTGTCTTTTATATTCAAACTCCTACTATTTGTTTCTTACACTTTTACACACATTTGGAAAGCTACCTACCCCTCTGTAGCAACACATTTTTTAATGCAGCAACACATTTTTTAATTCAGGAAAAAAAATTAACCTTGGCAGATTTTTTAAGGTACTAACTAGATTCCCTTACAATTAGGTTTTCCATGATATTATAAATATTTATATTGCATTTTTATTCCAGGCCATTCTTCTTCTCCAGACACTGTATGTCTCTTTAGCCTGCTCTGCACAAATTTCCTGTTGTCAGAGAAGACTCAGAATTTATTTTTAATTCTGGAACTCCTTCTGTCCTCTTCTGTCTTTAGCTATCAATCTTTTGAGGTGCTGTGCAGTTTTTGATATGAGAATGATTTTAAACCCAGTGAGTACCACAACTGATTCACGTCACAGCTTGTATCTCTGCACGGTGCAATCAGTAGCAGTGCATCAACTGTGGGGGCAGATACATGCCTCCTTTGTAGTGCCATGAACAAGGAACAAAATTCAGCATGCCTTCTTCAGAGAGAAAAGCCATGGGCTGTCTATAAAACCAGTAGGTTAGGTCTAGACTTGCAGCCATGTTCCCTGACCTCTACACAAAGAGAACATTCCCAGAGACTTGTACCACTTCCTTGCAAAGCAAAATATATGTTTTTCATAAAGGAAATGGATATACTATAGCTTCTCTCAGGGGAGAAAACAAAATCAACCTATTGAGCGGTTTTGTAGGTCAAGAAAATATGGACCTTTTCTTTCTAAATTATTTGTACCTTTCTTCTTGGAAATTAATACTCCCCTCTTGTCTTCATGGCTTCATAAAAAAATCCATGGATATCTCTGAGCGTATCAGAGCTATCTGACCATTCAAACAACACCATTTACATGCTAAAGATGAGAGCTCAGGGTGGGAAATTGAGTATGGAGATCTGTTCTGTTTTGCCATAATCTCCATCTCCAACCTCAGTCGCTGAGAGCAGTTTTGCAATGCAAGCTGAACAGGATAATTTATTCATTATAAAGCACTGTAAATCTGTACTGACTATATTCCTGGAAAGTCTAAGACTAGTTAAAGCACACATATTCCTCTGTGTGTGGCAAGTGAAAACATTTTTAATAGCATTAAGGGCTCTAACCTGGAAGGTGCTAGGTATTTTCAACAATCTGTTTTGAGCCCTCCATTCTGAGAATGATTGACGGTTCCTAGGATCAGGCCCTCATTTTTCACCTAATAAATTAAATAATACAACAGTTTAATTTGAAATGACTTTGCCATAAACTTATTTCTCTTTCAAAATGGGTTGGATATCAGTAGGATTAAATGTTCCGACTATAGAAAGAAATTCCCCCAAATGTAAGCTTTTAAATGCCCCTTCAAACAATGATCAGATGTGGAAAGTTGAGATCTGTTTTCTCTGTGTGGCAGACTGGCAGCAACTGGACCTGGGCTTAGAATTTCTGCCTTCACTAACAGAATTTTGTTAGTAAGTCTGCCAAAACCAGGAAATTGCTGGCAGCTTTGGTGGAAAGTGGAGAATTCAGTGGGTTTTTTGTCATCCCAAAAGGTTTGCACTTATGAAGCGGTCTCTTGTATAATAAAGCCCATTTTTCTGATGTAAGAAATTTCAACAGCATGTCAATGTTCCACAAGAAGCAAGAAGAAATTTTTCAGTTGATGCTGTAGGTAGAGGTGATAAAGATGCTGAAATGCCATGCTCTGTGTTCTCCTGTTTGTTTGGGGTATCAAGGATGTGTAAGCAGAGTGAGAATGTAATTTAATTCGAGGTCAGCCACAGATGCTACGTGAGGCTTCATGGAATGACAAAAATGAAAAATAAACAAAATTAAAAGCATCTATGACTGTCTTTATAGTCTGCCTGGTTTTTTGGCACAGTGTATTGTGGAAAGTGCTATAAATTACAGTTTGGGTAGGTCAGGTTCTTTGCATGTTATTTTGTTTATTGATGTAGTGGGGAGACAAGAGATGAACCTAAGGATAAGAAGGTTTAGAATTTGTATCAGAAAGCTTTTTTTTTGGTAGAAAACTCTGTTCAGCTCCCCAAGGAGGGGACTTGGTTGCTTGATTCAAGTTAAACTTGAAGTGGACAAAGCACTCCAATGTATAGATAGAACTGGAACATTTTGTGCTGTTGGATCTTTTCCAGCTCTACTTGCCATAGGCTATCATTTATGAGTCCTTGCCACTCATGTTTGGGAGGGTAGAGTTTAACCTGACAGTTGTATGCAAACATTTATAACAAAACCCATTGAGTTGTTTAGCCAGGAATGATACTGGTATGTCATAGAAAAAGAGAAACCTATAAAAAGAATCCAGGTTACAAGGCATTATTTATTTTTCATTTGGAAGTAGTGTCAAATGTCTCACTAAAGTTTCTGAAGAGTTCTGTGGGCTGCTGTGCCTCCTGTACATAAATATTATCAGACAAAGCTCATGTGGATAAACATTCCCAGACTTGGATTCGTTGCCAATTCAAATCCTTTTATATTGCTCTTTTCCTTATGTAGATCTAATATTCCCACTGCATTTCAGCAAAACAGCAATTTCTATTTATAGTTCCTCTAGTCTATAGTTGTTATAATGAATATGGATAATATATGCTCACAGAAGTTATTAATACTACTGCTATTACATGCATAGCAATTGCATAGTCCTGCTCTCCCGGGCATCCAGATGTAAAGAATAGGAGAAAAATGTTTATATTTCTCTACTTCATGAAAATATACCAGCATCAGGGCATCCAAAGTGATGATGCCTGGATTGCTCGGAATTGTATGTAGAAAATCTTTTTTTCTCCATTGGAACACACTGTGTATCACCAGTGCTCCCAACATGTATCAAGGGCTTCTTGAACATTTCATGTTACACCTATGAATGAATATTGACTAACAGCACTATATCAACATTGTCAAAATCCAATCCTAATATTTGACAACATCAAAGGGAGATAGGATGCATTTGCTCTGATGGAGCTTGGAAATGAGGGATGAAGTGTAGAAAGAAGGAGTGGAAGAAAATAAGCCCTTGATATTAAAAGACTAACATTCAATGTTCTTAAAATATCTAACATTAACTATTAGTGAAGTTGATTTAAGTAAAGCTGAAACGTTCAGCCTAGCACATTCCTAATGTGTCTGCTTAACAGAGCCAGTTTGTGATATCATTGAGCTACTGTACGCAAAGAACAAATGAGGCTGTTTGTTTTGGGGTTTTTTTCCCTTTTTTTTTTTTTTTATTCTCCTGAAAGAGTTGCAGAATGCTGGGCTGGATGGTCTTTCTTAATGTAAGTCACTGATTAATAAAATGTGTTATAATAGGTGTGACATGCACTTTAAGACTTTCAAAGCTATGTAGTCTCCCATTAATTCAAGTGCAAATTGGAATATGGTTACATTCTGTTGAAATAAAGTGACTGAGACTTCAAGGGTCCCATTTCACTTACATTTATGAAGTTTGTGATAATTCACCACAGCAGCAAAAACTGGCAAGAACACAGAGATTCAATTTGGTCTCTCTCTTTCTCTCTCTCCCCTGTTTCCTAGTGCTTAATAAATTTTCCCGAAGAGAGATACACATACTATCTTTTCAGGACTGTTAGTTTAAGAAATGAACTGTTTGCTTTTTTCTTTTATAAATTAATTGCAGTTGAACCTTCTCCTAAATCCAGAGAAAATATTTCTGTTTGTAAAAAGGTTTTTCATACATTATGGCCTAATCCTGTATGATTTAACTGTGGTCATGATCTTTGTCTCACACTGTGGAAAATATGATTTCACTACAAAACTTTTTTTTCCCCCTGATATCCAGTGCCTTTTTTGGAATTATACAAGTCATTGAAGTAGTTTTCTTTCTTTCTTGATTTTATTGAAAAGATAGTACTTGTGGGGGAAGAGTCGTGAGGAAAGGTGAAGAGTTGTGAGGAAGGGCCCAGCTTAGTCCTATTCAGCCTAGGAGCCTTTTAATTCACCCATTTTAGGCAATGAGTCTGTGCCACTCATGTTTTGTTTGTCTGTAGTTGTATGTTTTCCTCATACTTTTCTGGGTGCAGTCCAATCAATGTTTAATTTCTGAAACTGACCCACTGAGATTTATTTCATCATGTCTGTCCTGAAAACAATATGCATTCAGAAGTCTCAGGAAAGAGTATCAACACACTTCAGAAAAAGAAAATGAGCAAGAAAAGGGAAGAGGTATGCTTGAGCATTCATTTGAATATGCATGTTAAGAACATTTTGAGGTCCTGGGATAGGCTGAGATTCAAAGAGCAGAACGATGTTCACTGAGAGTGTTCACTGCGATAGTTGTTGTTTATAGAGTGGTTGTCTCACAAACAAGAAAGAAAAATATTTAGGAGGAGAAATGGGCACAAATCAGTGACGAGCTGTGGCTGTCATGTAATTACTTGAAACCAGAAAGCAAGGTATATCCATCCATATTTTAGAGGTAATATTTGTGTCTAAAATAAGTGAAAGCTTTAAAAATTGTTTGAGAGACTGACCTTCCTTAATCTTCTACATTTAATCTAATATGTTGATCTCATTACACTGCACCTGTCACACCTGGTATCTGTAGATCAGGGAAGTAAAAAATGGTCAAGGCATCTAATAAAAACCAGCCTTAAAGTCCTATTCATGTCCTTGCTAAAAGCACTTGCATAACACTTTCCATGGGAGAATCTCTGACACTGCAAGGCTTCCCAGAGTGCTGGTGAAATAACAGGTGATACTTTGCCCATCTCTGCCTTGAGAAAGCAAAGGAAGTTGCATGTCTTTTTTGACAACAGAAAGCTTGTGAAATGAAGCCTGGAGAACACCACTGAAAATTAATTACTTTCCAATTTTTGTCAAAGTTTGGGGTATTTAAAAAGTCCTCATATTTTTAGAAATCAAAATATTTTAACTTATTACAATTGATAAAATTCATGGAAGAACTGCGAGTCTGGGAGTAGCACTCCAGGCTCCTGCTCTCTTGCTCCAAAAGATGTGTAATCCTGCCTTTATATCAAATGTGTGAGTGAAATGAGGAGAGCAAGGTAATCCTGCTGGGCTATATCATACTGCTTTGCAGCGTGTATGGAAGGTACAACAGAGGCAGAGGTTATGCCACTGCTAGAGAAACCTGTTTTCACAAAGGGCTGTGTTTCATAATGAGACAGTAAACTGGAACAGAGAAAAATGTCAATGCCTCCTTCATTTAGTAGGAAATACTTTGAGCAGCCTGCAAGCAATTACTTTATTTAGTGGGTAGATATGTAATTGCACTATATAGTTTTTAAGCATGAAGACAAAATAGCTCCACATGAAAAGGAAAACGTCCTTTTTAGTGGTTATGAAAATAAACTGTTAAGCACCCAGCAGTGAAAGGGTCAAAATGGTTGTATTAACTGAACTCTCCTGAGGACATATGTTGTTTACAGTATACGTTTAAAATAATATTCCTGGCTAGTCAGGCTTTCCCTCAGGATAATGCAATTACAACAGTAACAGAGGATTAATTAAAGACTCTCCCATAGGTGTTGCTAGAGATCTTGAATCGACCAAAGGGGGATACATTACCAACTCAGCACAGAGGTGAACAGACCAGAGCTGTTCAAAATAATTAGTTAGGCACAAGGGCAGGGTTGAGCTTTTTGCCTCATTTATCTGATTTTGATTAATACTGTAATTTCTTTTTTTTATGCAGAAGAGGCATATTGGTTCCCATTTGTGTATGAGAAATGAGTAAGGAAGATCAAGCTACTGAATAAGGAAATCAATAGTAAATGAATTTATTCTGGTCCAGTGTCAAGTAGGATATAATTTTCTTTTCTTTTTTTTTTTTTTTTTGACACCTGGTTTAAATGCTTGGCATCAAGGGGTAATTTTTCTGCCATGAAGGGAACAACAGTCCCGTTCATGCACAGTGCAGGCAGTGACGCAGTTGCATGATAAGCAGCAGCCATGACATGAGAGAGTGTTAGAGCTGGAGGCTCACCTCCCCATTATTTTTGCCTTCATAATCATCCATGCATGTACTTACAAATTCTTGATAGAAGCTGAGTTATAGTACTCAATCTGGCAAGGCCTCTAATTTGGAATTACGCAGTAAGGTTGAAAAAAATGAAGGTAATCCCTTTCTCCAAAGGTCTTTTTAAGACAGAAAAAAATATAGCAATCCACAATGTGTTATTTTAGAATAAAGGGTTATTTTTGGTTCATTTCTGTCTTGAAGTTCCTGTTCTGGATGAATATTCAACAGAAAAGATTGTGATCAAAGTTTAGATGACATGTACAGAAGTCTGCATTAGAAATGAGTGAGTACCTCTCTCCAAGGAGTGTACTGGGGAGATCTGGGCTAAATCCCTCATGCATCAAAAGTTGTCAGCAGACCTACTTTGGGCTGTAAAGCTAATATAAAGCTTCCTTGGGCTGTTGTGGACATATACGCCTGGAGGTGTGTCAAGGCATTCTCCCATTATGATATATTTTTTTTCCATACAAAATCTGCACAACAATCTAAAAAGAGAATATTTAAATAAATCACAGAATCATTTATTTAGAACCTCTATGAAAAAAAAAAATCTAATGGAGAAAGTGATGATCTCTTTATAGTGAATGTTTTATTCTCAACTCTAGAGGTCAGATTCTCATATGGGGCATATTATGCCTATCTAAGAATATGATCCATTTTAAATATGTGGGAAATCTCTTTTGTCTGGCTAGGCTCATTTTGTAATAAGCAAGTACTGTGTCTGAAAGGTGGTAGAGTAAGATGAAATGAAAATTAATTTATGTAATGCAAGTATTTGCTGTTTGTGAAGTTTTCTTTCATATAATATCAATATGAAAATTACAATAATATAAGATATTTCACTTATTTAGCCATAAATGTGGAGGCAATTATGATGTTCCATTTTTTTCCTAATGAGTAGGGACACTGAGCCTTTTAGTTCCTGAAATAATATGAGAGAAAGAACAGAATTCTAAGATAGTATAAGGATATTTTTCAAATTTAACTGAAAATAGCACAAAAATTGTAACCTAGAGGAGAAGTTAGGTTTATTTCTGAAGGAAGTCTTAGGAAAACATTGCCTATTTCACTGCATGATAAGCATCCTCTTTATTGATATCAAGGCGGGTTTTGTAAAGAATATTCAAGAGAATACTGCAAGGAGAAAATAAATGAATTGCCAAGCAAAGTATTAACATCTACTCTACCCGTAATTTCCGAAGGCAACAGTTAGCAACATGACCCTGGTGGATTGTTATGTGCCATCACATTTCACAATTCCCCCTCGATAAAAGAGACACTCTTCACTGAGAATCAGGAATCATGTGTGTTCATACAATCATACTTTTTAATTATCTAAGAAAGTACAGAATCCTGTAAGAACACAGTTGCGTCCCACTGATGGAGTAGGGGTTTGTTCACATTTCTGTACATGTGTGAACAGCAGATTTGCCTGCCAATGGCATCCGTGCCTCGGAGGTTTCCTTCTGGCTCTGCTTCAGATCTTGTCTGTGTATTGTACATTTGCACATACCTATCAGCGCCTCCTGGACTGATTGCACTGCTCAACATGTGAGCAGTGTGCATGGCAAGCTTGACCTGCCTACTAATATTGGAAGCACGCGTCAGCTGTGTGATTGTGGAGAGACTTCATAGATCACACGTGATCACAACCTTACGTCTGCAGAAGACGTACATGAAGCTGTACATGTGGAACCTGTTTTGATAAAGGTAGGACATGCAGGTAGGTAATACTTTTTCCTTTTTGCAAACTTCTGCATTTCTGCTCGTTTTATAGAACCTAAGTTCTCGTGTTCCCGCCTACTGGAGGTCCCTTTAGCAGCTGTCACTAGATGGTGCTAGCTGTATAAAAGAGGTGTCCCCTCTTTTCCTTCTCCGATTCAGACCTTGCTCTCTCAAGGACCCTGAGTGCTTTGGCTCAGTGCAAGAGATGTATATCCACTGAGTCCTGGGAATCCAGAGTAGCTGCTTTGTCCCTAACAGCTAATAGGTCAATAGGGATTAATTAGGGAATTGCCAGAGGTTTGGATTTACCTTGCATGTGGGTTTCTTATGAACACTAAGGAGATTTGTTGTTCTCCCAGCATTTTCAAGGGAACTTAAGATAAGTAGAGGACCACTGGCTTTATTCTGGTATTGTCTCATCTTTGACCAGAAGGAGGTTTGTCCTTTATCAAGTCTTCTAGAAAGTAAGCTTCTTTCTCGCAAAATACAGGAATCTCCTATAATTCAAAAGCCAGCCTGATAGAGGACTGGAAGCGTCTGAGAGTGAATGGCTGTTGGAGAGGTAGAAAGGGGAGTGGTGCATCTCAGAGAAATGAGCTTTGCCCATATTTTTTGTGGGGTATTAGAGCCTGTTTGAACAGTCTCTTTGAGTCCTAGCAAATATAGAAGCAGAACCTAAAAAATTATCTTTTACTCAGAAAGTGTTTGGATTAAGGCCCTGGGTTAAGGGTGGTGGAAAGTATATGGAGGATGGAAGATGAAAACAAGTGGAAGGACTAGACAGACAACAGCATAAATTGAGTTTTCCCTCCTGTAGGTTTTCTTCACTATTTTTAATGGTATCTGACAAAACCTTTCTGAGACCAAACCTTCATGTCCTTGGCCTCAGGAAGAGCTTAGCTAAAGAAGGCACCAGTCAAAGACATCAGGTTTTCACCCTCAGCAATAAAAGCCTTTTCCTTGTTGTAAAAGCAGGGCACATTTCACTCAAATGGGGAGAGATGCTAAGTGCAGTGACAATTGTTTCCCAGGGAGAATGTTTCGGCAGGAAGCCAGTATTTAATCACATAGCCACATCACATCATTACCGAGCGTCACTCAGTGCAACCACTTGATGCAGTGCACCGCACCTCTGCAGCATAATGCTGGCTCCCTGCCAACAATTTAGAGAAAACTGCTATCAGCTTTTGTAATTGCTTTCCTTGATGAAACAACTCAGTGAAATGGCAGGGCTAGAATGGGGACGAAAGGGAGAGTTATGAGACCACAAATTTCCCAGACTTCCAAGTGGCACCTGTTAGCCACCAATTACTGGCCAACTTCAGAAGTCCTTCACAACTGGCACTAATTGTCAGCCTTGCTGGCAGTCTCCTCACAGAAACCAAGGAGTAAACCTATGTAAAGATAGAGCAGCTCACTTTACCTCAAAAATGATGATGGCATTGGGCAATATTTGACCCTTCTACATGCATCCTGTAGCTGAGCTGGCTACTTATCATAGCACAGCACTATATATGCATGTTTACATTACCTTTGCAAAAACACTATTGACCATACATGGAAAGTAAAAGCCTACTAGAATGCTTATGACAATGTGTTCTCTCCTACATGCTGTCTACATCATTTTACATGAGCCAATGTAGTGGTTTGGTCCAAAATACTCATTACTGTTTATCTGCTGTGAGATAAGAATTAGGAGAAATGCAAAACAGGCACCAAACTTGAAAGAATATAAAGAAGTTTATTAACAGACCTAAAAGAAGAAAAAAAAATTATACCACCTTCAGAACTCTCCTCCTCCCCCCACCTTCCTCCCTTCTCCCACTGACAATGTAAAAAGACAACCCTTGAGATGTTCAGTCTGTTACCACTTCCATAATAACCTTGTTCAGTCCATTTAGAAAGAGAAGTCTCTTCTTGCTCATGCTATGAAGACATTATCACAACGAGACAGCCGCCCACTTCCAAATATTGTTCAGTCCATTTAGGAAGAGGAGTCTCTCTGCCTGCGTGTGAGTCCCTTCCCCTGACTTGCAGCTTTTCCCGCAACTGCTTTCGAGGGTCCACTCTTGAAGTTTTTTGGGGTACAGTTTTAAGGTTGAGCCGTTCAGAAACAGAAACAGAGGCCCTTCTCCTTCCCTGGGAGCAAAGGGTCTTCATCATCTTCATCGTTAGGACTATCTCTGGGAGCATCTCTAGGACTGAGGTTTTCTCCTTTCCCGTTTGGAGCAAAAGTCCTCATCTGGTTCATCTCTCCCTGTCCAAACTTCTCATGAAATTACAGCTGCGTCAGCATCTGCCTATCTCAGCGCAGGTGCTTTTGCTTACGAGTTGAACACTCCACCCCCCATATCTTCATGGAATTACAACGGGATACTCTGATATATCACAGCTTCACAACAGAATTTCAGCTTTAAGCATCTCCTCTATCTCTTCCCTCAGGTTTTCAGCTCTTCACAGCAGTAAAAGGGTTAATCTCACCTCGGCCTTGCAGCTTTGCAGCTGGAATGTTGAATTTTTCTTATCGCAGTGGAGGGGGGGGAGAGCCAAGCCGCTCCGGCTGCCCACGGCAAGGCAATGGGGGGGGTTCCACAGGTGGAACAGGGCCCATCGGCTCCAGGATGGCCGTGGCCCGGCCCGGCCTGGCCCAAGCAGGGCCTGGCTGGGCCCGCTGGCCCCCACACGGGGCCCGCAGCCACCTGTCCCAGCGCCGGAAACGAGAGAGAGCTTGGAGGGGGAGTTTGCCTATTCTTAAATGTGGATCACAGAGGTGGTCACAACTTTAAGTGGCTTAGAGAATTGTCCATATTCAAACTGGCCAGCTGATAGGTTCTATCAGTTCCCAGAGGAAACTGCAAGCAGCCCTTAGCAAGGACGTCCCTTCCGGGACTATGCTTGCTAACCTATGACAGCCAGCAATGTCACCTCTCCCCAAAGGCAGCTACAGGTATCCTGGGCTGCTTTAGACAAAGTATTTCCAAAGAGGGGTGCGTCTTCTCCTCTACTCAGTGCTGGTGAGGCCACTCCTGGAACAATGTGTCCAGTTCTGGTCTGCCCAGTAGCTGAAAAATATCCCCAGTAAAAGAAAGACATGGAGCTATTTGAAACAGTCCAGTAAGTGTCATGAAGATGGTTAAGGGACTGGAGAATTTCTCGTAAGAAAACACTGAGAGAGCTGGGACTATTCAGCCTGGAGAAAATAGGGCTCAGGGGGGATCTTACCAATGTGTACAGATATCTGAAGAGAGCGTATAAGGAAGATGGAGTCAGGATCTTATCAGTGGTTTCCAGTGACAGGACCAGACACAGTGGGCAAACTGAAAGACAAAAGTTTCTGTCTGAACATCAGGATATAGGTTTTTTGCATGGTGAGAGTGAGCAAGCACTGGCAAAAGTTGTACGGAGAATTTGTGGAGTTTCCATCCTTGAAGATATTGAAAAGCTGTCTGGATATAATCCTGTGTAACTGGCTCTAGCTGGCCCTATTTCAGCAGGAGGGCTGGTCAAGGTGACCTCTAGAGGTCCTTTCCAACCTCAAGTGTTCTGCTGTACTGTGATTCTGTGACACTCATGGTACAATAATCATATGGATGAAAAGAAGTACCAAGACCATGACTGAAATAGGCAAATAATGCAGTTTTAAAACCACAATACACTTTCTTGGTCCTATCTGGCTAAATCTTAAGCACAGGCAGTTAAGTCTATAAGAACACATATTGATTCAGGCTGAAGTTTGAACATTAGTCTGTTAGAACTACTCTTCTGCCTATATCTCCTCACTCTCATTGTAATTGCTTTCCTTGATGAAACAACTCAGTGAAATGGCAGTAACATGACTCAAGGAAATGACATAAAGTGGAGTCAGGGGAGGTTTGGTTTAGGCATCAGGAAAGTTTTTCATTCAGAGGGTGGGTGAGCACTGGAACAGACTCCCCAGGGAAGTGGTAACAGCACCAAGCCTGTGTGAGTTCAAGAAGCATTTGAACAATGCTCTCAGACACATGGTGTGATTCTTGGGATGTCCTGTGCAGTCAGGAGTTGGGCTCAACGATCCTTGTGGGTATCTTCCAACTCAGCCCATTCTATGATTCTATGATTCTATGATTCTATAACAGTGGTGAGTAGATGATAAATAGGAAATTAAAAAGCACAGGGTTTACACAAAGATGTAATACCTCCCAAGGTATTACTGCCCAGCTTCTTGCTGGCATAATCTGAAGAATTTCATGAGCCTGGACTTGCGTCTACCCCACTGAGCTTAATAGACAGCAATGGTCCTATCATCCATAAATTTATCTAATCCATTCTTAGCTGTCTTTTTACTTTTAGCTATCTTTACGTGACATGACAATGAGTTTCACAATTTAATTTTTTTGCTGTATGAAAACAAACTTTCTTTTTTTTGTGCATTTTAAGCCTGCAGGCTTAAGAGTTTCCTGTGTTTGGTAGTAGCATTCTCATTCAAATCAAGAGGAAGGAAAATGACTCAGTGCCACATGGTTTTGGATCTTTCTGTGTTTTAATTACCTGCATATAGTGTCACTGTTGTCAGCCTCGGTGTCAGCAGAGATAATACTGTAGTAGCCCCCCAGCAGGCCTAACATTGTAGCCTACTGTCCTTATCCTAGGCAATGTGCAAACATGGATCAGATTCTCCAACCCCACCTCTTCCCCCAAAGCTTGCAGTCCAAATGTAAAACACAGTAAGACAGACTGATAGAGGGAAGTGTGAAAAACAACAGCCCAGAGTGAGTCAGCATGACTGACAGTATGCCCACCTATTGTTCCTGGATGTTGCTGGTTGTTTCAGGACAAGCTCAGAACCATGAATGCAAATCGTCTGCGGTAAAATAATTTCCATCTACCTTTCAATATTCCTCTCTAGAAAAAAAGTAAAAAAATCACCTTGCATTCCTCTATTATTGCCTCTGGGCTCACACTTCTCTGTTGCCAGATTTGGAAGGAATCAGCAGTTTAACTGCTGTTGTGGCCAAAGAGAAAATATAGTATAATCCTAAGGAATTCTGATTAGGATTCAAGCAAACATCCACATGACCAAGAAGATGTGCACCACTGCCTTCTCCTCCCTAAAGGCTGACATATTAGTTTGAAAAGTGGAAACATGCACAACAGAGTTTGAGCCAGACACAAAATAGATCATCTCTTTTGCCAATGCAATAAAATGACCTCTCTCAAGTCTGGACACTCACAACCACATCCTTTTTTAGATTACATAAGCAATTTGTAGAATTGGGCATGAGCATCTAGAACTAAGATTTTTCCAGGCTTCTGTTTATTGGCATATATTAATTGGGTTTTGGTTCAGTCCTGCCTTAACATATGATAACTTTTAGCTTTGCAGCACAGTGAATTGCCCATACTGAATATGTCTGAAAGAATAATATAGGCAAAAAACTTTAGACAACTTAATGTCTTTTTGTTCCTTTTCTTTCAAGTGTAAAAATGCAATTGCCTGAAGACAGAAGCAATCTTGACAAAGGAAGGTATATGTCCTAACGTTAGTCTTGATTAAAACAAAGCTTGCAATATTGTTTTATGACAGTGTTTGTATAACATATGACTTTGCATAGGAGACAGTCCTAACCATTACCTGTTTATCTATTTAAAGCAGGGTAGTCTGTTATTCATTGCACTCCAACAGTACATGAATACATTGGCACATTTATTGTTAAGGTCAGCACAATGATAGGATTTGATCCCTTTTTCTTTGTTGCTTAGGAAAGAAAATCAAATTCTTATGAAGTCTGTGTTAATTGTTTTTCTTTGCACTGACTCTAGTAGGCTATGCTTTAAGTACGTATTCTCTAGTGGCCAAGGCCATCAAATACATAAATTACATTCGGGCAAGGAAGACAGTATCAGGGTCTGATTTCATACAGATCTCAACATGATTGTCAATTTGTAAAGCTAATCAATCATTTTCCACAATCTTTACCACAGAAGTGCTTGCCTAACCTGCAGCTTTCAAATGTAATTAGCCAGTGTACCCTTTCAGCTACCATTCTGTGATAACCTGTGAGATGGTTTTGGTGTCTTTAGAAACATTTATATAATATAGATCTTCTGTTCCAGGCTTATAGGCTATTTGCTAGGAAAACACCTGAGAATCATTCTTAAGTGAATGTTTTAAATTATGAAAATGTTTAATTTTTTACATCAATATGGATAATTGTGAGTTGATGTGTATATGCCTTCTTGATACAGTCTGATGCTTTCATGTTTTGTATGGCCTTTATGAAGCAAGGGATGCTGAGGACCCTACAGTGCATAAATGATATTCTGGAGTATCCATATTACAACTCCTCAACTTCTTAAATGCTACCACTTAAAACAAAATGTATATGTCCATGGGATAAATGTAATATCCTAAATTATCAGGAAAGTCCAGCTGGTTTGATTCTCTTTTCTAATGGTTTGAAAAGATCTTGTCTTGATTTGATCAGCTTCTGAAAGGCCCTGCTAGACTACATCTCAGTCCATTCCTCAGTAGCTCTTCTCTCCTACATTATGAGCCTACACAACTTCCCCCTAACATCAATGAAAAATTTGAGTATTTGCCATCTGGCAGTGAGTGCAAACCACCACTGTTGAATTAGATGGGATTAAAGTATGTACCAGTCCTTATATTTCTGGAAAATTCTGACATGATGTGCTGGCATCCTGCTTCCACAGTTAGTGATGATGGGATGAGGGAAGTGAATGAGCTCGCCAGAAGTAAAAGCAATAGGCTGTAGGAACCCTTTAGTAGCTTCTTGTGCAGATGTACGTGGAACAACCTTATTGCTGTCAGGATGAAGAACTTTTGCCAATATACTTAGGAAGGCCGGAGTTACAGATTTTTCGGGGAAATCCAAAGTGATTTGATTCAATAAAATGTATTTGGCTGACCCAAAGAGACTTTATGCATAGTCTTTATTGCCTGCTATAAATATATGTCTTCCATTCTGCCCCAGGGGAACTGTGAGGTTGCAAGAAACTGAAGTCTTCCATCTGAAAAAGCTGTGTCTCTTACCAGCAGGTGCTGTTGATGTGCTAAGCAGAGATAACAAACCAGGGAGCCTAATGAAATCCCATCCCAGTGCCTGCTGCTTCAACCACAGTCTCCTTCATCTTCCAGATTTTCTTTTATCATCACAAAGGGCAGTGATATGAATCTCGAGAAGACAGCCTTACATACCCACCTATAGTTACTTGGGATTTGGCTGAAAGTGGCCAGCACACAGAAGGCACACGAGGCCATGAATCTGGTTCAACCTCATTTGAGTTTTTCTGTTCTGGTTATTAATCTTTGTAATTATTGTTAGTTTCGCTTAATGTCTTCCATCTGTATTCCTTTAGCACTTGCTTCTAAATTATTGCATCGCACTTACCACTAATAGATATCAGGTGGACCTTCATCCTTTGCATCACTTCATATAATCCCTTCTGTATCTGAGACTTGGCTGTTTGCTGAGCTGTACTGATGTCAATTAAAAATCTGACTTTAAATTCATTTGGTTAAGATAGTACAGAAGGTTTTGTGAGGACCCTCATATTTTGGGTTATTTGTAAGTCACTTAAAATAAGCTTAAACTAAACCAACTAAAACAGAAGGATGTCCAAATGGAGGTTGGCACCAGTTTAATTAAACTGCAGCAACTTTGTATATAAACAAGGCTTAAATCTACAGACTGTAAATTACTTTTGACTGTAACATTACTCATTTCATTTTACAGCATCACAGAAAAAGTTCAGTTGCTCTTGTATTCAGCCAAAATGTGGATCAGTCACTCCACGGTAGATTTTGATGAGCCCCATATGGATGTACAGAGAACATACCCTAAACAGAGGAAATACCAGAGCCCTGTCATTAAGTAACCTTGAATATATGACAGTACAGTTTCTTATGCAAAGCACTGGTGAAAATTCAATTGCTTCTAGCCACTCAAGTACACTATTTTGTAGAATGAGTATGTACTGAATCTATCCTGTCATCTTTAATGTCAATTGATTATTCATGAAAACTTAGTGTTATTAAAAATATTGTAAATATGTTTTGGTAAGCATATTTCCTACTCTTCTGTACAAATATTTGTTTTATCTCTTGAATACGTGACTATTATATGAACTCATTTCCAGTTAAATATTCCCTGTAGCAGTGGTCAGGTGTCATATGAAAGTTAAGAAAAAAAAGGTATAATTTTTATTCTTAGTTTTAGTAAAGTGATATTCTATTAATTAAAGACACTGTGGCCTTGCCATGTGGGATTAATGACAGCCTGGTGTGCCAGGCAAACCTGAATTTCAATATTTTTCCTTCTTACAGTGCATCACAAATTGAAATTTTGGAAACGAGCTGTCTTATTCAGCAGAGTGTATTGAATTTAATAGAAACACATATGCAGTGAAAGTTAAACAAGTGCTTAAGTTTCTCACTGAAGCCCTGCTTCTAGACTGGGGAACAGAATAATTTTCTTTCGTTCTTTCTTCCTTCCCTTTTTCTTTCCTCCCTTTCTTTCAGTAACTTTTCCATGAAGCTTGTCATATTAATTTTAAGAAGATCAGAAGTAGCAGTATTTATGGAATCTTCTCCACCATATGAAGCATGGAAAGAAATTTATGGAAAATAGAGCCCAGTGTTTAATTCAGATTTCAGCCACAATACTAAGCTCTAGTGCCCTGGATTTTGTCTGGTACTGTCCTATACCACTTAACTGATAGAATTGGTACTTATAACCTCTTTTTGTTAAGCTTGACCTTATGGTGTGTATTCAAAGAGGTGCCTTATACAAATTCTATCCTCTATGCATGGAAGCATTAGTGCACACAAAAGTGAAGGGGAAAGTAATTTGACTCCATAAGATTTTATCCATAATATTTCGCTAAATGTTCCTATTCCTTTAATTCTGTTTCACAAGAAATATAATCTGAAGGATGAAAAAGGCCTGTAGTATTACTACTGCACCTTGACCATGGAAGAATTTGATTTACTTTCAAAGAAAAAGTATTCTTAATGAAAATTCATAGAATCAAAAAATCACAGAATATCTTCGATTGGAAAGAACCTTAAAGATTGTCTAGTTCCAACCCCTCCAATGTGGGCAGGGATGTCTTTTGCTAGACCAGGTTGCTCAAAGTTCCATTCAACACAGCCAGCTTTAAAGCTATATATTAAAAACAGGTATTTTTTTCCAGTTTGTTTCCTTGCTCTGCCTCTTTTTGCTTCTGATTGTTGCTTGTTAATTTAGCATGATATTTAATAATTTAACATTATATTTAGCTGGTGAGAGCATTTGTGAGTTCAAGGCCAGGAATCTGCTGAAGTAGTTGGTTCCAGTGGGGTTTGATCACCTTAGTCTGTTGTAGGGAAGCCAGGCACTGTATTAGGCAAAGTTAAAGATTAAGAAATTTTCTATAGTGGAGAGCCCTCCAGTAAAATCTGTTGTTGGAAAATTATTAGGCTTCTTTGTGTGTGTATTGTTTTGTTTTGTTTTTTTTTCCCCCAGGAATACCAGTTTTTATCAAGGATGTGTTGATTGGATTCTTCTGACATAATACTTAATCTCATATATATATATATATATATATATATGTGCTTTTTTTTTTTTTAATACTTCTCTATTGGAATTCTACACCATTTTTTGCTAATGTTCTTCCCCTTAAGAAGGCCTCACCATAAGGGTCATAAAACACTCTGGCAAACATTTGGCATGTGCTGCTATTTCCTAAAAATATCTTGACATATTATAAATCCTGGAAAACGAACTCTGTCATAACATAAGAGAAGAGAACATAAGTCATTCCCTAAAGAAGGTTCATCTCTGTCTTGGATCGGGGGGACCCAGTTTTGCCTTATGCCTTCAAGACTAGATGGAACCTCAAAAACACAGAGCTCCAGAAGAGGAAGCAAAGTGCTCTGGAAGAGAAGACAATAGTATGTCAGGTTATGTCTCATTGAAGGAAAACTACTTGGTTCCTACTGACTAAGGCACTTATTTACAAATTTATCTGTACTTCATCAAAGGAATAAACTTCTTCTCGTTGATCAAAAGGCACCTGACTGAATCCTTGGGCAGGGGCAGTTGTAGGTTACAGCTAGTCTTGGAGTCATCCTGTGGCTATGGAACTTGACTGGAATTCAGAAATTCTGGGCTCAGTTACCAACAATGCCACAGCCTCCCTACGGGTAAGCAGCTCAAGATCTTTATGTCTCAGTTCTCAGTCCAGAATTAGCCTTTGACCTTGGAAGTTACTACTATCTTTCCCAAGTAAAGGTGCCCTAAAATTCTTTTCACAGGTCTCTCTCGTATTACGTTCTTGCGTGAAGTTTTCACAGTTTCTTCCCCACTATCAATTATAAAGGAAATTTTAGCTGAGGAAGAGACACCAAAAACCAGGTACCAGAACAAAGTTACACTGCAACTGATGCTTATAGAACTGTTTGAGAGAATAGTGTACTGCACGTTTGGAGTCAGTCCTGCATGTCTGTTTGGGACTGAGCCCAACCAGTGGAGAGCTCTTCAGTGGCCATAGACAAACCACTTGATCTATTTCATTTTCACCATTTGCAAAATGAGGCTACTAATGCACTTAAGAGAGAAGTGTTTAGAGGATTAATTAGGTGGGGTCAATTATGGCATTAACTCATAGTCCACATAACTGGGAACTGAAGAGAGATGAGAAAGGAAGAGAAGTAGTAGAGTAGCAGGACCTCCTGCAGCCTTGCTGTTTGTGGCAGGCAGGATGCACCAATGCTTTGCAAGGGCACAGCAGCCATGCCACCATTGCAAACAGCATTGTGCTTGTGCCAGCTCTGCTGATCAGGGCCCATTCCTATTTCCAGAACGGGCTAGCACTGGCAGTCAGTCCAAAACAGCAGATTATCATGTCCCATCAAACTGGCCTGTCTGGTCCTCATCTGTGCTCACCAGGTGAAAAGGACCTATGTTTCTCCTTGCCCTACTGTCTTTCAGACAAGCCTCTGCTCTTTAGAAAAGCAATGAAGAGGGAAAAGTTGTCATCACTGGCTTTATATATTTTGTAGTTGGTGGTAGGAAGGACAGTCAATTTCTAAGTTCTCTTCAACTTTGTGTACTTAGATTGGATAGAACATAAACCAGTCTGCTCCTGTCAGGATGTTATTTTTCTCTATGGGGGCTATGCAGCCCTGCTTTGATAAGTTGCTCACATAATAGCAGGTGATGAACTGGCGATGCAATGACATTCACTAACCAAAGCTCTCTCATTTCAGTACTCCGAGGGGTAGCCAATTCTGGGGACAGCCCTGCCTGTCAAGCATCAATTCCCTGGAATATTTGCTTTTTTAAAAACATTTGCCCCTAGTGAAAAAAGTTAAATACAAACATATAGCAGGGAGGCCAATTTTACTATGGGAACACATCCTTGTTATGGCATTATTTACATAGAATTTTCCATGCTAGCTACACATACTCTGGTGCAGCACTAAAAAACAAGGCTTTTGTGCTAGTCATCCTAAAAAAGAGAAAAGCTTATGCATTAAACAAGCAGACTACAGTACTTTCATCTGGTTTGTAAAAATATTCTTCCATGGGATTTTCATAAATCTCACTTGAGGATGCAGCATTTATCTATCAAACATGTATTTAATAAGCAGGGCATGTTATACTTATCTCTATTCCAATCTACACAACTACATTTTATTTGTGGCCTTGTCTGTCCTTTGATGCACAAATATCTGATTACCTACATAACAACTGTTCTAGCAATTTTTGAAAATATGTCTTTTATATCTGAGTAATCAATTGCACATGCAGTTATCTCAACACAACTACAAAATATAGGTGGATTCTCTTACATTAAAGTAGTTATAATAAATAATGAACCACACTCATTTTTTAATTTGCTGCTATCTGAGGTAATAGTTTTCACTATTTTCTTGGCTATCTAAATATATTTTACTATTACTACTACTACTACTACTACTATTACTACTACTAAATTAAAAAATTCCAAGTTCCCCTAGGGTTGGGGATTAGTTCTCTGAGATTACTGGTAGGGTTTGTTATTATATTGTGTTTGTGAGACTACTGAATTTTAGGAGCTTTGTTATGATACCTGCTGCCTTGGATGGTGCTGTTGTTGGCAATGGGAAGAATTTTCAGTGGACATATTTGTGTATGAATTATATTGCGCTCCATTAAGTTTCCTCTAGAAGTGGGATCCAGAGCCAGCTACAGCAAATGGGAAAGCTTAGTCTTTCATTGGATTTAGGCATCCAATGAAAAAAAAGAATAGCATGTGACCAATCACACCCCAAAAGTTACTAAACCCAAAAGGTAAGTAGTTACAGAACATCCATTCCTAGTACAGTGGGAAGATTATTCACCCCAGATACTAGAGGAAACACAGTGAGTAAAGATCTCACTAGCAGAAGTTAGGTATGTTCAATAAGCAGTTGCAAAAGGTCTGTTTTATCAAATCTTTTATTTGATAATGTTACACAATAATTTTAGCTATGCTCTCACAAGAAATGTAGTTGTCTTTAATCAAATAGTAGAAAATCCTACCTGTTAAACATTGAATAAATAAAACAAAACAAAGCATGAATCATTTAGTAATTTTTAATTATTTAATAATAATACAACTACTTTGTATCCCCTCAAAAGAATATTGATCTCCCTCCTCTGCCATGTCATAGTGACCTCAATAAATGTATTCATTTTTTGAGCTTGTAGTTACTTACAGGCCTGCTTAACTCCTTGAAGAATGAGAAGCTGTATTGAAGACAACCCACTGAATAGACAAATCATACCCATCAAGTCAAGCATTAATCTAAGCTGTTCCAGGTTCAGAGTCTAAAATTGTGCTTAGTCCTGATCTGGCATTGGAAGAATGGGAGTGCAGAGACTATAATACTGTCAGCTTTTTTTAATTAAAAACAAAGACTACATGTTGACTGAATTATAAAAAAAAAAAAGAAGCAGACCAGCAATACTTATATGTTTTGCTTTCATTCTCACAGCCTAATATATTTGGACACTTTAAAAGTGTAAGTGCATAATTTGTATTAACTCTTTCTTTAAAAGGAAAGACCAAATTTATCAAATTCTTGTTTTGCCCTTCATACACCAGCAATCTAGAACTACAGAAAACCACCTTAAAATTCAAGTCCTGATTTTTATTTAATAATAAGGCATTTTATTTCACTCTGGTAGTACATAACGAGATTTCTAGTGGATTTTAATGCATTTTTTTACCATCTAAATACTATAAAATAGGTTTTCTGAAAGTAAGGCTTGAGAACATTTATTTTAATTTGGTCTCATTGGTACTTTTTAACTGATGAACTTTCCTCACTTTGAACAAATTCTGTCCTCTGCAGAGTGATCCAATTTACATTTTTCTTGGCGAGTTTACAAAATGGTGGATTTATGATCTAGTGAAAATAATGAATGAAAAAAAGAGTTTAAATGGCCAGTATGAGTTGTTTTCCTCTTCTGTCTGCTTCAGTAACCAAAGTTGTTCAGCCTACAGATTTTAACACCAACCTTAATGATGAGTTATCTCCAAAAACGGGAAACCTGTACTTCTGACTTGCAATTGATTTATAAATCAGACATTACTACTGGAAGCTTTGGGTTGGTTTCTGGTCCTCAATTTTGTTTCTCTTTTTCATTTTAATTCTCTCTGGAGGGCAAATTAAAACCCAGCCCAGGCTTGGGGGACAGTGTTGAAATCAATTGGAAGAGATACTTATTATACCTCTGCAGACTCACTGCAGATCCTAGGTGCTTTCTTTGTAAAAAGAAACTTTGAGAAATGGGCCCAGGTACACCCTACATAGGGCAGCCCAAAAGCACCAATTCAGACTTCACTTTCTTAGGGACAGGGAATACAGCACAGAGTTTGATCCGCATATGCTGTCTAATATATGAGAAATCTTGGAGTCCTGATAGCCTTAATCCCTGCCACAGAAGTGTATAAAATTTCACAGCTAAGCTGCCAGAAAAGCCAAGACCACACCAGGAAAGCCGTCTGCTTACAAGAAGATACCTGCCAGGTCTTGTCTGCCAAAGCCTGGACTAATGAATGAATACACAATATCCCAATCAATCAAACTGGATTTGTCTTTGCCCCAGGTCTAGGTGAGGTCTGGTATGAGGTGACCATATCTGTCAAGCATGCAGTAGCTGTGGCCAAGAAACTGTCTGTACATTTATGCATTTATCAAGGCAGATATGAATAGAAGTCTTTATTTTTCAACAAAATGTAGTATATACACACACTGACTGCATGTATCTCAATGTACAGTCATAAAAAGGGAGAGAACGTCATATGTGCAAACACGCACTGCCAAATTTAGGCATGTCTGTATGCAGATACCTACACATACCTAGTAATTTTACTTTCCAGCTTGGTTTTGTTCAAAAAGATTTCAGTCTTGCATATATTTTTCAGCACGAGCACAAGGACTGTGATTACCTGAAACACTGAAAAACTTCAAAACATAGACTTCTTTTTTTTAACTGTAGTGGAAACTCTTGTTTCTAGAGTTTTAATATTTCATTACAGTCACTGCTGTGTGTTTTCACAAATATGTGTATTTACATGAGAAAAATAAAGGTATAGTGTGACAATGAGGTAGAAACTTATGTAGTCCTCATAGCCATGTTAGAGATTGTAAGGACTATTTTAAGGTGTAGGAGTTCAGACTGACAATGGTAGCAGACTTCGTGGTTGCTCTCCTGCACAGGTCTAAACCAGGCAGTAAGAGGATCTCACCCAGGGATGTTAGCAATGCCTTTGAACCTTGGTGTGCTGAAACTGATGACTAGTCCCCACTTCCTGGGAACATGCTCCTAGGTACAGAACAGGACAGGGTGAGTCAGAGAGGGGCCTGATAAAAGATAATATGGTCATAGAGTAATCACAGATAAGTCATTGCCCAAGGGATGGGAAGATGCTTAAATGAAGTGATAGCCAGATATGTTGGTGAGGTCTAGAGAAGACCTGACAGTAGAGTATCTTCCCATTCTGTCATCCTTCACTAATTCAGATTTATTCTTGTGCCTGTCCTAGCTCCAAGGTGGTCTAATGACACAACACAGAGTGGTTCACTGCCAGCATAGGTGTTTGCAGAAGAGAACTGTAGCATAAAGCCTCGAGGACTCCTTGACTCATTCTCATGATGACTTAAAAGTGCCTTGGTTGATGCATGCCTTGATAGGGTCCTCCTCTAGCCACACAGTTGGACACATCATCCATATTTTCTTTAACAATTCAGAGTAACTTTGATCACTTTTATTGCATGGACAAAGTGTAACAGCATAAGCATTTTAGAAATTTAAGTTTGAATTTTCCACTGTGAAGCAATGCTGCTAAGAACCTGAGTTCATTGCTCCACTCCTTCCTGGAGTTTGTCTCCCTGGACACAAGACCAGCATAGGTATGGGGCAGGTGTCTGAACTGCAGTTATAGTGGAGGCCTGTTCCTCCTTGATTGAGAGCCACCTTTAAGCTCAGGCCCTCACATTTGGCCTCTTCCTGAGCTACGCTGACTTGGCTTTCTGGCTTGACTTTGGACCTGCCTCACCTATGTGGATTTAAGGATGATCACTGGACATTGGTTGAACCAGTAACCATCACTGGATCTGCTCTTTTCTTCTTGCTTGGATGCGGTGGGACAGCTCATCCCACACTGCCCCACTTGCTTTGCCCCAGCTTCCCTGTTCTTCCTGGTCCTTGGCAGTCATAGAGGGTCTGCCCAGGGGGTTCAGGAGACTTTAGGTAGATGCTGAGAACTTTCAGAGTTATAGTCTTTAATTAAAATAATATAAACCATTGCTTCACAGTATCCATATAGAGCATGATTATAGTTGTACGTGTGCCAGGCAGTGCCTCTGCAGCAATGCTTTACTGTTGCACAGAGAATATGCTGCTCTTCAGAGAAAACTTGCTGAGCATCACAGAAGTTACTTTCATGCAAACACTACATTTTCAAAGATAGGAAGGCTTCCAGGGACCTAGAGTCATTGTCAAGAAAGGAAAGCACTAAGGTAGCTGCGGCAGTTAGACTGACTCTTGAAAACCAAGGCCGAGGACCTCATGCAGCTACATATGTATTGTAGGACCACAAAGTGGTTGCAGACACCTCATGTAGTATGAGTAGTACGGCTGAGTGTACATTCCCTATGCAGCCAGCAGGGGGAAATTTGCACCCCTAGAGGCTGAATCATCTTGTCTCAACACAACCAGAACCTATTACTTATTTTAGGTGGCTTATGGTCCCTGTGAATCATAAAGAGAGTCTAGAAAAGTAGATTAAACTGATATTTAGACTATGAAAGTTAGATGAGGTGGTTTCTTGTCTGTAAAATGAGGGTAATTTCCTGACCATATTACATAAGAGGAAGGGATGAATAAAGAATATGACAGTTCTGGCTTAGGTGGCCTCCGTTATAGAATATATCACACATCTTTCTGGGGGAGGTTTGGAAGAGGGGAGCATTTTCTGTCCAATGTATTTTGGGCCCATAATATGGACTGTGCATTATGTCCAGTTGATTTCACTTGCTGTTCACCTATTGATTTGTCATAACTTCATTGACATTGTTTGGGATCCCAAAGCTCCTGTGGAATCTCCTCCAAGTACACTTTCATATTAAACAGAGGGTCTGTCCTCGCCTAACTGTTCAGAAGTAACTTCTATTAACATTAATGAGAGTTATACATATGCATCAAAGGGAGAATAGACCCTGAGGGCATCATATGGATGGTCCTTCAATATTCTGTGTCTCTCAGTGGGACTTTGTACAGTATGGCACAAAATGTAATGGGTCCATTGACTTTGTATCACTCTAGGTCACTAGCCTTAATACAACGTTAATAGAAAGCTTCTCATTAAGATCCTAATTATGTGTGTGGTAACAAGACACACACTATATCTTTCATATTACTACTTCCAAACCACTACAGCGCATTCCCTCGTAGGAACAATATAGGAGTGACCATAGGAGGTGACCTCTGCTACATGTGAGCAGCACTCATAAATCCTCACCTGTCAAATTCAGTCTCTTTTGGCAGCAGAAGGACGTTTTAAATCTAGATGCTTCAATCCTGAATCTGAGAAAGAAGCGTATTAAAGTAGTGCTGATACAGCTATCAGATCAAATACATTTTCCATGATTCTGCCTGGGATGGATTAAAATGTAGGTCCCTGTGATCAAAGGGCAGTGAATGAAAGCACAAGATTTGTCTCTGTCCTCCAGTTGCATAAACTCAATGTGTTTGCTTCATTTTTGTTCAGAGTCTGCAGTGTCTAACACACTACATTTGGGGCTGCAGGTGATGTTTCCCAAACTACCTGTATTATGTAAATGAACTGCTAAAACAACTGAAGTGTCTGATCATTCTCAGTCTGAAAGTGGAACAATCAAAACTATAGAAGCTGAGAAGCAGAGCAGTTCCCTGCAATTATCTGTTTTGAAGGAATACATTGATTTGACATTCCTAAGAAGTCAGAGATGTCTGATTTCATAATATAATTTGTAGAACTAAAAAAGGCAAGTTAAACATTTGCCTACACACTTCATGTTTACATGTGTTCAAAGAACTTCCCCAAAACTTTCCAGTCTCACCCAGCAGTATTATTTTTTGAGACTTGTTCACTGTCTCAGGTTTGCAAACAACTTCAGAAATATGTTCCAACTCAGATTGCTTTCCTTTTGGGGTTCTCTTCATATTTCAGTGCCTCTGTGTGTTTGTGTGTGTCTTTAATGAATACACAGATGCAGAAAAAGTACAAAAAAAAATAGTTATTCTCCCATAGGACACATGAATATAGCATTAAGCAAAGCTGTTTTACCATGTATCCTCAAAGCTGAAAGAAGGTGAAAAAGATGTAATATGGATTTCTGCAGTGTATCAATTCATTCTGCAGTGAGCTGAGCAAATAATTTGAAATACATGAATCATCCAGTGAATGTATCATTTTTTTCCTGCTCATGAAAAATCCAGAGGCAAAACTTACTTTCAACAAAGGGTTTTGACATTAAAAATATATTAAGCTGGGACTCCTTTCAAAATTACCCCATGTGCTTTCTATTCTCTTGTGTGATTTTTTCCACATTTCTAAGGACCAGCACTGATATGTGAACAGGTCACAACACTCCACTTCCAGACCACTGTCCTCTTCCTACCTGTATGTTTTTTTACACCCAAATTTCTTTCCATCTATGAACTGAGAGGTGATATCCATTGACAGAAGGAGTAAAGCATCTCAGTTATTCATTACACTGTACTTTCCTGCCATGTTCTGCTATTTATTTGCTTAGTTACACATATACCTGAGTACCTTGCTGAATGAGGGCCACAAGGAAGAATGTAAATATTTTAAAACCTTTCTGGGTTAATCATGAACAGCTGTCTCAAATATTCCATATACAGTATTCAAGATGTGCAACTGAGTTATGAGTGCTCCCCTAAGTCACGTGGCATGGTTTCACTCTTTGGTGTATGAGCAATCTCCTATGTGACTACTCATGCATGTGAATTCCTACGTGTGACTTTGAAATTCACTGGCCATGAATTTCAAGAGAATTAAGCTCCACTATGTGAGTACTTACTGAATTTGGAAATGAAAGTAAGAGCGAATGTGGTCCAAGAGGTTGTGCTGATGACTGCCAAGGAACCTCAGCAAGAGGCTTTCTAGCAAAATCCTCGATCTGTGTTTCCCCCAGCCCAGGTGGAGCTGGCCACATGTCAGGGCCTCGGTTTCCAGAGTAAAAATGTCTTGTTTAGTACAAGCTGTTGTTTCAAAAATGCAACTAGAGCAGAGTGAGGGAACACTTTTATTTGCCAGTAACACAATTTCAGATCTATTGAGTACTGAGGAGTGCCTCAGAGGATTTAGGCATTACTCAGTTCATTTATTGAAATCAGCCTGAGTCTAAGCTACCTAGGTTAAAAAGTTTATATGGTAGTAGATGTGCTTTTTGAGACAGGGAGATAATTCTTCTCAGATAATTATTCTTAAGGTTAATTTATTTCAATAACCTGATCAGGACATTTGAGTGATGGTTAGGTGGGCAGTGAAATATTCCTCCTACACTTGAGAAGTGAGAAGTGTCCACACATTCAGAAATATTCACGTTTTTCCAAACCGATTCAGCTTTTCTCTTCTTCCAATGTCCTGGGGAACATGCTGGGAAAGCAGCACAACTGAAAATGAAATAGAGAACTGCTGCAATTAAATGTAATTTTAAGTGGCATGAAATTAAGCAAACCAAGAGTAAGAAAATAAACAAAGCAGCCCCAGATTTTCCTTAGTGCAAGTTCCTTGACTTCAGTAGAGTTACATGAAAAATATAATTTTACTCCCTCCCTCTCTCTCTCTGTCTCTGTGCCTGAATTCTTGATGTCAGCTCAAAAAGGAGAGTGAGAGGGAGAGAGAAAAAGAGAGAGAGTAGCATATGGAAATTAACGTTTCAGCTTTCAGAAATGTACATTTAATGAAAAGTTTGGAAATACCCGACCTTTCATGGCCCAAAGAATTACTGAAAAAGATCTTCTGTGTTTGCAACCTTGTTGGCAGTCAGGCTGTCTTGGGCAACAGTAATTTTCAGTCAGAGGATTGCCATAAAAGCCTGAAAACCCACAGAGCTAATAGAAAACAGGCAGAGAAAGTGAAGTCTAACCCAGGAATTCATAGGCTGAGGCTTCCAAGCTCAGTTCAGCTGTGTGAGGTCTGGCTGAGTCACGCACTGCCACAGATTGAACTGGTACATCTAGAATAGCAGCAGACTGAAGAGCTTGGCGTGTAAAGTCTAGGGTTAGGCTCCAAACACTTTCCTGGTGAGATTTCATCCAAGGGAGTATTTTAGCCAGCAGTCTCCCTGCCTGCTAGGGAGCATCTCTGTTTTTAATTCTCTGCCCTTCTATGTTTAAGTTCCCATAAATATCATGGGAATTAATTTGTGCTTGTCCCTGCTTTAAACTGAGGCAGTACTATGCATGATGCATCTTTATGCTTTCAGAGGCTTTCTGGTGTGTAAATCAGTCACAGTGGACTGATACAGGCAAATCATTGGGGAGTGATACAAGAAGAGTAGTGAAAGAAAACATGCTAGGAAATCAGGGGAAGGACATAGGTATGATTGCATTAACATATAAACAGACTGAGAGTAATATTAGTATGAGTCACTTAATAGAAGAAAACAACTTTGGACACTTGCTTCTAGACTTGTTTCCTTTGTAAGCTGTTGAGAAATAAATTAAACACAATTCCCCCACTGGTAAGCAAGAAACAAAGAAAACTGAAAATTTTTAATGTAATTTAGTAAAGATCAGACCAAACAACCCTTTTTTATTAAATCAATGCCTCCTAGAGAACACTATATTTTATTTTTTTAGATACATTTTTCCACTCTTCTGAGGGAATGGGAGGAATCCTTTATGATGGTACACATGATGTAATAACCTCACTTTTAGCCACCACGTACATCACGGCCCTAAGTCTACACTTCTTCCTCTAGCCACACTTGTGGCAGAGAGGCTGAAATTGGCTGAGTTTCCTTTTCCTCTGCAGTCCCTGACAGCGCTGCACATCTCTTAAGTCTGTTTGCATGGTTTAGGACTTTGAGACCACTAAAAGCAAATAAAAGCAAGAGGAAATAGGCAAACACATAGAAAAGCCACAAAAATGTAAACATAGGTGTATGCAAGCTCAGTTAGGGAACACTAAAGCTAGGCACTCAACAAGATTGTTGGAAAGATTATAAAATAAAGGGTATTTTTGGTTTTAAAATAGAAAACAAGTAGAGGAGAACACCAGAAATATCAAAACAAGCTCTACCTGGAGACATCTGCAGATGCTGACACCGAGAACAGTGTAATGGGCTGGGTGCTGCCTTAGGAATGGAATCACAAATGGGAAAGGGTCATGGCTGGGAAGAGAAACTTCAAGACACAGTTTCTCCCCCAAAGCAGGCAGCATTCAGATCTGATGCATTTGTCTGGCTCCTACATCTACTGCACTGGGGTAAACCTCAGACACACACCAGCTCCAATTTTGAGAAAGTTCTGATCCCCATTTGCTTCCCAGCTTCAAACCATCTTCAGTAGCAGACGCTGTAACAAGGAAAACTTTTAGTGCAGTCTAGCTATGGGAAAGAGAGTTACTTGTGCAACAATTTTCAGAGCTTCCAAAGATCTGAAAATGGAAATGAATATGAAACCTTTGGGTGGGGGTGGGAGTTATTGATAAATGAGTAGAATCAGAAGCACATAAAAAAACCATTGAAGGGTGAGCCTCTAAAACTGCAGAAGTTTCAGAAATTCACTTTGGATAAGGCTCCAAAAATTCATCTCGTGTGAATGGGAGCTCCAAAGTATCTGTATAATTTTGAAATGGTAGATGCTTGCAGGGTATGATTCTTTTAGGACTTTAGGTCAGCAGTAAAGTTAGATGAGCTTTTTATGCCTGAACAATACTCTGAATGGATAACTTAGAGAGTGTTTATCTGCGTTCTCACAAAGGTTTTGGACTTGGTTTGGTGTTTGGATTATCTTTTATTTTATCTGGCTGCCCTTATGAAGAGTACATTTACATTTTGTTCCCTGCAATATAGAACAATGTGGCTTCCCTAGGGAGCCTGGTAGCCTGATAGTCTGTATCTGGGCACACTTACTAGTTTGAAGAGCTTTTCAGGACAGTTGGCAATTGATGGCATTTTTCATGGACAGCAAAATCCTGAAATCAGCAGGGAGCTTTTTATCAGAACTAGATCACCTCTTCAGGATGGTGCCCTCTTCCACCATATGTTGTCCTGTCTTTTGTTTGGCAGGTTTATGCTCTACTTTGAGGTGGCAAAGATGCTAGTGTTTGAGCTAGGGTGGCTGTCACCCTGGTAAGACTTTGAGTTAACAGCTGTGGATTCTTTGCTCTTGGTGATTCTTGCTTTAATTATGGAGTAGGAGGGCCATCTTGGTGTGATTTGGGGTTGTCCAGATGTGTGTGGGTCGCTTCAGCTGCAAAGAATTTCGTAACTGTACAGTGCCATGTAAGATACATCTCTGGACACAGAAAATTAATAGTCTCAACCTATGGCTCAAGCTGGAATCTGTCCTGTTAACTCTCTGTGAGTTTTTATCAGCTTTTACCATCCACTCGTGACAGTGCCATACATAAAGTTTGGTAACTGCAGAAACGGAGCCTGAATCTGTACTGAGGCCTGGGCAAAGCTAGTCGGAGAGTGCAGAACAATTCCTGCTTACCTTCCACTCCCTGTACACACAGAGTGGACCCAAACTTAAGCTGCATTTTTACCTACTACGTCCACTACAAAAGCAAATGCCTGGAGTAGCTTATCCTGTTCAGTTTAAAAAGGCCAGTGTTAAATCAGCCGGGTTATGAACTTCTCTGTTCAGGAAGTCCCGTGTTGAAAAATAAGAAAAGGAAAAAACTGCTTAGTCCCTCAAACTTGAAAGTCAAGATATTCCCACACAGCATAGGCCAGATCCTGAAGGGCTTTATGATACATTTCTCTTGTGCAGGGACGCCAAACACAGGAGGAATTTCTACACATGCACAGCAGAGAAAATCTCTGTGGCAGCTGTTCACATTTCCTCGTGGAGGGAAGGGGGAGGAAGTAGGTGCTTTGGGGCCCTAATCGGTAGCTTTGGACAGCACACAAAAGCTTCAGAGTTAGTGTCAGAGCGGGGAGCAATGAGCAATGTCCACTAGTCCTCAGCCAATAGCCAGCAGCAGCCCAGCTGTGGGCCAGGTCTGTGGTTTGGAGGCCCCTGAGCTCTTGGGACTGAGGATTCCTTTTCCTCGGGCTGGCAGTGCTTCAGGCATCAGACTTTTTCTAACACTCTCTACCCCATTTCTCAGGATTTGATTATGAGCTAATTAGAAGGCACTTTTCTCTAAGACAGCATCGTTTGATTACATTGAGAAAACACACTACATTGTTGTTTTTTTCCTCCTTTATGAACAATTTTTTTCTTCCAAGGTATGAAATATCTGTTTGGGGTTTTTCTTGGACTTGATTTCAGTGGCATGACAGTAAATCTGCCTGCAGAAGTCCAGTAACTTTCTTACACTTTGCAGCCTAAGTGGAAGCCTCAGTTGGGCAACTTTAAAATGAAAAGTTCTGGTGCTCGTTACAATAGCAAAACCTTTTAATAGCACCAGAGAGGCAGGGGAACTTCACCAGATAACTAAATCCATTGATCTCTAATCCTTTGGGCCATACTTACTGTGGAAGACTTGCATGCATGGCTTCAATCCAGAACCGCATGCTGCCAAAAAACGCTTAGTACGTTAGCAGCCAACAAAAATGTAAGAGGTCTGCTCTGCATGTGGGAAACAACATAAAAAGAAGTGGTTTTTTAGCTTAGTCTGACAAACGTTAGCATATAACACTGATATTAAAATGAAATGGCAGAAAGTCTCAATCAGATCTTGGATGTTGGGGGACTTATATGTGCTAATTAAAAGGGACTGGGTGGCACTTTAGGCTGCTCTGTTGTAAGTTTCTTCTCAAGTACTCCAGTTCAAAACTTTCCTCAGGGAAGAAGCTGCTATTAATGTGCATTTCTTGTAGGCTGAAACATTAAAAAGAGATCTACTAAAGACAGATGCATTTCCTCCTCTATTTAGACACAAATACAGATGTTATTCATATCAAATATATATAATTCTCTGTCTTTGGTGACTGATCTTAAGGAACTATAAAATCTAGCTAAATATATTTATAGCTTTAGAGTAGTGCCTATACTCAGATAACTCTTAATGCACTTCTCTATAAATATCAATTAATAATGCACATCAGAGGCAGGTCTGTATTAAATAAAAGCCCATGCTATGCCTTCCAGGTACCACTGAAAGTCTCAGAGACTCTGTAAATGCAGAAATAGTTGCATTTTTTTAGATAATATCACTAAGTCATACTGGCCCTTGTGGTTTTCACTGTGTGTTTGATACTTTCCACTTTTCAGCTCACCAATATTTTATTTGTGTATGTGTACACACGTGTGCACACATCCCTTATAAACTCTTTATAAGTTATTTATTATCTTTCCGAGTGTTTTTGAAAAAAGTTCTTTGTGTGTGTCAAAGGACCTACACATGCAATTCTTTTTGAGCAGAAAATGGCAGCCACTGTATCAATTAAAAAACACCCCAAACAGGACAACCATTGATTTTTGTTTGTATCAGGGTGACATAAAAAACCCCATGGACTACCCCATTTCTCTGACTACAGCATTCAGAGGTATTTCTTACAGGCAAGTTCCAGCTTCCTGTGGGCTTGTGCAACTCTTGTGCCTGTTGGGACTTCCTTCAAATAGTGGGAAGACCAGGTGATGATGGCCACAGTTGAGGTGAGGTCATGGACACACCTGATACCTTCCAGAAATACCCCTTAATCTGGTACCTGTTCCCATTTGTACGAGGGTGACCTGGCAAAATCAGACATATTCTTCAGCAGGTATCTCTTAAAAGTCTAGAGCAAACACCATAATACCCAGGATTTGTGAAAGATTTGGTCTGGAATCTGTACATCTAGTAACACTGGTGTGTTTGTAGGTGCAAACTGGACATGTCTAAACCATATTCTGAGCAAATATTTTTCACTCAAGTTCCAGCCTATGTTCACAGTCAACTTCTAATTCTATCACATGGACAAAAGTCCTTGAGTAGGTGTAAGGTTTGAGTCATACAGGAGTAAGCATGGCCCAAAGCACACCACAGCCCATTCCATGGATGGGCAGGGCATGCTCTCATGACATGCAAAACCTGTGGTTCATGTCACCTATCTCAGCTCTGGCGCCCATCTAGAAATGGCTTGGAGGTAGCACGTTGCAAGGCATGTGGAATTTATGGGTGACCTGAGCTTGGATCACCCAAAAAAAGAGTGACTGTACCATGTTTTGATCAAGTGTCCAGTGTCTACCAATAGGAATGCACAGATCTGAGCCAGGGAAAATACCGGACTTCACCTTGCTGCTGAAGCTGTGCTCTCAGCATGCTTGGTAAGACCTCCTTCAGATGCCTCACTTCTCAAATCCAACACAACACTCCAGCTCTGTCGAGTCAACGAGATCAAGGAGAGGTAAATCACTTAGATCCTCTCAGGAGACAATCAGCAACTCACAAGCTGGGCTTTTTAGACAGAGTTTTTGTAATGTATCCATAAGTTAGAATGGAGCCACTAGGCATCGTTGAGAAACGTCATCTGCCTCAATACGCTTGGAATTAAAGACAGTTCACAGAGCAAAAGTAAGCTATTAATATCCTGTATTCATAATGCTACATTTCTTTGCTTTTTTTTTTTTTGTACTTCTGAAAACCCTACAATAATCTCCAGTCCTAATTCTACCAGATCCCTTTCTTCTAGTTCACAATAATGAGATATTACAATATCCTCTGGAAGACGGAGGCACTGACAGAATGCACTCCAGCACTGCGTGTTCTACCATACCACAGCACAATGGGACACCATTACTGGGAACCAAGTCTGCTCAATCTTGTTATGTCCTTCCAGAGCCAAATCCTGCTTGACTTACTCATGCAAAAATCCTATTGAATTCAGTGGGCATTTTGCCTGACAGGGGAGCAGTGAAGAGCCCTCCTTATTTTTTCAGGCTTTTCCCTGAAGAGGGGCCTGAGCATTCAAGATGTTGATTTGCTGCTGGGTGGCCCAGGACCATGTATCTTCTCAGGAGAGCTTCAGTAACCCCTAGGACAAATTAATCAGGTGATTAAGAAACTGTGATTTCTGATGAGCTTTGTCTTTTCAGTTTTGTTTTGTTAATCCATTAAAGCAAACCTTCAATCAAATGATTTTATTTATAAACTCTTTTGAAATCACAAGTTTTTATTTACTTTAGATAAATAATACTAGTTTCTTGTGAAAACAGAGCATCCAAAAACAAGAGAAAAACATTTCCTCTGTTCACCCAAAAGTTGTAAGCTGCCAGGAGGGCTTTCTTGACACAGCAGCATGTTTGTCCTATAGTCCTTCAGACCAACATCTGCTCCCCAGATTATAATGAGTTTTTTGTCCAAACAGAGAAAGATTTAACTTAGATTGGGGGGAAAAACCCCAAAAGAAATGCCACGGAAACCCCACCCCACACCTTTAAAAAGCATTAATATCATCTAACTGATTTGCTGAAAACTCAGGGTGTTTTCACTTTCTTGTGATTATTTAATCTAACAAATTCACATGACTTGTTTGATCTGTTATTACTGTCCTGATAAAGTACAAACGAACCTATTAATGCAAGAACTGTACCCAGATAATGATCCATCAACCCTTCCTTTTTTCTTTTTCAACCCTTCCAGAACCCCAGGATCTGGCCTGTTGAACATGCATTGATTTTCCTATGAGACAATAATTCCTCAGACTTCTGACAGAGCCCCAGACAAGAACCTCCAGATTAAACTATGGATTTGACATACCTGAGAGAACAAGTGACAACTGCCCCTCAAGAATATCTGGATATTTTCAGTTGTGGGTTCCAGTACAATTAATCATAAGTTCAAATCTCTGATTCTTTCTCCCACCAAACTTCACCTAAGGACTAAAATTGTAGATTTGTCACTTAACAACACCTTTTGCAGCTTCTTCCTTTTGTGCTTGCACAATGATTTCCAAGCATTTGGTGCCTATTGCTCACCCAAGAACCTTAACATAGCAGCCAACCATAAATCTGTTTCTTTTCCCAACAACCATAAGAGTTTAAAATCCAAAAATCCTCCTTCACAGATTTTAAGGATTCTTTCAGAAGGTCAAGTCACCGTCTGTAGACATATTACTGTTGATGCATTTTCCAGTTCATGTTATCTAAGAAACAGTGAACAGTTATCGCTATTTGATTATATCCTCCCCCACCAGCCCCCTCAATAAAGCAGGATAAATATATATTGGATTTGAAGGATAATTTTGGTCAGAATTTCCTGTAACAGATCAGCTCCTTAGCATGTGAGTCCACCTTTTCCTTTCGCTAAATATGCTCCAGCTGGTTCTGTGGAGAATTGTGACGCATGTATAGAGTCAACAGGAGTGCCCTTCTAGGAAGGTTAATGCATAAATTATATTCCTCCTCCTTATTCATCTCTTCTGATGTTTGAGTGAATGGTTGCAGCAGTAATAATTAAGTAACATGAACTTATATAAAGGAGGTATGGATCATGTCATTACACTTGCATGCATATAAAGTACCCCTTTTTTATGGGAAATGAGGTATTGTTGCCAAAGGTACTCATAAACAAGGAAAATAAGCGGAGGATGTTCTCCTCACCCAGATTCCTCAAGTTAACTCCACATCACTCAAACTCTACATGTAACAGAATAACAGCTCTCTATGGCTTCTTTTATGTTGTTTTGGATCCCATTTTGCTTAAGTAACTATACTTACTTAAGCAGGGGGAGATATTTAAATCAGAATTAGTGAGCAGGATTTCAGAGGATTACAGGAACACACAAGTTCTTAGCATCACATTTATTCAAGCTGTACCTGCATTTTCCTCCTAAACTGAAGGCAGTATCTTTCATCACACTATTGAGGAGAACTAAATTTCTTATGGACTGTTGGAAGTCATGGAAAATTTCTGACTGTAGATTGGATGGGCTTTTGAGTGATCTTAGGCATTGATCAGCACGGCTACCCCTTGAGTAACCTTCATTGGTTAGAGAACCAACTCCAGAATGCATTTAGACTGACTAAAACACACTTGGCTTGCACAGCTAAACAGGAATTAAGCTGCTGAAGCACTCAAGAATACTCTTACAACACAAAATGTAGGTGTCACCATAGGACATGTTCACCTAATTTTGTTTACGTTAGTTAGCTAGGACAGCAAGGTGTGGTGATACATGCCTTAGCCCTGGCTGCACTGCCCTGTGCTTGCAAGCCCAACTTCACTGTTGTTGCTGGATGGAAAAAGGTCAGGTATGCTGGAAAACACGCCTTTATTTTGCTGGATAGGCACTCCCTCAAAAGCTTTGCAGTGGGAGCACTATCTGCACCAAACCATTTCCAGAGCCATTTCTACAGCTCTCTTTGATGCAGTTCTTGATTCTAACTGGCATAAACAGTTCACTGAAATGATGGGGAAAAAGTAACTTTGCCTTCATTTTTCTAAAGTATTAACTGTAGCAATGTTTTTGTACTGGTGGAGCTCTTAGATATGTTTTAGTTTAATACCACAGCATCAGCTGTATATACATCTCTTCTGTTAAACAATAAAGTAAAACCTAACCCCAGGCCAGTATCCTTAATTTCCACCAGGGGGAATAATTTTTTTTTTTTTTTCTCTCTTAAACTGGTGAACTGTGACAAAGTTATTTTGCAACTTAACAAGTCTGCAAATTATTCTCATTTCCTCTTTGGCATTACTCCTCACTGAGCTGATATAACTAGTGTTTAGTAAAAACACTTCAGCAAGGTAAGGTTTGTATACTCACAAAGCTGGAGAAATGCACAAAAGTAATTTCTGGAATTGGTTAAACATCTCTATGCCTAACTTTGTGAAAGTAGGATTGTTGAGTTGAACTATTAGGTGCTGAAGTGTAAAGCAAGAGCCGACGTCTTTCGTGTGATAATTCAAATCATTTCAATTCATTTCCTTCTTGGTTGGACAGAAACATGTTTTCAATAGTAAAGAAATCTTGAGGGAATCCATTGACCTAACCAGTCTTATAATGCAAGAAGTTAATGGACAAAAATGATATTCATCTTCAGTTTATAATAGCATTTTCTTTTCACAGAACCAAAACCATACAAAGGCAAAGTATATTATAAGAGCAACTACTACTCTGGTAGATACATGACCTTTGTTTAAGTAACAATTACTTGGTTGGTGGAAAAATAAAATAAAAACCCCCACAAATTTTTATTCTAAGATAATAAATTATAAATTATGAAAGTCTAAAGCACTAAGCAACTTGTAAGCAACAGTCCTGTCTCTTAGCAACGAGCCATGGAAAGCAGCTTGTTGATACGAATAGAGCAGACAGGATTGTTTTGCAATGATTACCACCAAGGAACTAAGAACAACATTTTAACACCTGCCTCAGGGCACTTCTGCACCTAGCTATCCATCTCTCCAGTGGCCCACAAAGCCTGGGCTGGATGCCAAGCGGCTTCTGAGTCCTGCCTCCTTCCCAGAGCTGGCCCACTGCAACAAAAACGACCCTGGAGGAAAGATCAAAGAGGTAGAGTTTAGGTGTGTCACACACTTGTGCCTGCTCCTATTTCTTTAAACACCTTTTTTAAAAAAATGCATGATCATTAGTGTAAATGTTTATTTTTTACCTCTTTCTCTGCCCCTTTAGTGCTGTGTGTCTAGTCTATACTTAGCGTTATGAATGAATGCAGACAAGTTTTTGATATTAAGCCAACATTTTTTTACTGCAGTTTTATTCCTAAATACCCAGCATTAAGAGTTGGAGCAACGGTGCAATCAGCAGCACCTTGTTGTTGTTTTGCCATTGTGCTGGTTTCAAAAACATACAAAGAAAATATTTTCAGGAGTAAAGTGTCTGCTAAGTCCCTGAACTAACATTAGTGGTGGCTCATTCATTCTCTCAGGTAGAACATTACGATACTGAAGGGAAACTGTAGAGAAGGATAGCAAAAATTAAGGGGAAAAAAAAGGGTGATGTGAAATCCAGGCAGATGAAGCAAAAAACCTTATGAGAGGAGTGAAAATAAAAGAGGGAAGGGAAGGGAAGGGAAGGGAAGGGAAGGGAAGGGAAGGGAAGGGAAGGGAA
>NW_024582054.1:23395808-23589740 GCF_017639235.1 Corvus kubaryi
AAGGGAAGGGAAGGGAAGGGAAGGGAAGGGAAGGGAAGGGAAGGGAATAAAATTGGTGTGAAAGTGAGAAAAGCTTGATAACAAAGGATAGAAATGGGACAACAGAGAAATAGAAAAGAGAAAGAAATGTCATGAAGGCACACACACTGCTTTGCTGTTAGCAGAAGTAATTTCCCTTGCAGAAAAGAGTGCAGAGAGAACAGCTAAAAGGAGAATTTAATTCTGATCTGCTGGAAATCCATCATTGACTCATGAGACCTGGCAATTCTTCCAGTCCACTTTAAGCCCTAAGTGAGTTGGAGCACTGATCAAAGCCTACAGGCCAGCTTAGCCTATAACCCCATCTATCTCCACATTATACCTGAATTTATTAACCAATGCAACTGTGCTAAGCATGTTTCTATCAACATAGCTTTCCTGCTGCGGGCTGGAATGTACATATGCCAATTTTTTTTTTATTTTTTTACTCTGGACCAAACTGCCCTATACTTGCTAAGGATACCTGGAGTTGAGTTGGAACATATTTGTTTCACGTGAGTCTTTTATGTGAAGGCCAGAGACCCATTGCAGAAAGGCAGAGTTTTGTTACTTCTTTTTTTTTTTTTAAATTCCCTATCCAGAGTAGACTGATTTAAACAAAATTTGCTAAATGTAACTACTGCCATTGCTGCATAGGCACATTAAACAAATGCATGGGTTGATCCACCTCAAGAAACTATTTGTTTTCCCTGATGCAAAATCCTGGAGGATTTGGTCATTGTGTCTTATACACTGTTAAGGCTCACCAGGCAAAAGTAGGCTTCTCCTTCACTTTTCTTTTGGGTGATTGAATATGAAGTCCAGCTCACTGCACATCCTTATGTGAGATAGTTTAACACGGTACCTCGAGGCTCTGTGGTCCCAGAATGCAGCGCAGCTCACTGGCAGTAGTTCAGCTGAAGACTAAACATTTGGCTCAGTGACAGCAGAGCTGCCAAGAGTTGGCAACAAGAGACTCACAGGGAAGCAGCAGGCTGCTAAACCCTTTCACATTTTTAATTAGATCCACACACCCATGTCTTTGAGCTATCATAAATATACAGATGACATAGAGAGCATTATTTGGGGTAAGGGAAAAAAAAAGGAAGAAAAGAAAACTGTACTGTGGTATCTCTTACCTTATTAAAACAATTTACCTACAGCTAGTCTTTGGAACCGAGGGGGGGAAAAAAAGGGTTTGTGACTTTTAACTCAGATAAAAGTCTCTCCCTGCCTACAGTCGAATTCACCCTGCACACTGAAGACGCAGGGTCCTGAGATGACTGACACGTCGCCTTAGCTGCAATAGCATCGCCAGAAGAGGGCATTATTGGCAGCAACTCCAGTGTGTAATTTCCCAGAAGAGCTATACGTTCAAGCTCTAAGTATTCTTAAGTGTGTTTCTTGCTATGATGTTGTTGTTAAAATTATTTGTTTGGGTTTTCTGTCGTTTGCACTGTTGTTACTAATTTCTAAAAACAACTCGATATACTAAAATCTCTTTCATTTATTTTTTAATTAATTTCTGTGCAAAAATATTTTCCAAGTTCAGTTCTTCCTAATCTTTCTTTCTTCCTGACTTTCCTGTTAAACTCCTTCCTTCAAAATAATGATGATATTTGATTGGTTGTTTAATTTAATTCCTTTATTTTTTACATTATCACACAGAACAATTCCCCTGCCACTCATCACTTTTTTTTATCTGACACTGTTGAGATCAACAGCAATAAAGATAGATATCAAATACATTTTATATTGGCAATTGACATCGTCATATAAGACAACCCAATGCATAGGGTTGAAAGATCTCTTCTTATGTCCAAGAGCTGTGACACTCAAAGTATTGTCTCTTGTCTCTTTTGTTGGAAAGTCTTAACATTTTATTCAAAATAAAAATTGTAGCTCTATCATCAACCTGCAGCGTAAAAACATGAACAAAGGATCTTTGCAACTGGCCTGGAAGGGCTAGGATTTTCTTCTTGTATTTCTCCTAATTTTAAAGAAAATCTAATAATGAAACAAAGTACTTGAAATGCTGTAGGGCGAAAAAAGAATCACATGTTGTCCCGCCTGGAAGCACAAGTTTCATAAATAGACACTATAGCAAACATCAAAGAAATTTCTGTGCAAAGAAACCAACAGATCATGTATATTTTACATTGCCCATTTATTCCAAACTGTGTTAGCCACAAACTGCCAGTTAACTCTGAATGTGCAAACCACGGTCCCTTCATCCTGGATATCTGGAAAATTGTTCATGTCATCCTCACTTTTTTCTCCTGTATAAGTTAAATTCAGCCATATCTTACTTCCCTTGATTGTTCTCCTGTGTATTTCACCACAAACTGAGAGGCACAGAGTGACCCAGTACTTTTGTCTGACCCAGGGCAGGTCCTTGGTGAACATTTCAGCCCACAAGATCCATGACCATTACCAGTAAATCTGCTCTGACTTTGTGTCCCCAGAAGCTTCATTTCTCCCTTAGTATGGACTCTGCTCTGCACCAAAGAGCTGACTGTATAGGAAGCACCTCTTACAAATGGAAATAGGAACGGGCTCTGAAGAGTGGGTTAGCTCTTGGGCTGTGCAGAAGCAGTCTACTTGAGCTAGTTCCCTCCTCAGTATGTAGGGGAAATGCTCAATTTTGACCTCTTTGGGCCTTTTCTTCACTCCTTATATCCACCATAATATTCTTGCAAAATGCTTTGATGTTCCAAGGGCAGCCAAAGGGAAAGGAAGCATCCCCACATCTTGCCAGGAATTCAGAGCCTCAGTTACTAGGAAGCATTTCATTGGCAATTTTAATTGGAGGTGGACTGGGCCACTACTAACCTTCACACCATAAGGTTGTGAAGGAAGACATGTTAAGGCTGTTAAATCATTGTGTGGGGCATCATTTTAGCATTTGTAAAATGATTAGCAAAATAAGACCTCTCTCTTGCTTTGGGGTACCAGCATCCAAGTGAGTGAATAAAAATTAAAAAAACCAAAATGACTACATGTAAACATAATTGATCCTCTTAACAGTTTACTGCTGCTAGTAATGAGACACGCTTCTTAGGGGCAGATTCTACAAGTAGTATTTATGCTGAAGTGAAAAAGAAATTTTAAAAAGAAAAAAAAATACAAAAAGGTGATTAAAGAATCTGCCTAGAATATTAACCCCATATTTTCACCAAACTTCCACATGACAGAAGCTCAAGAACATTTCACAGGTTCAGACACAGAAAAAACATCTCCTAATTATAGTACTAATAATACTGTTTCTCATTATTAGCTAAGTTTTAAAACAGATTTCTTTGATAGCAAAACCATATTGTTAATATCCTCATGTGTCAGTTGTATCAGTATTAAATAAGCAAGTTTCAATGTAATTAATACAAGTGATCTTGTATCTCAGTTACATGTATCTTATCTGGAAGAAGGCATTTTAACAGAGATGCATTTTTTAATGAAGTCTGGGCTTCAGTTTATCAGACATTTAAAAGAAGGAGTGGTGTCTCTTTTCTTCCCTCTCACTCTCTTTCTTCCTTATTTTCCTCTGGAAGGTACCTATCTTGATACTAACCAGCCCCAAGCATGTTTACTATAACTGTCCAACGGAGGTAAATTTTAATTTCATTAAAATTCTTGTTCAGATCTGATCAAAACCTGGATGTCAAATCTGCCCTCTGCCCATGCAGGCTTCTCCATGCCAGCCTTTTTCAGACCTGCCAAGTTACCAGTCCTCTGGCTATTAACAATTGTATTCAGAGGTTTCAGCAGAAAAATGGACAAATGAGAAGCAAGAATGGAAAATCCTGTTTAAATCATCTACTCTATTTTCATGTCACTGCTGGAAACTTTGCTAAATTTACAGACTTTGCTGTCATCAGTGCTAAAAGAGATTTCTCTGTACAGCTTTTGCTGCATCAGATCCATGCAGCAAGCTGTTAAAAAAGATGGGGTAGATGGGTGTGATTTTGACCTTTCCAGAATGAGTTGTGCCTCTCTGGATATAGAAAGACCTAAACCAGAGTTTGTGCACAAACTTTGGTGTAAATATTTCCATCAGCTCCACTGAGTCTTGGGGCAGCTGTACGGGGAAGAGAAACAAGAATGATGGCTTGTGTTTGTCCCTACCAGCAACCTCCCCTACTTACATACCCAGAGTGAAGTTAGACTGTATAGACCCAGCCTTGGACTGTTCTTTTGTGGGCAGATGGGAGAGAGGTTACTCTGCAGATGTTTTGAACTGTCTAGGCACAAGATATTCCCCAAAACTGAAACTGGATAATGTAGCACAGTGGTGCCTCTCAACATCTTTCCCTGCAGAGATCATTTGGTTAAGCACGACATGTAAAACTTAAAGCACATAACATTTGTTTCGGAGCTGGGTGTACCTATGACACTAGGAAAATTGGCAGAGTGTGTGTCTGGGTGTAAGACATGGTCAGAAATCTGTAAGTGAAATGTAAACTTCCAGTGCCCAAGCACAACTCAGTGCTTCAGTCTTCCCCATTTCTGGCACTGAAAATGAAAGAAGGGAGAAAGCAAAGCAAAAAATAAGTCTTTGTGCCACTATGAATCTGGTTCAGACATGCTCTGCTTTGGCTCAGCCACCAATCAGTCCTTCTTGGGCTCTTTTACTTACAGAAATGGCTGAAGGACATGCTTGGCACATCGTCCGTTTAGTCCAGTCCTCCCTCCTTACACCCCAGTCCGGAAGCAGCTTATATGCCAGACCCTGTGATGGCAGTCCTCAGAAGGGAGCACAGCACAGAGAACATTCCTGAGAGCCCATTACCAGGCACTGCTTGGTCCAGTTGCACTGGAGAGGTCAGATTTGTGATCTGACAAAGTGTGCAATTACAAGTGCAACTGTTACCTGTCCCCAAAATTTTCATGGTTGGGCTCACACACTGCAATGCTATGCTAAATTTGTTGGAAAGATTTTTTTTGGCTGTGAAAAACATGTTTCAATCATATTTATTTCTCTTTGCTGCTCCACCTAAAAAAGCATGTCCAGGAAGTATTTATTTTCAAGTAAAGAGGCAGCTTTCATAGTCTCTTTCATCTTTTAATGAGACACAAAAAATATACTACTTTAAATCAACAGCACTGAATCCAATTAAAATATATGAAAAATGATATCTGGTTTACTGTCAGACTTTGCAGCTGTCTTGCATCTTAAAGACAAAAAAAAATCCTATACACTTGCTTGTCAAAGTAAAATAATTTAAATATTAACTTTTTCCTGGTTTGTTATTTAAAAGAATCATGTTTTTTAATTGTTTGCTTATATTCATATTGTTCTCATTTCTGTCAGCAAAATAGTTCTAAACAACCCCATTTTAGCAAGCAAATTTATTACAGTTATAAATAAAGTGATTATTTCAGCAGCTGTAAAATGTTCCAATATACACTACAATTATTCCTTCAGTAAAGGTTCTAAACCTTTACTAATGCACCATTTTGTGCATTCCATGCAATAAACAGTGGCAGTCCAGGGGTTAGGAAACCAACTTTTCCTCAAAGCAGCTTTGACGAACTCAAAAACTACACTTAGTCCCACAAAAGTCACAATAATAAAACTCCATTCAGTAATACCTTAATTAGCCTTATAGCAATAAATTATTAAACAAATAAAATGGACACCAGAAGCTTGCTTATTGATGCAAGCAAGTACCTCCCTGCCCCATCCTTCCACAAAAATCCTCTCATCCCTAACACATTAAAAATCAGGAAAAAAAATTCAGGGACTTTCCTGTAATAAGCATATAATTTTGAATTTATGTGGAATTTTGTTGTTGTTGTTGGGGTTTTTTTTTATTTGTTCCAGTCAGAAATAATGCAAAGGATTTATTTAGTGTGCCTTAATTTCAGCATAACAAGGAATACCTGATTTCATATTTCCCCTCTATTCTATCCTGAAGATAGGATCGGTACACTGAAGGCTGAGAGAGAAAAAAATCCCAAATGCTGTTGCAGTCATTGTGAATTTTGTCTCTGACTTCAGAGAGGCCAAGATTTCTCTCTCAATAGTCCCTTGTTTATAGATCACAGAATCACCTCAGACCTTTTGGTCAAAAGATTGCACTGGAAACTTTTATTTAGGTTTCTGCCCTTTCTTCTCCCCTAGCCCTGCTTCACGCTCCTCTTTTAATCTGAGTTTAGAAGAGTGGAGGAGCAGAGCTGGCCACTAAGGACAGGGCTTGGGGGTTCAGAGAAGGGAGCACTACCCTTTACCACAAATACATCTGTGGTCATTAAATTTAGTGGGGTTCAAAAAAATCTGTCAGGATAAGCTTAGCTCAGCTTTCCTCAGCCTTTTCTCTACTAGAAAAGTTTCTTACAGATCCCTCAGCTGCCAGTCCCAGATATCTTATAAAACTAAAGCTGAGCACACGCCTATGCTACCATCCAGACACCACTGACTGATGCCTGTAACTCATTGCCAAAACGTAGGAGCAGGAGCGTGCAAACTAATCATTGCAGCAACTGTGCATTTAAAATTTAGCCCGTTTTCCACTAACAGGCAGAAATAACATCCCATCCCTCTTCCATCCAGGAGCTGGTAATACTGCCAGATAAACTTCCTAAGAATTCTTTTCAGCCATGAACCACAGAACGCTGAAACCAAGAGGAAATTTTCCTAATCCAAACACTGTTTCACAAAGGACAACTGCAAGTCTTCTCCCACCCACACCCAGAGCAAGGTTCCCTCATTTATGAAATGCCCATAACTAGTAAAGATGTTTTCATTCCTACCTTCCCTGGCAAAGTCCCAGGTGCAAGCAGCAACAAGCACAGGAAGCCTGATACATAATCTGCCAAGCCTGACTCCAACATTCTTTGCTCCTCACATGACAGATCAGATACTTGGTCAGAACATCTCTGACAATGCTGTCATCCCTCCAATATCAGGTAGCCTAATTTTTTAGGGAAAAGTTAGATCTATTTGTTACTGCCTTATTTATTTGCCCTGTGTAGCCTCTAGTCATTTACTGTATTAATCACCTCTCTGCTTCATTTCAACTCAACTTTGTCATCTCTAAATAAGGAAAACTTATAATTGACAGCCACTTTCTCAGAAAAAAGTTAACATGATTTTTTTCTATTAAAATTAAGCAGGCTGTGTCCAGTTTTCTTAGAAATTTTGCCCTGGATAAATCTAAGGCAAAAAATTTTAAGAACCCTCCAGTGATCCATCATTTCAGTGATTCTGAAATGATTAAACCTGAAGAGATGTTTGTGCAGTGTTAGAGTGTCAGTATGGACATTTTGTCTAGCTCAAACTGTCCTGTTTACCTGCGTCACCTTCTAAAGAAACCAGAAGCAGAGTTACATATTCTTATTTGAATTTGAAAGCACCATGCATGATGTTTTCTTTTCCACCCTTCTGTTCTCATTTCCTGCCTCTCTCCAAGGTCCAGGTCTGACCCTTCTGACACAGTTTGTTAACCTGGTCAGGAGAAAACCTGGACTCTAGTTCCAACTTTTCATTGTCCTTCTTGGTGTCCTTAGGAAATCACTTTACCTCTCTGCCCTTCTGCTTCTAGTCTCAATTCGTACTTGCAAACACAGACAAGACAACATCTTTCACTCTGTGTTTGCCTGATGCATCCAAATGGGATGGTGGTGGAGAAAGTAAAACAGCTGCTGTATAGTCTCAATAAATTATCATAACACCCCTAATCCATGCAGTGCCATTAATGTTGGGGGAATATTAAGTAAGTCAGTGCTTCATTTGTATCAGTATTCTAATGAGGAGGGAATATTTTCAGCTTTCTCATCTAGTTTGCGTACATGAAACTTCAAGAAAATTTTAAAACCTAGATATACTGTCATTGCTGTGTGGAAAATTCAGTCAGGAATTTCATTAGGTTCTTTTGTAGAGGAAGGAAATCACTGGTAATATTTAACATATCATGAAAAAACACAAACACCCCACCAAGGCCTCTTCCTCTCTTCTGTCCCCCAAGGGTCAATGGTTACTTCAGAGGCCATTTCAGCACCTGTTTGTGCTGAAAAAGGTGCATGTACCTGTGACCAGGATGTATAATGGTAGTAATGCTGTAACCCCAAATGAGATGCAGCATTGAAAGTCTCTGACATGAGACAGATGCCATAATGCTGATGCCACTACTGCAGCTGTGGGGGGTAAAAGGGCTGCTCTTCTCATTATTTAGACAATTCATTAACAATCAAGGCACAGTGTAACTGGTGAACACCTTGCATGGCCACTTCTGTGTTGAATTCTTATAAGGAAATATTGCATCAGTCTGGTGGCTTTCATCACTGCACAGCCAGGTTGCCTGAATGTGCCAATTTCTGGCATGACTTCAGTATTATTGTCTGCTGAAAGAGGGCTGCTGCTGAAACAGGCATGACTGGAAAGTGAGGGATAAGGAAGATGCTCTGGTTTACAGGCTCCTTTCAGGAGCTGTACCAGTTTCATGAGAAGTTTGTAGAAGGAGGAGTATTACATGATGATGGATGTGTGAAAATGACACACCAAAACAAAACAGCACGCCCCGTTTCTTCCCTAGGGGAGAGAGTGGAAGAACAAAGCACATGTGACAATGTCAGTCGTTGCTTAATGGACTACTCTGGGACTTTCAGCTAGTACAGTGATGTGGACAACATTAGAACTTCTTTGGGGCTGCAAAGCATAGCAGTAAAACGGCGAAAACTTGAAGGTCATACCCCAGATTTTTAGAAGACAGCCTGAAAAAGCTCTGTCATCTTTTTGGCATGGTAATTTTTACCTGCATTCTGGCCTAAGAGTACCTCAGAGGAGTCCTCTGTATGGTCTCCATAAAAATTTGTGAAAACTTATGGGATTTATGAGAAATTCATCTTGAAATATTTCAAATTGGAATTAGAAAAAAGTACAATCACTGTTGTGTTCCATACTGTTCCATTTCTATATCTTCTAAGTGAAAAATGAAATTTCCTATTTAGCAATAATTTTCTCTTTTGGGATCTTAATAATTTTAATATTAGAAAAATAGAGAATTTAAGAGATAAAATTAAAAAAAAAGTCTGGAATTGTTGAAGAAAAAGTGATGACTAACATGCACACTTTTCTCCATCAAAATTATTTGAGAACACTTTTTATATTTCTGTTCTTGTTCCTTATTTTATTTTACCTTGATGAGGAAAATGATTTCTCATCCTATTTGGGTCCAGACTCCGCTCTCTTGTGTCTCTGTGATATAATGTAGAAGGCCACCATAAAGATGACTATGTGCATTCTAAGAAATTTTAGATATTTTCTATTGCAGAACAGTTCTCCGCCACCCTAGTTTGATTTGTTAGAGCAGTGTGCTGCATTTAAAATTAGCCTGAACACCTAATAATTTGTTTGGATTAGGGTTTGGACAGTAGACCACAGAATAAAAAGACTATACACAATCATGTTCCAGATCTTTCACAAACACAAGAAGAGTTATCTAAAATTCACCTCTGCTTTTAACAAGGAAAATTTATACACAAGTATGTCCTGGAATTTTACAGTGATGTTTAAAATTTGGGTAAGCGTTAGCATAAAACAAAAAAACATATACAATATCTAACATAAAAACCTGAACACTTCTCAAGTGGGAAAATCTCAAAAGAAAACTCAGCCAAGGTTCAATTCATATGTAAAGCCAATGTTGAATTCTTGTCAATAATGAGAAATAAGAGACAAGAATGCAAACTGCCAATGGTAGACAAATAGAGTAAATAACAGAATACACACACCCAGATATTTTGAAGTCTCTTGAATAAGTATGTTAAAGGGAAACATCAAGTTAGAGTTCTTTTAGAAACATATGAGTTTCTGGGCACAAAAAGGAGAAGACAGTGAAGGAAAATCTGAATATTTGCTGCAAAGCATTAACCACATTCCTTCCAATAAAAATTATCAAAAGGAAAATATGTAAAGAATCAAGCTGAGAGATATAACTTGCCTTGAAATTGTAAAGGCCACCTCTCAAAACATGCATTATCCATTTAAAATACACTGACGTTATCCACCACTTCAATGGTATTTATAAACCCTTTCTCTCTTCTGTCATTTTGTTTTAAACTCGTGGCTTTTCCTGTCCTCAGTCCTCCATTAAGGGAAAATAAAAATAAAAAAAACTTAGAAATCTTAAAATGCCTATTCAACCACCTTCAGCCTTATATGAACCTTTCTGCAATTTACTGGAAGAATAAAGAGCCAGGAAATCTTTAAAGCATCTTAATTGTTCTCTGAGTGTAATAGAACCCTCAGGAGACATGGCCCTAAGTTGGCTGTAAATCATATTTGATTCCATGGACTGTGCTATTTCTCCCTGTCTATGGTACATATATGACATGAAAGTAGGTTATTAAATCACACATATGCTTATTTTTCAAACAGATCTTATGAGTTCCTTCCTTTTTTTTTCTGTTTTTTCTTTACCCAAAGAAAGACAGGAAGTGGATATGAAAATGGCAGGGGAACAAATGGTTTCTTGAAAATTAAGAGAGGGTGAGAAAACAGTAATTAATCTGCCATGGCTCTAACAATTTTCTTTTTCTAAGAAGGCCTAGTCTATCAATCTTCTTCCAATCTGTCTACCATTGTCCTTTTACCACCAGTATATCATCCATTCGCCCACAAACTCATTTACCAGTTGTCTCCCTTCCTATCCTGAATTAAAACTGCCAACCTGAAATGGTTCAAAACCTTCCTCCAAGTTATGCCAAACAGCTTCTCAGAAACCTCAGGCACACACCTATCCTCTAGGCTGAGAACCATTTCTCTCCTCATTTAACCTTGCTGGAGCTCAGCACCACACCCTTGGTTCTGGGCCAGCACAGAAACCACGTTTTCTGTCTCCAACAGGAGCACTCCAGCACACCGTCCTCTAATACAAATAACCAACCCTCAGAATCAGATGGCTTCTTCTTTTATGAGACAGTCCTTATTGAATTTAGAAGAATTCATCTGCTGTCAGTCCATGATCCTGTTTGCAATTAGAATTGAAAATAAAATAGGAAAAGGAATAGGAAGAAAGAACTGAAGATCCTAGCCTTTGCTCCTGTAGGGAACAAAGAAAACTACCCTACCAAAGCTTGTCTCTCCTCTGCCTTATGTTTGTAGCTATAAGGTAAAGGATTTTCTTGCCAGCAGATAGAGTGTTAAAGGGATGAATAAGCTCCAAACCTGAAAATTTTGGCCTGTTATAAAAATATAGCAGCAAGGTAATAGCTGTGACTTAGTTTAGCAAATCTACGGTAATCATCTGTCCCTCTTCTACTCTGTGCACAATGCACGTACTCCATCTGTCCACATCAGTAGTTTAAATGGGATCGTGGGGCACCATCCAACCAGACCCAGAACAATCAACTAGCCCCAGTCAAAAAAATTGTGTTTATAAAGCTGTATGAACATAGATTTATGGACAAACATGGGGCTAAATTCTTCATGTGCATTACTGTGTGTAGAAACATTTTCTAGGAGACTGAGTTGGAATTATATAGTGAAAATCCCAGGCACTAATTATGATACAGCAAATAACATTTAAGTGTAAGAAGCAGCTTTTCTTCCTTTAAGGTGATCAAACACTGGAACCTGTTACCCAGAGGGGTGGTGTAGTCTCCATCCTGGGAAATATTCAAGCCCCAAATGGACGTGGTTCTGGGAAACCTGTTCTAGTTGATGCTCCTCTGAGATGGAGTTTGGTCTATCTGGTCTCTAAAGATCCTTGCCAACCTCAGCCACTGTTATTTTTGGTTTTGTGGGTGACCTTTGTGCTTTAGTATTTTCTCAAGGGCAAATACATCTGCCATGAGGTCAGACCGTAGGACTATGTACATACAGTCTCTGTCTCCCACTGTTACTGTGGTGGTCAAAATGAATCAGAGCAAGACAAAGAAAACAGAGGTGTTTCTTTAAAGATCCTTGATGTTGGATGCTGAAAGTGCAGATGGAGGTTGAAGAAGGTAGGGAAATGTAAGGGTGCACATGAACTGCAATGGTGCAGAGTACTTTTGGTTCCAGAGTATAACCAGCTCATGCCTGGTTTTGAAATCTACACTACAGCATGGAAGAAAGCTGTGATTCCACCTGTTTGGTGCACACCTGAAGCAGTGGGGCACTGCAAATTGTTGAGCAGTGTAACATCCTGAGGCTGACCATTTCCTAAGGAGCCTTGCTCTCTCTGCAACTCCAAAGGGAATATAAGGTAAATTAATTCAATCCCTAAGCCAGTTGCCTTGCTGAAGAGCCTGAAGGCACTTATGTAATGTGGACTGGTAGGAGGCACAAATCCTCCAAAATCTGCCTTAAGGTGCTTGACTGCCACACCACACCAGTTCAAGGCTCACTTTAATGTTGCAAGTCTGGCCTCCCATTTGAGGAAAACAGAATTACCATTACAGACTCCAAACCAGGTGGGCTAACCTAACATTAAAAAGTTTTTCTGCAAGGAAAGCAGAAGGGTGGGAGATGCAAAACAAGTACTGAAGAAGCATAAAGCACCCAGCAGGGTTTCCTTAGCAAAGATCAAATGCCAGAGATTTAGTCAACACTAAGAATAACAGTGGAGCAGTATGCCTGCAGTTCCCTTGAAAGCTCAGTATAGCATGTTACCACTTTAATATTAGAATTAAATGAAGAAAATAGAGAAACCAACTCAGATTTGACCTCTGGGTATTCTGCTCAATAAGTCCAGTGTAGCCCAAAGGCAAATAAACTAATGAAAATTATTAACCCACTAGCTGCTGTCTTAACATATGCCAGGTACAAAACAAACATCCTGCAGCTCTAAGGCAGTTTATTTTGGTCCTAGGAAGCATGTTATGTATCTCACTTCCCAGGAAGACAATGCAGTTCTGTGACATGAGGTTACAGTACAGATGGAGTGCTGGTTGACTGCATAATGGTCTGGTGTTGGAGAATTCAAACGTGAGCTGTCTTTATAGATTGGAAGTGCCTGTCTTGCACCATTTCCAGGTTTGTTGTCACTCATAATATTTGAGGGAATGCTTCATGAACCAATAATGCATCTGCACTGAAAATGTTCCACAGGAGCTGTCAACCATCCTATTAGCACACTCACTGACACTGGCCACAGTCTTAAAATAAAGAATAGTTTTATTGAAGGATGTACTTGGCATTTTTCAATATTAAAATAATAAATAAATAATGGCATGTTTTCTGTTAAAAATTTAAAATGCAACTGTATCTACCTGGGCTCACTTTGAATTAATTCATTTAGATACAGCATCTGAAAATCTCTGAACATGTCAGTAATGAGCACCTCTTAATGAATTTTAACATTCCATATTTTCAGTTGCTAATGACCCTTAAAGGCACTATAAATACATATTCTATATAAAATGCAAAAACAGGTGGACTTTTTCCTCCTCAATTTAAGCTTATTTCTACCTTGTCATTTATTCTTCAGAATAAGGAGTTCTGAGGTGTCCAAGACATGCCATTCCGCTTCTACTCAGGTAAAATATATATAAATTTAGTCATTTTAAGGAATGCAACCTGATGACTTTACCGAGTCTGCACTGTAATCTGTGTGCCTTTCATGGTACTGTGTTATCTCAAGAATTATCTAAAAATACTGCCATTTAACTGCCTGTTCTAGTAAGTCGCTGGGAACAGAACAGACTCTCAGTTTGAAGAAGAAGCTTTTGTGACCAATCTCTGATGAAAAGATGGGAACAAGCGATCTTTGTTTCCTGACCTGATCAATCTCACCCTTGCTATTCCTCACTCACTATTCCAAGGATGCCATTCTCTCACGGAGAGTCATGCTCAGTGCAGAAAAAGCTGTATTTAATCAAGCTCACGTTCAGCAAGCTATAAGCTTTGAGTGATCAGCTTTGAGTTGGATAGGAAAATATTTTTCATTCCTGAATATTTGTATTATATTAATAATTGTTATCTAAACAAAATTAATTTGCTGCCATTGTAAAGTGACAATTTTCTGGGGGGTCTACCCTGCATAAGTTACAGGAGATAATTCTTTGATTACACTTCTCAAGCTTTGGGAGTACTCTGAAGTATGTAGTCTTCAGAAACTCACAGGCAAACTGAAGAGATTTTTGCCCATGAAGAATGTTGGAAGGTAACAAGTTTGTTTAGGTAAGACCAGGCAGACAGGGAACAAATACATTTGTTCTATTCCTTAATTCAGTTTATCTTTTTTTCCTAGTTTAAATCAATCACAAGGCATTGTGATTTATAGGGCTTGTCCCACCTAAAGCTTCTGGAAACACTAGCTGCCAGACTGTCCTTTTCCTGAGCTTCAGCAGCAGCAATGGCAGCAGCATCCTTGCTGATAATTTGACCAGAGATTGGAAAGCAGTAGGCAGCTCCTTTTGCAGCAGTGGAGATGGGACTTGAATATTAGGACAAAGCCCCCAAACCCAGAAAAAACTTTAATCAGATGGTGTGCAGGAATAGGTCACATGCTCATGGTTTACAAGCTTCCTTCCTGGCACTCTTTCAGGCTAAATTCCAATTAGGGATAGCATGGGCACAGCTGAGTATGCATCAGCTATGATCTTGGACAGGGCAATCTCTTGTGACTCACAAGTGATGGAGCTCTGGATTTCAGTGGTGATTTTACAGCCCTGACTGCAGAAGAATACTGAAAATCATTATTATTTTTTTGTAAAAAAAAAATCTTGGGAAAAAAAGGATTTATTATAAGTGCTTTGTTTTTAAAATCAAAAATATTCAGTTAACCTTGTAAAAAAATTCTGTAATTCTTATTATTTCTCTAAGCACATGTTCAGGGAAGCTACAATTTCTCTTTTAGAAAATATGAAACATAATTAACCTAAAATTCTTTTCCCAAAATATTTTCAAGTCAAATTGTTTATTAAAACTGTTTCTTTCCCAAAAGCAATATGTTCTTGGCTAAAGTATGTGATTAATAAGTTAACAATCAATGCTAATCATCACAGAATTTAGAATTTCAATGGATTCCGTGACTAACCAGTTTTTTCTTCTAGTATTCATACGACCTACTCCTATGTACACTACACGCGTGGAGGTCCTGAGATCATGGATGACTGAGGCCTCCAAGAATTTGAAGTAAAACATTCAACCTGACTGGAGTATTGTGGTTTTGGCAAGTATCTACTTTTTCCAGTGGTATTGCTAACACCTTGCCTAGATTGAGCTTGAGCTAAATCTGTTCATGAGCACTGGTCTCATCCAGTGGCCTGGGACAGTGAGGAGATAATGATGTTATTGTAAGAATTAAGCATTTTTACATGAACCAAATACTCCTCTGACTGTAGCAGATATTCAAATGTATCCTTTAAATAATACTTTTCCTCCCAGTGCCCTCAAACTACTATGCAAACTATGGACATCATGAGATGAAACCCCTTTTTCAGCTTTGGAGAACTATGAAATGTTTCACGAAATGTTATTTCCATCTTTAACAGAGGGGTTGTTGTAAGGCCTTCTCTATATTTTAACATTTAAGAACTGATATGGTCCCACTGGCATTTAAAGGAGCAGTTATGGCCTGTTCCCAGCTCACTAAACACTCCATTGACAATTCCAAACAGTTACAGATGACCCACAGCTCCCCTCAGTCCCTACCTTCCTTCATCCTGAGCAATGGTGGAAATTGAGACTACTGTCACACCAGTCTTTTCCAATGCCTCTTTATATTAAGGCAGGTCAGACGGGGTCACCGGTCTTTGATCTACAGTATTTCTTCATTCTTGTTTTAAACTACCCAACCTTTCTCACATTCCCATAACTCATGACAATGAAAGCAGCAGCTGTCTGCTCCACTTTCTAACTAATAACTTCTGTTCAGAGTGGGAGGGAAAACCAGCTTTATTTTAAATGCAGGATTTTCTGTTGGAGAACCAAGCACTAATTGCTTTATGTTGTGCTCTCGCCTCCCCTCTTACTCCAGGAATACCTACAGACCACCTCTGTTTTCCCTTTGCCTGTTTCTACCCCTCTTCATTTCTGTGCAAGAGCAAGAAGCAGAACTTTGCTACCTTTATGATTATTAGCGGCCCTGGGTTCTTACTGATTAGTCCCAGTGGCACAGGGTTAATGAGTTAAGTGTGCTTATTCAATTAAGCCACCTCTTTGTTTTAGCTCACATAAATTTTAACCTGATCGCTTCAAAATTACCTTTGGCACTATTCAGTAATAGAATAAATTAAATAAATTGAATCAAAAGAAAAATGAAAGCCTTCTTAATTCTTAAGTATGTGTGTACTTGATTTGCCCCCAGTAAAAATAAATGGATAGAAAGCTTAGTAGAAGCATTCTGATTCTGAGTTTATCTACAGTTTGCATCATGGAACATGGGCAAACTGGAATTGTTTTGGGTCCTGGCCTAATGTTTGGAAGAATTTGGCACTCTTACAAATTTTAGGTTGTTTTCTGTCAGAGTTACTCAGTTATCTATTTTCCTCAAAATGCCCTTGGACTATACCTTACTTACAGCAACTACTTTAGTACATTAGCTCGAACAGAGAATGAAAGAGCTATTTCACTGGAACACCTTTTCCTAACATAGGTGCAGAATACAGCAATTTACTTTCCTCAAGGTTGCATTTTTGGGACTGTAAATTAGTAGTGGATGTCACATTGCAGCATGGAAGACCAGCTGATGGCTACAGCTGAGGCACAGCAGAACATGTTTTTTTTATCTGTAAATAAGATATTGAAAGAAAAGCCACTGGATCCTAGTCTATAGTTTCCTGCAATGACGCTTTGGCATACTAAGAAGGTATTTGATTTTGAATACTGATTATCATTGAGAAGCATCACATTTGAATCCCTCTGATTAAATGGAGGACTTTCATAATGGCATTACTAATTACATTTGTATACACACTGACTGCCCTTAAAAATACCCTCTTAAGGTAAGATCCACCTCATCTAACATTAATCATTTAAAAATTAGGCACCTAGTCTAAGCCAATTATCTCAGCTGCCTCTGTATTCAGTGAAGAGAGACAGACACCTCCAGAGCATGATTCATCCCACGAATCTTAGAAGGGGATGAATCTCTTGGTAGTTTGCTCCACTTATACCATGACATCACCAAACACAATTAGGTGAAATGACTTTTTCCCTGAGTACAAAAGAGAAGCTGGATAAAAATTTTAAAAATCAAACAAAACTAAAAAACACAGAAAACCCGCTAAATGAATCAACAAAATCTTTCCAGTAATGCCATATGAAATGAGGTGTTATGAAAATTAATGCAATTCATCCATCTTCTTTTCTTAACATAACAAGGACATTGTCCTTAAAAATGATGACATTTTGATTGTAGTCAGTGGTTTACAGAATGTCCTGACCTGAACAAATTGAAGTTTTTGTACTATGAAACTTTTGGCAGGCAAGCAATTTCAATCTACCTGCATCTGAATTATTCGAATCCATTCTCTTGGGGATGATTGCTACCAAGATTTCCACTGGACTGCAGTGATTACACCTTTGAAAATGTCTGACGTATTTTGATGTTTCCTCTAACATTTGTAGCTAAATTTCCAACTCGAGTATACTAATTTTTGTTAGAAACTTTAGGAAACCTTGCTGTTTGGTGACTTTCTGCTATTGGTAATGTCACGTAGAGGGACCATTACCTGATTCACTCCCTATACTGCACATAACCAGCCTTTCTTCTGCACTGTGTTCTTCTTAATCATATACGTTTAAATCAACTTGTAACTTCCCTTGGGGGACAGTCATTAAAAAAATATTTCACAGTAAGTGTTTCAAGGAGAAAAAGAGAGCTTGTGTGTCCTAAAAACATAAAATAAGAATAAAAATTAAATCACATTAGGGTCCTGCACAGAATAAACTCAAATTAAAATAGTCATAGAGATCACTTACTTATTTGGCAGTTTAATCTGGCCTAGGATCCAGAACTGATTGCTGAACTATCTCCTAGAAATGTGATCTTCAAACTTCATCTTATTCACACAGAGACCTTGGCAGCACAAACAGGCAGTACATCACTCCAGCTGTATCTCTGCTGCATTGGCCTCTGGTTCTGAATTACAGCATCTATCACATTCTGGCTTTTGCTTGCCAAGCTTTTAAAGGTGTGCTCTTGCTCACTGTACCTTATGAACAGCTTTCCCTTCCATCATTGGGCCTGCTTTTGAAGTTTACTGATATCGACTTATAAAATATTCTTTCTCTGCATGCCTATCCCTCTGACTACTGTGTAACTGAGACATCCATGCATATCACAAGTGTCAAGTTCCAGTCTGAAAGTGCTTTGTCTTGCTCATGCAGACTGTGAAAACTTCTGCCCATAAATATCTGAACCTCATATGCTTTTAAATCTAGACACAACATACATCCTTTGGTTAAGATCTATTTATAATTAATAGGGTGGCATGGACTGGCAGATTCTTCACTGGAAAGACTATAGACATAAACTCTATGTATATATGTATACATATATATATGGAGACATGCTCTATTCCTCTTTTCAGTTTTAATACCATCATATATCATATTTGTTTTTAAATTATGTTTTGCTCTGAATTTTTATTTTATAATAAATAGATGAATTTTGCATGTTGACAGGAACTGGCCTCAAAGTCACATTCTCACTCTTTAGCAGCCTGATCATGAAGATAATCCTGTAGCTTTCAGTACCCTGTTGCTTTCAGTACCCTGTCCCTGGCTTTTTTCATATTACCCTGCTGTGGTTTAACCCCAGCCAGCAGCAGAGCCCCAGGCAGCTGCTTATTCAGTGTCCCACCAGTGGGGTCAGGGAGAGAATCGGAAGGGTAAAAGGCAGAAAACTCTTGGGCTGAGATTATGACAGTTAATAAGGAAAGTAAAAGACACACACACAAGCAAAACAAAATAAGGCACTAATTCACTGCTTCCCAAGGGCAGGCAGGTGTTCAGCCACCTCCAGAAGTGCAGGGTCCCATCACATGTAATGCTTAATTGGGAAGACAAAGACTATAACTCCCAATGTCCTGCTTCTTTCTCTTTCTTCTCTCCGCAACTTTGTATACTGAGAATGATGCCATACAGTCTGAAAGATCCCTTTGGTCAGTTTGGGTCACCTGTCCCAGCCTCCCATGCACCCTCAGTCTCCTCATCAGCATGGCAGTAAGAGAAATCAAAGGCCTTGGTTCTGTGTAAACACTGCTCAGCAATAACGAAAACATCTCTACATTTTCGTCACTGTGTTCAGCACAAGTCCAAAACATAGTCCCACCCGTACCACCCACTGGGAAGAAAGTTAACTCTACTACAGCCAAAACCAACACATATCCAAAATGTTGAAAATCGCTGAAATTAAATCACTCGTTTGTGGGTGCTAAGTGTGGGTTCGGACGGTCGGGACGGACGGAGACAAGAGATCTCTGAAGTCAGATCTTGGAACATGCGGTTTATTGCAAAGGACGTGGGTACAGGGGCACTACTTAGAGCTGCCAGCCGCAGCTCGGAGCAGGCCCGAGAGAGCAAGAGTGTAAAAGTAAGAGCAAGAAAGTAGAGTGGATTAAGAGAGGAGTAAGAGTGGAACGAGAGAGAGAGAGGAATGAGAATGTGCGAAGTCCTGGTTACAATACAATAAATCATCTTCTGTACTGAATATTCTAATTGTCACTAACCAATCTAATACAAGATACAAATCCTATAGCATTTACATACAGCCTATAAGAGTTCTTATATTACCATAGAGTGTTACATCTTAACTTCTAAAAACTACTCTTTGGACCCCTTCTGCTGAGCTAGTAGGGTCTGCTCTGACCCTTGGACCTGCCTGCAAGCAGAGGGTATTGTTCAGTCAAGAGGGGATTACCTTCAGTTGGCCATACCATTGTTTTCCAGTTGTTCAGTAACTAAGACTTGGTATCTCAAAGGTGGCTTTCATTTCGATGTCGCTTATAGTTTTCATATTCCCAAAATCTTTTGTCAGGCAATCATATTTATAAGGCTTTCCTGTTTCACCTTCCCCAACACTCGTTGATTCTTCAGTTTTGGGTTTTTTTCTTTCTTAACCCTAATGTTGCAGTTCAGTGATTTATATACACTAGGCATCAAACTTAAACAAGAACAATTGGGAAGAGTTAAACTCCAGACCTGAAAGAAAATGCTGTAGTCAACAATACACTCTATTCTTGTCCATTGATACACAACTGTATGCCACGAGAGGCTCTGTCACCACCACTATGTCTGGGCATATTGCCCAGTTCTCTCTTCTGGGGTGTGTCCCTGGGGCTCCAACTTGGGAAGTACTCAGCAGGACCAACCTTCCTCCTCACCTTCCCTGCAGAGGAAGCACATAGGTGTACCACAAAATCAGAATTGAAAAGGTCTTAAGACTCTGCTAGACCTTTTATTTTAATCAACTAGGGTATAAATCTTTGAGGGCACATTTCAGGAAAGCTCTCATTTGTGAGATAGCCATATATCTCTAAACAAAACATGCCTTTGAGTGCAAGTGCTGTTCGTCTTTTATTAATAAACTAATTGATTGTGTATTCAGAATGGGATTTTTAATGTCAATTTCTGACTTCTTTCAATGTTCAGTGATTGTGCAAAGAAATTAAAAAGCTATTGCTAGCAATTGTTGATGAAAATGTCTTTGGAGCATGCAAGAGACTGGAAATCTACAGAACAGATTCTAAGGTCTAAGCAGAAATAGTCAGAAATCACACCTATAGCTTATGACTGAAACTCTAATCATCTCCACAACCCTTTTAAAATAGAGAAAATGGAGGAAATAATTTTGGACATTTCTGTGATACAGAAAAAGGAGCACATTTGCTATCATTGCCCTCTTTCAGAAGCCCATAGAAAGGCATCTGTGGGAAAACAGGAGATCTGAGATCTCAACAGCTGACCCTTCTCCAGAAAGGAGACAAATGAGAGTGTCTGGATCAATTAAATGTTTCACGAAAAAAACATCTACAAATCAAATGGAATACCAGGCTGCTTGACCATTCAGTTAAAAGTGTGTGACTTCATTCAGTAATTTATTAGATGTAAAAAAATTAGATGTTACCCCAGTATTGAGAAGAAATGTTGATAACAAACTGTGAGTTCACAGATAAAAATACTGGAACCTTAATCTATACTTTTGAAATCACAAAGCCTTTGAAATAAAGGGTAAAATTCAGTCCCTGGAGAATGAAAAATACAACATATGCAAGCTGATATACACCCAATAAAACCACCTTTATAGACACAAATTAGTTGCAGAGAACTATGGGGAAGTCTACTTCAACCATGTCAAAGATATGCTGCATTTTTATATAGTAAAAAAAGCTACTGAGTTCCAGCACCATAAAAAGCTGGAAGATATCACACAAGTTCTGCTTTCTCATAGAGCTCTTTCTTACATGCTTTGGGAAGGGGGAAACTGATGACATCATTACTGTTATTATAAGTGTCATTACTGCCACTTTTCTCTTTTGACAGCACATGGTGATGTACAACCTCACTTTATTGCAGTTTATATTATTGCGTAAATGATGCCAATGACAAAGTTTGGAGAGCACAGGTAATCCTAGAAAGTGCCAAGCAAACCACAAATCATATTAGGATAATCTGAGGACTTGAAAAGAATTGTTAGTTGAGTAGTTTTTTACAGCACAAACACATAATGGTACTTTTGGATCATTCATTTGCTGGCTACAGCATTGAGCACTGGAAAGAAAGTAATGTCTTAGATAACGTAAAAAAAAGACTTCACCCAATTTTCCCCTCTATTAATCATAGAATGGTTTGGGTTGGAAGGGATCTTAAAGATCATCTAGTTCCAAACCCTCTGCCATGGGCAGGGACACCTTTCATTAGAGGTGAAAGTACTTATGTACTTACTTGTTATTGTATATTTATCTGTTAGATATAGCAGGAGGTTCCTGGCAGAGATGAAGTCTGCATTTTAATAATAAAAAAAAAATAAACCAAAATCTTCTTGTCTCAATCCAAATACAGAGTGAAAGACAACAGGTAGATGCAATGCGAGAGGAGGACAAGGAGGGTGACAGTGATGATTATTGCAGTAAACAGTAGTCAACAGTTACACAGTCAATGTTTAGCCTTCTATGCAAAATATAGTACATCTGGAAGGCTGCTAATCATTATCTTTAGATCTGTCTGTAGTTCCCATAATGTAGCAGTGTTCTTAACAGCTACTTGGAAAATGACTTTCCCCAGTGGAGAAACACAGAAAGCTTCCTATTTTGTCTGTATGGAAAAAAATTGAAAGTAATTCCCATATTTCAAATATTAGGGCCTGAAAGCAGATCATCTAGCCTGACCTCTCAAATATCTCAGGCAATCTATTTTCTCTTAATTATCTCTTTATTAATCAAAATAATATATTTGAATTAATGCAGAGAGTTGTCCTGCCTTGATGCAGAAAAATTGGTACATGAAGTATCTTTCATTTACTTTTGCTAATTTGTTATTCTGGCTAACTACCCTGACTGTTAAATATTTTGATATCTTCCTAGTTTAAGTTTTCTGGCTTCACTTGCCCATCATTTGTTGCAGTTCTGATCTACTCTGTTAGATTTAAATGTTCATTGGCAGCTGGACTCATCTTCCAGGAAGATAATTCAGGACAATTCTCAACCAGCTTTTAAATAAATAAAGTATCTCAGCTCAAAACACTTTTCTCATCTTCAGACTAAATTTTCTTTTTTTCCATTCCTACTCTTAAATCTCTTCCTGAAAAACTAGAGTCAGTATACACTGCCCATTTCTCAGTATGAATGTTGCTTGTTCTAGATTACAGCATGTTTTGCTATGTTAAATTATACAGCACTTGAATGAACCCACCTTGCTTTGTCCTCTCCTTGCTGTTATGGCAAATGTTGCCACTTTTGTCAGTAGTAACTACTTTTCACAGAATCACAGAATTTTAAGGTTGGAAGGGACCTCTGGAGATCATCTAGTCCGACCTCCTTGCTAGAGCAGGTTCCCCTAGAGCAGGCTGCACAGGATCATGTCTAGACAGATTGTGAATATCTCCAGAGATATGACTCCACAGCCTCTCTGGATCAAATTAAGGTGTCCACGATGGTACACACACAGTATGTCCTTTCTGACAGTGTGAACTTAAAATGAATAACATAGCTTGTTTCTTTAGACAAAAGTCTATATATTTGAAGCTAAAGTGCACAAAACCACAAGGGGATGATGATTATGTGGCTAAACACACCACATTTGGCTGGGGGAGATGTCAGAAACTCCTTAGTGAGAAGGGAAGAGCTGAAGCAGAAAACCTCAGAAGCTGATTTTCTCAGATTTTCTATAAATACAACTGCTCTGTACTGTGTTTAAACACTTTGGATTAGTAGCTAGAGTTCTCTGAATTCTGCATTTATTTGTCTGAAGAAGGTAGGTGCTGGAAAAGCAGAGAGGTTCAATATAACTGTTTCTGCTGGGTTTTGTACTCTGTACTGAGGTCCTGCCACGAACAGATTCCAGCAGGGAACTAACATTACAGTATCAAGACTTAGGACCTGATTCAAGTTGCAGTCCAGTCTACTACAGAATGAAATCAGCTGCACTTCACACTTCTGCAATCTCCTCTCATCTGTAGAGATCACAACCTTATCCTCTTTCATTCCTTTTTCGGGGGTTGAGAGGAGGAATAACGGAGCTTTTCTGGGCCCTCTATATATATGTAGCTCGAGCATATATCTCTTGCTTTCCTTGTTTTCCTCTGAACCAGGAGGAAAAGTCTTTCCATTGAAATGCTAATAGAGGAACAAACTGTATAATAAGACTGCATCCCCTTTGGGCCTACATGTAATTTACACATAAAATGAAATTGCACATGGCCTTGTTTCATAGCATATTTGTTTAATTATCTTTCTTAAAAGCCTTTTTCAATTAATTTTCAATATTTAAAAAAGGAATAAAAATGCCAATTTATCTGTGTACCTGATAATTAAGTACAGTTTGGGGAATAATTACATTATCTAATAGCAGAAATTTGTCCAGCTCTAATAACTGTCATTTTTCAACAGTTTTGCTTGCTTTCTTGTTCTCCAACTGCTCTAATTCAAAAGAAGTTTATAGTCTGCGTGTGTCAGTCAGTCCTCACTCATCACATCACACACTGAGCAGTTGACCAAAACAGCTCTGCCTTTGCTGACAATGACTCAGGAAAGAATGGACAGATGCAGGCTTGAATCTCTCCAAGAGGGCCATTTGTAGAGTTCTATTATATACCAGTAAAAGTATAACCAATAGAACCAAGAAAGTATTAAGTTTTTCATCACCTCTCACTGGCTTTGACAAACACCAGTCTGACTTACTATGTTGAATTCTGATTTTTTTCCCAGAAAGACTGGAACATCCTTGTTCAATATCAGTGGGAACAGATGTGGAAGAGAGCTATTCAGTAGATAATCACATGGCAGTCCATTGAGGAAAAAAAAAAAAGAAAAGTAAAAATAAAAATGTTGTTTAGCATAGTTGAGAAAGTACCAAAAAAGATAGAATAACTGTCTGAAAATACATATTGCTGGGATTAGTACTAAAGATTAAAATCTCTAAAACAATGAGGTCCAAATAGCAACATTTGGGCCAAAACCAGCCAGCTGATTTTTCCATTGAGGAGGTAAGGAAGAGCTCTGTGTGGAAAACATCCTGCCTGGACAACCATTTCCCTCCTTCTTTATATGAGTGGCCTAGAATTGGCCATTACAGCATGGTACAGTGCTGTGAGGGGGCTGATGGGGTGTGGAGGAGTTTCTCCTGCAGGTAAAGCACTTGTCTCTGCATGGTCCCAACTGCTGCCATTGCACCAGCACACTACAACTGCAGAAGCCCCAGCTCCGAATCCAGCTTACTCATCCGTGAGAGCTGGAGCAATCCAATTAGGGCTAAAGGGATATACGAAATGGGATGAGCAAAAGCAGCAGCTTGGGCTTTCAAGGTAAGTAAGTGGAGATGGCTGGACATATTGGCTACTGTTGCATACTGCGGGGCAGAATAAGGCTCATTGGTTCGTCAAGAACCCAGAGTCTTTGTTTAAGTCACTAATGAACATTAAGTAGTAAAATGGACTCCACACAGCTGTGGGCTCCTCTGCCACAGAAGGAGCTGGAACTTTCTCATATGGGCCAGAGGTACAATATCAAATACCTATTCTATCCCCATAAATGGAATGGCTTCTGTACTGCTTACCTACTGAGCAATTATGCTTGAGTGTGGGAACCTGTTTGTCATTTAAAAGATTTAGTAAACAGCCAGCAGTTTCACCTTACTTCATTTAAGGAGAAGATTTTCTAGCTATATGAGCTGTGATGTTCTGTTTCTGCAGTTGGGCTAGAGGCAGTAAGATGGAAAACATTCATGTCATGCATTTCACCAATCTCAGGGTTGAGTGAGGGCTGATTTGTGCAACCAGGATAGTAGGGGAAAACATAATGAGAAAGTATTAATGAAAATTCTTCTCAGTCAGTTTTTCCAATGCCATTATTACTAGTTGCCAGGCTCAGTTTCTGTTGCTGAATCACGTTAGGAATGCAAGGGGAACAATAGGGTTTCAGGTCAAGTACTTGCCAGCTGCCTGACAAGGTAAAGATCAGGTTTTATTCAAACAGCAAACATCTTAAAATAAAGCTTGGTTTCTCAGCTAAAGCTCTCCACTCCCCAAAAATACAATTCTTTTCTCAGTCTGTAGCCCTGGTAGAAGAAATAGTAGCAAAAAAACCCAAAAAAAACTTGAGAAACAAGCCTACCTGCCTTATTTAAACCTTTCTTCACACCTTCTCCTACTTCTTTCTCTGCTTCTGGATTATATCACTTCACCTTGTAGTTAATCAGGCTGGTGCTGACAATTAGGCTTGTTAACACTTTCCTTTCAGAAGGCTTGTTCTTCAATTAGGCTGTCTGTCCCCTTCCAGGCAGCCAGAAGATAATATGGCTGTTCCCTGTATTTAGTCCCAACAGCATCTTCGAGGACACCTGGCAGCTAAGGGTAGAGCTTTTAACCCCTGAACTGTCAAGGCAAACTGAACAATAAACCAGCTCAATTTATAATTAAAAATAGTATTATTTTTAAAATATCTATATTTGTGTATGTGTGGTTTGGGGTGTTTCTATCGTTATTTTTGTTTGTTTGTTTGTTTTTAAAGGAATTAAAGTTCCAGCTAAATACCTTGTAGGTGTCACAAAAGTGCCTGTTCAAAGTCTGTTATAAAAAGTGTTTGGTATTCAATGGATGTTAAATACCTAAGAAGCTTAAGCATCTAATTACAAATTTAGCTACTTACATATGTGGAAAATTTAGCCCAGAATGCTTTCTGTGCAACTGAATACTCATAATCTATGTTCAGTTGCTGTACCTGAAAGACCAATTACATTTATTTCCAAAAAAGAGATACATTCTTCTTTATTACAAATAAGGTCCTTCAGTCATGAATCAAAAGCTTCTATTGCACCCAGAAAACTACACAAATCTGGGATCCTTTTTCTGTCCCAAAAACCATCTCTTGTTGTTTAAGGAATGCCATTTTAAACAACAGAAGCAGTAATGACAAAAAGGTGAAATAGATGATTAGCTGTATATTATACTGCTTCCCTTTCTGGTCCTAGAATGGAAGCTCTGTGTGATTACAGCTGCAGTACAAGTGAACCATAATGCTATCTTGGATATGTCATACATTCAATTCTATCACAAATAATTTGCTGCCTTTGCCTTGAATAAGGTTTCACAGGCTAAAGTCTTAATTCTGATTACAGCTGTTCTCCATGCAGCCAGCATCCTATTTGTCCTCCCAAGCTTGCACACACCGTGTTGTCTCTGTGCTGATTGCTCTCTGTTAATTTGATATATGAATTTTGGCTTGCCTCAGTAAAGGACCATAAAGGATTTGATGATGATGATGCAGACCTGAAGTGTTTCATAGCCAGTGGGCAGCAAATTTGAGTTGGATCAAAGCATATACCCAGGCTGGGGCCATGGCAACAAAACTACTCTAAGGGGAATACTGTACATCACATGGCTTTCTTTTCAGGTCATAACCTGTGTGTTTCTGTTTGGACATATTAACAATAATAGTCAATGGAATCCATGATTGCTGATGACATAAAAGTGGATCTGTAGACTGAGTGGTCAAGAGGAGTAACTGGAGTTTTTGTTATAGCACTGCAGTCTAGAGTTTGTCAGTGAAATGGCTAGATGTCAAATGATACCTGTCAAACACAGAAATGTTTAACTCCATTCTTGTGCTAGTATCTGTACTAGCAACTTAACAAGATTAGTCTTCCTGCTAAAGGTGAAGCTTCTAAGTACTATTTATTAAAAATACACGAAAAACACTATAAAAATAAATATTTTTCAAATCAGTCAAATTTAGCAATGTTTATTTTATTCCTTACCATATTTCCCTCATGCTCTGCATCTGGGGGCCATTTATTGTGGAAATAATTACAGAAGCTATTCATAATGCTAACACACAAACATCAGCTGCTTTCCATGCTGCTGGAGACTTTGTGGTTCACTTTCATAAAGACTTAATTGAAGGGCACTGCTAAGGAAGGCAAAATAGACACTCCTAGCTTGGTTTGATGAGTTGAAGCTTCAGTGATTCTTTTGTGGAATAATAACAATAGCAAGAATACAATTTTCAACAAATTAAAATTTAAGAACAGCTACTCTACAGTGGGTTAACTCCTAGTTATGTTTGATTGAAAATGATGTTATAATCTTGACTTTTCTTAAAAGTAAAATATTAATGAGTATTTAATCTCTTACAGTTATGTAATATCAAATGTCCATCTAAATGAATCTGGCTTCATCAGCTCAAAAAAATATTAACTTTCCCCCAAAGCTTCCTCCCTCTATCTTAACACCTCTGTAATTCAACATTTTTCTTTAGGAATTGAAACACTGCTGACAGGTTTCAGTGGTCATTGTGTACAACTTTTGACTTTGATAACACATAAATAGAGTATAGAGAAAAATAGGCATACACTCACTGGCATCAAACAAAACTGCATGATCCTTCTTTTCAGACAACCATTCCTATCCAGCTCCACTGCAGAGAGGACAGCAAAGAAAAGTAGTGGATACAGGAATGATGCAATTGTGGAAGAATGTAACATAATGCAGAGAATATCAAGGGTGTTGTAGAAGTTGAAAGCAAGGGAAAGAACCCTGAGGTATGGAGATGTGGAAAGAGTATTCTGTAAAGCTGGCCAAAGATGTCATGCTCAAATATTTTTTTTCCTAAGACAATGGTGTTTTTGACAGAACAACATTTTTTGTGAGAAGATTTGTCATTTGGGGGAACATTTTACATTGCTGATATATTTCAACAGAACAAAATACAAAAACTTTGAGAGATGAAAATTTGAGCAAATATTTTTTCCTGGCAGGAAGTTTTAAGGAGACAACATAGTTACTGGGTCCTTTTTAAGGAAATAAAGGACAATTCCCTTCAAAACAATTTCTACAGTATTAGGCTGAAGACAGGAAGGGGAAGGGTTCTAAAAAGACAAAAAAAAAGAACAGAGCTGGGAAGTAAAATATGAAAAAAAGAAGTGGCATGGCATATGTCTGGGAGGATTTTAATGGACAGGAAAGTGATCAGTGTGAACAAATAACAAGAAGTCAAGAAAAGCAAATAAATGGAAAAAAGATGGTGCAAAAACATATGGGCAAAACCACATCCTTCTCATGACTCCTGGTAAAGATAGTAGAAGTTTTGGTTTTGACATTTTAGGTCTGCCAAGAAACTCATCGTGTTTAAGGTAATCAGTTCATTGGTTTGCTTCAATTTGTGTTTTTCTTAATGGAGCCATCTTTGAAATCAATAGGAAGAGTTAATGCCTGTATATCAAATGGCAAGAAGAAAGCAGGTGCCATCCTGTGCGTAGAGCTGAGGCACAGCTGGGGTGCAGTGTATGCCCACCCCAGCCGTGCCTCATGTGGTTTTTATCATGCCCTTCAAAACTCTGGACTGCCTTGAAAGACAAGGCATAGGAAGAGAATTGCAGAGCCATTGTAAGCCTAGGGAAAATCCTAGGGCTTATGACTAGGCTTTTCTGTTTTACTCACAAGTTGTTACTGTACGCCCCAACTTCTCCAACTTCACCATGCTTTGCCCCACAGTATTTATAGTGCTTACACACTTCTGTGCCTTTTCCTTTTGTTTTGCCTGAGAACCCCACTGCTGTAACTCATGCCCCTTTCAGCTCTCCCTTCTCTGTGGCAGCTCTCCTTTGCTACCCAAGTTCTGATCCCACCTTTGTGCTTTTTAGCAGCACTCAGAACCTTCTCAAAGCCAGATTTCAAAGGAAATCCCAGAGAAGAAAGGCTACCCAGGGCTATGCATTTGCCAGCTTAAGCCCAGTTTTTAGCTCCTATCAGGATTTATTTTATAATGTCAATGTGTTACAGCAACACAATCCTTTCTGTAGTCTCCTGAACAAACCATCTCAGAGGAGTTTAAAGGTAAAAGCCTGCACCCAGTGTTTACAGGGAGTCCTGTAAGAGTCTCGTTTGTGCTCTAAAAAATAGGAAAAAATGTTGTTAACGTCCATAACTAAATATCTAAATGAAAGAGGAGACTAAGCATTTCACCTAGTTGGAAACTTTTGCTGTACACAGCAGCAAAACACAGACTACAACACAAGGGAGGAGCTACTGTAATTGCCTTTTGCTGTGATCTCTAGATTTTTGATTGAAAGGATCATGTCTAGGGTTCTATGCTCGTTCTTTTCTCATAAGCTCTCAGTACTTAGAAGTCTTTTCTTCCACTCTTAATTTGCCTGGAGCAAGGCTTTTATCTAGACTTTTAGCCAAGAGGCACCTGCTGAAATATTCATTGGTAGAAATTGTGCCATGGGTGTTTTTCCCCATTTGTCCAGTTCTATGTCATTAAAATAAGGTTGAATACAATGAAAATAGGATTTGACACAGAAGAATGGCATTCTCTCAAAAACTTTATATAATAGGCAATTAACCCTTTTCAGTGCAAGAATTGAAATACTCAAGACTGCTGAATAGTATCCTCTCTCAATGGCCCCTTAGCACCACATCAAAATGGAATTGAATATTATAACTTCACAAGGTAGAAGAATCAAATTTTAATCTGCAATCTTTGATAAGGATGATTTAAAGATTTTGATATTTTATTTTTAGACTGATCTCTACCTAAACATGATGGTCATTTGAGAAAATGCAAAATCCATGCATCTTTAAAATCTTTTAATATGTACCTAAAATCCATTCTTTCCTTCCTGCCTTCTCATAATACTCAGTTGGTCATATGAAATTATTCAAAAGACTTTTTTTTTTTTTTTAATTTGGTCTGGGAATGAAAATAGAAGTATTAAAAAATTTCAAAGTAAAAAATTAAATTGAATCAAAGAGGATCCCAGATATATAAAATTAAACCTGGAATAGTTTTGATCTTATACAAAGCTGGCCTCAAAACTCATCTGTTGGCCTTGCTTTGAGCATGGGTCAGGTGAACTCTGTGTGAACTCTGTAGGTCCCTTCTGATCAAAATCATTCCGTGATTTATTTTATTATTGTAATGGAAGCAGATACTCAATGTGCAGAGAGGAGTAATTTTTTAAAAAACAGAGTTTAAATTTAATCAGTTAGCAACAGCAGGAGGTAAAATAAAAGTCTCCAGTATTATATTATTTCAACCTGCGTTTTAGGGGCTAATCCTAGGCCTGATCTGAGAGTCTTCCCAAGAATGTAAATCCAATTACATATAAGACATTTCCTTGTAGACATACTGGAAATTTCTTTGCATTTACTTGCATGGTTCCTGTCAGATTTTGTTATCTGATAACACAGACACATAATACTTTAACAATCTTTCCCTTCTCTAAAGATCTCAAAGAACATGAAGAGCAGTCACAAATTAAACCATGTAAAGCTCTTTTAAAATAGGGAAATATTTTGTTTATGCACATGTATCAGTATAAAAACAGAGACAAAGAAATCAAGCCATTTTCTCAAGATTTTGTAATGAATGAAGATAAAGGGCAATTACAATTGTGCATCTAAATGATATAACATAGGGCTTGCAGCCTGTGGGTAGCAAAGGCTAGAACAGTTTCTTATGACATCTCTCTGCCACCTTGGCTTCACAACTCTGGACTGTTTAGAAAACTAGGTTAGTTACAGCAAATCTACTACAATTCAATGAAAAGATATTTTTTTCTCTCATAAGTGGTCATTTGTATAGGTTACAGTTTGTGAAAAGTTTTAGATGTATATCCTTATTCAACAAGCATTCTGACATATGCATTACAAAATATCTGTGTTCAAGATTTAAATAGTTTAAAGTTAAGCAAGAGAGTTTAATTTTAAAGCTAGACAATGAGATAGTTGTTGGCATTTGGCTGATGGGAAAGAGTCCAGACCCATAAGATGTAGTCTCTGGGTATCTGCAATCTTCCCTAGACAATATCTGGAGGGATATATAAATAGATAAATAGATATATATGTGGAAGATGCTGCCTCAAGGTCTCCAAAGTGAGGCACATCTGTGCTAGCCCAGTGGGAAATTTCTGGAGCACAAGTCCAGTCATTCAATGCTATCTGAGTCCTGTATCAGTCCCCGAGGTTCCTTTTTGAATTTGACCACAAGATTTCTCAGAATAGAGATGACGACCTGAACCAGGAGCTCTAAGGTCCACACATGCAAACCTGATGGGAGCTCTGCAGTGTGTGCTCTGCACTGTCAGACACAGGCCCAGTCTGTGCTCTGTCCTGCTTTATTCCAAAAGGAAGGAAGTGCAGGGAAAGATCCAGAAGCCACGATCCAAAAGTTTTGATTCTTTTTCAACCGTTACCAAGCTAGGAATGATACATTTGGCATGAAGTGTCTAACCTTTTGGCCTGCCAATTACAGAGAAAAAAAATCCAACCACTTCAGTTGCTTCAGATATTTCCTAAGATGCATGAGAAGAGAACTTGGCAGTCTAGGAGTAATGTGCTGGATTTACCCTTTTTGGCAAAGTGAGGCTGTATTCCCATCTTTGTGCAGTAAAAATGCTGAGAAAAGACCTTGTCTGCAGGACCTCACATCTTATGAAAATGTTGTAGATGTATCACCAAATTCTGCTCTCAGGTACCTTAGTGTATATCTGGAGATGCTTTACTGAAGTGAAGGGCTGTGATTCCAGCTTTACAGCAACATCACTGGCAGTAGATTTTGGCCTTTGGCTGCTTTTTTCAGAGTTTTCTCAGTGCATAGTAGCATATGTGCTATTTCAAAAGAAAAAAAAGTCGTAATGTTGCCATGATAGAAGTACAAGTGCAGCCAAGGGTGTTAGAGCACAGTGCTTGATTAGATCAAAATTGCCTAAGACAAGACTGACTGCTTCATTGACTTAACACCGCTGTAGGATCTGAAAGATTCTGATGGAAACAGCACCAGTGCTCTCCACAACCTCCTTTAAAACCAGCCTCTTACACTCAAAAAAAAAAAAAAAAAAAAAAAAAAAGCAAGGATTGAACTACTAGAAACTGCACTAACTGAGAAGCAGAGTTTTAACGGATAAATGTAAAAATATTTTTCTAAAGCAAAGCAAATACCCTGATAACTACTTAACACCACTGAACAGCAGTCAGAAAATTACAATCTAATAAAAAGGCAGTTGGCATAATTGGTAAATGAACTTTCTCTGCTACTCCACTGTACTCCGTCCAACCTGATTTGTTAGCAACAGAATAAGCTTCACTTAACCCTCAGACTGGATGGATTAGGAGTTAAATACAGCAATTCTGATTATGATAAATAAAAAGAGATGGAGAATAGCAATAAAGTACTTTGCATCCCAAGAGTATGAAAACATTTAAAGTTTATAGATTTGGCACAGGAAAGAATGATCATGATTACAGCTGGATTTCATTTTAGTATTTAAATTGTGATCTTTGATTGAACACAGTCAGTTTTTCTAACTGGAAAAGCAAATTCATTCCAATTTTTTTTTTGTGCTAATTCACTTATTAACCAATTCAGCAGTGACTTTTCCAAATATGTTCCCACTATTCAACATGAATTTGCTGGTTTCAGTCAATTCTCCTGCCAGTGCATGTGGATATGGAGATATGGGCTATGCAGACCTTCAGAATGAATTAATTTAAAACTCAGGTGAATATTTGTGGAGCTGTTCTGCAATAACCTCCACTCATATTAGAGATGCAGATCTCTTTTGGACAGTTGCAGGAATCTCATGTGTTGTATGGGTATGTTTGGGAGAAAAAAGAAATCTTTTCCTGCCCCTACACCTCAGTTTCTAAAATGTTCTCTTGGGAGCACACAGTGTACACATATGAAGGAATGTGTCACACAACCTTTCTGACATTTTTACCCCCTTCTTTCCATCACATACTGAGAAATTAATCTGAAAAAAAGCTACTTGTTAATGGTTTCTAATGTCCTCTACTTTCTTATCCAAGCAATGGCAAGCAATGAACAGTAGAAGGGAGAAAATTTGCTTCAGTAATGTTGTTTTTTACTCTTCCTGTTAAAATAAACTCTAAAGAACAATTAGATACACATTATTACTGCTAGTGTAGCTTTGGGCAAAATATTCACTACTGCACCCCAAATTTAAGCACATATCACAGTGACTCAAAACCCACCAAATAGTTTTGTTCTTGAAAACTGAAGAACAGAAATGGCCTTTAGCAGACTACTTCCAATACTTTCATTTAGGTTGAAGAAGTTTCCACTAAATTGTTGTCACATCTCTTTGCAGACAGATCTTAAATATTGCAAAAACAATGATTGTTATAAAAAGTTTGCAATAAATTCAATTTAATTGTTCAATGGCATTCAGTGAGTTATTTTTCTGATATGGATCAAATCTTGCATTAATAATTCCCTCAGTTTTCGTATTTCCAAGAACTAGACTGATTACCTGTGAGAGATGCAGTTTGTCCTTACTGTTCACTGATATCTTTAAGAAGGCAGACAGCATGTAGGATCAATACAATATCTACACTTACCTCTGAAATTAGAAATAACTTATTACAGACATGGGAATTTCACATGAATTGACAGAAGTACAACAGAAATATTATATGCCATTTCTTTTACAGAAAGACATTGGGAAAAAAAAACCCCAAAAAACAAACCCCAACAAACAAAGAAACAAACAATCAACAACAGAAAAACACTCCTGAAAAAAAAATCAGGATAGGAGGCTAATTGTGGTGGCCAGTTAACCCCGTGATTCTTTATGTTCCCCCTGTTCCCTCCCTAGCCTTGGCCACTCCCTTGGTTTCTCCCTATTTGTTCTGTACCCCAACCCCGCCCAGAGACCGCCCCTGGGCCCCTGACAAAACCATCCCGCACCAAGACCACGAGGTCTCTCTACCTCTGAACATCACGGGGACAAGCTGTGATTAAAGCCATCTCAAACCCTCATGAGAGACTCTTCTCTACTTTCTTTACCATCCACTGCGTTGGAATGGTGTTAGCTGCCGGAGCTGTCCGAAATGGACTCTGGGATGTGACTGCTCGCGTGGCCCTAGGAAACCCTCGCTGAGCTTTCAGGGAGCAGCAGCCTGCCAGGCAGAGTCCCGTGGTTACAACAGCTAGTGTTAGTTAGTGCCTGGCTTTGAGGTTCCGTCAGAAACTGGATATAAAAGGATTACAGCAGCACACCTGAAAACTCTCTGAGATGACAGTCTTTAGGTGATTACTTGGCATGCTTGGGTTCTTCCGCAACTTACATCACAGAGAGTGAGGACAGCTCTACTTTGTACTGCAGTTATTTGTGGAAAACCTGGGCACAATTCTGTCTTGCCAAACTGTGTAAGGTCTTCCCTTTCATTAATTTAAGCTGCTAAAAACCTATTCAACATTAAGATAGGGTTCATGGAGAAAAAAGGTCTCATAGTTACTCTGCAGTCACCATTCTCTTTTCCAGGGCTGGAAAAACCTGTGTACATGCTTTTGTTATACAGAAATGGCAACAGAAAATTACCAGTTTTCCCTAATTCCTTTTCCTAAAAGTCTCTGTGGAATTTGCTTTACTCTTTTGAATTCATAGATAGTACTTCTCTAAAGTAGCAAAGATTTGTCCAACTTTTTGTGTTTAAATATGGAGCTGAAAGCCCTAATCGCAATTTAATTTGACTAAATACTTACATACTTTATGGTCAATCATCCACATCTTTTACAAGGTTCCTTGGCTTTGGAATTACTAATCTCAAATGGTACTATATATGAGCCTTGTCTAACATGACACATATTGAAACAGACGGTGGAACGATCACTTAGAGATGAGAACCTTGCTGCAGTTTTAGTGAACCAAAGCTAAGAGGCAAATTATTCAATTATAGTAAATTTACAGTAGCTTAATATTTGATAAAAGTGGTTCTTCTATCATCAGAGCATCATATTGAAAACCCTTGAGCAGCAAAATAGCTCTAGAAATGCCAAGTATGTTTTAGCCACTTACTAAGAAAATTCATCTGTCCTGATTTTTTATGAACACTTTGGCTCTTAGTACAATAATGGCTATGAAGATGTTTTTGGTTAGTGTATTGATGGTCCAATTTACCTTGGATAGCAGTGCACCAGAGAGAGCAGTGCTAGTGGAGATAGTTCTGGTAGAAGTTGTGGCCCTGTAATTAACCCAGGGGCTGTCAGTGCTCTGGGTGGCACGTGTAGAAACATCTAATGCAAAGAATTCTGCTCTCCTCTTTCAGTATAACATTGAGAAATCTGTGCGAGGGGGAGGATGTCAGTCCTGATTTTTTCCACAACATACACCTCAGATCACTGTAATTTGTCCCAGTCTGTTGTATGTCTCCCCTGTAGCTCTGACCAAGTGAGATAAAATGCTGATAGTGGAGTCAACCAAAAGAAGGTTTTGTAAGACAGGCAGTACAGGCTCATGAACTTGAGAACACTCAAGCTTACAGGAAGACATCAAAAGTCCCTCTTTTAAAAATCAATGGTTTGTCAGTCTTCTTCTGAAGCCATTATTAAGCCCAAATTCAACAGCTGATTTAATGCTTGTATAAATACAAGAGTAACAGATTGCAGTGTCTTTCAGCTCACCAATTTGTTCTGTAATCAGCAATCCAGATGCTCACTTTCCAAAATGGAGGATGTCATCGTGTACAGTCTCAGTGGTGATGCAGTTATAACACATATATCCCAGAAAACCTTGTATAGAGTAACTACAGCTGCTGGTGACAAAGTTGTGAACATCAATTCCTTTTAAGGATCATCTCCCAAGCCACTTGCAGTTTTCACTCCAGAAATTAAAGAATGCCCAGGAAAATGTAACATCTTTGGCTCAGATGAAAATATTTATTTACCAGTACTAATTCCTCCTCACCCTCAGACCATGTAGAATTGAATAAATGCGTCAGGCCTTTTTTTCCCTCTCCCTTTCAATGAGTGTTGTAAGCAATAAAAGTTTAGCACAAGTTCACAAAAACCAGTGTGCTCTGTGCAGTATTTTAAGTGAAAGGATAACGTATGGGTGAGTATAATAAAGATTGTTTTTTTCATAATATGTGCACCAAGCTGTTCTTTGGGAAGTTATTTGTAGTTAGGAGTGTACTAAAGAGAGAGCTCACTAAAAGACAACTACAAAAATCCTAATTTTCATTGTTTTTTGATCTACTCTGGACTCCTGAACTACTCTTGATTCATATCAGCAACCAATCAGCATCAGCAAGTGATGTTATGCCTAGAGTGCTCAGTCATTTATCATAGAATTAACTCTCTGTTATCTTTACCTCTGTAGCATTTATAGTAAGTTGCATTGCAGTTCTCTTTGATTTAGCTGCTTATTTATTTTTAAGTCTGAATATAACAGACTATACTTTTGCTATAGAGCAGAAGATATGTATGATGTTATTGTTACTACTACTGTCACTTATTAAGATAAGCCTTTACCTTTCTATTTTTCTCATTGTAATGGGCAATTTAAGCCTGACTAAGCAAAAAGATGTTATCTGTAAAGTAGAGAAGATAGTGTGTTTTTCTTGCCTTTTAACCCAAGAATTGTTGATTTCCTTCAGCCATAACAGAGCTTGGCGCTTAGGGCAGCTCAAACCTGCTTTGCATACAGTGAATTCCTTCAACAGCAGCATGAATTGTGACAGGGACTAATTAGAATTTCCACCCCCTCTATTCAACTCTTTTATTTTTGATGAGTGCCAGAACCAGTAGAGGAAGTTTAACTAAAGCCACATAAAGAAATTAGTCCCCAATTTTGGAAGTTAAGGAAGGAGAAGATGTACATTGCAGTAGGTACTTCTGAGCAAGTGTGTTTGTGAGCGTGGTATACATATATTTGTGCCTTTATTCCTTTGTGTTTATACACAGCTGTTTGTGACTTTGTAATATTTGAGAGCAATACATGCAGTGACTTCCAGTTGCTTCTTCAAGGTATCCATCCAGACCCCAATGAAACTAGGAACAGTCTTCATGGTTGCTTTATTTGATCTTAACTTCTACTTTTATATACATAGGGAGCAAGCTAGATTTTTTTCTATGTGGAAATAGGGTATCACCTCCACCCAGAGTAACCATCCTCTTTCGATCTTTCTCACATGACATGTAAGCCTTTCTGAAATCAGGTGAAATCCCGTGGGTCAGGGATGCATACATCTACTGGCGTAGGCTGCAAATAAATAGACTGCAGTGTGGACACATGAACATACCATTTACATTTGTTATTATTATCCCCACTAAATATTTTATATTGCTGTAGCGTGTAAGAACCTCACTTAAAAACATTGCCTGTTTGTGCCACTCTACTTCCAAATAAGTCAAAGACTGTTCCAGTTTGTATCATCACACAAAGGTGCAGTGGCATTCATCAGCTATATGGCTGAACTAAGAAGTGAACAGGTCTGGTTAGTACCACCCTCGTATTCTTATCACTGAAAATAATGCCTGAGATATTGATGAATTATGCTTCTTAACACAGCAATCCAGGTGCCAGGTAAGAAAAACATAACTTTGCAATCTCTTGTAACAAACCACCCTGTCATGTACCGTTGGCTCCTCTGACTGAGAGCTGATATTATTCTTAGTATATCTATTGTGTATTTTCTCATAGATGCCTTGTGCTCATGATCTGGCTATATCCATGTGTAGCTTTTAGATTAAAACCCTCTGCAATGAGGTTCTCTTTGTACAACACCTAGCATGGGATGAGACCCTGATCCCTGATTAGGGATCTTAGCACTAGTGCACTACGAGTGAGTGGCTAAAAATAGCAGAGCAAGGACATAAGGATAGTGTAGCTTAAAAAAAAAAAAAAGTAACTTAAACTAGTCTGCAAATAAATATTAGGTAATGATGATAAATAGTTTTAAAAAAACTACTATAAAAGGGCCAGTCCCTCTATTTATTACAGCTCTTATGCATGCGTTTAGCATTATGTATATGAAGAGCCCCAAGATTTCAAGGGTACTAGTCCTATACTTAAAAAATTAAGCTTCAAGTTAGTGAAATACAGCCTTAATGAGGACAGCTTGGATAGTCTAATATGCACAATGAATTAATCACCTGACAGACTAATTATGCTGTATTGAAATGTTGATCCCAATTGTAATCATACCAAACTTGTCAAGCTGTTCAGAACTGAGGCAACTTGTAAGGTTGTCTGTGCAGTATATGTGCAGATATTCAGGCAGAGATCAGCCTGCCTCGAAGTTAGCTACCTTCCATGAATCCTTTGTGTCCACTGACTTGAAGGGGAAGGTTTTTATGTAGCAGGCTCAAAAGATGAAGTGTTCTTTCTTAGGAACAAGGAGAGAGTTCCTGAGCATGAAGTCCAAGGGAATCAAGTCAAATTGAGAGTGCGGAAAACTGCTGAAAGCAGTAGAGTGTGAAGAATTCCATCACCGGCCAAACTTGTGAGAGACCCATCAAAAGAGACAGTTCCTTCATTATTAGTGTCATATCAATATATCAGGACAATGGACACTCTCTATGGTATGCTTATCTGAGCAGGGTGCTTATTTTAAGAGAGATGTTAGGAAGGTTGTGTGATGGTAAGATCTCCAAAGCCTGTAAGTGCTGAGGGAGGTCACGTTAGGACTTCCAAAGCTATTCCCTTTACATTCCACTTTTACATGCCTAATTTATTGCTGTGGTCAGCACATTATAATTATGAATAAAGGAGCAATTTCGTTCAGCTTATTCTGTGAAAAATCCAAGCATTCTCTTCAAACCTGAAAAGCCAAACTTGTAACCTGAAGTTACATAAATAACTGCACTTAGAAAGAATATGAGATATATTTTACTGTCTCAATCTAGTCTGTTTCCTTCATGGGGAATAACATGGGGAGTTTTCAATAATTTTTTTCTCTTTTCTGATGTTGGTTTTTATGCAATATAAGGATTGTGGAAGGCAGACCTTCTGCTTTTAGCAAGCAATATCACAAATACAGCTTTGGTTTCTACCTGACTTGTTCTTTAATTACAGAAAATTAAATAAAAGAACTTCTCCCACTCTAAGTGTATTTGGGAAATGTTCAGACACTATCTTAAAAGTGCAGAACTTTAGTGCCTTTAGGATATAACAATGCTTTATTTGGATTCAAGTGATTAAAGAGCTAATTTTCTTAGTGGGAGGTTAGTACATTTATACAGAGAAACTGCATTACAGGAATATGGATACATTTGAGTTCCACAGGGGCCCAGGGAATTTCAAATTCCCATCTCTCTGCTTGTAGCAGCAAAGACCATAAAAAAGAAGAAAAAAACATTCAGTGTTTTGCATCTTCTGAGTCTGGTGTCTTCTATATAGCTGGAGACAGTTACATTCATTTTTCCCCGGGGGACTAACTTTTTCTGAAGTAGTCTGTTTGGTCTTTTTAATTGTGAAGTCATAGAGTTAATTTCCTCCGCATTGATTTTCAAATGATGCTGTAAATGTGAGGTTCAGATTCTGTTTCTGTCTAACTGATTTGGTTGCTTAGTACTTTCAAAGAAGTTTGATTTCATCCAAGTTAAAAATTTGAATACAGGAAAGATCAGAGCATAAAATCTGGGCAATACTACGTAGTTTTTATAGTGCCACAGAATTTTTTCCAGTAAAAGAAAGGGCTTTGTAACTGTAATATTTTCCACTCTACATACAGAGCAGAATTGCAGCAAGTATTTGGAAGAATTATTTCTCTTATTTTTTATGCTGTACCTTTTTGCTGAATTAAGTTTGATGATGTTGTTCATTGTCCTGATAAATAAGCTGTCCGAATGCTTTTCCACAGTATTATCTCGAATGAGAGTGCTGAGTTCTAGATGATGAAGCTTATGGTCTCCATTTGAAAGCCAGGCAGGCATTTCACCCAAGAGGAGTGGAAATAATCAACAGTAAATTTGGCCTGGATCCAGGAATTAGAGCATTTAGGCTTGCAGCAATGTCATCTTCAGTGATTATGAGTTATTGGCTTGGATTCACCCAAATGAAGACATCTCCAACAGAGCTGCTAGCTCATGTTGGATTGCCCCTATACAGAGTTCGGGTGAAATGAGTTGTGTGCCGAGTGAAAGCTTTGAAAACTTTCAAGCACATGTGGTTTATACATTTTGTATAACCAAACCCAGCACTGCTTTTACTCTGTAGGTAGGCACAATCACCATCCAAGCTGAAATGAAGCATCTCCTGTAGGACTCTGGAAAGTCTCACGCTGCTTCTTTGACAGTGGAGGCACAGTTGCACACTTTGTACACTCCTTCAAGTCATAGGCTGGTGATTTCTGCAGGTTATCCATAGCAGTGGAACTGCATTTTGGAGAGGAATTTATTCCACCATGATGCAGATGGATGACTGCACAGGACACCAAAAAATTAACTGGAAGGAGATTTCCTCAACAATGGCTTCTTTTTACTTATCCACCTGCCACTGAAAACCAGTTATTTTCCTGATAATATTTCCATTCATTCATGTTTAGGTCTTTTTGCTTTTCTCAAAACACTGGCACTGGAAGTGACTTATGACAAGTAGGTATTACAATACATTTCTCAAGTAATAAAAAAACCTGATCTTTAATTTTCCATCTAACTGAGTCCTGGGCAAGTAAACCTTGGCTAATTACTGACTAGGGTTTAAAGGGCTAACCAATGGTGGGTACAATATCCAGGCAAATCAATTGTTTCAAGCCCAGTCTGAGCTCTACTCTGATTTCATAAGGATCGTTGTATAAAATAAATTCCATTACCTGGGGAAGAGACTAGGAAATACTGTAGATGCTTTATATTTTGTTTGAAAGCTGAAGAGATTAATGCTAGATCCTTTATTTTAGTGACACAGCACAGTAATCTGGGTTCAGACAGTTGGTTTATTGAAAGGAAACCCTTTTTTTGTCTGCATTCCCGGATTTAAAAGAAAAAATAGAAGCTGGGATTAGAGCCAGACTGAGGAGAAATGATGCAGTCTGTCAGCAAGCCCTCAGGTAACAATATCCTAATTTATAAATTCTACCAACAATAGGATAGTAATTAAAGATGTAAGTTTCCCTTTTCCCGTCTCTATTTTCAGCAAAACAGATTTCAGAATGCTAAACTGTTTGTATGTGTCCCAAAGCAAGGATTTAAACCAAACCCAAAATAACTCAAGGAATCAAACCATACACAAGGGCTCCATTTTTGCTTTTGTTATGACTTGCTCTTCTTACTCCTTATGCTGTAGAAGGCTAGTGGCACTCTGGACTTTCTGGCTTGTATCAGTGTATGATCCAGAATTATTTTCTCACAAAGGCAAGCTGGAGCATTTTGTGGTTTGTTTTGATTTAAAATGAGAAGGAGCACATTGGCCTGGATATTGTTGCGTTCCTGGGAGCTTGTGAATTTGCCCTAATGAGTTCCTTCCCTGCTCTATCTAGTGTTTGGCCCATTAATTCACATCTCTTGGGCTAAATGAGCAAAGAATTGGGCTACACATGGGGAACAGAAATAGTTGGCTGCTTCCCCCAGTTACAGCAAGCCTGATAATCTCATACTCTTAACTGTGTAGGATCATGTTGATCAATACAGTAAGTTCACTGTTGGCAAATTCTGGTGTTTCTGTGACAAACAAGAACTACATCATTTTTTGTTGGGACTAATTAGAGTATTTTCAATGCCTATCTAATTTCTGCTTATTTCATTTGTAATGGCCTAGAGTTATGGACGTTATTTTATGTAATGTTTCTACAGTGCACAGGACAATGGGGCTCTATTTGTTATTGGGAATGCAGGGTGGTAGAGTAACCGCAAGCCAATCATATTAATAATAATAAATTAATAAGTTAATATTGGGAATCTTGTCAGCACTCATGAGTTAAGCAGTGCTGGACTAATCCAATAGTTAAATGGCAGGCTGTCAGGGAACATTTCTGTTTAACAGATGGTAGTGTTAGGACATTGTGTTGTATCAGGTACCACCAGATATAAAATTAAGGTCTTGACCACTTACAGCCATAAACAATAAATGCCATATAAAATAAATATACTAAACACAAGGCTTGACTGCAGTGCCAGCTAGAGTCTGCAAAAAGACTTTTGACTGTTGGTTACTTAATCTGATCAATATTGGCCAAATCAATCTTTGACACTCTTTCTGCTAAGTCTCCTTCTGCAGTGTCCCTGGATAAGGTTCCTTTTCACGTTGCACATTACATCATTTTACAATGTTTTCCTGTAGTGCCCCTAACCAAATCCTGCATGTCACTGGGTTTTTTTAACAGTGAATGGTGTTGTCTCCCTACCTACAGATCTGACAGTTAAGTTAAACAGTACAATGTTCTTATGGCCTCCATACCTAGGAACTAGCCTTCTAGCTTTCTTTGGGGAAATACTGAATTGTAGCTATCAAGGTATTTGAAATGGATTTGTGACTTGAAAACATGTATTTTTCCAGGAGGGAAGTGACATATTTGATTTTTATTTTCCCATTTTCAATTGTCACCTATAACTCTCAATAGCAATTTCAATGACCTCATTTGCTTTATTCCTCTTCTCTTTTACTGAATGTCTCATGAAGAAAGAATAAGTGAGAGTAGAAAGTTGGACAGTCTTTCCAAACATATCTCCTTTTAGAAAATTCTTCTTATCTTTATCTTTCACAACAAAACCAGAAAATCTGATTTTAAGGTCAGTTTGCTTTTCTTCTTTAGGCTTTGTGAAGTGAGGGAAAGAATTCTGATCTACCCAAATTTATATCCTGATCAAATAGCCTGAACTGAACCTAAGCAGATGAGTGAGGGCTGTTTGGATTTACTATGCCCTTTCTTTGGTGGATCTCTCCACTTGATGACCTGAAGTGGCTGATAGTTCCCAACTTAGGAACAACTGGGAGTACCCATTGGTGCACACAACCACTAGGATTGCCTCTGCCCAGCACATTCTGCAAAAGTTTTGTGCAGTGCAAATCACTCACACAAAAACCGGGTAAGTATCAAAATGCTTCTAATATTTGCATTCCATATGCAGGTGATTGTCTTTTCTTCTTTCATAGTCTCCAGGCAATATCCTTCAGGACTCATGTATATGTCTTTTCCTGAGTTAAAGAAGAAAATGGCAATGATTTGAGTGGACAATCCTTGCAGTCGTTACTGCATTGATGGTAAAAACTGATATTCTCCTATCACCACTTGTTTTGCTAATCTCATTTAGCCCAGCATCTTAACCTGCATATAATTTAAAATGTTTAAATTTAGGAAAAAAGAGGAATGAGTAGGAATATGTGTTGGTTAATGAAACAAAATCCTAAACAAATAGTGTCACAGGTTGTAATTATTTAAAGCTCAGAAAGATTTCTGGGAAGGCAATGAAATAAAAAATAATAGGTGAATTCATGAGGGCTGCCATCACCATGAATACCACCATGACCTCATCGACCTTCTTCCCAAACAGTGCTACTTACTCATTTCGGGATTCAGTTCACAGTCGCTCTCCTGGCCTTTAATGGAAGTGAATTACTTTGGGGTATAAGCAGGGCATGATTATAATACCATAATGAACTACCTCCTGCATGTGTATCCCTTACCTTGTACTAGAGGGAATTAGAATGACCTCAGCTGTATGTCATAGGCTGTTAGCAGTGAGCCCAGGTACGTGAGGATGAGCTTAGTCTTAACATGGGAATTTGTAGTGAACTGGGGGCTGGATCCATAAAGGACCTAGGTCATGCAACATGCAATTTTTAGGTGCCTAACAGCTTAGTGAAATTCGCAGTCCCCAGTGTCACAGGCAACACATGAAATGCAAGAAGTATAGAACCTGGGGATGAACCCTTTAAAACCAGGAAGCTTTAGGCATCTCGCAAAGTGCATATCAGACAAGAAGAGGCTTATTTCTTCTCTCAGGGACCAGGGGTCTCTTGAGATTCCTAATCACAAGGGAGCTGGGCACCTAGTCCTGAGTTAGGCTTTCCTTGTGAAGTGTTGTGCATAGAAACAAATACACCTTCAATCTAAGTCTCTGTCAGGGAGCAGTTTTGAAATCTTTATCTTTTTTGATCTTGAGCAGAGACTGAGTTTTTTTAGTTTTGTTGGGTTTTTTAGTTGTTTTTGGGTTTTTTTTATTTCTGTCTTTTTTTTTTTTCCTCATCCAAGGACATTGTCCAAATCACTTGGTTATCTTACATGCTGGATGAAGTGTTCAATTGCTCCTAGCAAAGAAGTTAAACACTGTATATATAATTAAAGACTCAGATTTTGGCAGCAGATAAGTGAGATGTTAAGGATCATTGCAGTGCTTAAAAATTGGATTGTTTTTTCTCAAATCTCTCTGTAGACCTAACCCTAAAAATGCACAAGATTTGGAGCCAGTATCTAGCAATATTTAAATTTTGTATGGCTGTAAGAGTGAGGTTCTCTGAGTTGTGCAGCATAGCAATGAAGTCTTAGATGACCACTGTATTTGGCATACTTACTTAATTAGCAAAATCTCACTCTTGTTATAGTACTGTAGATGACAGTAATTAAAATTATAGCTGGGTAAACTGAGGCCCAGAAAAATTCTGACTTGCACAAAATCACATGAAAATCTCAGAAAACAAGGTCTACATATGAGTCTCTTTTTTTTTGCATCTCTGTTTTTCATTTATATTAGCTCGCCTTCTTTGTTATATGCATATCTGCAGGAAGGAAAAATATCTGAGACAATGGTTATTGGATGACATAAATTTGTAAGAGATTCTCTCTCCAAAGGTCAGATACTCATGGAAATAAAATCAAATAATTTAGTATTTTAAATGGAAGTTAGTTAGCTCATGAAAACAGGGCTGTTTGCAAGATACCCAGTCCTGTCTATTTTCTTGTTCTCAGGCACACACCCATTCTTGGAAATGTGTTCTCTCATGTTAGGAGCTCTGGTCTAACCATCCCAATATATAAGGTTATGAAAGGATTTGCTTAAGGCATTTTTATTTTTATCCAGGCAAGCAGTCAGGAGAAGAAGAGGGAGGCAGTAAGGGGGAACAAAATAATCTTAGATTTAACATGGATGAGAAATGTGAAAATGTGTAACTCTCAAATGCTTGTGCTTTGGGAGACAGTACAACTTCAGCTTTAGAATGAATGAAAGAGACAAGTGATGTGCAGTTTCTTGTTCAGAATGAAGTAGTACAAGAAGAAAGGTTTGGACAAGGGATTTGACAAATGAGTTTGAGAATAATCTAATGACAATGGACTGGGCAGACTATAAAGCAAATTGGCACATTCCCATCTTCTCTAATAAGGGGAAAAAACAGAGTGAAGATAAGATGAAACAACTGTATCTATTGAAGGAAGGTTTCTGCCCAAAACATTAGGCCAAAAAATTTGAATCTGAATCTCACAAAGTCAATGCAAAGGACAATAACACAAAGTCAATGCATTTTTCCAGCTTTCATTTCAGCTTTCTGGTCAGGCTGTGTGATCTGTTAAAACCTTTATTTTCAGTCAGTGTTAAGTGAATGTGCAGCTAGAGATGCACCAAAATGATGATATTAAAGTAAAAAAATATCCCTTGAGAGCACGCCTCTGTACCTCCTCATCCCTCCAGCATAGTTAGAACTTCTTCTGGCCAACAAAGCCAATCTATAGCTATTATATCTCTTTGTCTCTTTTCATATCTCCTAATAGAAGCACTGTTGTAGCTGCTGGCTAGGAAATTAACCAAGTGAACTCTCTCTGTCTGTCTCTCTCTCTTCTCATCAGATTACTGGAAAAATTTAACAGTCTCTCCTTCTCTCCTTTTTTTCTTTTCAGGCTGGTAGCACACTGGAGGGGCTTAGACTGAAACAGCTTAACTCTCATATATCTCATTCTTCACTGTAGTTGGTGGACACATCCTTATTCTCAGCCTTTGGGGGGAATGATGGGTAGACTGACTGTGTAGTTATATCCAGATGGTGATTCAGGAATCTGATTCATTAAGAGAAAAGCAAAATGTAAAGCAGCAAAACTAAGAGGAAGCCAGGAGACAAAGCAGTGGTCTGTGGCATTTTTCTGAGGAGCATTTGGAGGAGGTTGAGTTATAGTGTTCCCATTCAGGTTTATGGGAAAGTGTACAAACATTCTAGTTAGAATGGATGCAGCTGAGGAGCCAGCATCCTGTGTACTTAGTTCTTGCAAAGCTTGAACTAGCATCTTTTCATGTTTTGGATCACTGCCCATTCTGTTGGAATCCAAAAAAGTATCACAGAATCATAGAATGGCTTGGGTTTGGAGGGACCTTAAAGATCATCTAGTTCCAACACCCCTGCCATAGGCAGGGACACCTTTCACTAGATTAAGCTGCTCAAAGCCCCATCCACCCTGACGTTGAACACTCCCAGGGATGGAGCATCCAGCATCCACATCTTCTCTGGGCAACCTGTTCCAATGCTTCACCACCCTCACAGTATAGAATTTCTTCCTTACATCTTGTTTAAACATAGTCTCTTTCAGTTTGAAGCCATTTCCCCTTGTCCTGTCACTATATGTTCTTGTAAATAGTCTCTCTCCGTGATTCTTGTAGGCTCCCTTCAGGTGCTGGAAGGCCATAATTTGGTCATCCCGAAGACTTTTCTTGTCCAGCCTGATCAGTTCCAGTTCTCTCAGCCTTTCCTGGTAGAAGTGCTCCATCCCTCTAATCATCTTGGTGTCTCTTCTCTGGACTTGCTCCAACATGTCTATGTCCTTCCTGTGCTGGGGACTGAGGTGGGGCCTCACGAGACCAAAGCAGTGGGGCAGAATCCCCTCCCTTGCCCTGCTAGCCACACTGCTTTGGATGAAGCCCAGTATACAATTGGCTTTCTGGGCTTCAAGCACATTTTGCCATCTCGTGTCCAGCCTCTCATCTACCAGCACCCAAGTCCTTTTGAGCAGGGCTGCTCTCAGTCTGTTTGTCTCCCAGCCTGTGTTGATAGCGGGGGTTGCCCTGACCCAGGCGCAGAACCTTGAACTTGGTCTTGTTAAAACTCATGAGATTGCCATGGGCTCACTGCTGGAGCTTTTCCAGGTCCCATGGATTGCATCCTGTCCTTCGGGAATGCCAGCTACACTATTCTGTTTGGTGTCATCTGCAAATCTTGCTGAGGCTGCACTTCATCCTTTTGTCTATGTCATTAATGAAGATATCAAATAACACTGGTCCCAGTATGCACCCCTGAGGGACACCACTTGTCACATTGGCACTCTGAGCCGTTGGCCACAACCCTCTGGATATCACTGTCCAAATATTTTCTTATGTAACAGCCCACTCATCAAATCCATCTATCTCCAGTTTAGAGAGAAGGATGCTGTGGGGAGCCATGTCAGAGGCTTTACAGAAGTCCGGATAAATGACATCTGTGACCCTTTCCTTGTCCACTAATGCAGTCACTCTGTCATAGAGAGCCACAGGCTTATCTGGCAGGACTTATCCTTGGTGAAGCTGTGCTGGCTGTTCCAAATTACCTCCTTGTCCTCTCTGTGTCATAACAGAGCTTCTAGGAAGATCTGTTCCATGATCTTCCCAGGCACAGAGGTGAGGTTGACAGGTCAGTAGTTTCCAGGGTCCCACTTTCTAACCTTTTTCAAGATGGGTACAATGGCTACAAAGTCCAGTTACCTTGGACTTCATCTGACTGCCATGACTTTTCAAGTATAGTGGAGAGTATCTTGGCAACTACATCAGCCATTCCCTCAGAACTCTGGGATACATCTTATCGGATCCTGCAGACTTATATACATTAAGGTTCCTTGGGTGGTCATGAGCCACTTACAGTGGGAAGCACTTTGCTCCCCAGTCCCCATCCTGCTGTCCATCTACTTGAGAGCTGTGGAAAAAGAGATTGCCATTGAAGACAGGCAAGAAAGTTGTTTATATACCTCAGCCTTCTCTTCATCCATTGTTATCAGTTTTCCAGCATTATTGATTGGGTCTTGACCTTCATTTTCTGGTTAACATAAATGTAGAAGCCCTTCTTGTTATTCTGTGCTGGGGGGGGGGGGGGGGGGGGGGGGTGGGGTTTTATTGTTTTTGTTTTTATTAATAAGTAGAAAGCATCCTTTATCTTATTTTGAGACCAGCTATGTACCAGAAAATATAAACTGCTTCTCTTGTGAAGATATTCAGTGGAAATATTTCTGTCATTCCCTATGGAAAAGATGCTTGGTTGAAGTAGGCTCCAGAGCTATTTTCTGTCTCTTCTTAAAAAGCTTATCTACCAAAAAATTTTGGTTGGAAAGAATAATCATATGGGTTCAGGAAGTAGGTTGATTTTGTAGGGACTGACTTAGCAAGATAGAAGCTTCTTTTCAGGAATGAGAGGGTCATATAGCAGCAAAAAGTATCATTGTTTAACAACAGGAAGAAAACTTGAAAAGTTCTATAGACTTCAGAAATTAAGCCAAGAATTAGATTCATGTTTTGATGAGCACTCCTCTAAAATTATTTATTTTTTAATTTGTCATCTCAGTATCAAAAATGTATATATTTACATTTATTATTTACTTTCAACACATACTGACAATTCATACCCTTAGATGTGTACACACTAGATCACAGAGGGGAGACCTGTACTCTAGATGAGGTGAGAAGAGGAAGTGCAATAAACTGCATTTCTGTGAAATTGCTTGTCTTATTCTATGGTTGCTGCATGTGTCTGGGCAAAGTAGTTCTCAAGCAATTAAGTAAACAAACATCCTCTTCCACCTGAGGGGTCTGCAGACCTGTTTTGTCTGGTCCACTAATTTTCAGTGGTTTCACACTGGTTGGAGTGAGGAAAATTAGCTGTCCTGGCAGTTCCTGAAAATCAACAGCTGACAAACACTTGCTGGGACATCCATGTCTCAGGAGTATATCCACCCACTCATCTTAAATGGGAGGATTTCCCCTGGTTGTGACTGGCCAAAGGTGCTCATAGCCTCTAGGGATACCCCCAAACAGTTTCTGGCCCAAAACATTAAGGAAAAACTTGGGAATAGGCAGCTTATGAAGAACTCTTTCATTCCTTACTGAAGGAGAATTTGATGGACAATTTTTGTAAAATTGCAATTTTATTAGAAATGCTCACATATTGGCCTCAAAATATTTATGCCCAAATTGCAATGTTCTGGTTTGTTGGTGGTTTTTTTTCTTTTTTTTCTGGGTTTTTTTTTTTAATTTCCACTATATTAAAGGCAAAGTTCCCCTCAGGCCTTCTTGGCCTGAGGAATGTTGCATGGCGCAGTGACAAAAGAGTAGCTGAAAATAAGCAAGTTGAAGTGTTGAAAGGCATGAAGAAGTCTGGCATTATTCTTCCCTCATTCCTTTCACTGCTGTGATATCTGAGGTGGGACAAGGCAGGCCCAATTCACTCAACTAAAAGGTGGGACTGATAATATTACTGTGAGTGAGTTGTTGAGAGAATTATTTAATTAATGTTACCAAAAGACTTCAAAATCCTTAGCTAGATAATATTCTAAAAGTATCACATTTCCTTCAATAAAGACTGCTTGCCAGCTGGGAATACCCATTCACAATGCAGCATTTACAGTGTTGCACAACGTTGAAGGTATATAACAAGGAGAAAGAAGAAGAATATTTTGAAGAACATATTTGATTTTTTAAAGAGTTCTTTAGACTTGTGACTGTGGAGATCTACTACACAGATTGGGGAATCATTACAGTGATTGCAATACCTTAAAGCAAGGGGCAAGGTCAGCTTTTAGGGTCTTAAATAAGAACACTGAAAATAATACTTGTTTGTTCTATGCTCTAGAACCAGCACTCTAAAATATCTCCCTAATGTAAACCAAGCTGTTTTCCTTTAGTCCTTTTATCCCGTTACAAATTACAGTGGAACTCAATAATGAATAGATAGAGCTGAACTTTTCATTTACAGAAGGAAGCAGATGAGGTGATAATTGCTCTTGCTCTCTGTTTTGAAGGATCCCTCATTCATTATCATGGCCTAAAAGAGTCACAATGAATTGAGAATATAGGTACAAGTTCAGGAGTGCTCTAAAATTCAGGCCAGAGAGCTTTGTGTTCAAAGATAAAAGATCACTTATAAAAATCAACTTTATTATTGTCTTTGTTTTAACAGGTGTTAGGAAGAGAGCAGGGATGTGAGGAATGGTGACTTAATGGCTTTGGTCTCTGCTGTTACCTTCAGCCCTAGATTTTATCTAGCTGGTTTGATGATTCCTTATCCTTCAAGTCTCTCTCATTTTCTTGATTACTGTCTTGGGGCTAATCTCCCTTTCCTGGTCTTTCTGTTCTGCCTTGTTTTTCCACTCTCAAGGTCATTGTTGAAATCCCTCTTTCCATGGTTTCAAGAGGGCAGAAACATCCTCCCAGTCATACACAAGAACCTGGCAGCTGGTATTGGTACTTCAGACACAAACATGTAACTGCCATATGAAATAACATCCTAAGGGCCAAATTCTGCTTGCATTAGTAATGCAAACAGTGCCATTAACTTCACTCTGAATTGATGCTGTTAATTAACATGGTGTTATTTTTCTCTTATTTGTGGTTCTTCTACAAAAGTCATCAAAAATCAGAACAAAAAGCCAATATAATAGTATCCTACAAATTACTTTAATTATGGAGTAATATTAAAAGGTATCTAAAAATACATTAAATATTTTCCTCATGCTATTCCAGGTTTGCAATGCTGTGGTTGCCAGAGCATGGTTACACTATTGCAATGCAAGAATGAGGGTTCATGAGACCCTCATATTCTTAAGTTTTTCTCCCCACTATGTAAAATCTAAAACCCAAAAACAACAACAAAACAACACCTCCCAAACCCCAAACCATAAAGAGATATTTAACTGAAATTTTTACATGCTGACAAGGCATCTAATTCCAGTTTTTACAACTTGTTAACATTTTTTTTTTTTTCTGCCTCTTAAAATCTGATAAGGATTAGAACCTTGCTTCTTTGGGATGAATGATGTGTGCTTTGTCCTGCCACAAGAATCTGGTAATACTATAACACTTACCTATCCATAAAAATTCACTTTAGTTTTCAAGGGTCTCAAAGATATTTGAAAGATCTAATGAACATTAGACTATGTGATCAAATAATTGATTGTATTCATATGTAACATAGAAAGAATTGAAATGTTCATGCAGAAATTTAGTGAGTTGCCTAAATTCCTGTGATAGAAAAAGAGCAAAAGAAAGCTCACTTAATAAGGTGCATCCATTGGCTACTCTACCTCCTCTTACTAATGTCTGCTGTGATCGGAACACATCAATCTTTTGGTGATCTCCAGCTAAAAGAAAACCAAAAAAATCAACAAAAAACTGCCAAAACAAAACAAAATACCCAAACTTTTCAAACAGGTAAAGATGACATTCATCTATCGATCAGGAACACCTAAGTGGTGTTAGCATCTGATGTCAAGTGCGTACAAATGTTTGTGTGTTGCAGTATTGTACTCCAGCCACAAACGAAAGTCACAAATTAAATATGAGAGAACAGAATAATGACTCAGGGTTTTTTTTGCCTACAGATGATCAAGAAAAGCTAACCTCATTGAGAGGAAAACATCTAGTATTGTTCTTAAAATGACACTTGGAAACAAATATCACAACTCCAATAAGCCTGAGAATTAGAGTCAATGCAGCATAAATAACAAAGGCCATCAAAAGACAAAAGTTAGGCAGAAAAGAAAGCCCTAAAACAATATACTGTTTTTATTCCTCTCTCCCAAACTATATAAAAATCTACCAAATTAGAAGGTCTAGTAAGATCAAGCATTCCCTTCCAGTTGCGTACATAAATATTTTCAGCATTTCATAATATTCCCCTTTGATTCTATATGAAAATGAATTTGCTTCATGCCCCCTAAAACTATCATTGATATTGGTTTAATTAGGAGCTTCTGCAAATACACCGGAACCATGCACTCTGAAGAGGGAGTTGAGGAAATCAAATGCAGAAAAAGAAAAGCTTTGCTGGGACCTTCTTGTCTTCTAAAGAGTCTGCTGCTCTAGGCAGGATAGGTGTTAAAACAACAGAAGCAGATTCATTGACCAACTTCCATAGTGCTGATCTCCAAGCAGATTTTCAGATAAATCTCAGGAGCAGAGCTGTAGGAGCACTGTGCTGTCCGTTTCTATATTTAATATAACCTGTAGTTCAGGTCCATCTCTGTGACAGATTATTCAAGAAGATGGTATGTTTTATATGTATTATATGCTGAATGATGGGTATCAGCTCCTGATAGAAGGTCCTACTTGTGGTCTTTCACATTTGAGGATTTTGGGATGACTGCTGAAAAGCAGAAAATATTGCAATTTCAGGGAGAATACCTGTCTCCCTGGCCTAAAAGTTCCTCTCTTAAGACTTGGGTCCTCATCTGGGAGACAGCATAAAATAGCAGATGACCAAGACAGGCTGTGGGGCTAGATGCACTGCCTTAGTGCACTTTAAAAGCCCTTCCACTCATGGCAAACTCATGGATGCCAATGCTGCAGAACAATGGATACATGCTTATTTTTTGCCATTTTGTTTTTGCTCCTAATTCTATTTGAATGTAAGATTTCAAATAAGGCTTGAAAATTTTTACCTGAAAGAGGAAAAAGCAAAAAACTGTGAGAAAAAGAAACCAGATTTCCACTGGAGACTGTTTAACAACCTGAACTAGAGCTGTCAGCACTATGAACCTACTACTATAAGATCATGAAGCTCTCTTGTCACATCCCAGAGTATTTGCATGCTCTGCTCTCTGCCACATCTGAAATACTTATTCTTGATCTGGTTTTATTTCAATTCTGTTCCATAAGAACCACATTTTCTTTTAGCAAAGCAGAAGATATTTGTTAGAACAGTTTTAATTCTTTATTTAAAATGGCAAGATATTCAATTCCTTCTTGGATATTAAACATTATCCTCATGGTTACAGATGAGAGAGGCACATGTCTCAAATTCAAGATTAATCCTTTCCTCAGGTGATATATATAAAGGGAAATTTCCAAGGTTAAGTGTACATCCTATGCAGTTTTAGCTGATTACAGTTTTATGAATGCAATTTTAAGACGTGCTTAATTCCCACTGAAACCATCAAAAATTTCCATCTACTGTGCACACCTCACTGTTACAGAGAATGTTTTTCAAATGGACCTTTATTTTCAGCAAAAAAAGAAGCTGCAGTTCTCCTATAGCAAATCTATGGGAACACTCCAGCTTTATAAATTTCCTGCCTTCTTTGCCTCACGAACCCAGGTAAATGGAGAGGACGGTTCAATAAATAAGCAAGCAGAGATTAGAGTACCATTGTTAGAAAGCAACGAGAAACTTGGCTGATGGTACTGGTTCACTAAAGTTATACTCACCACAACAGACAAAACATGCAACTATTTTCAGTCTCTACCCTCTCAGCTCCGTTTCCCCTGACAGGTAGGCCACGCAGCAGTCTATTTTAGGCATTACAAAATCATTTCCAAGGTGGGAGGGACTTGTGGAAAATTACACCTTATTCAGAGGGGACAGACACAGTCTGGCAGGATCCTCTCAATTCTAGAGGGGGTAGGTGTCTAGCTCCTCAAAAAAGAATATATTTGGGCAGGTTAGGATTTTGTCTACCCCCATATGCTCAATAAAACCAGTCAGAGGAAGTGCTGAGGAGATTTCAAGCTACATCTTTATCATGGGTTAGTAAAGTGCCAAAGGCAAGTGTAATCAACCTCATGATTCAAAAGAGAAATGACTCAGATGAAACAGACTGTAAAGGGGATTTTTTTTGGAGGACTCCCACACAGGACCCTATGGTTCTCCCATACTCCACCATGAAGTGAATAGTGCTCCCAACAGCTAGAATCTCTCCCACAAAAAAAATGTGTGTTATTTCCTGTTTTCTTCAAGCCCCAATTCTGTGAGTGCTTATATGAAGTTGCAACCTGTTTCTAGCTGGAATGGCAGCGCAGATGATTATTTTGGGTAAGACTGCAGATAGCAGAAACTCTCATGGTGCTGTCTCCCCCACAAGTAATTTTCTTTTTTCCATTCAAGCATCCTTTCCTCCTTGCTCCAATATTTCCTCCAGCCCTTCTATTTCCCAGGATGACATCTGCCCTGGGATCTGTATATAAAGTTCCTGAACTGTACGTAAAGTCATGACATTATAATGTAAGAACTTTTGACATTCACAGAACTCATTTACATTTACAAGCATCATCCAGAGAATCCCACAAAGCCCAGTGAGCTGTCTTGGAGAAGTAAGTGTTTATCAGTCTAGCTGTTTTACAGGTGAGGAAACTGGGATTGAAGTTTTCCCAAACCTGATGGAAAGCTTTGTCCAAGGCCAGCTAGTGAGCCAGAGATGGCAAGAAGAAGATAACCCAGGAGGTACTGACACCAGCCATGTTGTTGTGCACCAGTCAACTCTGTTTCAAAACAAATAAGCTTTTTGGTTATAGAATTTAAATATCTCAAAATCTGATAACAATTTCAACAGCTCTGTTCTCTAGTGCTTTCAAGAGGGAGAGATTTCTGATGTTTTCCATCATTCAGTAAGTGAAAATATCTCAGGACTCCCATTTACCCAGACACTGACTTTTTTTTCCCCCCTTTCCAGTAGGTGGAAGTGGTAACAGAGCCAAGAAAGAGCTATTCCTTGTTGAAGTAATTGAGGGCAGCAGGTACAAGAGCCCAGGAGTGTTCAAATGCTAACAAGAATGTATCAGGAATACATACAACATATACCAATTCACAGAAATGCAAGGTTGTCGAGTTCTTGTGAGTATTGTAATAGATTATGAGTAACTTAATGACCTAAATTAAACAATTCTTTCTCTGTATTTATTAGTTCTGATGTATCATCTCTTTCCAGACTCCAAGAATATACAACCTGGCAACTGAAATTTGTGAATGATATATGCCACAGGCAGTGGGTGACCAGAATTTCAGTTCCTATGTAGCTTCTTTTTTCAGTAATGATGTATTGAAGAGACAGTACACAGAACCAGCACAGGAGGTCTAGTTTCTCCTGTAGATTTGAGGTCACTCAGTTGCAAAGTCAGCAGTACCAGAATCTAATGTTTCTCAGGTTATTCAGGGCTTGAACGTTGGGGAGTTCTGCTGGGATCAGCTTTTATTGCATGTTCTCTACCACTTGAAATGGTAGATTCCCAGCAATGTGTAGCTTTACTCTTGTATTTTATTCATCATTGGTCTGGAAGATAATTTTCATTATATGATTGTTACATCAATTTTTTTTGCTGGTGGATAAAGAAAAAGATTTTACGTGCTACTTTGAATTCCAGTGGCAGTTTATTGAGAAAGTTTTGCATAGTTTCATTTCCTGTAAAATGGAGAAGCATAGTACTAGTAATATACTGCAAACAAAAAATTCATTAAATGTAATTAATTGTTTACAAATCATGAATCTGAAGTGATATTTGCTTCCATAATATAGTAATATTGTTATTTAGCAAGGACTTAAAGACAACATCTAACCTTTTCACCTTCTTTGCCTCTTGACAAATATATCCCTGTCTCTGTCGTCACCACCTCTCACTTCCTTATTCTCCTCTTCCAGTTTGCAGTGTTTTTTATATCCTAAAACCCATATGCTGGCTTTGAAGGCCTGAAAAACACAAACCTCATCTTTCTGACATGGAAGGTTCTAAGTAAAACAAAAGCTTAAGAAAGAGGAGAAAAATTAATGAACAGAGGAAACAGGCAAAAACAACTGCTCCGAATGACTGTGGAGGATAGTGATGCTGGTTTTGGGGTGGCTGTTTTATGGCTGTTCCTGTGTGGATTGATATGGCCTCTGGTGAGCCATGGGACTTCACAGTTTTCCCGCTGAAGGCATTTCTCATCATGTGGGCCAAAGGAGTCAGCCCTAATGCCTCTGACCACCCTCAACTCCTGCTGGCCACCAGGCAGGCACTAAGCAGATAAGGAAGCTGACAGATGCAGCAGATGTGTGATCCATATTACAAGCACTGGTCTGTATTCTACCTTTCATTTCTCTTCCTCTACCCCCTCTGAAAAAAGTCACACAAATTCCCAAGGGAGAATTTCATCCTGAGGATTGTTAATGCCTGTAATAATGGGAGAAGAGAGATGCACATCTCACATCCCAAAAGCCTACATCTGGTTCAACTTCAGTGAACTACACACACCTCACTCAGCTTTCCTACCAGCACTATAACACTGGGTGTGCAAACAGCCCACCAGGCTGAGCAGCAGCTACCAAACCCAAGGGTGTCCTGAACATGGCCCTACAAAAAAAGACATCTCACCACTGCTGCTGCTGCCAAAAAGTAAGGAGAGGAAAATCAAAGGAAGAAGCAAAAGTGGGAAAATCATGGGAAGAAACAAAAGTAACAGCCAGATCTGATTTTCTGTTGATTTATGAGGTAATATTAATATTTGGAAATACACCATTGGCTCATAGCAGGCTGAAGAAAATTCAATAGACCTGTATTCTTTTGAAATCTAAGATTCTGTCAAAAAATGAAAAGCTTTGTGAAACTGGGCAGGTTTTGCAACAACATCATTTAGGAAGAAAAACAGGAAACTCTTCTGATGATGCCAAAACATCCTATTTTTGGAATGAAACCCTTGGACCTGGCACTTGAAAAAAACCCCAACTTTTTAAAATTCAGATAATAAATTGTATCAACATTAAAAATTAAGCAAACACTATATTGTGAATGCCCTGAAATTATTACTTTCTAATTATTTCACTTCATGGAGAGTTTGACAACAACTTAATTTTTCCTCAAAGTCAGAACTAGTTTTGAATTCTTAAACTCCTTTGTGAGGTAGAATATTTTTTTTCTGCATAGTGTTAATGTTTCACGAGGGGAAATGTTGTCAAAACCTGATGAATAGGAGAACAGAGCAATTGCGTCTCTGAAGCTTAATTGGTGTAGAACCATTCAAGTAGGGATTTCAGAGCCTCTATAACTTGTTTTCCAGGATAATGAGATGCACAGAAGGGAACTTAGATTTATCTGAATGAAAAATTTTATGAATCTGGTTAAATTTTATGGCAAACTCAGACTGAGTTTTGGATTTCTCATGAAAACTTATTGGAAGTTTATGTGGAAGCAAGTTTTGCATTACATGCTATGTCCATCCAAATGCTTTGGCTTCTAACCCCAGAGGTGAAAACTTGTTTCCACTGTGTGGAATTTAATCCGGTCTGAATGAATTCTTGTCCGTGTTTTTCCACTTGCCCCTTTGTCTTCTTCTAGGTTTTTTTTCTGTTAGTGCTATCTGATACCGGTGTTTTTCCCATTCTTGGGTGAAAATCGTTCTCCTCCTCCTATCTGCAGTCATTTGGAAGAGACAGCCATTTCTCTGCCTACCTGAATACCCATGATTTTCCATACATAACCTAAAAATAAAAATTAAAAAGCTTTGTTGTTTGACTTTCTGAATATTACCTCCATCTTGTTATTAATGTTTTTTTATTCTTCTATAAATTCTTTATTTAACACAGTAAAGCCTTTTGGGATAGCCTTTATATTGTAGAAATTATAAAAATGGATTTACATTGTGTTGTGAATGATGATACTTAAACTACTCATATGCCTACATTCTTCCTCTCAACCTCTATTCCTTTATAAGCAGAGAATGGAGTATACTTAAGGAAAACAAGATTCATTTCCTTAAAAACCCCTAAGCTAATGCATTGTTGTTTGTTACTGTGGTTTCCATGAGAGGAGAGGCAGATGGATAACAATGTGGGTGCTTCTAAAGCAAAGCATTTCCAAAGCAATACCCAGATCAGTGGCTGTTTTCTGCACCAGCTCTTCCTTCCTTCCTTCCTCTTCCTCTTTCTGCTTGGTTCATGACAAAATGTTAGACCCTATGCAGCAGGAAAAAATAATTTTCCATATGGTGGAATTTTACTGATCTCAGAGTGTGATGAGATATGGCAACACTCTGTATTGAACCTGCCTTGAACCCCATGGGAAGCCTTGTCCTACAGGCCACCTGCATGGTTGTAAAACGAGGTGATAGCAAGCCCTGAGACCACTTACCACAGGGACAGCGGCAAGAGCCAGCAGCGGGCACTGGGGTGCACAGTACAGCAAGAACCACGTCCTTCAGGCAGCAACACAGGTGTGCAAAGCCCAGTGCACAGTCCAGGTACAAAACACAACAGTCCTCTGCCTAGCCAGTCATTCATACAGCCATGTAAACTGATGGGAGAGTTGCATATGTGACTGCGCTTTTCTACCCCATTTCCTCCAGAACGAAGAAAGGTGGAGCAAAACAAAGGCAATGGCTTTGACTGTCCCTTCGTCGGCTTGCACAGATTGGAAGTATCCCTAAACCAGGGCTAGCTTGCTGCACTTGTGTGTGTGAAGGGAGACAGAAGCTGTGTATGCAGTTTTAACACCAGTATGTTGTTTCTGTGTCTAGGTCCTCCAGACAACTATTATGAAGACATAAATTCTGATGCTAAAAGTCTACCATTCAAAAATCTGTGTCTTTTAGTAACTTGCAAATTAAGAGACTTCTTTTTTAAAAGCGTGATTAACAATGTGTTACCTAAATCAGTCTCCAGGATCTTGTCACTACCCAGACTAATAATCCAATACTCTTTCAACAGTCTTCACAATAATGGACATATTTTCAGCTTTCTCAGGTCGGGCAACTTATCAAAGAGAACTATGTGGCTCCATGCAGAGCTGCAAGTGATTCTTAGCAGTTTACCCTACAGTACCTCATGCAGGGACTTGTGCTACATTCCCGTGGATTATGGACTTCATCAGAATCTTTGAAATGAAGTAGCTATCCAATATATACAGGGATCTCACAGGTGGCTAAAACTTTATTGACACTGGGGAAGTGCACACATTTATTTATTGAGTAAGAAAATAACTTATACACATGCGCAGAGGGGCATGAACACAAGCGTGCCATCAGAGTACATGGGGATGAGGAAATCTGCGACATTATCACCTGAGATAGAAGAGATGAGGGAAAGAGACTTCTGTGCACCACACTTATTTTACCCCTGTTTTTCATTACATGGATAACCTTAGAACTGTTCTTGTTAGCATTTAGAAAAAGGGAAAAATCTAGCCTCCTGCAGGGGAGCTATTATTGCCAGAATGTACTAGCATTATCTTGCTTATGGGGGGGCATATTGTTTATGCAGTCTATTTATCAGTGTAGGAATATATCTACCAATATAGCAATATCTCTGCAGTAATGGCATACACGAATAAAAGAGTTTTCATGAACACAGAGTTCCTGCCTGTAGCATGTACATCTGAGATACTAAAGGATTATTTACCTATCATTAAGATATGGATTTTTTTATCTAGTCCAGTTTTTCTTGCAGCAGAAATCATATTAAACTCTCTAGCTATTATATCTAGCATCCATTGGGCACCTTTTCATTCTGGGTAACCTAATATAAATGAAGAAAATAAATCCACAGCAATTTGTTGAGGCGCCTTTTTCCCCCTGCCCCCTCCTCCTTTTCCTGAATTAAATTCACATAATAAAATCCAAGCGTTGCATTTCACTCACATCCGCTTCAATTAACGTGCATGACTTTGTATGAAATTTTTAATGGGAGAAAAAAGCTAAAACACAATATTTTTAAACCATTGTGTAGGGTAAAAATGCTGCATGCAACACAATGTGCTTATATGTCACACAACAGTCAGATGGGCTTTAAAATTCAGTGTGAGCCTTCCCAGTGTTCCATTTCTCTCATATTTTCCCATTATAGGATGTCTTTTAAGAGATTTTAGTGATTTTAATTTAATGAAATATTGTTCTATAATGTTGCTTTAGGAAGTGTTTGCATGTCTGAAACAATCAGGGCTAATAATAACAAAAGCATTAATAATAGTAGCCATATAATGGCTGAAAACTGCAGTCAGTCAAGAGATTCTAATGCAGTATTTGGTTTTTTTTTTTCTCTTGGATAATGGATTTCAGTTGAATGGTAAATTTATTTATTTTTTTTTAAGATTGCTTTTTGTTTAAAATTTCCCATTTCTGCTGAAAGACAAAGGGTAGTTTGGACACTGATAGAAAAATTTCATAGGGAAAACTGTAAATAATGAGAAAAATTGGTTTAGTAATATTTTTCACTAGGGAGAAAAATATTTTCTGAGAATAACATATGAGGAGTAGGTGTAAAAGTTGACTGCATTAATCCATTAACTGTATGTGCAAATCAGCTCATTTACATTGCCTTTTTGATACACCTGTTTAGTGTATCCCCCACCTATCCAAGGTGGGACAAAAAAGGTAATAACACAGAGATGCCTGGTTACATATCATATTCTGCCTCCCTTCTGAAACTTCCAGTGTTTGGCATCTCAGGGCAGCATTGGGGGAGCAGAGGGAGAACTAAGTTACTCCCATCTTGCTGCACACAAGACATTTACAGCTAGAAAATAATCCAAATTGTCTCTTCTTGTGTCTCGCCTTAGGCTGTCTGAAAAATTGTCCTCTGCCATATAAAGGAATCACCGACTATGCTTTTATGCCACTGCAGCAAGAAAATGTTGCAATTATAGTCAGAGTTAGAGCCAGAGGTGTTGAGGTTCCTTCATGTGAATAACATGGAAGTAGGTATCTTGTTTCATCCATGGATTAATCTGAAAAGTCATGAGTTTTTCCAGTTAGGTATCTCACATGCTGGCATCAACCCACCTGAACTAATTAAAAGGTGTATATCTTTGCATGCTATTTTGGCTATGTTCTGTTGGGTGGTTCCCTGTTTAATTCAGTCATATAAGAGTTTCAGCCCAGGTCCTTCCCAGACTGCCCTTTTGAATCCTCCTGGTGGAGTAGTGCCAACAGCCACGGTGTTATTGGAAAGAAGCATGGACCAAGCACCTCCTGAGGGACAGCAAATCAGCTCTGCACAAGTCTCAAGGGAAAAAGGGCACCAGAAAACACAGGGTTTAAACTCAGTGGTACCCAGGGATCCTTCAGTTACTGGAGAGATCTATCTGTTCTTTATTGAGCTTTCTTCAACCTAATCTGTTTTTCTTATGTAATATATTTAAGAGAATGGAGTCTTCCTAATAAGGCTGGATTGAGAAAATTAGAGCCTCCACTGACTTATTTAAGGGCATATATTAACCTGAAGGTTATTTTATCCCAAACCTCTCCTTCAATACTCTCATATCTCTCATAATAACTAAACACCACTGAAATACTATAGTCAGTCTTGTGTTCTACTTTTATAGATGCATAATACACATACAATGATACTATGTTTATTCATTCTGTTTATTGTTTCAAACATGATTTTTAATGTGTAACATAAAAAGAGGTTTTCAAGTTTAATTGGACTGTCAACCCCATCATGCTCATCTTTATCTCTGGCCGCTTTTACTTCCAGACTAGCATTTTTTATAGGATATCCACACATAATAAAGCATCTAAACAACTTTTTCACGTCATCTTCAATGAATTCAGAGGATGCAACAGTTTGCACACTCCTCTGCACACATTTTATTAATCCCACTTTCATTCTACCAGGCTACAGCGAATCATGTCATAAATATCTGTATTACACTCATGAGTTGATATACTATTTTATTCTATGATCCTGTCTCTTGACTCACAGCTTAAAAATCTGCCAAAAAGTATTCCATGTTCTATTTTCTCACTTTAGTAAAATTTCAAAATGTTACAGAAAATCCTGTTCCAAAACTGACAACATCTCTCGATCGTATGGTGTTATTTTTAGAAAGTCAGAGAATATGATTGTGTACGATAACATATAAGACCAGGCTCAAAACTGGCATAAAATAGACACTGAAATAAATGGATATATACCACCTTGCACCTATCGAGGTTCTGGTTCAGAGAACGTGTTGCTGAAAGACTTTTATAGCATTATATAATTTTCAGACCCACCTAACTGTGATTTTATTTAATGTCAACTACATGTCAAGTACCTTATTTTTGAAAATAGACTCGTAAATATTCACACAGTTCAGACTGAATTCATATGCAACTGTGTGTGTGATATTGAGTGTGTAAATTAAATGGTGTTTGTGAACCCTATCAGCCTTTGCTGACCACGAAACTGAAGACGGTAGTATTCTAAGCTTGCCAAAATTGTTGTACAAAATCAATTCCACCATACCTACGATGAAACTGTCTTCTGCCCTCTTCCTTCCCCACGCATCTTGTCACAATAAAGATCTGGGTACTTTGTTTCATCATTTGCAATTTGATGCTGAATTATTGGACATGGAAGTATACTACCATCTTTGTAATAGGATTCCCCTTTTGCTTTATTCTTTCTTTGAATGCTTATTTTTCAGCCAGTAGGTCATCAACAATAGATGTGAGAGTCGGTCATCAATGACAGATGTGAGAGTTACTCTCTGAGGAGACCATATTCATCTTGTGGTCAGATTTGTGTTCAGACTTTAGGCCTGAGAGTAAAAAAACTCAGAAATTTTTATTTTTGGTTCAATATCCCAACATTTCTTTAGACTGTTCTGAGCAGATTTTTGGCCCTGAGTAGTGGCATGTGGCACAAACTGACTTGTGATATTTTTTTTTTCTGCTTTGGATGTCGGAGGTCTTGTGAGATCATCTGTTTTTTCCTAAAATTCTTGCCATCTTGAGCCAAAACCTCATGAGAATAGTTGTTCTTGGAACATTTTTTTAATATGAAAACCAGAATGAGAAAAATAGGCTTCTCTTGGTTTTGGATTTGCCCCACAACAAAACCCAATACTTTGTTTAAATACACATATTCTGATCCTTGCTACCCCCCTCCCTCAATAAGCATAAAACTGGTTTTAATTTCAAAATAAATTTTAAGGCTCTTCTTGTAACAGATTCTGAGTGGCATCGTATTCCATGGGCACTTTCTAGACTCCTTGACTTCTTTCTCTTTACTGTTTTTGGTTTTGTTGTTTTTTGTTTGGTTATTTTTGGTTCTTTAATTAAGAGGTACATGTTACATAATAATTAATACAACACCTGTGACTATTTGCGTAACACAGTGTTTTACACTTCCACCACCCAAAAGCAAATAAAATGCTTTTATTTTTGTCTATTATGTGTTAGCTATTATGTCTTACAAGAAAATGAGAAAAAGACATTCAAAGCTTTTGATGAGAGACAACAGAAAACTGACAATAGATCATTCTTAATCAGACAGCAGGAGCTAATGCCACAAGAGATATATTTGCACAGGAAACTAATTTTTTATAAAGGATTATGCTATGTACATAGATAACAAGACTATCCCAATGAAATCTTACTCTATAAAAAAGATTTTGATGTTAAAGTAGAATCTGTGAGTTAGCCAATCTGAGTTTATTTAAGAGAGGAGGAAATTTTTATTTCTGGGAGATAATTTTTTTTCCACAACTATTATTTATTACAGAACCTTTGCCTTTAACTGACATCTTGTATAAAAATGAACTGAATTAGCTAGACACACCTGATCCACAAGTTCATTTTTCAGATTTCTACATGAAAAACAGGGGAATTCTCATAAAATAAGCAACTGAGAACTACAATTCTTTTTCAAGCCAAACTCCCTAGGACTTACATACTGAAGATGGTCAACACATCTTTTGAGCTGCATTTGACTTCTTGGATATTCAGGTGCACCTTCTGTGTTGGATGTAACTTCTCTGACCACTTGCAGGTATATGGAGATATGGAGGGTCTCTTCTAAATCAAATTCCCAGCTCCAGCTGATGGAATCTTGAAAGATCAGACACTCCTCTATGGAGGAATGGGACTGGTGTCATGGTCGGTTCTGCTCCCTCATCAGATCCCAGAACCTCCCCACCCTTTGGCTCTTCAACAATTTCAGCTTAGGTTGTGAAAAAAACATATAAGAAAAAAAAAAAGGGAAAAAAAGGAGCTTTCTATGTCAGGAAAGTTCAAATCTTTCTTTTAAGCCATAATTACCAACAATCTCAGCCATTGCTCTGTAATGAGGTTTGATGTTTTAAACTACAAAGACAGACATTTAAGATATAGAACAGTGTTCCTGGGTTTTGTGTGTATTTCTTTTAATTCTAGAAATTGTTTTTCTTTATTTGATATAAATCTGAAGGCAGGAATTCATTCTAGATACACAAGTGCATGCAGTATGGACATATCAAAAGGAATTAATCTATACACGTACAGATAAAAGAAGCAGGAATAAATGTATATAGGCAGTGGGTACGAGAGAAGACAAAAGGCAGGGAAGAAGCCAAATACAAATAAAAGAGAATATGAGAAGACTGTTGTATTAGTTTAATACTATGGGAAATTAAAGTACTTTAAGATCCTCAGATGTAAGATACTATGTAAGTATAAAGGGGTTTTTTTGGTCTAAAATTTGAGTTGAGCCAATGCAGTCTGAAAGCAGCTCCTAAATATGATTATATGAGGCTATGGACACAATTTCTGCCAGGTATCATGAATTTCAGTGTATTGCTGTGTTATTAAAAGCAACCAGCAGTGTGAACCTGCTGTATTATTAACATGTTACATTAGCCTTAATAGTTAATCCAGTATTCATATTCATATTGTGGGCTCTTCTTCTAAGAGAGTAACAGCTTTCTAAATGCTTTTAAGATTTCCAGGAATAAAATTAAAGCATGTTTAAGTACTTGTTGGAAATTGTGTGCAGAATTCTGAATAAGGGAGTTATTGCATTGTATCAGGACCCTTAAGAGATTCAGCTGAGAAATAAATTATGTAAACAATGCAATATGTGTGTGTGTCTACAGCTGTATATCAATATCACCTATATCTATGTATACAAATATCCTTATCCTTTTCTGTCAGTCTGGAATGTGTTATACTGGAGACACTGAACCTTTCAAAAGAGATGCAAGACATGTTTTTAATGTTGCTTCAGAATTCAGAAGCAAAACAAAAACTGGATAAATACTTCATTACATTTTATAAACAATCTGCTTTCTGATAATTATTATGGAGCAACTTTTCATTCTTTTTAATGAAGTTTGACTCTGAATGCATATGTGAGAAATTAATTTTGGTGAAATAATTCAGTTCAGAGTAATGTATCCTAAATGAGATTTGTTGAAGACCTCATGGTGCCTGCAGTTACAGTGAGAAGGGAGAGCGCTGATGGAGGAGAGGAGGACAGGTGCCAGTCAGAGGTTGCAAGAACAATCTACCTCTGCCCCTCAGTTCTGAAAGGAGTTGTACTGGGGCTACATGAAGGCCCCACATTCAGCTTGGCTGCAGATTCAGATTGGATTTCCTCTCTGCAGCTGTTCCACACTCCATTTGCACGAAGTCCAAACATCTGGCTTTAATGTGAACGGAGTGGATTTCAAGCTTAATTCTTCTCTTTGTCTTTCTGTGTGTGAGTATGTGTATATGTGAAATAATCTTTCTAGAATGCTTTATTGCTTTCCTAAATCTTTCATTTGTTTTGCATCCTTACAATTTATTTTGGTGTGAAATACACAATCAGTAAAGAGCCTTGTCTCCTGTCCTGTTTCCTGCTCTGCCGTCAGAACATACTATTGTTTGTATTGTCTGGAAAACATATTGAAGACCTAACTGAAATACTGTTAATCATCTCATCATCAACATTTTTTTTACAACTCATTCTAGCATAGGTGTTTCAGGTGCAGAAATCCATGCTGATAACTTTGGTTTTTTTTTTTAAGAGGACTAATAGGAAAAAAAATCATTTATGGGACCATAAAGATTGATTTTTGAGCTCTCTCCCTTGCCAGTGTTATACCTCCCCCTCCGTTTATGATGTTCTATGTCTTATATAGATTGGGCACAATATTAAACCTCATGCGAGAGAATGGAAGAAAAAAGAATTCAGGGAGTAAATAACTGGTTTACTTATCATGCCTCCCAGTTTGATTTTGGTAGGTTCCAGAGAACACAGGTGTAGGATACTGAATTATAGCAAACAAAAGACTAAAACATAACAAAGCTACCTGAGGGTTTGGCTGAAGTCCCTGTGCAAACTGTGATTAACTGAATACCTGCCCTGGAATGCTGGTTTGGCAAGAGGTTATACACACATGAATGAATCTGTCTGCATACTTAGACACTGCAGTTAAACTTCTTTCTCATAAAAAAAAAAAGGTGTTATTTCCGGAGTTGTTGAATATAGTTTGAGTCTGTCTGTTTTGATTTAAACTCCTCATCCCCAGAAGAAAAGTGAGGTGACAAGTGTCCTACATGTATCAGAGAGTGGGAAGAAGAGGAGAAGCAGCAGTCAAAGACATGTTTGGGTGCATGAAGGCAGCTAGGCAGGAGTTATTCCTAAAAATCAGTGTTCCTCTGGGAAATGGAGGCTGATCTCAGTGTAAAACGCTGAAGGTCTATTAATGTAAATTTACCTGAGCTTAGAACTCAAAACCCACAAGACCAGCGGTGAAGAACTGGTCACATATTAATGGAACTTAACAGATAATATATGGAATATACTTACACATACTGTGGATTAAACATAAACCAAGAATTTTCAGCAGAGCCTAAGGGAGCTGAAAGTCACTGGTTTGTGAGCACATGAGGGTTTGCCCATGAGGAAAGACAGAGCAGCACACTAGTCAAAGTTTATTTCTGCTGCAGTTATGCTACTGGTGTAGATACAGCCTCACTTATACTCACAGCCCCCTTTTAGGGGAATAACTATAAAGTACATTTCAGGCTAATGTAAATTAATCCAGGCTTAAGATGTCTGGGCAATGATTATTTATTAGTGTCCATTGGACTGGTTTCTATATTCTCTAAGGCTCTGTATGACTGTGGGGACGTGGTACAGTCAGAGGGGAAAAGTCATTGCTTGCTATTAAAGAATTTACCTTCTGACTATATTTCCTGTCTTTTTACTTTACTTTTTGTTACTTTCCATGTATATTTCCATGTATGTGCTAATAATTTGGATCCTATACATTAGCCCTACATCTACAAGGTAAGGCCAAAGCCATTTTACTCTATTTCTTTGCTTCTAATGGTAGAGAGAGTCAGATGAACATTTCTATTTGGGTACATCTCCAGCTGGGAACACCATAGCAAGTGTGTCCTGCACAAAAGAGCACGTGACGGTCCTGGATGCCTCTGGCTCACAGGATGTGAGATGGTTAGAAATTTCCTCTGCTTTTCCTTATGCAGACATGTTGTGCATGAACTTGCAGAGGAGAGGGGCCTCGCCCTTGATTTATAATCAAGTCATGAGCTCATCTATGCTCTAAAAGAGCCTATTGTCCAAATCTTACTAGTTTTTCTCCAGGAAAGTTTTGCCAGGGTGTGGAGAACTGACCCCAAAAATTAGATTTTCTTCTTCTACATTTAAATTATTTCTAACCCTTCCCTGATTTTAATCTTTTTATTTCCTCACCTTTTTGTCCTGATTTCCCTGGAAATTCAAGGTTTCTTAACAGCAATTATTTTTTCTCGTGCCAGCAAGAGGGTCCTGGTACTTGCTGAAATCAGGGGGTGAGAAAAAATAGTGCCCCAAAGATGCTGCATCAGATAACTTGATTTTTTATTTTTTGTATGTGGTGGAAGCATCAGAAAATATGCTTTTTTTTTGGTGTGTTTGGGGACAGTGGTTGTGTGACAGTAGAGTGAATCCAGCACTCTGCTCACTTTGGCAGTAATGCCTAAAATCAGCCACACCAGGAGGTCACCAGGTTCATGTGACAGCTACTGGTCACATTTCTTCTGCATATCCCACTCAGTTGCATCTGTGTACGCCACTCTGATTTTTTTTTTTTTTTATTGCAAGATTTTGCTAAAGATTTCCAAGCATCCTTCAATTTTTTACTACAATGGGCAATGAAATCTCCCCACATAGGTGCATACCATCCCTAATTTCTGCATAGAGTTTCTCACCATACACAAAAAACCACCTGTATAGCAATTAAATTCAGACACTTGGTGGAAAACGGCCAGTTTATTTTGCTTCTACTTGTTTTGAGAAAAAGACTCCCCCCACCTGCATCTGAATAGGCAAGGTTGACATAAAAAGGTACTTCAAGAGATGAACTCGTCTACTGAACACAAATACAGTGAGTTTCTGTATATCTTTAAATGTTTTATATGTCCTAGTCATATATAATTTATTGTGTTGTGAAGCTGAGCCCTTCTTTGAATGAAAATTTTACTGTTGGAGCCTGGGGTACTTTAGGCTGATGATTTAAAACTCTCAATGCGCTCGTAGCAAATAGCACTTTTTATTACAGCATGTTTGTCCAAGAGGTCAACTTTCAGCACAGCAGGATTTCTTCCCACTGTAGAATTATTTCTGATGGCAAGAATCTCCCAGCTTAATTCATCTGCTGCTGAAAGCAGTAGCCAACACTTTCTCAGAGGCTCATTAGACTGGACCTGCCAAGAAAATGTACAAGAAAAGTGTGAAACCTTCACCTTTTCTTATGCAAGCATTCTTGCTAGCAGATTATACAGCATGTTAAATGCTGTATGCCTGCTTATACCCCCTTGGTCTTAAGGTTTCCATTTATAGTTTTGCTCCAGTATTTCATTTTCTCAGAGATGATGTTGAATCTAAGCTGCCTTGTGATGATGTTAAATTCATTTTGGAGATGCATAAAAGTAACTAAAATTATGTGCATGTTTCCTGTGAAATATTGTACACCAACCAGGTCGTAGATTAAAAGACAAGCTTGACTTTAAAGGTAATGTGATTAATTTCCTCAGCCAAAACCAGCTAGATAGTTTTCATGCTTAGGCTGATACAGTATAGATGCCCTATTACACCCATTTACAGTCTCCATCCCTTTGCTCAGCCCCTGCTGAGCCTATTAAGTTGGTATCAAGTCAACTTGTCCCTTAGTGATAGTACACAAGCTCTCAGAGTGCTGCAGAATTCTGCATCTGTCCTTTTACCTGTCACTTCAGCCTCCTTTTACTGATGTTAAAAGAAATCTTTACTGTCAGTCATATAACCAATTCACTTTGTTCACAGGCTGTGACAACCTTGTTGTGTTTCTCCCACCACAGAACCGGCTTCTGTGAATTAGTATTCTCAAAATTTAGACTAGCTCATTAGTCTGAATAAATTTGAAAGGTTGCTGTTCACATTTTTTTTTCTAAAAACTGTAGCTCAGCTTTGCTTGGGTATAATTTAGGCATCTTTAGGAAAAAAAAAAAAGAAAAAAACCACAAATATGAAAAAACCCAACAATCAAACAGCCCAGCTCCCAAGTATTACTTTATGATTTCAGAGCTAAAGGGTCTCTCAGTGGTTTCATCTGAGCTAATATAAATTTAATCAAATCTTCCAAGTTTTTTCCAGCCTCCCCCTCTCCTCTTTTTTTTTTTTTGGGGGGCCATAATTGAAAAATTGACTACTTATTCAGAAAAGAAAACAGAAGTTCAAATGCCAATCTCAACCATCTTTGGCTTACTATGTCCACCAAACCAACTTGTTTCCACATTATCTATATATGAAAATAAAGAGTAAATTTCTCCCTCAATGCATGAAACCTAACCCCACCTGTCAGTTCTGTATACGACTGTCAGTGCACCAGTTTGATGCAATGAAAAAAATATTTTCCACTAAAAAATTGCCTATGATTAAGCAAAGAAACCACCACTTTTGCTCCTATTTTCAAAGTCCTACAGCAAAAGCACTAAGCATTCTACTTTCATGAAATCATTCAGTTATTTTCACTCCATCATGTCGTTTCTTTGTAAGGGTTGAAGGCTGACTACCAGTGGACATGACAGAGGATACATCTGGTCTGCCCCAGCACAAATCTCCTACAGAGAACCAAAGAGTTCAATGTATTGAGTGCACAGCTGTCATTCTGTCTTTAGGGAAACTCTCAGGCACTGGTGGTAAGATGGAACCAGGACACCATTTTGGATTGTGCTAGCTTTCCAGGACACTATTAAAACCATAAGGGACAGGAAATTGCTTTCCATAAACAATAATCTGTACAGTAATTTGGATCAGTGGAGTACTTCTCACAGGAGGATTTCAGCCTTTTATAAACAAACCTAGAAGGAAATGATGATGACACCTACTTTGGGTTTGAACAGTGAAGTACAGGGGACAAAGTCTCCCCCATTCAAATTCCTTTTTTCTTGCTAAAATTGCACAAATTTCACTGGAGCCCCTTCTGAGTTACCCTGGCAATATAAAAATCCAGTCCAGAAGCCAGGGAGGTTAAATAATTTACCCAAGGTCACATCACAAGCAGCTGAGCCTCAGAGTAAAGAATAGAGGTCCTCAGAGCCCCACCTAAAAGGGGTAATGACAACTTCACCATTAGCTGTAAAATAGAAATATAAAAGTGTCTTTGCATTAACACCAGCACCTTAAAACTAAAAATGAGGGAGCTTGGCCAAAGGGGTCTGATATAACTGACTACAGAGTCAGGGTGGAAAAATATAAATCAATTGGATTAAATGATCCTTTGCTACAGACTAGAGAAGAAGTTTGGATATGTCTCAAGAAACAGAGAATTACGCTAGACATTAAGGGAACCAGAGATACTCTCAACAGTTCAGGGTGGATATAACTGTGCAATGGAGCAGAACAAATTAAAAATCCCAACCTAAGGAAGGATTAATATATAAAACTGCAGGAGAAAGACATGATGTGGTAGAAATAATGTGATGGTGCTCGTAGTATACATTTGTTATGTTCAGAATATTCATCTCTTGCCTTTTCAGTTGTTTTCTCAATTCTTCCTCTAGCATGTGACAGACAATATTGTTGCTTCTTCTTTCAGTATCAATGGCTTCTTTTGACACCAACGACTCATTGTGCCAGGAGCCACAGATATCCAGCAATTCCTAACTTGGCTGCATAGAGCAGAACAGGTCAGTTATGTGAAATGCAATTCTTTTCATATTTATATCTTGGTTTGCTTAAACAGACCTCCAGTAAGTATTGCTCTGAAAGAGAGACAGCCAGAAATAACACAAGGTCACACTTTCTTTTGGGAGTTGCAGTGCAGCAACTCTGCCATTTCAAGGGATTTCTGTTGAAAATTAAGACATTGTTTGGTTTCTTCAGAATGTTGATTAGAAAAGTATCTGAAACTCATTGTTCAATCATGTGAACGACTGTCTTCCATTAAGAAAGGAGTGAGTACAGGGCCTCTCTTCACCTGCTCTTGACACCACACCTACCATTTTCTTTTGCTTTCTCCCTTCATTTTCCCCACATACTCATAAGCATTTGCTTCTCCGCATCTCAAGTGCACTGTCCTCTTCTTCATGTATTAGGTATCTGATCCTTTGATCTAGTTGGAATAGTGGGCATAAAATCTAATAGGAAAAATGCTGAAAATCACTAGAAAACAGCTATTTAACCATAGTTTTCCCACGTACTCTCATCCTAAAGCACCATCAGAGAGAAGGACAGAAAAGTATGCATGCATGCACACATGCATGCACAAAGGCTGTACATGAGAGGCATATTTATAGCCATGTTTGAGAAAAATAATGATACTGAATTGGTTATAAAAGCTGTATTCTCACCTATTTTCTTAAATTTTATTTTTGGCTGATATTTTCCCTACTTAGTTAATAGCTTTTAGGTTCTCTTTCTCCTCTTTCTCTTTTTTCTCCCCCATCTTCCTTTGTGGCCAACTTTCTCTTCATCCCTGGCTGCCATGCCCAGTAAATTCTGTACATCATTGCAACAGCTGCTTAGGAGTGGATGGGATTTGTCTCTGCATATCAAGCCAAAAGGCTCTACAGATTTCTTTGTTGTGGCTGCAGTCCTAACAAGGCCAAAATAGTCCAGGAAGCACCTCTTCTTTTGGATTTGCCTTAGATAGTCTTTTCTGGTTTATTTATTTCCTCTTTTTTTCTCCTTAGTTTTTAACTTTCCCTCTTCCTTTCCCTTCTCATTTTTACTCTCTGTATTTCATGCCCAATTAATCTTGTTCTCTCCAGCACACTTTTATAGGAAGGAAGGTTCATGAAAAGAACTTTCAGAAGAAGACTGAGCCAATTTCCTTGGTAACTACCAAAAGCAAGTGAAAATGACAAACGGATTGACTACAGTGGATTGATTGATACTGATTTATAGCTGAAAATTGGATCAAGTGCGTCCACATACACTTTCTCCAGGGACTAAAGGAGAGGCAGACTGCTTCTGTCAGCATTCTTATACCATGAAGCTTACTCCCCTCATGTCACCTCATGTCTCCCTTTCAAGCCCTGTCTTCTGCTTAAATAAATATAGTTGTTAAAATAAAGGTTCTTGCTGCCATATCCCAGGGATATAACATTTTGAGGATACATATGACTTATGCTTTTCCATAAAATAAGGGTAATTTTTCTATACATTCTGGAATCACTGCTCAACTATGCATACCTGCACCTCCTTCACATGCCTGTGTCTGCCAGGTATCCTAAGGTGGCTTTGCACGTCAGCTTTCTCCTACTTATACCTTGGATCTTAGTAGTTTTATTATTGAAAGGCAAAGAAGTAGCAGGACCTATCCTGAATCTGATATCTGGAAATCCCTATTTATGATGTAAACTCTTATTCATGTGTGTGTACATGTTCCTGTTGTCCTTTTAGGACACCTGAATTAGTGAGGTTTGGAGGGAAGCACTTCTGCCTAAATCTGCTACCTTAAACAATTTATTTCTTAAGTACACTAATAATTAGAAGCATCATCATATCCTGACCCAGATAGGCTGCCAGAGGTAAGAAAGGATTGAAAATTATCCACAGAAAATAGGGGAAAAGTTAAAATATCTGCCACTACAAATTTCAAATCTTTTAGACAATAAGGAAGGGAAAGGTTAGTTACTGTAGTATTCAGTTCATAACATATTGCAACATGATTTAGTGAAGAAATATAGCTTTACCATGAAAAAAAAAAATGGTGTCAGATTATATGATACCATCAGATGTAGAGACCCCTGTGTTAGAAGGACTCTTAGGACTTCTGTTTTTGGAGACAACATACACTTGCTGGAGAGTCAGGGTGCTGCCACTGTCCCCAGTCCATGGGGATGCTTCTGAGCTGTTCTGCAAAAAGCAGACCCCGTGACTACCTCACTTCTGTAATTGTCAGAGTCAGTTCTGTGCTAAATCCAAATTGCTCTCCTTAGGAAGAAGGGTAGGAAAGCCTTGTATTTGTATATATGATTTCTTGTATGTCACTTTATTTTGGGCCTGATCTGACAACCTCCAGCTGTGGCTTTCATTTTTGCCATGTGGTTATGGGGCTGAAGATAAACAGACAACAGAGTTGTCCTTACAGTCCTTCCCGTGGTCCTTCACAGCAAGGCCTAGATGATGCTTTTTGACATGGACCACTGGATTTTACAGGCAAACTGAGTTGGGGTAATCTGAGGCTACTTATGGCAGAAACTTTAAAATGAGCAGCCGAGTTCGGGGAGCACATTAGGGTTCACTCCAGGAGTCCCCTCACTCAGGTAAGTGGTGTTACACAACCACAAAGTGATTGATGGGTCAAAGTCACCCAAAGAAACTCTGGCAGTATAAAAAGCTGAACTTAGTCCACTCAGATTCTGGGTTAAATGTTGTAAACATAAGACAGTTCTTCCTCCTCTAGGCTAATAATATTTTTGGAATATCAGGATTGATAGAAAGGCAAAGTTACTGTTACCAAATGGACATTTCTTTGGGTTTTGAGTCATCACAAAACCCATGGAAATTTTGATGCAGTCTTTATCAAACTGCATTGACCCTAAATATAGACTTAACTGAACATCTCAAATTCAAGGATTTTCTACTTCTACAAAATTGAACTTCATTGGCAAACAGCAATCCTTGGATAATCAGGCTTTGTGACAAAATAGAAGGAAATTTGTGATGGGTTGACCTTGACTGGATGCCACTAAAGCTGCTCTGCCACTCCTAAACTAGATAGGCAACAGAAAACATAAGACAAGACTCATGGGTTGAGATAAAGAGAGGGAGAGATCACTCAGTGATTACCATCATGAGCAAAACAGACTCATATTAGGAAAATTATATTAATATATCACCAATCAAATCAGAGTAGAAATCCTTTCCATGGGGTAGAGTCCTTCAGGAACAGGCTACTCCAGCATGGGTTCGCCTGGGGTCACAAGTCCTGGCAGCAAACCTGTCCCAGCATGGGTTCCTCTCTCCATGGTCCACAGGTCATGCCAGAAGACTGCTGCAGAACAGATTTTGCATGGTGTCACAGCCTCCCTCGGACATCCACCTGCTTGTGTGGGGTGCTCCACAGACTACAGGTGGATCTCTGCATCCCATGGACTTCCATGGCTACAGGGGCACAGCTGCCTGCCCATGGGCTGCACTGGGGTCTGCAGGGGAGTCTCAGCTCTGGTGCCTGCACCAGCTCCTGCCTCTCCTTCACCATCCTGGCTGTCTGCAGAGCTGCTTCTCTCACAGATTCTCACTCCTCTCTTTGGCTGCAGTTGCACGGGAGATTTTTCTCCTTGAATACCTTATCTCAGCGATCCCACTCTTTTTTTTTAAGAAAAGATGCTATTATCCAATCAGAGACATGAAACTAGGTAACAAACACTGTTGCTGATGGCCTTGGCTTTCGATAGTGTCTGGTCTGTCCTGGAATGTGCTCTGGAATTGGCTCCATCAGACAAAGGCAAAGCTTCTAGTAGCTTCTCACAGAAGCCACCTCTTCAGTCCCCCTGCTACCAAAACCTTGCCACAAAATCCCAATGTAAAATTCCCGCATAGGAGTAAAAAAAAGTGAAAAACTTTAAAAGGGCAGATTTTAAAACCATGAGGAAAATGGTTAACAGCAGGCTGAAGGGCAAAGTAAAAAACTTTAAAACCACAGAAACAGCCTGGAGGCTATTCAAGAACATTGTGTTAGAGGCACAGATGGTTTGTGTATCATTGAGAACAAAAACAAAGTAAAATGGTGAGAATAAAACTATGGTTAAGCAGAGAAGTACAGGGCTTTATTGAGGTTAAAAAGGCATCCTTTAAAAGCAGAAAAGCTTCCTGAACAACCTAGCCAGGTCAGGCCATCACTCATATTGGTGAAAGGCAACTCAGCAATGACAAGAGTAATAAGGAAGTGGTCAGCTAAAAGGAATGCGGACCTGGTGAGTAAAGACAGAGGCAGATACTTGTACCATGTGGTTCTGGCACATTAAAATTTGCAACAGAAATGTCCCATTGTCCTCTTGAGTTTCCCTTGAATTTCCACTCTTTTTTTTTAAGAAAAGATGCTATTATCCAATCAGAGACATGAAACTAGGCAACAAACAAAACAAAATTATTCTGCAAAGATGCTAGCATAACCCCAAATTTCTTGCATGGCTATTTCCCATCCCCATCTTCCTCTCCTGGCCTGCTTCCCTGGCTGCTTACCTCTCATCCTTTTTGTCCTGGCTAGAGGGCAGGTACTTTTGCTCTAGTATATTCTGGGCTTGATTATTCACTGAGAGATCTAAATTCTCCCACTTTGAACAAACCCTACTTTGATATGTTGAATTAATTATTTACTAAAAACAGTCCCAATCAAAACAAGTGTGTTACCTGAATGTGTCTATGTACAAGAACTAAATAGTTAAGTACCTTAAAGATCTCCAAGAATGAAAAGAAACAATAAAAAATAAATTTTGTCAGCAATTTTTTCTTCCCCTGGAAGACAGTAAAGGATCCTTTCTGTGTTGGGTTATGGGACTCAGAAAAACTGAAGCTAAAATACTGAACACTATGCATTATACTGAGAAATTAAAGTTTAGCAGTTATTGATGTAGCAACATAGGCAGTATGAGATATAATGGCAATTCATCAAGGCCATTGGTCAGCAGCTGACTGAACATGAGCCAACATGTGCCCGGATGGCCAAGAAGGCCAATGGTATCCCGGCCTGTATCAGCAATAGTGTGGCCAGCAGGACCAGGGCAGTGATCATCCCCCTGTACTCGGCACTGGTGAGTCCACACCTTGAGTCCTGTGTCCAGTTTTGGGCCCCTCATGACAAGAAGGCCATTGAGGGGCTGGAGCGTGTCCAGAGGAGGACAACGGAGCTGGGGAATGGTCTGGAACACAAGTCCTATGAGGATGAGCTGAGGGAGAACTGGATGTTTAGTCTGGAGAAAAGGAGGCTCAGGGGTGACCTTATCATACTCTTCAACTCCCTGAAAGGGGGTTGTAACCAGGTGGGGGTCGGTCTCTTCTCCCAAGTAACAAGGAATAGGACAAGAGGAAATGGCCTCAAGTTGTGCCAGGGGAGCTTTAGATTGGACATTAGAAAAAATTTCTTCAATGAAAGGGTGGTCAAGGACTGGAACAGGCTGCCCAGGAAAGTGGTGGAGTCACCATCCCTGGAGGTACGTAAAAGAGGTGTATATGTCGTACTTGTGAACATGGTTTAGTGCTGGGCTTGGCAGTGATGGGTTAATGGTTGGACTTGGTGATCTTAAAGGTCTTTTCAAACCTAAACAACTATATGAGTCTATGAAATCTGTGGGTAGCAGTGCCTTCTCAGAACCAAATCTAAGATGAGTTTAAATTGTAGGCATTTTAGTGACTTGTTTTAATGATTTCAGAAGAAATGATTTGTTTGAAATGGGCTGGAGATGTCAGGTGAGAAATAAGTGCAAGAAACATACCTGAACAGAGAGGAGCTGAGGCAACTTCTATATCTCTGCCAGGAGATGACAGGCGAGGGAGGAAAAAGAGCAAAAAAGATTATTCTATAACCATCTGACAGAACATCTCCTGAAATTTTGTTTGTCCTTTCCCAGCACAGCTTTTGTGAGGATATATTGAGTACTCCCCATTGCTTCAGTCAACAGAATGACTTCAAGAGAGGTGGGAACTGTATCTGGAAGGACAGGGCACAGATTGTGGGTAGGGAAAGAGGGAACTGGGGAACAAGGCAGTTGGAGGTACAGATCAGCTAAGGAGGGGCTGTGAGAAAGGTTTGGTTTATACGGGCAGAGTTTGAATAAACTTTTAATACTGTTGACCTCCAAAACCCCTGTGTACTTCCTTAATCATCCTGTACACAGATGAGAACTTTCAGAACATCTGGTGCCTTCCTGAAGATCTCCAGTGTATAGGATCTTCAGCCTTTAATTTCAAATCACTGTGAACTTTAGATCAAAAGCTGAGACTGAGATTCTGCGTCACTCACAAAAAAGAAATTTTACGTCTCCAGTACTTAGTAAAGGATGGTTTTGGGTTTGGTGGGGTTTTTTTGTTTGTTTTTGTTTTTTGTTTTTTGGTTTTTTTTTTGTTTGTCGTTGTTGTTGTTGTTGCTGTTGCTGTTGTTTTTTTCTTTTTTTTTTTTTGTCTGCGGTTGTTGTTTTGCTATATTGTGTTTTGTTTTCCTAGTTTAAAGGAGAAACTGCATGCCATTAATCAGCCATGGCACATGAACACACATACACTATTACACGTGAATACTTCTTCAGTGTTACTTTATAAGAGCCTTACACACTTCAGTTTGATTAACACTTTGATAAGAGATATATTTTCCTTGAAGAAAGTGAGGCCATGGGAATTTGTTAAAAATTCAGAAAAGGAAGATACTGTGAAAAGATTTAATTCAGTTACAGTAAGTAATACATTCTACTAATGTAATATGGACATAAAAAAAATGTTAGACCCCTTGAGAAATTAGGATAATCTTGTTTGAACCTTTATGAATGTATATAATTGTATTTACGTATGTGTCTGTATGTATATCTACATTTATGAAAATATTGTTATGCATGTCCCTGTGTATGAATACATTTATAAAACAAATTCATGACCATAAATCAGCTCAACAGAAACAGTATAAAGTGGACTACTGCACATCTTTATTTAAAATACGTAGGATGCCAAGACAGAAAAACACTAAAAAAGAAATACATATTGTTTTTGAAGCTGAAGCATCAATATGGTTGTAATTTTAATGTTTCTTGCTGGAAAAAGGTCATCTTTGGCGAGGTCGGGTTTTTCTTAAGGTCATTTCACATTGAGATATCTGCCTGCTTTTGACATTTCATCTAGAAGAGGCACAACTATTCTGACACGTGAAATGGGTTCTTTACAAACCCAATGGCTATTTCTATCAACATCTGTTATTCTTACACAAAAGGGGAATATGCATTGATTGCAAACAAGGCTTCACATTTTTTGGAGAATATTAATATATATATATTTTGTGCTTAAAGGTACAGCAATGTCCATCTGAAACAGAAACAGAGTGAAACACAGATCTATAAAAGACTGGAAAAATAACCCCATATATGGCATATTTTACTCTTAAATGGAATTAAATAAATTTAAAGATGTTAATTGTTGTTGATAAATTGTCACACTGCTTTCTGTAAAGCAGCAGGGCAGTGAAATTCACTCAGCATTTGTGTAATTACTTTGTGATATTGGCACAGAAAAAGCACAATAAAAATATTTTTCTTTACATTTTGTGTGGGATTTTTAATTGCATATTCATTTGCAAATTTCAGTTGCCTCTAGCACTGAGTATGATAGGAAAAATCTGTTGCCATATAAATCCCCCACCTTGTATCCCCGTATTTTTAAACTCCAGAATTATTATGTGATATCTATGTAATTCAAATAAACTCTGTCAAACTAATTCAGATCACAGAGACAACTTAATTTTCCTGGAAGACAATCCAGTACTCCAAAAGTGATTCACAGAATTCCTTTTCCAAGGAACAGCACAGGGAAGACCAGAGTTTGTCCTTGCTCCTTGTTTGCAGACATCTCTCTTAAGCTTTGGACAATCCAAAGCATTTAGCTGAGCATTCAGTAGTTAGGATTCTCTAGTTGAGTGCTGTGACCAGTCACGTGGTGTTATATCTGTTCCCATATTGATGGTCTGTTCTTTACAAGCCATTGCTTTCTCCCAAAATGAATGCCATTTTATCAGAAAACAGGTTTTGTTTTCTGATGATATTCCTTTGGCAAGTGCTCAAATCTGCTGTTTGTGGATGTTTGTAGGAACATTGCTTTGCTCACATAAGTATTTGTGAACAGAGAATAATAAAGGACATGAAGAGGCTAAATCCAAACCCTGCTCTCTCATCTAACAAGCTGTAAGTGAACAATTTATGTGCTATCTCTACTGGCTCACTGATCTTACAGCACCAGTAAACTCTGCATGTTTGGAGTCAGTGTGCTTCCCTACTTACTAAATATGTCATATTTAACTTTCTGCAGTATTTGGATGTATGGCAGACATTCACAGAGAACTACAGGTGCTGCTTTTCTGGACTGAAGCCATATGTCCATAGGGCATTGAAGAGGTTAACATCCAGGTGTAGGAGTTTTATTGTTGGAACATGTTCTGTGTTGCTTCCAGATTTTGGACTCAGATAAATGCCTCTAACATATTTTATTAAAATGTCATAATTAGATTTATTTAATGCACTGGGATCCAGAGCATGTCAGCTCTGTGGATGATTGAAAAATGCTTCAACAGCTTTTGATGGCTTCATAGGACAGCAGGGAAATCCACTCCTATTTCCCACTAATGCATCTCTATTTGAAAACAGGACTTGAACGTTCTTCTCAGTTTGTGCATTTACTGATAGAAAGAGAGTGCAAACACTCTCATGTTCTGCAGTGTTGCATTTGATTAGAAAATAATGCTTGAGGTATGAATACGCTGAAGTAATGTTAAGGAAACATTAAAGCACCCTTAAATCTGCCATTTTATGCCTAGGGCTTTGCAGTTATCATTTGAAATGTGTGGCCTTTTTTTAAATGGTTCCACAAGAGTAGCAACTGCTACATAATGGTACAAATAAAAATAATACTGAGGTGTAAGCACTGGCTCTGATAGTTGTACTTATTCCTATGTAAAGCCTGGAGTGACAAAAGAGATAGCTTTCCAACTTCCAATAACATCATCAGTACACTGTGCTTGGCCAGACCATGGGACAGAGAACTAAAAAAGCACAAATATTAGCAGCTTGTGTTGTGCCAAAGTGCATACAAGTATGAATTTCAAGTATCTCCATTTAAATAAATAGTACACATAGAATTTAGAATAAGTAGGAGCAAGATGAGAGTATGGTCTGTGATGGAAAAACAAAGACAGACTCATGCCCCATACTGATTTATCACATAGAAGAGCCTGAAGCTACTTCAAGCCATCAAACTGGTTACACATAGACAAAAGGGAATTTTGGGGAGCTGTCAGTAGATAACTAATGAGAATTTCAGCTCTGGGCTTTTAAATATTGTGAGTCTTTTTTATGTTTGTAGGTAATCTAGAAAGAATCCAAGAGAAATTGTGCAACAGGGGTCTACGCACATTTCAGTTAATGGGAACCAGAAACTATTCACACCAGAATGGACCAAGCTTTCTACCAGGCCAGTTTAAAATCTCCTCCATACTGGTTTGCACAGTTGCCTCCTCTGGAAATAATCCCCATAACTTCTGTACTGCAAGGAGCATAAGGGCTCTCTGCCTTCACTGCACTGTAATAGTATCATTTGAATGATGAATGTCTGTCCCATCTGAGAAACCCGGATTTATCGCTGCAAGGCTGAGCCCAACAACGGGTAATACTTTTTCAAGCAGAAATAAAGATAATTGAAAATGTATGGATGTCATTTTCTTCCAAAAAGCGTTGATCAGATGTTTCACTGGGCAGAAGATGCACAGGCATGCTAATTTCTGAGGCAGCTGAGCTCACTTCCAAGGGCAATGGGCCCCATGCTATTTGCTTGTCTTTATTCTCCTGCCCCAACCAGTTAAGACCAAAATGTGAGAAAACAAGGGGGGAAAGGTTATGTATCTACTTGCATTGATTTGAATAGCAGGATGATAGTTATCTTCAGTCACTGTGGAGGGTGGGAGCCTGACACTGAAAGAATTTGAGGAGGAAGTGCTGAGTGAGAAAATCACTGCCTAAGAGAAGGGTTGCATACTTGACACATGGAAAATATGCACTCTGTAGGTGGGTATTTAGTAGACTAAGGTAAAAGAAAGAATATGCAGGAAGAGAATAACTGAAGAAAGATTACACAGAAGAGAAGAAAGTGAAGTGTCTGAAGTGACCAAATTTCTCCTTGGACTCTGGTCATTGCTGCCATTGCTGATGCCACTGCATATTGATCTGCATCTCACTAGGGTAACACATTGGGGTTTTAGGCTTCCCTTAATCCTTCCCCTACAGTCTTCTATTGAAAGGAAGGAACAAAGAAATCATTCTGAATATCTTTCTCATCATAAGGCAGTGATTCAGTTTCTTTCTTCCAATTTCATCCTTTGTTGATTGAGTTGTCAAGCACCCAACCTTGGCAATAGAAGCTGAAATAAGCAATGTCTTCATAGCTTTGCCATGCTGTGTCAGTACTGAATAACTGAGCCTTATCAACTGCATGCTGGGTCCAACATTCAGCTGAGTTCCTTTGGAATTTTTATCACTACTTTTTATGTGACACTCAGAAAGGCCTTACCCACAATGAATTGTAAACTTGAATTCTGCTTTTTCTAGAGACCCCTAGAAAGCATCCACATCTGGAGGAGTTCTGCCTATAGCAACATGTACATGTGATAAGTTGAGGCCATTCTCAGGGACCATGTTCTGCAAGTTGCACTCTAATATGTCAAAAGCCCTTGGAGTTTCACTGGAGATTTACTGGACATGAGATGTAGCACTACTGCTCTAAATACTTATTCATAATCCTATTGATGGCACCAGAAATAGCAGTAAAAATATTTTGGTATACGAGGGCCTGTGTCAGTATTGGATAGAGGTAGAGTGCATATTGGTAGCTGTAGTTCCAGCAGTGGATAGAAGAAAGCCCTTACGGACATCTCCAACTTACTCATGTGCAGGACACGGAGACACGAAAGCAATTCACTCAGAACTGAATCACAGATCCAATGCATTCCCTGATACAGTGCTGTTTTATTGGTCAATTTCTCTTTTATCAGTTCCCAATAAACTGATAAAGTTGATAAGCTCAGTATTTTAGTCATTTTGGCCCAAATGGAATTCACTTCTTTGATTCCTTAGTTACTGACGCTTGAATTCATTGATGACAACAATAGGAAAATCTCAACCATCTCTTGATTCATTTTGTGTGGCAGGGGGTGGGAGGGAGGACAAAGACTGGGAGGAATGAGGGGAAGGAATCCCATTTCATTTGGCTGTCATCCATCTTAGATGTTTCTGGGTCTGATGCCTCCAGTATGTTTCCCATCACGTTTGATATTGCATATTATAAAAGTGTATTTCCACTACTGCTGAAAACACCCAAAAAACCAAGGCTGTTTCTGGAACAACATAAAATGACTTTACATGAAGCATTCACCATTTCAAAGTCATTCTAGTATGTAAACATGGTGTAGGGTCATAGATGCCTAATTTTTGCCATCCTTCTAGTCCCATATGTTTTTACAGCACCCATGAATGCATTAATCACACACTTGAAGGCACAAAGGTTTTGCATATAATTTTACCTAGATAACATTTTACTAAGTTATCAAATTCTAGCCTCTTTTAGGGGAATCAGAAACTATCTATTATACCTATTAGGTCAAACACCACTCCATTAATGTATTTGGGTTGTTTCTCCTAGCAATGTATATATATTTTTATCTCATGCTTTCATTACAGTTAGGAGAGAGCACCATAGCAAAGCACCTCTGGCACCTCATCTTCAATCAGAAGAGGAATGGCTATTCTCAAGACTCCACAGCTCCACATTACTAACATTTTGGTTCTGCATGTCTGCACCTAACCTTAACTTACTCCTAGTTTATGTGAAGGAGTCTTTAATCTTTCCATAAGTTTTAAAAAGGGAAATAAAACCTAAAAAAACCTTCCAAAACACTCTAACAATATCACTGATTTTACCTCAGGAGCAGAAAGAGTAACTGTATTTTTCAACTCTTTTAGAGGCCACTCTTAAAACTATTAAGATTTTCTGATTGGAGTGGGAGATACTATCCTCTGGAGTAAACTTTCTGAGTTCAGCAGACCTGCATAACTTTCCAGTAGGAAAGATCTGAACATATACAATCAATTTGCATGTTATCTACCTGAAAGGATATTTTTTTCTGAATCTATCCTTCAATATCTTAAGTCTAAATTGCAAGACTGAGGAAGAACAATGACTAATGACTAGGACTCTATTGTAATTTATCACTGATGACACTACTTATTTTTATACGGTTACACATCCTGCACGAGTGAAAGAAAAAGTGCAAACAAAACTGAAGTTACATGGTATTCAAAATGTTATTCACAGGTCGCCACAGGCAGTGTGAAAACTCAACATGAAAACCGGACTAATCTCCAAAACATTAAGTCAGACAAAATTATGTGCTTAATCTCATCACAAATACAAAACTATCTTGTGTCTGTTAAAGACTGCACTTGTTCTAATATATCCTTTTCATCAGTGTTTCAGACTAGAGACTTCTGAAAGCTACTCCGAGAAATAAAGTTCCCATATGTCGTTATTGAAAAAAATACATATCTGACTCACTTTTAAAGAAAATCACTAATTTCCAATTGTTTGAAACTCAAAAGTATTTTTTTAGACACCGTCATCATGCCTTAGGACCATCAATTTCCTCAAGTTTTCTCCATTTTAAAATTCGCAGAGGTAAACCCTATTAAAGTACACAGTGGAGGTGAGCTTGAAACTTTTTCCAGAAAATTTTTTCTCTGCAATGAATGTATAATAATATTGTTTGTAAGTGTTTTCAATAACTTTACATGTATTCAGGGAAGCAATATAAAAGCCTGTGCTTTCGCCTTAAGGTTTTCTTTAAAGGGGTTTTAAAGTTTAGGCTATTGGATCATCAGAAGACAGGACCCACTGCAAGAGGTAGAGTCACTTTCATTTCATGTTGTATAAGTTTTCATTTTGGGTGAAAGAGAAGCAGCTTTTATGTTTGTTAGGGTGGGTTTTACCTGCTGATATGTCCCCTGAAGTTTGTGGCCAGAGGCTGATTGATTCATTTTGCCAGTAATGATGGCTTATTTGTGGTTACTGAATCATGTAAAAGAAAAAAGTTATTCTTGCTATTTTTAACATATTTTTTGCATGCCTGGCATTACTACTGAATTGCATTAACTTTGCTAGTGAATCTACATATACAAGAAGCCTGGCTTGTTTCAGCTGTAAAATAGGATATTGTTATTCTGTAACTGGGTTTGTACTTGTCTGTGAGCCTTTACCAAGAAGAATTGGGTCTGTGTGCATTCCATAAATAATCCATTATTATTTTCAGGGTATTAATTAATTTCTTAACAAACAATAATAGATTTTAATAGAAAAATTAAATGAGAGACAATAATATTTCTTTAATTTTTATTGTATCACAAAACCTCCAATGAAGGTAGATTTCTTTCTTACATACTTCCTTATTCACAAAATGAGTAGTCCTTATTCCTTATTTTACAAGGTGTGTGCTTGATCTCATTTCCACAAAATAGTTGAAATATCCATATAATCCTTCCCTTTCTTTTTTTTGCTCAGTTTACGAATTAATGTATGACAGAATATATTAATAGAATTAATATATGACAAGAAGCAAAATATTTTCTCAAACTTTTTTTTCTTAAATAAGGTTAGGGTGAAGAGCATTTCCTTAGAACAAAGGTATGATGTCTTTTTCAGCAGGCACAAACACAGTATCTTGTCTTTAGATATAGGATATATTTAGACAGTTTCAGGACAAAACATCTAATGTGAATTTGGATAAATGGATTCGTAGAGATATTGGATATGATCCATGCAGCATAGTTTTTTTTGTTTGGATGTTTTTTTGTATTTGTTTCCTTCTCTCACAGAGGCAAATATTCTGCCTTTTATTTTCCTGTGGATGATAAATTAATGGTCAGCCACTGATGTCTGAATCTACTTCCAGAGGAGGGGAATGTTAAGGTAAACATGCTGGAAAAATAATTTCTGGAAGCAGCTTAAGAACCTCAGATTGAGTTGATTCTTTTCATTTGATATTTGATACCATATCACATAAGCCCATGAGAATCAGTGTCAGGAAAAGGATTCTGTTAGAAATGAGAAAAAAAACTTCATCTCTGACTCTAAATTCAATAAAATTGTCTGTAACAATTCATGGGCTTATTGTGGCTAAAAGTCTAGGACCCAGCACTTGGTCTTTTTGAACCTCATGCCATTGGTCTTGGCCCATCCTTTTAGCCTGTCCATCTGTGGAAGACCAAATAAAACATGAAGCTCCAAATAAAAATGTCTTTTCTCTTTTTTCCTAATGATTTCCTTGCCGAATAGTAGATGACATGGAAAGTTTTACAAAGGTATTAGGACATGATTTAAAATATCAGTTGAGATTTTTGAGTCTGCTCTAGTTTTTAGTATCTTTTAGATACCAAAGACTGTGCTATTATGTTCATTATTAATTTTTACAGATGTCCAGAGTAGAATATTGTTAATTTGCAACTATTTCTTTTTACTAAATAAGTTGTAGGGTTCTGCTCTGCTATTTATAAAGTTCAGTACAGTAAGCAGCAGTGACATAAATATTTAGCTTCAGGTCCTGTGGTTCTGAATGAGGGTATTTTAACCTAAATTACTAGACCTCAACAATGCTGGGCAGTTCAAACAACAACTAAAATAAATGACAAGAATCTGTACCCATATGTCGTCATTTGCCTTTTGCAGGAGTTACATCCTTGGATGCTTCCTAATGTCTAGACAGCAGCACTGGCCACCATTTTTTTAAACTTTTTTTAGTTGCCAGTGTTTTGCAATTTTTCTTCCCAGATATTGACCATGCTGTCACCAGCCATATACGTCACTTGCGGGCAGGATCATTCCAGCACACGCTTCAGGAAATTGTAAATGTATGGCCAGGAAATGAACTAGTTCAGAATGTTCTTGTCAACTTTATTTTGAAGTAATTTTCCATTCTAGGCACTGTTTGACATTAGTTATGGACAATCAAAATATTTACTGTGAATTAGCTAGTAAGCGAGCATGGTTTTTAAATTTATTTCTACTTTTTTTCTGGGTGGGTTTTTGGTGGTTTTGGTGGTGGTGGGCAGAGTTGTTATATTTGTGTCACAATTCTTATTTCAAGGTACTCATGGACTAGTTTAAGCAACCATATTTTAGTCTGTCAGTTGCTTGTGAACTATTCACACTGACTATTGGCTTATTATTGCTTTGAAACTGATTGCCACTTAAATTATATAATTCTGCTTTTGCTCCCTGAAGTCAGTGGAAAGACCACTTCTGAAAATGGACACACTCATTAAAAGTGCTTAATGTGGATGAAAAAGGTAACTAAAGGCATCATTTTGGAGTGCTTTTTCTTAAAAGCTATGAAATCCAGTTCATTAAAGACACATCTGGGATAGGGCAATGGATTTAAATGTGGTGTGGTTAACTTATATAGAGTAAATAATTAAATATTCATAAAAGTCATCAACTTTGGCTCCTCTATCGCTGCCTTGTTTTTAAAGTACTTTTCCATTTCCTTAGTCAACCTGTAATCACTAGTATGGCTGCATGTGTGACAGGCAGTGGTTTTATGTAAGCCACTGTAGTTGTCATCAGCTCCAGCTTGTTTTTCCTTCCATTAGGATTTCCTGATTATGCACTAAAAAGATATTTGATTGATAGTAGAATAGAAGACATTTGAAGAAAAAAAATTAAACTGAATTCATGCCAGTGGGGAGGGGAGCTACCTTATTAACAAAATAATTGAGCCGTTAGTTAATTTTACCTGTTATTTGCAAAAAAGGACAAAAATCTTCCAAGGAATTAATATTCTTCCCTCAAATGATTAAAAGAACAACAAAAGGGTTTGTATCTTAGATGTATTTAGTAATTATGTCTCTGACACCTTTTTTCATATCATCCAAGGCAGATGTAAAAAACCAAAAAACCAAAAAACCAAAAAACCAAAAAAACAAAAAAACAAAAAAACCAAAAAAAAAAAAGAGAAAAAAACCAACTAACTGGTAATTTACAGAACATTGTAAGTGTCAGCTTTTCCTGATCAGTTTTTCTCTGTCTTATTAGAAGCAATTTCTGCAAATTGATAATTAATACCTTTACCTTTGTTAAAAGCAGCTACTTGTGTAACAACACTTCCAGTGTGGTACAATCAGTATATTTTACTATTGATGTAAATAGTTCATAAAATTAATTATAAAAAATATTCTTGCAATATAAATTTAACATTTCACTTATTTTTGTCTCTTTTTTTTCTTTCTTTTTGGTTTTTTTTTTCAGATTTTGGAATTCTTATTCTACTAAAAAAAAATTTTGTCAGTGTGTTAAGTTCAAATACATTGGTGATGTCTTCAAAGTAATAAACATTTGGCCACGTGAACACAGAACAAAGGAGTGTTATCCGAAATGTGCTACCCACAGCACACCACTGGAAAATTACCCCAGACCTTCCCTGCAACCTTATTCTTTCCCTTATACCCACCTCCCTTCAAGGCTCAATGAAATCAGTTACACATGAACATGAGTGAAGCAAAGAATGCCATTTTATTCACATAACATGACGTTATTCAGCATTTTGGTGATGAGCAACTGTCAGACCATTGAATGCAGACAGAACAACAACTGACTCATGATTTCAGGATTTGCTCTTATCTGATACCTTGTTTTGTTACCCTTTTAGCATAGAGAAACCATTCATGTAGGGATAGGCTTGAGATGAACTAACATCTTGCTGTAACAAAGCAGGGGGTTTAGATATTCATCGCCCTGTGTATGGAACAGAGATGACAGGAAGGGCTGTGCTGGAGGAACCGCAGCCCCGGTGCAGCCTGGCCTTGGTGACAGGACTGAGGGGTAGCTCAAGGCACAGTGTTGTGGTTGCATCCTTATCTGATAGCCAACACACCAGTAATGGTTTGGTTCCTGACAAAAGCACCTCTGTCCTTGGTATGATAAAACACTATTAGCTTCCTTCTGGGCAAAAAGTGCCATACAGCAGGAATGTGTCTGAAATGCTGAGAACTGAACCTGTGTGATAGCAAGGCCTGATGAAGCATTATAAGTTCTTTATTTGAAATGTCATTTGAACAACCAACCTTGTGCTGCATTCTCTGGGCTTTGCATATAATCTCAAGCTGCAGCAAAGGAGAGAACATTTCAGTTTCCAAGAGTCAAATCTTGGACAACTGTACCAAGGTCTGCTGTGGATTCAAGTGCTGACAGGTAAAGAGAAAAGAATTTTTTTATCTAAGCCACTGCCTCAGAGCTCAAGACTGTTTGAGAACTACAATAATTTCTCAGTTCCACATACAAATTGACATCAAGATCTCTGAACTAGGCATGTCAGAGCAAACCTAAACAATTATTCTTGTTACTTGGCCCTCTATTCTGTTTCCATCCAGTCTTGTAAAAAGTGAACATCAGTCTTCACTATGCTCTGAGCATTGATGTCACATGGACATGGTGTCATGCATGTGCAGCCATAGCAGAACAGACTTGATAGACATCAATATACAGAAGATACACAAGAAGATATACAGAAGAGGTATTTTCTCCTCACCCAAAGTAATCCATTCATTTGAATTTCACTGAAGAATTCTACTAGATCACACAGCCTTCTCATCATACAAAATTTTTCATATTTTACTTGCATTTATCTTCACTTGCCACACAGAAATGGGGAGAAAAGGGATGATTGGTTTTGTTTCTCCTAGCATCAGAATAAATGCTATAGTTTGGTTTCAAAAGAACAATATACCTCACAACAGCATGCAAGCAGATTTAATGTTAAGTAGTAATGCCAATTTCAACCATCCTTTTTTTTCTGTTTTTTGACATATGTCTCACTGGTATATCTACCACCTTCTCTGAACTGCAACAGAAATTCACTTGGCTCATATATTTTTGGGAACCACTGGAAAATCATTTCTGGGGTCTCAGAACCACTCTGTTTCCTGATGTGCAGTAGCTAATACATACAAACAATTGCTAAAGGATGGTAACTGGTTAATTTGGGTGGATATCTTTCACACAAGACCTCATACTGCTCTTCAACCTGCTGAAATATGAAGTGCCAACTGGCATAACACTGTACAACTCTGCTGCTAATATGAGACATATTAAGCCAAAAACACAAGCAAGTCCTAGAAAGGAAAATAAAGCAAACAGAAGGCAAATATCCATTTCAGAATAAAAGAATATGATCAAATTAGCAAAGCATTGGTAAGGCACTAGATAAAAATGAAAAAAATAAAATGAACAACCCCAAAATAAGACAGACACAAAAAAATTTTCTTATTTCATGTTTTTGAAAGCTTTGTTGTAATCTCTTACTGTAAGCCATACAACTAAATATGTGGCTTGCTCAAGGTATTTGTTGCATCCTAATACAATGTGGTCATCATATCCAGGGGCATTTAGGAAACTGCACAACTAGAACTCGGCAGGATGCATTTTGCTCTTCTGCAGACATGTTCTCATACTCTGATAAATATATTTTGAAAATAAAAATTCAAACTCTTGAAAGGTAGATAAGCTGATATTCACTTCAGATTCTTAAAAATATTATCTTCATAATTTTTCACTTCTCTCATGTAAGTATACTTACCTTATTAAATAAAAAGTACCTACAAATGAAAAAGAGGATTTTTAATTTCAAAATGTTGAAACAGGTTGTTTCAATTATTTTGGTTTCATTTGTTCCTAATATTTTGGGAGACAGAAAATTAGCTAAAATCAATCTTGTACTGCTTAGAGCTTTGGTTGCAGTGAATTGTTGTTTCATGATGAAGATATATTTCATAAAAACCCTCCCAGACAGTGTATAAGAGAAGAAGAAATGGAAAAAAAATTATCCTTTTGCTCAGCATTGCACATTGAACAATGACTTTTCTGCCACCTTTAATGTTTTCTTTTTGCAAAGTCAAATACCCTACAAATCAATACTTCATTGTCCATGGAGGTGTTCTTTGGTTCAACACCTTGATTTTGAATTGATATTTAAAGAGAAAACCATTTCTGGCAGAGTTGTTCTTTCTTAGTTGGCCCTTCTGTCAACCATATGCACATTCAGAGAAGGCTTTTTTCTGTCATGCTTGGGTTTTTTTGTTTTTTTTTTTTTTTTTAAACTGCAATCAAAATTCTGAAGAAGTGGACATTGATATTTTCCCCAAACCTGTACCTGCACCTTCTTGAGCAGTGATTTGAGAAGTATCCCCAGGCTGCTGAGAGAAGCAAGATGTCCCAGAAGTGCTGCATTCTGAAGAAGATTTGCTCTCCTCTCCACAGCTCCCAGTGCATGAGGTGTGTCACTGAACACCACTTTTGACTGAATAAATATGCTTTTATTTAATTTCTATAGTCTGCTGCTTGCTGCTGCTGGTGCTTACATGTCCACAACATCTACCTAGGGCACACGAGATGGCTTTTATACTCCTGGACTAGATAGAACTGATATTCGGCATCAGACAGGATTAGTCTGTCAGTGACAGAGGCTGAGCACAAACAAGAGCAGTAGAGCTAAACACTCTTTTTGTTGCCTCTTTCCAATACCTTCAATGTCTGATTCAGGCTCTCATTCCCACTGGTGACTGGTTCTCTTCCCTGAGCATTTCACGGAGTCTCTGGATCTTCAGTAATCACTGAAGATGTGACCAAAAGACATGGACAGCCAAAGAGTTCTCTGGGCCTGCTCAGTTAAACATCTCCTGGATCCATTGGATCCCTGATCATAGGAATATATATGTATACGCAGGGATTATTAAAATAGATCAAACCAATGGGGCTTGTACAAAAATAGCAAAATAAATAAATAATTATACACACATTTCAATCTTTTTCCAGAACAACACTCTAGGAGTGCTTTGCATTTCAAATGGGACCTGACTATATGGAAAGTACAATGTACAGTAGAATTAACTTTTTTTTTTATTCAGCCATTTTTTGCTGTTCTAGACACAGGTCATGACCTCTCACCTCCTGTTTATTTCTTCCCATGTTGACCTTTCACTGAAGCACAGGGCTAATTTTTTGCTCCAGTGACCAAGAATAGGAATTTGTCACTTTATTCAAAATGGAATGAATACAGGTATGTCTGGCATTCTCAGCTGAGCTTAACCCTCTGCATGCTGAAAACAGTCAAATAGCCAAGTGATCTCTATTAGGAAATATCTTTTCTGAAGTTGTGCTATTTTTTGTAACAAAAGAGTTTTGCTTCTTTTGTCTGAAAAAGGGTTTTTCTTTTTCTGTGCACAGTCGGGTACAGTTTTCTTTGTTGCAAAATACAATGAACTAAACAGAAGAAAATGACAGGTTAGAGGTCCATAGAAATTTGCAATGGTTCTACGGGAGAACTTTCATTAGTGTTAGGAAATAACCTCCATCTTAATTGTCTGCTGTACAAACAAAGTTTTATGTGTTATCTTTGACTGAGAAAGAAATAACTAATTTCTCCAGTAAGATGCCAGTAATGAATTCTTATGGACTAATCTTAATAAGTATGTGCAAAGTAATCTATGCTTCTCATGTTGAGTTATAAAATAGAATTCTTTTCCTTATGCAAATACTTTCACTGGTACTTATCCACCTATTCAAATCTCCTGTGCAGTAGGGTTCTTTTCTCCATCTGTAAATTCTGTAAAAGGAAAAGACGTCAATGTATCCATGCAGGATTTGACATTAACACTTAAATCCTGTGTTAGAATTACAAAGGATAAGGGTGCCAGCAAAAAAACACCCCAAAACCCAAAACCCACCAAAACCCATGAAACAAACGAACAAACAAACCCCAACAAATCAAACAAGAAAAAAAAACCAAAACACAACCCAGAAGGTCTCAAGTTAGACAGTCAGTAGATTCAAGCATTACCTGTCAAAATGAAAAAGTTGTAAGCAATGGACATTCAGAGCGTGATTTCCCACAAACACATCCTTAATATTTCCATGGTCTCACTGAAGTTACTGTAATCTCTCTTTTCCTCTTGGTGGCTATATTACTATATTTTCAGACCTTTATGGCATGCCCTGATCTTTTATCCTAAATACACATTAGCACTGTTGCCTTTCCAGATCCTGTCATTACCTATGTAATGCCTGAAGTCTGCACGTGCCTTTTGGCCAGCCAGTGTGTGCGAGCTGGCTACCCAGAGAGCAACACTGCTGAGCTCATGGCACTGCCCTTCCTGCAGTGGAATCACTTGTTGGGGCATTTGTCTCACAAAGCTTGTCAAGTATTAACATATCTGATCACTTAACCACATTGATTTAATTTACTGAAATTATATTCACAGAGACAAGAGATGGGGAGAACAAGAAACATAAATGGCTTTCTCTGGTAGGCTTCCTAAGCCTCAGGAAAGCAAGTCAAAAAAGCCTTGGTGACTTTGGACCCTGTTACACAGACTGAACCAATCCTGTGCTTTCATCCAGGATCTCCCAAACATGTCTTCAGTAAGGTCAGTGGTTCTGATCTCAAGAACATGAAGCAAGCATCATTTGACATTATTTGTGTAGAAATTTTGTCCATCTCAGTTAAAATCAGCAAAATACTATGAAAACATAAATTTGCATATTTTTTAATAAAATTGAATTACCTCTAAAAGCTCCAAGTCTTTAGTATCTTCCAACAGCATCACAACTACGTACAGGAAAGGACTAGAATGGTGAATTATAAGGTCTGCTATGTGGACTGGGATCTTCTCCTCAGAAGAGAGCACTTTTAGTGCTACAAATGTGAGCCAAACTTTATGTGTTGTTTTTAAAAGCAAAATTTCAGACCCTGGGGGAGGTTCTGTACATACTTTCACTGAATGGGGAGTATCCTTAATCCTCTTTCCTCAGTGCTGAGCTCTGATCTGCCAGCCTTGGCACAGTTTGATTTTGCAACAGCCCCCCTGAACAAAGGTTGCTCTGAGCTGCTCCCTGTTGGGTCCATTCCTGCATGGGTGTATGCTCAGGGGGCTGCAGGCAGATCATGGGATTCAGAAGCATTGCAGTTTGTTCATTTTCCAGTTCAAACCTCTAAGTGACTGCAAAAATTTCCAATTCTGAGAACAAGGAAATACAGGTGTGGGTGGAGTGTGGTACATTTGTAATGGCAATCATGGTAACTGTAACAATAACATCTGTAACCTATTTTTGCCTTTCAGTTACCTGAAATGTCCCTACTTTATAATTTCCAAGGTAGAAAACTAGATCCTACACCTGGCTAAAATATGGTTTCTAGATTCACCTGAAAAATGCCAAAATAAAATATTCATATGACATAAGGACAAGAGGGATCCTAAAATCAGAATAAAAAAGTTTCAACTTTTCTCCAGCAAATACAGTCTCCTGACAAGCAAATAAGTATTTGGCACAATAATGCTATGAAAACACTTAAGTATAGTTGAATCTATTTAGTGTAGTAGTTACTGGTGGTTAATACTACTCCACCTTTGAAAATTCTTCCTGCTTATCCTATGTAGGGTGTTTTAGTCACAGCTAGGAGTATATTCTTTTTCTTTTAGACATAAAACATCATGTCATTCACTGTTTTCAGTCCTCAGCTCTCAAAGTGCAGAATATGATGCCAAAGGAGTGGGAGCCAGTGAAGAGTATATGCTTCTGGACCAGTAGACCTATAACAGCTTACAACATTATTACTGGGGCTGCAATTCATCCAATTTATTGACAAGTTAAGGACTCAGCTTTCACAAGCAAGTGGGAATTATACTTACCTGTGCCAGGGCACTTATCTTTTTATCTCTTCTTCAGCATATGTCTCTATTTCTTTTTACTAAATGATTTCTTCCTATTAGAATATATATGTTATATAGATTATTGTTTCTCACTGGCCTACACCGTCCATGGAGCTTCCTACTGCTAGAATGAGACAAGCAGCAGCAGCTTGGTCTGATGTGGGGCTCTGGCTGCTTTCTTGGGCTGTAGGGCTTTGTGCAAGTGTCAAATAAGGGAGGAACCAGCACCAAAACCATCCATGCTAGTCCTGGCATTTGCATACTAACTGCTTCTGTGGTGACCACTTAAATCCAATATACTGAATGCTGAAGGGAAAAAAGAATCACAACGTAAACAGAACAGAATACCATCCCTAAGCAGCCCAATACCACATTTTTCATGCTTTACAGTGTTTTACACGGGAGCTTTTTCTCTGGGAGCATGCACATGCTCTGATTTTGATCTTTTGAAATTTCTGCATCCCTTAGGTTGTATCCTTTCACTCCAGAATAACTCTTGTTGTGATAGATGAACTGGAACAAGTGTGGGCTTCCTCACAGCCACTTCCTGTCAAAGTGCCCTGTGCTAAGCAGCAAGCTGTGCAGTCAAATGGAAGGAAGCACAAAAGTCCACTTTTCCCTTATCCCTTCCCCATGGCAACCTGACCAAGAACAGTGACCCCCAGCAGCACAGCTGAGGCCTGAAACTGTGCTGAATTACTCAGAAAGAGAATCTCCTGACCCCAGCCAGCAGAACCCAATGAAAATATGTGACCTCTAACTGCAGAACCCCTTGTCCGACATTGCGATTGTACTGTACACAGCCAACACAGGTCAGACCCTTTCAGGAAGCTGACTTAATGATTCTCAAATCTAATTTAAAATGAACCAGTGAACCTAGAACTATTCAGGTTCTGCAATTAGAGGGTTTTACATCAAGCAGTCAAAAACCCCATAGAAATATCACACCTCCTTGAATTAAGTATTGAAATCAAATATTTTTTATTCAGGGCTGACCTTGGTTAGCTACATGTAAACTGAACTGATGATGAGTCATTGAGCTAGCAAATTAGTACTCATAGTTGTTGACAGGGTCAGCAAGAAATCTACCACATTTTTAAGCAAAAATAAAATCGTCATGTAGGTATTGTCATATGTACTTCTTGTCCTTAATGACATTCAGAAACCATTGGCAACAAGAAGAGGAAAACCAGGAGATTTTGGGGTTTTCACACTCTCTACCAAGTGTAATCAGAAATTTAACACCACAAGCTTTGGTTAAAGAGCTATAACAGTATCTATTTGTTGTGCTTTCAACCACATAAATAATAGAATTGACCTCAACAGTGGGTAGAAAAGGGACCAAACTCTCCAGCTCTCTACCTCAGTTAATATTGTCTCAATAGCACTACAGCCTATTTTATAATGCTTCTGCACAAACAGCTGTTTGGCTTGTGACATCAAGGTACACCAATAATTCATTACAAGAACATTTGTTCTGTCATTAACCCTTAGAACTGTATGAGTAATTTGGAGCACAGCTAAACAGGGTCCTGAATGTAGGATGCTGTTTACTGAAACAATTTTTTGAGTGAGAGCACCTTATAATTAACAACTTTTACAAATTTATATGAACAGCACTTAAATGACAGAAAGAATCTCAAAGGCAGTTGTTTAGCAGACTTGACTTAACATGTGTCCATTCAGTCTGTGGGCTGCTCCTGGGGTAACATCCATTGGATCACAGCTGGTCTACACAATGAACACATTGCTGTGGCCACCGTGGGAATTCAAAAGAGCTACATGGTTGAAATTGGGTTGGGCCATCCCAGTTTCATACTTTATTGTCAGCATGTCCACGTACAGCTCCAGCATGCAGAGCACAGTGCCCTGAACCAGTAGAAAATACAGTGCTAATGGAAATATTTAAGATGAGACACCAAGAGCCTAACAGATAGAAATATTCTGTGCTACAAATACTCTGAATTTTGAAAGCAGCTTCTCTTTTGCCTGTCTAGTTTCACCTTCTCTCTTCTGTTAAAGGCCTTTTGGCATTTGTGCTGGTCCTCTGAATCTAACTATTTTGCCTCTCTTCCAGTATGTTACCCAACTCTGTTGTTCCTTCCAGTATTTGGCATTTGCTTTGGAATTATGTTTGTCCATCTGTTATTTGTCCTTTTGGTGATGCGTTCTGCTGATTCCCATTTGTTCCTCTCAGCTTTCTCAATAATTTGGGCTTCTGAAGTGTTGTGGCATCAGTCAGCTCTATCTTGGCCCAGGACAGTGTTTGTACAGAACAAGAGAAAGAGCAAAAACTGGCCTAGACTGATTTTTCTGCTTCTTTAGGAATTCACACGCACAACTTTTTGCCGTGGTCATTCCCACTAGCTGATTTCACTGGTTCAAGGAACATGTAATGAAAGGGACTTTCTTCTCTTTTGGTTTATGTTTTACTCCTTCCATCTTTCTGGATGTTTTTAACCAGTGTGAGACCATTAAAAAGGCTAAAATGTTAGCAGATGCTCTTCCAGTCTTGACTGAGCTGGCACTTTTGTGATTCATATTCCTTTCCCTTTGGGAACACATCCATCTCCTTTATTAACTCTCCACAAAACTTACTGGCCTAGTATGGTCTAAGGAGAACCAAAACTGCTCCTATCCACACTTTTTTTCCCCAGTTATATCTTTGTTATCCCTTAAAATAAACCACAATCACACTACCCTCTTCATGCAGTTGCTGGATATGACCTTTACTTGCCATGACTTCATTTTTCAGGCTTAGAACATTTTGTAGACAGAATTCCAAATTTGTCAGCTCACAAGTTGCCTGTGCACAACAGTGTGGAATGACTAAAGGGATGCTCAGCTATTGATAAGTTATGTGGATATTGTTTTTCTCCCCCACCACAGCTCTGAAAGCCTATTTTAAGATCACACTATGATCAGACTTATGCATTATACTGAGCTTGCAGAATTTTCCTTGGCAGTCAGGCACTAGGTAGGATCATGCCTCTTTTTATACATTTGTTTTGGATTTAGACTCGTCCAGTAAAGCAGTATTACTAGAAAACCAGGTTTCTTACAAAAATAAAACATCCTCCTGGAAAACCTGACTTTTTATAAATGAGGATTTAGTTTGTATCAGTGAACCTTGGACATATCTGAACAGTGTAGATGAATGAAGGATGCTTACACCACTTTATTTTCAGCTTTTCAAGGAGGCATTAGTTAACCTGTTTGCTGAGGTGTACTGAATTCATGTAATTTCTGGCCTCAACCCTCTGAAAGCCATGTGAATTTTGCCAAAAACAAAAAGATACTGGTATTCAACATCACTTGTCAGAGTAAGCCTGTCTTCGAAAGGAAGGAGCTTCCTTTTCTTCCTTCTCCTTTCCTTCCCACCCCCAACCAAAATGCTTCCAAACCCACATGTTTCATTACATAAATACTGGGTATTAGGAATAATTTATGAAATGTTTATGATGTGGGTAGGATGCTGGTTTTGATCAAATCAAAAAATCAGGAAGCCCCAATTAGTAAGGAAACCCTGAACAAAGCACCCATGGTACATATGAGCTCCCTGGGGTTTGTAGATAAGAGCTTTGCAGATGCAGACCACTTGCAGTATGGAAGCCCCTCCTGCTCCTGAACATCCAAACAAACCCTGGGTCACACAGAAAAAACAGACCACAGTGGCTACAGAGAAACTATCCCAGCATCTTTGGACTCCTTTGGAAAAATTTACACAATCAGCTAGATCTCATCCAAGTGAGCCAGTCTGTGCTTGGACTCTAGCAAAGTGGAGAATGCACAGAGTGCTTTGGGACCATCTCGCCGGCCAAGTGTGTCAGAAAATGGAGCAGTATCACATTAACATCAGCGTTATTATCTAACAGGCAGGAACATGACAGAAAGGAAGAAAAGGAGTCAAAAACTACTACCAGCACTGCAGATCATCACCTTCTGATTGAAATCACTAATTAATTGTTGCCTTTAATATTTTGATTCTAGTCTAAAACCACAAAGTGTGTGCCCACAAAACACCCTTGGACACTCAAGACATGGACAAACATAAGTGCTAGGTAACACATTTACAATTGCAAGAAAAAGGTGTGAATAGTGTAATAATGACAAATGCAAGCAGTTAATTACAGTTTCAGTGTTGATTATAGGAGGTCTTTTGGAAATAAAATTAACGTAGCAACTTTCAAAGGAAAGGCCAGGTATAACTGAACAACAAGTGACCATTCAGTCTAACATGGTCAGCAGTCATTAAATTGCATCTCATTCTTATTCTTGTACTACATCAGTCCAGAAGTTGCCATCACAGTGAGAGATGTCAGCTTATGAAAGTACTAATCAGCTGATACATGCAAATATCATTATTACACACACTGCAACATACAAGGAGAGCCACATTCTCTTTAGATGCTACTCCCGTGAGATGAACAAATAATTTTTTCTCTGCACGAGACTGCTTACCTTATATCATCATGTTACAAGATTTTACACTTTTAAAATAATTAAAACATTCCAGTTGCAGCCATGTCACATTTAAACAGCAGCAGCTAAGGGAGGATTACAGTCACAGCCTCCCATACTGCATGCAGGCTAAATTCAAAGGCTTCCTGCCTGTAAGCTAGTTAGAAGCATTGAAAAAGTGGGATTTAACTTTGCTGTTTGGTAAAGGAGAAAATAGAGGAATATCCACAGACTACTACCCTGTACAGTACACATTGTTAGTCAAAAGAGAGAATGGCAATTCTGCATTATAAACAACAACACATTCCTCTCTTTTTATTCCTGAGAGCTACAATTAAAGGATGCAAGTCATAAACCAGTGTATTATATGATGCATTGTATTTAATCTTGCTGCATTGTTTTATATAACAGGTTCATATAATTCTTCAGACAGGAAAAGGCTTGTTCTATAAAAATACAGAGCCCTGCATCTGAAATATAAGTTCACGCACAAGCAATGTATATATCGCCAAACCAGCAAACTAACTCACTTACTTAAAACACTAAACTTCAGGTTCTTTCTATATTATGTGAAATGGCTTGAAACAGGAGGCAGCTGCCAGGAAACATCACTGCTTCTTTGCTCAAGAGAGACAAGGGAAGGAAGAATGAAGAAAAAAATTCCCTCGATGGATGCCACAATAGCATGTCTTTCATTATCGCCCTGTGTCAAGGCACTGTGTAATGTTCATTGTGCATGCATAGTAAATTACTATTTACCTGCCAGTGCCTTTGATAAGTCAGTCTTTTCTCCCTCTTTTCGTCCACACAGCATGGAACAGTGAAACCTCTTTGCCTATAATTCTTATTAAGGTGATACTTTTTCTGAATAAGAAAGTACACACTTCCAAAGGAGGCATTCTCTTGGGTTTTTAAGGGCCATTGTTTTTATTGTTTTCCTTTTATTTCTCCCACCCTGCTGTGTTTTAATGCTATAGTGACTTCTGTGTATACAACTCTCATATTGAAATGTCTGCCGCAGATATATGCAATATTAAAGAGTGCTTATGAATTTTTGACATCTAATTAGTCGCTACCCAGTTAACATGTCAAGACTCAGAGGGATTAGGGAGTCAGCCCTTTCTGAATAAGTTAAAGCTATGCCCTGTCCTTTTCATGTATTATTCTTTAATGTAGGTGGTGATTATTTTGCTGTGATTAATTGATGAAGCTCATTGGTCTGGCAAGTGTTACAGAATTCACCATTCCTCACTTTTATTTCTCTCTGTAGGGCTTTCCCACTTATTTGAAAGGAATTGGTTCTATTCGGTCTGTGAAGCTTCATTGTCTTTCCTCAATACATGCACATTGGTTTCTCTTAAGATTTTATCTATTTAATTTTATATCTTTTCTACTATAAAGGAAGCAGATTAATAATGCTTGTTTTATTTTAAATCACATATTTCAAATAGTGTTTCTCTAATGTGTTGTTTATTTTTATTTTTGATGTACACTTTTAGACAAAATTACTGACATATATTTTGAAGTATAAAAGTAGATTTTAATTTTTTTTTCTTAATGCTTTACAAAGTCCCCCACATTCAACAAGGCTTGGTGAATTTCGAGGTTTTCTGGTCCCTGATTAGAAGCAATATTTCACTCACGCAAATTTTAATTTTTTTAGCAGTTTGAGTGGCTTTTTTCTTAGAGATGATATAATATTCTCTGTTGTCAGTTATGGTAAATTATATCAATTTTAGCATTCAAATGGAAGCCTTAATTATACAATCTCTGTTTTCCATGTGCACGCCTTTCACAAAAGGAACAAAAAAAAGAAAAAAAAAGGGAATATTGAGGGAAATCTTTAAACACCTGTAGAAATCTAAGTGATGCATATTTAAAACAATGTGATCACTCATAAATTCAGCTGTGTATCAAGGCTCCTGCTGACCTGTGGCGCACTCCAAAGGAATGTTCCATTGATTATATACAGCTGCGGATGCTCAGAAAGAAACAGCACATATGTGTGCTTCATGGTCTGATATATTTGTTGTATCCCCCTCTGTGTAAGTGATATTGGGTTCTATATAAAGAAACAATAAAAACGTATGCTGAGCACATAATGGCTGTGCCGTTTGCCTACACAGGCACCACGCCACCAGTATTTAACTCACTGCTTTGTAAAGCACTGGAAGATCTACCGTAGGTATAAAAGGCAAAGCAAAAACATACCCATACACATGCACAAAGTTTTTTGCTTTTTTTTTTTTTTTTCTTCTTTTTCTAAAATACTGTGAAGGAACATCCTGCTGTATCACATTGTTTTTTGTTCACCATTTTACTGTAGTCAGCTCAAGAGTTTTGGGCCTTGCAAAAGTGCAACACAGTCAGGCAGTTTCCCTGAAAGGATAAAATCAGAAAAGGAATTTTCTGAACACAGTGCAAGAGGCAAACATATAGACATGATTATGGAAATATTTAATCATGCACTGTGGCTACTGAGAACTTTCTTCCATTCACTACCTCTTCACTGCAAAGGAGCTGAACAAAAGGCTCTTGCCATCCGAGTTCATTTCTGCAGCCTTGTGGTTTTATGGACAAATAATTACTTTTCACAGAGCAGAATCCATCCCATTATGAACCTCCAGTATTCAAATCTGTAATTGGGACAATAGTGGAGCTCCAGCCCGTTTATCTTCTTTTGAAATGAAGAAACTGATGCACACACTCCTAAAAATTTGATCATTATAAATAATTACAATTCTATTTTCCAGTCAAGGTTTGTGCTTTTTAATTTACATTGGGGGGACTCTTTCTAAGGTATTTTGTTGGTGAAAATACATAAACAATTCTCTCTTATCAGGCTTTAAAGAAAATTGCAGTGTGTGAGGAAAAGAGGAAAGCGAAGGGGGCCAGGAGGATTTAGCAAGGTGCCCCTCCTAACCCCTCACCTGGGTTTTGAGGTTATTGTGAAGAAGCTGAAAAGAGGAGTCACAGCAGCCTCACACACCCCCAAACCACAAACGCCTTAGGAGCAAAAACTGACATCGACCCTGCCACGGGAAGGAGAGCCACGAGGCAGCAAGGAAGGGAAATAAAACTGAGCAGGGTGGGTGGGTCAGCTGAAGGGGCTGTGAGTACGAAGAAGGAAGAGGGGGCAACATTAAAAGAAATATCAATCAATTGGAGCATATTCACTTTCTCCTGTGCAGTAGATTCTATCAGAAGGAAACACTGAACTTTGTAGTGTTAGCAGCAGCTGAAATTTAGAATTATTGTTTCCTCCTAACAGAAGACTCATTTTCCACGGCCGCATTTGCAGCATAATAAGCTTTTTGTTATTTTTTCAATTAGAGTCAATTGACCTAACAAAATGGTTGGCAATTAAGTGATTTTTGTAATGGTCCGGGGGTAATTTAGTCGAGCTTGTCAGCTGTGTTTCATGAAGCCGAGATGTCTTTTTTTCCCACTGCCTCTCTCTCTCCCTCTCCCTCTCTCTCACTTACTCCCTCTCTCTCTCAAGCATAATGGCTCATAATTTCAAAATCTTTTCCTTCTGTTTCCCTCACAATAATTCGCAATTACAGGAAGTTGTTGGAGGTGATTTTTTCCTACCTTGCTTTTTGAGTCAGTAATTTTAAATAAAATGTACATACTTGTAAAAAGGGGGCTATTACAGAAATCACTTTTTGTGTAAACTCAATTATTTTATGAATAGTGACACCAGTTTCTGCTGGGTTCAACTCCTAAAGGCTGATGTATTATTATTTTCAGGGTAAAAGGTGTTGAACATTTAGAACACTTTTTCAAATCAAACCAGTATTCAGGAAGGTAAACAACAACTTAAACGATGAGAAGCCTTGTAGTAAAGCTGACAGGTATATGAGAAGAATGAAAGCCATTAGGACATTTATACAATAGTCTGCAGCTACTGGACTTTATTTTCTCCTGTTAAGATTTAGGAAGAGATTCCTCATTTGTCTAATTGATTCATTTTCTTAAGACAACATCTGGAGTAGCAATTCATATTAAAGTGCTGTAGTTAGATCTGATGACTACATCAGATGTTCTTTCATTTGTATTTTTTTTAATTCTGTTTTTTTGCACACACACATTCACACACAGGCTCGAAACTGAAGCCACGCACCCATCCACCAGTGAATCCGGAGACTTCCCATCATCCGCCTGCAAACGACTGTTTCTAGTTTTTTGGGTTTTTTTTTTTTTTTTTTATTTTTAAATCCTTTTTTCTAATCCCCAACCATGCTCTACATTTCCCCTGTGTCTCCAGCCTCCCTCCCAGCCGGCGGGATGCGAGGGATGCGCAGCTGCCCGCAGCGCCGAGCGCGGCTGCGGCCTCGGCAGCGAGCAGAAGGGGGCGCTGCTGCAGCGGAGCAGGCGGCACCTCGGCCCCTGCCCCTGCCCCTGGCCTGCTCCTGCCCCGACTGCCCTTGCCCCTGCCTGCCCCTGCCCCTGCCCCGACTGCCCTTGCCCCTGCCTGCCCCTGCCCCGACTGCCCTTGCCCCTGCCTGCCCCTGCTCCTGCCCCGACTGCCCCTGGCCTGCTCCTGCCCCGACTGCCCCTGCCCCTGCCCCTGCCCCTGCTCCTGCTCCTGCCCCTGCCCCGACTGCCCCTGCCCCTGCTCCTGCCCCGACTGCCCCTGCCCTTGCCCCTGGCTGCCCCTGCCCCGCTCCTGCCCCGACTGCCCCTGCTCCTGCCCCTGCCCCTGCTCCTGCCCCTGCCCCGCTCCTGCCCCGACTGCCACTGCCCTTGTCCCTGGCTGCCCCTGCCCCTGGCTGCCCCTGCCCCTGCCCCTGCTCCTGCCATTGTCGCTACTCCTGCCCCAGCCCCTGCCTCTGCTCCTCTCCCTGCCCCAGGCTCCTGCCCTGTTTGCCTCCTTCCCTGCCCCTGCTCCTGACAGGGCTCTGCTTGCCCTGTGCTCTCACTCTGCCCCCTGCCCCTGTCTTCTGCCCCGTCCTCTGCCCCTGCCAGCCCCCCTGCCTACCCCCCTGCCCCTGCTCGCGTCCCCTCACCGCTCCTGGCTCCCTGTTCCTCCTGACCCACACCCGCCTGGCCATGACCCTCTGCCCATGTGACCCTTCCCACCACAAGCTTCCATCGGAAAAACCCATCGGGCAGGGCTCAGAGGTCCCCGCTGCAGCTGTTTTAGCCCCATGCTGGTTTCCGAGGTGGGGATACTGTCCTGGGGGCTGTGTCACCTACGGTGGAGCAGCCTCTGCACTGAATGCTACCAGCACTGGTTTGCAAATGAGAAGCGGTGTGTGCTGTTTCTTTGGGGGGTGGGGGGGTGGTGGTGTTTTTTGTTTTTTCCCAGTGTCACAATTATTTGTTGGTGGCTGAATTTTATTCATTTAATATATTAATTTGCCTTGTCTCACATTCCTGGAGTTTTGAATCACATTTTAAGCCAAAATCTGTGGGCCAAATTCTGAGAGGCATTTTTACCTTCCTCTTTCGTTTTCCTCTCCTGCATCCAGCGTCTCTTGGAACTGGGTTGTGAAAGACTGGCCTTCCATCTTGCCTACTGGGACAGTAAGATCTGTGTGCATTATCCTCAGTAAATATTACTTTTGCATTTGGATCTCCACTCATTTCCCTTATGACCCCTGACAGTCTTCTCCTAGGGTTTGATTATAAGTCACTATAGTCTGGACTGTACTGGAGTCTCGTAAGGCTTCGATTAATCCACTGCACCTAAGCATTGCTGTGCCTATAAAAGGAAAAGTTATGATTCTGAATAAGCATCATGCGGAAGAAAGAAGCAAAAGCATAAAGTATTAAACTTTCATCCAGCACCATAGGAGAGATGTAGTTATTAAATTTCAGCTGCTTATCAAACTGATATGAAAGTCATTTTGCATGATTGCTTTGCATCCTCGAATCTTCTGCTTTTATTTGCAGTGCATCTCTGCGCTTTCTTATTAGAAAAATACTCAAAGGATAAAAAAGCTGATAATATTATTCAGTTTTGACAATTAGGTAGAAAAAACATTTTAAGAAGTGCTTTTTTTATTGCAGCTAGTAATAATAGTGGTGGTCCTCCTGGTAGCAGTCTCTTCTGATGCTACCCAGGGTGATGCTAGCTTTACCCTATAATGGCCAAAGCCCTGATGGTTATACTGGTAAAGCTGCTAAGGAGTGTGAGCTAGGATGTCATTCTCAATATCACAAACAATGTACACAGCCACAGATTATTTTGTCTTCAGAGGTGCACAGTTTATGGTTTTTTCACTACCTCCTCCCTGTTTCAAGATTCACAAGTGGACTGGGGCTAGTGCCTGTGATGAGTGGGGCAAGAGGAACAGTACCTTCCTTGTCCTGGACTTGCCTGCAGCTGCTGTCCATTCCCTCAGGCTCACTGGCACGTTAGCCACTTCAGCAAACCTATCTCTGTCTATTTATAATCAATCTCCCATACGCTTTAGCTGCCCAGCAACTGCCTTTAATTATTACCTCCCCACATTGTGGTTCCTTTCCAGTTCAGCTTAATCTGCTCCTTATGTTTTGCGTGTGAATTTATGCAAAACTATAAGCATTCATGGGAATGGGGAGCCTTTAGAAGATGAGAGCAAATCATCCCATCTCCCACAACTCTCCCTTTCCCCACCATGGGTTTCCACAACTTGATGCTTCGTTGTTTTATTTTCCAATGTTCCAATCATTTCTTCAGTATTCTCTCTGCCTTCCCGTTTTCTGTCAATGCTTCCCCATCTCCTGCTGAGTTTTACTCCTCTATGATTTAATTCACTCTCAGCAACTGTCACAAAGCTGATGGCTCCCTAGCATTTATCTCTTTATCTTTGGTTGCTACCTTCTGTCCACTCCTTTCATCTCAGACTATCCACTCATATCAGTGTCCAGATGTCTGGTCATAAGCCCAGGATAGCAAAAATGCAACCTCTTTGAGCCATTGTTTCTTCACCATTGTACAGAATTACTTCCCTGTGGCATGATGCTGGAGACTATTAGCACCATACCTGCTTTTCACAGTTTCTCTTCCAGATTTAATTTCTAAAAATCAAGTCTCTGTTTTTCCAATCTTTATAAAATATATCTCTGTTATATTAAAAGACCTCCTTAGATCATGCTGTCTAGATTTGAGTTGTCATCCCCAGTCTATGAAAACTTTTTCTCCTCTGAATTTTGTACCTCTACATACAGCAATTTGCCCCATGTGCAAGACAGCTCACAAGAGCAGTCTTAAATACTTCTACATGCTGAAAAGATCTGGAAAGGTCAAGTTTTCCTCCCTGGGAGAGGAATTCCCGTGGCTATCCCCGTGTAACACATGTCTTTGAATTAGCATTTGGGCTGTCCTGAATACAGGGTGGGGTAGTTCACATTGTAACTCAGGGGCAATTTTCTTTGACCCCTTAATGACAATTACTTTCCGTGGTACTCCGCCACCCACAGAAATCTTGGTCCTCAGAGCAGGGGTGACTCTCACACTGCATTAGGGAGCAATGCAATTGTTCCAAGGAGGTTCAGAAGCTGGAGGGATCTGGGCTGGCAAAAGGGATGAATTACAGAGGAAATACTTTATCAGGAGAGAAGGAGAGTTACAGTGTTGGGAAAAATATTCTGACAGTGAGATGTGCTAAGCTGGGTGGGGGGAGGACAATGTCTCCTTTGCAGGATTCATCATCAGAATATATTTATTACTGCGTTGTCCAAAGTACTTTACAAATTCTAAGATATGATTGTATCTTACACCTTGGCAAGGAACAGAACAGATGTCCTTATAAAGGACAATTTAATCAAGGAAAAATAACAGTTAGGCAGGAATTTGCTAAAGGAATCAGTAACTGTTAACTCATGGTCAGCCCAAAAAATGTAAAAATTATCTGGCTGAATTTTGCCGTGCTGAGCTCTGACTGCTCAAAATCTACATTTCAGTCTTGTACAGTTTTTTGTACCAAATAGCACTTTACAGAAATAAAGTAAAAAATATTATCTTATTTCACTGTCTGTGGGCTAATATTTTCTCTCTGAAGGTTGCTAACTCCATTTCCAACACAAAAATCAAAGGCAGGTCACATGTTGAAAATATATATAATGTCCTCTGCAGAGTGCTTTAACATGCCCAGCAGTATATTCCCACTTTATTCCTAGAAGAGTAAAATTACAGTGTGTAGCAGGGCTGGCACCATGCTTCCATGCCGTGCAGACATTAGAGCAGAGGGAATGATTCACAATGAATAGTTTAGTCAGTAAGTTTAGCCCTTTTTCTGCTTATGGGATCTCCATGGGCAGACTGAGGTTTCCTTGAGTTTATTATGCAAAAGAATTCAAAGAGATCCTTTTTCCTCTCTAAGTACTTCTAATTGCTCAGGAACACTTCTCTGTGAACATTCCCCAATCACTTCTTGAGCTTTGTGAGATATGACTGCTTTGATGAGTCACATGGTGTTGATTTATTTTTCCAATGTGTTCAGTGTGCACATATTCATGTGTATGAATCTAATACCCAGTTTCCATCAATACTTATGCATGCTGTTCTGAAATTCTCAGTGAATAGCCACAATAGTAATAGAATCCTACAAATGTCCCTAGAAAGCAAACACAGCTAGAAGACAGTATGGTTGAGAGCAATCCATTTGCAAATTCCAGTAAATGAACAATGGTTGATAGCAATCCATTTCCAAATTCCATCGAAGGCACTTTTTTTTTTTTAATGGCATTTAGCCAGCTATAGTAGATTCTGTGAAAAATATTGTCAACTCTGCTTTCCATTCATTTCATCCTGTGTTTCTCTCTTCTCATGAAGTAGCTGTGGGAAGGAAATAATAGCAAACTTCTCCTCCCCCTCTCCCCGCCCCCCCCCCAAAAGCAACCAACAAAAAACAAACCCACAGGTTTAAAGTAAATATCTTTGAGCACCAAATAGCTATCTCCTATTTTTCAAGCCCAGACTTAATACATTGCAGTTGTACCTGGGAGGTCTATTTCGTTCAGCACCTACTCGCCTCCAGGATGAGGATTCAATTAAGAAATATAAAAGATAATATGATGCTATAGGGACAAAAGTACTTTTGAAACTCTAGCCAGGCTTTCTGTAAATAGAGGTACACTTCTTTGAAAGCAAACATTTCCTGTTAAAATGCATCAGCTTTCTATTCTGTGATCCTCCACTCCAAATTATAATAGAAAATATATAATGGAGCATAAAAACTAACAGATGAGAAAAATGCACCTTCAATGTGAATTTCACCTCCTAGCTGCAAGGCTATCCTCAAGAACCTCACTGTAGCTGCAGACTGTTACTACGGCATAAATTAACTAATCCTCACCAAAATTCCTTATAATTTTCTAGGAAAAGTGATGTAGTATCCTTTCTTCATCTGGGCAACTAGAACAAAGATGTGAAAAATCATCAGATTTTGCCTACTCACTTTGTGAGACAAAATAAAAGATTTTCCAAAGCATTTATACTGTGCAATATTTCTTGTGCACAGGGCACTGGATGGGTGACTTTGCTTACTTGCTGAGAGATCTAGGTCCTTCAGCAAGGTTTGTTTTGGATTGGGAGATGAACGATATGAGGGATCAGAAGTGTACAACTGTGAACACTTCAGGATGCATTATTGCTTCTTCATTGCAAAGGGATAAGAAGTGAAGTCCAGTCCTTTGGACATCGTCGTAGTACTTGCTTTGCACCTAAATTTTTTGTAGCTATTGAAACAAGGCTGTTAAAACTAGTGAATAAATTCACTATATAATCAACAGAAAACCTGAAAACCTCCCCATTAATTCTGCCTCCACTCTCAGGAACAGGGCTGGGTTGTAAGCAATAGGGTGAGACAGCATGTTCTACACCCTCAGGTGCCTGAACCAGGAGACCCTGCCTTGCCCTCTGTCGCAGCCAGCAGAGACTTTGCCATTCCCCCTCAGTGTGACCAATGCATACCTCAGGGACATGGAGACAGTATGGGATCCAGTCTTTATCAGCAGTCATCATGTATAACCCTAAAAGGGCCAAACTGGCACAACCAGAGCAGGTTTAATCCAGATATTTTCCAGTTTTTGAGTGCTAAAACTCACAATGTCATTGCTTACTTTAAATTTCATAGGTGCATTTCCATTGTGTTTTGGAAGTATAGGAATTGAACAAGCAAAAATATAATTGTTTGTTCTGGCCTTCACACAGAAGTGGTAGAAGACAGTTACCCTCTACATAACCTGTTATTAAGCATGAGATGGAAAACAATTTGAATGGAAGTTACAGTTACTTTGTTTAACAGCGTAGTGAAATCAGAATTCAGGCCTATAAATTTTATGTTAAGGCTCCATAGAGGTGGATGGAATAGATTTCCTCTTCTTCCTTCCAACATTTAACATTTTGCTCCTTTTCTTACCTCTCTTCTGGTAGCACTCATGCACACCTTTCTTCACATTTGTTATTCCTGCATAGTCTCATATCCAACTCCTGCTCATTTAGTCATTCTTCTCAAAGCTGGGGCTAGTGTCCATACCCACGTGTTCCTCCTTAGCCACGTCTCAAGGTTGCCATGTTTCTCAATGTTCTGGCCAATTTCATATGTCGTGTTCTGGACCAACATAATTTTTTTCAATTTTTTTCCATAATTGTCAGAGATGGAGCGCGTACACCTACCAATAAGTGTGTGCTCATTTGCTCCATGTCCAAAGTGGCTGGTCTTTTTTTCTTGTTAAACACAAGCTCTTCCAACCCCCCTCACTCAGAGCTCTCCATTCCCAGGTTCCCTACACCCTTTCTTTCTCATTTTTTAGTGACTTTCCACGTGAAGCTTTTTCCTCCTGCTGCATATCCTTTGGGCTCAATCAGAACCAGAGGAGAGAGATGGTCTCTGCCATTAGTTGTGGATCCAGAGATCCAACCAACTCCAGCAAGCAGGACCAAAGACCTGCTCAAGTGACAGGGCTACATATCTTAGGAAATGTGATGTAACTGTACAACCTGATCGACCACAGACACTCTGACAAATATAACAAGCCTCTAATAAGCATAAATAAATATTGTTGGGTTTTTTTCCAGAAGCTTAAGGTTTGACCAGTTTTCAAGGCAAAGTTTTAAATTGCAGAGCTGTTGAGGAAACAACTGAGAGGTATATTTATTTTTAAACACTGGCACATATTTTCCCTAATCTTGTTCTCAGAAGTGAATATTCACCTGAAACAGAGCCATACAGCAGAAAAGCTCTGACCTGAATGTTAAATTCTGGCAAAGCAATATCTGCTTCAAGCAGATTTTGCCAAAGAAAATTTCCATCCACCCTCATTATAGATGTGGATATTTCAGAAAAAAACCTAAATTCCACATTAAAGAAAGAAACTGTAATAGCAATACTGGAAAATTAAGTTATCTAATTAAACATCAAATACAAACAAGATGGTTTCCTTTTTCTGGGCTTGGCCCATCAATATGTAGCATTCCTAACCTATGGTGAGAATGAATATCTATCCACCTGAACTTTTAATATGTTAATTTCTTAACAGGATTTATCAGAAGGTAAGCACTTCACACCTCTTCTGCTGATGGAGTGAAATTTTCTGACTATAAGGAAGAAATATGAAGTGTACAAACTGTAGGTCGTGCAACATCCCTTTGAGAATATCCTTCTGGGTATTGGTCACTGCCAGTAAAGGTTGATTTCAGACAGGAGAAGCATAATTATCCCCATTAAAAATCTATACAATTAACAATACTTGCCACACAGTGGAGTCTAGGTTACCATGGTACTGCCCTATCTCGAGAGTAGGAAATAACTGTGGTATATCAAATTCCATCTCATGGTAATTGTTACTTTTTTACTGACCACCCATGTGGCATTAAAAGTCTCCTGCTCAACTAATTCACCTATTTTAAAGCATATTATGGCTATATTTATTCTCCATTCCACCTCAAATCACTAGTTTTCCAAGTACATAATGCTGGGTTTTGAAATAACCCAGAACATATATTTATGTGATGAGTAGGAAAGAGGCATTGAAGGTGGAAGAGGAAAGTGGAAAAGAAACATACTGGGGGCATGGGGCTCAGGGGAGTGTCTGAGGTGCCTCTGTCCAGTAGAAGAGAGATGGGAAAGGAATGAAGGCAAATGTGAAATATATGTATCATTGATAATTTTCTGACTACACAGGAATATGCTGCTGAAGGAGACAGGAAGAATAAATTCAGCAACATAGGAGATGAAGAAGATGGTGAAATTGTGCCTGACATGATGATTGAGCTCCAAAGAGGGGCTAACTCAGAACTGTATAGAAAATTTCCTTCCATAGACTTATCCCACAAGCAAAAAAACCTACCCCCACTGCAAGGAGAGCTAGGGCCTGGTGTATGGTGAAACAGAAGGAGATATGTGAATGGAAGAAGTGAGTGGGGAAAAGAGAGAAGGAAAAAACCCAAACTGTGAAACAGGGACATGAGAAAGATGGGGCAGTAAAAAACACACTTTAAGATCTTAATAGGCAGGAAAACAAAATGCATTTGGTTAAATTTTGCACCTGAAATGACCCTACCTTATTTGTAGGGTCTCCTTAAACATGCTGATATTCCAGCAGCAGCAAAAAAAAAAAAAAAAAAAAAAAAAAAAAAAAGCTGTGACATGCTTTCAAAACAAAATACAAGTACATACCAGTTAATTACTTCACCTATTACCCACCCACTCCTCCCCCCCACCAAGATTTATAAAAGTTTTCTAGCTTAGGGAATGGTTTACACTTTTCCTTCCAAATAATATATTTTTAAAATATGTGCATTGCTTTGAGACACCCTGGTTTGAAGGACAATTTTCTAGGATGTCTTGTTTTTAGCATCCTAGGTTCTGGTATGTGTTATATCACACAAAGTTATGTTTGGGAATGTCCTTATCAAAGGAGAAACTGCCAGATTATTGTACAGGAGAAAAGAGAATTTTGAAAGCTACAGTAAAACTTGCCTGATAGTTGAGAGATTCAGGACATATTTCTGAACTTAACATAATTTTCACTCCAGCTTTACAGTTCACCTTTAACACATATCACCTTTTAAAAATATTTCCACAGGCATCATGCATGCTACCATCAGAGTGTCAGCTTTAACTGCGAATTCCCTGGCTTCGTTATCTGTTTAAGTTTAGCTGCTTATCGCTGAGGCAGCGCGATGGTGGCCACGTCGCAGTGTGCAGGTGGGGAGGCTCTAGGTACACAGAGAGGCTCTGATGGAGCAGCAGATCCCTGCCTGTGCTCAGCTTTTCACACACCATTATTGCCCTTGTGCACAGGGTTAAGGCAGGAGGGACATTGTCTGTAGGGTGGGCTTCTGCAGGATTGGGCCCACAGCCTGTTAAAGACAGGCAGATAAATCTGAGCTGGACTCTGCATTAGTTTAACGTGGCTCTTTGTATTTATAAACAGCAATATGCTGCTGTTACGAAAGCTATTTCATTTAGTGCCATCTTACATTCAGCAATTTAATTATTCTCTTAATTATTGAAACATTCATCATAGTTTTCCAATTGATTCATGAGGGGCTGGCTGCATTTCTTTAACTCATTAATATAGTGACAGAAAATTGACAGTCTTTTTGCTAACCTCCTATCTCTGAATGGTAATACTGGGAATATAAAACCTTCAGTCTTTTTTTTTTTTTTAATTTTTAAAATTTGTATTATTATCACCAGCAATAACTATACTCGTAAAGACTCATTTAGTAGCAAAGGAACAGAACGATATATGAGGAAACCCTAATTGTCAATGGTTTTCATAGTGAATTTTGCAAACTAATATCTTCCTGAGACCACATTTTTATTATGAAATGGGTGATAAAACAGAGATAATTCTAAATCCAAACACATGTTATATGAAATAGATAAACCCAAGATAAAAATTAATAGTGACCTTGCATGCTGGGATATTAGAAATATAATCAAGAATATATATCAGTCATGGCTGGAAAAGGACAGGGAGATGCCCACAGGTGAAAGGTTAATTTACAGGGTTTTTAAATGCATTAAAAATAAAATCTGTGACATCTCTCTTCCCTTCCTTGTCCTGATTCTGAGTGTTATTGTTATTGACTGTCTGCAAAACTACTACCTTAAAACATGTTCCTAACTTGCATTAAAAGAAAGATTTAATCTTTCCCTTATTTTCTTCTATCTCCTTTATTTACAGGCTGTTTAAGTAAAGGCACAACATTCTGTGTCTCTATAATTTTTTTGCAATTGTTATTTATTTCACTTTTATAGTTTCTAAAATATCTGGTGCTACCCCTCAAAGACCTTTCTCAAATTCATGAGTTTTCTCTCAGGAGAGGTTGTCCAGAGTTTGAAGCATACAAGGTCTCATCTTAATGCTTATATGAGTACTTCTGCCCTTGGATATTATTCTCATCTTCACAATACTATGCAAATCAACAGCTACTTCCCTGTGCTTCCAGCTAGGACTTCTGAATATAGTGTGAGTAACTGGAAAATAGCTAAAAAAGAGCGTCAGAAATATAAAAGTTCAGCCCTGAGCATGTCTATATGTGCGTGTATATATATGGATGTGTTTGTAGACGTGTGTACTAGTCATATACTGTAGTTTGAAAAGTGGATCTGTGTAAATCAATGCATTTATTTAGCTCTCTCACCAACTCTCTCCCTGAGTTAACACCCCAGCACACACAATGCTAGCGAAGGTGATTATCTCTGCTAGCATAATTCCTCCGTAACATCTGCTTTCGCCCATAACACTCCACTAATTTTTCCCTCATTTCATTACACATAATTTTCTTTCAACACAATCTACATGTATTAAGTGGTAATGACTTTCCAGTTAAGAGCAAATCGACGCCAAGGGACCCCCCCCTCGATTGCCTGCCGTGCCTGACTCCGGCTATTAAAGATAAATTTGGTGCCTCAGAAAGCTGCAGTAAGCTAATCAATCAATTAAGCGGTTAGGACATACATTATCAAAATTCCACAGTGCGGGGATGCGTGAGAGCATGCTGACAAACTTGGTATGATTTTAGGAATAAAAAAAATTTTTGAGGTTGAAAGTCAGTATTCAGTGTCTTCTGAAATGAAAACTCAAGCTATTGCACACTACCGATGGCAACTTTGGTGTCTGTGCTGGTACAATTTCCACTGCAGATTTTATACCTCGTGCAGTTTACTAGTGATACCAGAATGGAGCTGATGACACAGTAAAATCTATTTTTAAACGATATGAGGATTCTGGTGCAGAATAAGGCAATGCTATTCACAGTTAAGCTGGATGTTCTGTCCCTAACTTGTCATTGTGTCTCTAGGAACTGCCACAGCTTTAAAACACTGATTAATATTCTGTATTATGTGTTGCAAAAAGGTGGTTTAAGGACAGAATGGCAGCCATCACATCCTGTTGTGTCAAGTTTTATCTTCAACATTGCTTTAATATTCATTCGGAGTTTAATTTTGGAGAGTATTTAAAGCTAGTAAAACAGATTCTAAAATAAACTGAAAATTTCTTTCAACTTTTTTGTTTTCTAAAAAAACAGCTACTAGTGACGTGATGTCCTTTGCAGGACTGACTTACAAAACAGCTTCAACCCAACCAGAAAAAGTTACATTCACCAATAATTGAGTTACATTTGAGTACAAGGAAATAATATACACAATATCACTTACCAGCCCTTCATTACTTTGTCTATCTGTGTTATTTTTGGCATTGTGTCATTCTTTATATGGACAAATGATTTAACCAGTTAAACGTTTTTTAAATATAAAAATATTTTCTCTTGCATTGTGGTGAACAGCCTGCATGCCAATATTTAGCCACATGCTAAGGAAATTGAAACAAAACCCCAAAGACCATAAGAATTATACAAGCAATTTTTATAGCTCTGTCAGGACTAATACAAAAGGAGAGTTAAATGGAACTTTATAGCAGGATTCTGAACAAGACAAAACATGGAAAAAAAAGACCTATTTTCTGAGCAATCAGTAAATTTATAAAATATGTAATATAAAAGGATCATTACAACACTTAGCCAGTTACTTTTCCTGTCATTTTTAAGCATATTGCCTAAAGCTTTGTTATCGTAGTATTGTAGTTATCAGATGAAACTACATGGCAAAACTCCCTGCTTACTTTTCCAGAGTGTTTTCCTCACTTTCTGCAAATTACATTGGAGCATATTCAGTGCATACACTTCTACTAGTGGAAAGAACCATAACATCTTTTTACTGTCTAAATAAATATTCCTTAGCAAAAAAGAAGCATGTTGTCAAAGATAAAAAGGGTGGGTTTGTTTTGTTTTAAAGTATAATACAAATAAAGGAGGTAACTCAATGGCTTCTCTCTGATGTGTTTGCATAAGGAAAAAAGCTCTGAAAAAACTCTAAAAAGAACGGTACAAATGCATATGATACAGGCAAAACACTTAATCCAAGCCCTGCATGTAAAACACAATTACAGAGCGTTAATAATAGCAGATATAATGAAATAAAAAAATCTACCCACAGAGAATATACAAGTGCATCCTTCAAAAAAACCCCAGACCAGCATGTTTCAATAATATGATGCTGTCCTTTCCTTTGTGGCATTCTTCATTGACTAGGCTGATAATGAAAAGATGTCAGGGAGATTCACAGTTTAGAGTTGTATTTTCTTCCTTTCTTTTATGCCATTTCTTCCCATTTATGGCTGTTTTCCTGCCTTTGCTCTGTATGGAGGGTATGAAATATTTCAGAGTTATGTTTTCTTGTGAGATGTAAGGCTGAATTTGACTTTATTATCATTACTAAGAGCATGCAAGTTAAGTTTACTCAGTTGAAAAAGACACAATGATGTTGTTCTTCTTGATATAGAAACAGCTATATTGGCTTTTATAGGTTTTTTAGTGTAGGCTTCTTCTTCTTCTGTCCTAGATTTGATAGCTACTCTATCAGCTGGAATTATTTTTTTTCTTACTCGTTCTCTTTTTGAAAAAAAAAAATCATTCTGATTTATCTGAAAGCACATCAAAACATCTTTATCTGTTCTAGTGAGTGAGAAATTCCTTCAGATTAAGGGGGAGAGATGGGGGAGAAGGAGGGAAGAGAGGCAAACAATGAAAAAAGCTGAGACCAAACCAGTTTGCCTTCTCCTTTTGTGCAGTGCGTGTAATGACTGAACTTTTGACTTTAAAGTTTTTCTCTGGTGCAGTGCTGTAGAAAAAAACCCAAATAAACAAACAAACAAAAAATATCCCCTCGGTGCAAAGACCGGTCTAAGGCAATACCTGGTGAGTGGAATTTTTTTTTCTTTGGTTGTTGTTGTTTACTTGAAGCAGATAAAACACCCACCTTAAACCCGCCCTCTATTCAGTTCAGCAGCACCTCCATACTCCAATAAACCGTTTTCATTCCATCTGGCGTGCGTTTGCTCTGAAGACATTTTCCTGTCAATCTCTCCTGCCACATTAAAAATCTGTCATTACTATTGCATTGCCGCCTGGCTCCTGAGATTTGTCTGACTGCTTTATTGCTCCGCTCATTTTTTTTTTCTGCTACAGCCGAGAAGCAGAAATAAAGGTTTGTTGTTGAAACATGGCCGCAAGGAAAGTAGGAGGCACACATCTGTCAAGGTATTACCTTTCTTCAACCAGGGATTAAGGTGTTTTACTGCTCTCGCTACTGAGCAGTCACACTGAATAAATTTTCTCAGTAGAACATAAAAATGAACTCATACATTTTGAACTGGGTTTCATTCTTTCAAGCCAACCCATATAATTATGCAATGGAATCAGTGTTCAGGGGAAAAAGAAAAGTCAGAAACGTTTGTGTGCACCCCCCCTTTCTCTCTCCTGCACCACCCTTCACATTTACATTATTTAAATGCTTATTAAGAGGGCAAGACTGAGGCAATCAGTACTGGGGAGAGAAATGTTTTTTTACTCTTCCTTGTTGTTGTTACTGGATCCCTTGCAAGGTCAGAAGTGGTACAGGGCTTTACTCCCCATGTTTTGTGTCTGTGATCACAAAATATGCCTGACCATGAATATTCACTGTTAATTCACATCAAAGCAAGCCAGTAGAATTGTGATTTCTGAAATACTGTTTTCTGAAAAAAACTGGCAATATTAGCTTCTGTGTAGCCTTCCCATTTCTGCTGCAAACATTAACTTTACAGTTCCAATGGTACAAATGAAAATAATTTAAAATTTAAGTATAACCAGTGGAAGTGGTTGTTACACTAAGACAGAGCATGCCAGACCATCCTCCTCAGTCCTCTGCTGGACACTCCTGCATCATGATCTTAGTCCAGTTTTAACAGATCAGACTTCTAAAGCAGAACGGGTTATCTCACAAAAATAAACATTAAACAGGTGTAGGCAAATGAAGGATCATGTCAAACATATCTGTGAAGGGGGACAGTATAAGGAGCTTTATGGTTTGTGTTTTGTAGGGTTTTGGGGTTTTTTTTATGAAAAAGAATAGTACAGCTTTTAAATTTGACGAGACCCCAGGAGAGAAGGACTAGCCTCAGTGCAGGAACCATAAACTTGTCCAAACTTTAAGGAAAGAATAGTAAAGAAAATCCTACAAAGAGTCAGAAATCACAGGTCCATTTGTGGCATGCAAATACCTCCAGGTAGCTCTGCAGCCTGCCCCCACTGTCAGTTTGACTCGCTCTCTGTTTTGCCCTAGGGTCCCTGCCTCCTAACTTCCACAGTGCATCCTCTCAGGCTCCCCTTTGGAGTGAGACAAACACCTCCCACCAGAGAAACTAACTTGTGTCATTGCTGACTGACATATTTATTTAGCAGTAAGGTAGCTCAGTTCAACAGAGAAATATATCGGATCTACAGTTCTACAGAAAAACTGCTGCTTGAACAAAAGCAAATGAGCTATCCCACAGGTCAGCAGATAATCTGTCACTCACTTACTCTTCACAGTGTCCCAGGAAGGTCATAAGTCACCAGGATATTGGTTCAGTACTGTATTCCCTCAGCCTCCACTTTCTGCTGGCTATTGGCTTTTTTCCATCCATTTCAACCCAGTGAAGACACAAGGAAAAGTGAGCATTGTGAAATCTTACACTCCTCTCCCCAGTCCCACCTCCTTCCCAGAGCTAAGTTGCATGACTGAATTTACAGCTTTCTTATGCCAGAACAGCACCTGGGAACATGTCAGGCTGGATTGTGAGGCAAAGCTCCATCCCAAAATATTTCCAGGTTTTAATTCTTCAGGGGAAGGAACCATCTTCTTGTTCTGTGTTAGTATCTAACACCTTGCACAATGGGGGATTTAGGGTTACATAGTGCTTCAGTGCAAATTATAAATAATAATGTGCGTGTGGAAATACAGTTCCTTCAGCTATTTTTTTATGGCATCCTTCAATGTGCCTCTTTGGCTTAGACCATATTTGCAAGTAGCTGGTGCATAGGAATAAACAGATATAGTGCATAATTGGTACTAAGGACCTCGTGTCCACAATGTATCTTTTTGGGGGTTACGTCAAATTAATTCTAGTCTGGTCCCATGGACTTGATGTGCATTAACAAGTGGAATGCATTAGGTGTGATTGCAGAGCACAACTTCTATATTAATTTCATCTGAAAGAAACCCAGTTTGTGCTCCCTGAGCCCACTCTGCAGTGCAAGCCACAGCACTCCCAACATACTAGTGTGAAATTCAGCTGATGCCTTCCCTGACACCCCTCGTGTTTGCTGGATCCTGTGTGTGACTGATGCTCCTTCATGGGTGCTGTTTGCAGAGAAGCAGAGCAGTAATCTGCTACACCAGGTAAATTCTGCAACGCATAGTTAGGATGCAAATCACTTGCAGATAATCAACAAAAAATAGGGAGAGAGAAAGAGAAATATATACCTCTTCTTATTCTTCCCCCCCTTCTTTTTACACAAACAGCTTTCTCAGTGACTTTGTCCGATACAACCCTCAGGCAAGTTGAAGCCTGTAGCAGTGTTACACTTGACTTTAAATTCAGATAATTTGCACAAAGTGGGGGGTTTTGGGTGGTCTTTCAAAATCAAAATTTGAATTTTCTTCCAGACGTGTTTGCAGGTGATGGCCCTTTACCTACTAACTTCTTCTGTCCCAGCATAGATAGTTCAGAGTAAAAAATGCTGTCAGTACCTGTAGTTTCATTTGCAAATCCTGTCTGAAGTGGGTAACTGCTTCATACATTTGGGTGTGTTTAAATTACATATCAGGATCCAGATCAAAGATGGCAAATGGCCTCTTGCCAAGATACTTTAAATATCAGATCATATTTGTAAGAGAAAACCATAAGGAGCCAAATTTCCAGAAAATGTGACACTACTGGCAGTCCTTTTGGGAACCTCAGAGATCATTTTTCTCTAAAACAGAAAGTCATTGCCCCTATTTTTATTTGAGCAAGTATTTAAATAAGAACAGTTGAAACTAAAGGGAACTCCATATCTCATTCCTCATTAAACTGACCACTTGATTTTAATTACCCAGGAAAAACAGGACAATATTTTCCCATGGATGAGGAACCTTCCCATCCAATCAAAGCAGCTGGAAGCTTGAATTTAAATATGCATAGCTGGTCAAAACAGAGGGATATGGTTGACAAGTATTTGAGATAAGAATCTGGGCTCTACAGTTTGATCTGGTTCTCGGGTTATCTGTCTAACCATGGCTGCATCTCATCCAGTCAGGCAGTGGTTATCAAAGCCTTACATGCAGTCCCAGTGGAACAAGTCAACTGCATGTATTATCTTCATTCCAAGAACCAACTCCAGATACACAGAGCTTTAATAAGTAAATGATTTCTTCTGCCCACAACTCAATAATTAATACCTCCTCTCAAAAAATTAATTCAATCTGCCTTCACATGACAATTTTAGACTCCATGCTCTCATCCCAATTAACATAAAGCCAATCCTTGCTCTATGCATTTAGGTCATCCCATCTTCACCTGCTTTTATTCTCCTCTTATCAGTAAAATTAAGTTAGATCCACCTCAGGTCTATATAACTAATGAAAGGCCCTTTTCCTGAGTAAAACTAAATGTATTCATCTTCTTCTTTCCCAATAGGAATGAGGAATTCACTTATCCCAGTCTCATAACTGTCCCTATCACATCTCTCCACAGAGCAATGTCAGCTAGTGCCAGCTACCCAAGGACAGATATTGCTTTTAGCGTGGGAAGAAAAGAGAGTCTTCAACCAGTACATTTTGAGGGAAAGAAAGGGCACAGAGCTACCCAGAGTCAGGCCTTGAATTCTTTTTTTTTTTCACTGATGAAAGTAGCAGCTTAGCCTGTTCTCTTCTCATATCACCTGCCACTGGAAAAGAACATATTAGCTTCTGCACAGGATGTCCAACACCTGAACCAGAGCTAAAGTGATGAAGTATCATCTCCTTTGCTGCCATCCACTGAGCCTTTTTACACAGATACTGCTTTATCATGCCTAGGCACATACAGATTTGCCAAGGGGGTTCCTATTCTCAATAACCAGCCAACACAGGACCTCTCCCATGCTTTGTCAAAGGTCTGTTGAGGTAGCAGCTGTACCTATCATTTGCAGGATGGACAGAAAGACATTACAGAATGGAAAGACATCCACTGATATTGAGTGAGCTTTGAGAGAGACATTTTCTACCTCACGCCTCCTGAACTAGAGAAGTTCATGTCCACTGTGAAGCACCTGTGTGTGGAAGCCGGGGAGGCAGCTCCTCCTCTGCCCATTCTCTCCCAGTCTCTGTGACACTGTAGTCACTGACCATACAAGCACCACACAAGGAGCAGTGGAACAGGCTCAGGGGTGTGTGTTTGTGAAACCCACATGGAATCACTCCCAACAAGACTACTGCTCACATGCCTACAGTTACATGCTGAAGCATCTTCTGTGTCATGGTCTCTCATCTCTCTGCTGCTAGGAAGGAATTACCATGAATGATTGATGCAGAGAGGTGTGAGCAGTTCTCTCCCAGGTCTGTTTGCTTCTACAGAGCATGCACTTGTGTTTTGCCTCATCTTTTCTGTCTCCCTCTGCAGTGGTGGTCTGAGAAGATCTTACCCCCAGGGAGAATTTGCACTGCTGATGCACAGATCCCAGTGCTGTGCCTCAGAAAGCTACTGCATGCTGCATTACAAGCACAGTGGCAGACCTCTATCATCACCTTCCAAGGGCCACAGTTTATGATTTTTTACCCCAATATCAATTAACAGTGATATTGGCATTCTTCATTGATCAAAAACTACATTTTGGCTATTAATTTACTAAAGAACTCCAATCAAAATTTGATATTTTTCATCATCTATTCCCTCCCGCAGCCCTGTTTAGTTTGTACTCCCCACATGGTAAGTGCTGTCTCCCTGATAAGCCCCATTGGCTCACAAATTAAACTGAAAAAGCTCCATTCTCCTGTCACTGTGCATAACCAGGAGATTTTGGGAAGAATAAGAAAGGACAGAGAGGTATTCTCTCTTTAAGTCTGTTCATAACACTGCCAACATGTGTCCGAACAACCTCTGCAGCAGACTGTGCTGCAGGTAGCCTTCAGGAAGTGTTTCTTTTTTGCAAGCCAGTGAGTACTTTAGAACCCAGGGCTGTTTGAGCACCTCTCAGGATGTCTTCTATGTCTTCTATGGCTGGACCCGGTGCTGCACTATGCTCAAATATTTATGGATTACTGCTGCACAAGACTGCAAGGATAGATTGGTTTCCTCTTCAGAAAAGAAGTGGGAAGAGCAGAAGCCCCACCATCCATTCTGATCTCTGTGCCTGCACTTGGCGACAGGAATAAGTTTTATTACGAAATATAAGAGCTCTTACCCCAGAACATAGAGGTGAAGTGTCTGCTCTTGTGTCTCAGCTGAAGCTGAAACTGGCCTGGAAACCCTGAGGTCAGTTTACCCAGGGAAAGGAACTTGCCACTGTGACATTCCCCTCTGGAGGGTGACTGCAGCACCTCAAGGGGCACCGGGGCTCAGTGGCTGTTTATCTGTGCTCTGTGATGCTGTGTCCTGCAGGGCATGTGTGAGTCCATGAAATAATGCTGAATCGGAGGGGAAATTAAAAACCACAGCTACATTGATCTGTTGAAATTTTAGAGGGAGTTCAGGGCACACGGGGAGACTATCCATCTTACCTCATGCAGGGCCAGCTTGATTGGCCTACTGAGGATTGCAGATGGCAAGGCTGCTCACCTGTGGCCAGGAGGGCTCCCAGTGCAGCAGCAAATACAGCAAAGCAGGAGGATGGGGACTGAGTGGTCACAGCTGCCACCCTCTGTCCTTGCAGAGCAGCAGAGAAATCATTTAAAGATACAGATCTGTTTTCCAACCCTTGCTCTTTTATCCACAGGAGCCAAAGCCCATATTTCTACATAAGGATTTTTCTCCTACTAAGAGCCATTAGGTTTTCAGAACTCTTTGGTGTATGTGGTCATTATTTAACATTAATTCACAACTAAATCTTTTGGTTTAATCCACCTTCCATTAGTTTACTTTCTTAATTCAAAAACTCCATGGGACATTCCACATCAACTTCTACCTCTGTATTGAATCACATTTCATTTTCTAATTTAAACAAGAATAAATAAAAGCTAACTTGGGATCGATGACTTTGCCTCAGATAACAAGCTCTCTTTCTACAGTTTGGACTTCAGTTTGGACTGAGGGATCATTTCTCAATATGTAACTTAAAGATTATGGGTTTCAAACTACTTCAGAAGCTGTCTTTATGCCAGAGCAGTGATAAATAGGGAGCTCTCTAAGTTAACAGTGATGTCATAGTTTTCTTTGGTAGCTGGCATATTCTGTACATCATTATATAATCAGAGATTTTTACATTCTTTTTATAAATCACAGCCTATTTTTCATTCTTTGCTTCCTCCCACTTCATTTGCTATTGGCGGCTGCTGCTTAAGTTCCCTTACCTCTTGGAAAGGAAGTAGGTTAAGAACAAAAATGAGAAATCTATGAGATTAAGGCAAACATGTGGGTCCCACTGAGAAACGGTGCATCTTACAATAGTACCAGCAAAACAGCTTACTTTTAAGGCTAAATTGCTAAATATATCCAGAGACTTCTGTGAGACAAAAGCAGCTGTCTTCTGCTTGTTTTCAGTTGTTAGACTCCTGATGTCCCAAAAAACACAGCCACATAGAGGGTCAAAATTGATGCAATCAGGATAATAAAATCACTCTGACAAGGCTGCAGTTTGTACTTAGTTTATAATTAGGAGTCTTCTCTCTCAGGTTAAGATAGTGTAAAGTCCCAATGAATTGTTAAGCTATTCACAGCACTCTGCTGCTACTAAACTAGGAAAATATGAAGTCCTAAAAATACCCTCATGTAAACACATCAGAAATTGGAGGATGGGAAATCCAGACAAAAACCAAGTTCATCTAGAGTTGTGTCTTCTACACGGGAAAATGGTAAGACTTTGTAATATGTAATTTGAGGGTAGCTGACAAGGAATTATTGTCCTTAAAAATAAAGTGAACCAAGTGAGCCTCAATTAGGATGGATTTTAAATATTTTAAGTTGATTTTTAAAAATCACAGATTATGGTTTTTGTACTTTAAAACTGACAAGAACCTATTCCAGATCAACTTTTTTTTTTATTATTCTAAAGATAAATAAGAAGATTCCTTGTGACTTCTAATCTGGAGGACAAATTAATACAGATTTCTGATTTTGGACTGTATCTCTAATTCTAAAAACTTCTCTGCACAGATACAAACACCTGTCTTCATGGACCTGTTTGAACACCTTCAGCCAAACTTCCCTTTTCTTGTCTAGAGGGCATCTCATTTTTGCCAAGGTTCTTTAATGCATTGTTCAGCCTCAAATGATTACCTTACCTCCAATCAAAGTTGACTTAGAAGAGTGTGAATTTCAAACACTTCTCTACCCTACAGTGAGAAATTAGAAGTGTTTCCATAATTACCTGCTATCAGGGTCCAAAAGCTGAAGTAGCATCAAAACAGGAGAAACTTACTAAAAACTCATCTGAATTATTGTCTGTACTAACATTACATTGAGCAGACTTTGGGAATCTTCTAGTCTGAAAAAGCTCAATATCAGAACTAAATCCTGTGTAGTTCTGTACTTTGACTGTGTTCATGAAAGAGAGGATTACAGAATTATGTTAGTTTAGAATTTTTACTTTCCTCTGGGTCAGAAGAATATCCTATAGGTTGCAGATTTTTGCTTTTCATGTGCATAGAAATGTAGCATGGTCATTTATTAATTTATATTTATCATAAGTTACATGAATTAGATGCAGATCTAAGGCATCCAATTACAATTTCAAATTTATCCAATACCTCACTCACTCACCTAGTTAAGGATGTGAACTGCATTCTGATTTTGTGTCCAAATTGACTGCCATCAATATCCAAAAATCCAGAATCAGCTCCCAAAATAATGTGAAGTTGGTGTAGAAATCACAATATTTTAAAGCCCATCTTAAATATTTGCTTTAAAATAAAATCGACTGAACTTTTAAACGTTCATTTTTTTCAAACTGTACTTGGCAAACAGAAGAGCTATAAATGCACATATTGCTAAAATAAAATAAAGAAGGTTTTTTTCTTTAAATCCTACAGGTGTTAATAACAACACCAAAGATGGCATGATTCCTGATGCAACTTGGAAAATTGACTACACTGCCTGTTTAGCTGTCCACAATGAAAGGCTCGCAGCATTGACTTCTACTCTGTGTCAATATTTACTGCTTCTTAGAGCAGAGTGGCTCAGAATCAGGGACCTGATTTTTTAATTAACAGCCAAGCTCAGAATTTTGGGTGGTTTAAGTACTGTACTGTTTTCTGTACAGAGCTGGCTGAGGTGTGCTGAACATGCAAATTTCTCCCAGTGTCCTTAGCCCACTGCTTGCTTTGAGATGACACACCCAGGCTCTTCCACTGGTGTACGGTGTGCTCACAGCTGGGCAGTGATTACCTCTCCTCTGAAAATGGCTTTAATCACTTAGTGAGGGGGAGCTTTGCAGGGCCTCTAAAATACATTTACACAGCCATATTCATCTCTCAGTAGCCTGAAAAAGATTTTTCCAAAGTTAAACATAAACATTCAGCTTGCAGGTGGAACCCATGGGACATGCTCAGTTGCCTGGAAAATCACTTTTAAAATTAGCATCTCTGCTCTGTAATATATTATGTGTAGTTTCTTTCTTGCCTTAGAAGGAATGAAAGCACTGACTACAGGACCCAAATGTTATTGTGCTGCACAAAATTGCTTTCCAAAAGGGGCTGGACTGGTAAAAATATTGGTTTCACCTTTGTAACACCTCTTTTTCTCAAGAGAATTTTCCCAAAGTACCAGATTTTCCTGCTGAGTCAGCCCAAGTGCCTGTGTCAATGGCCTCTGGAGAGAAACACCTCAACTCATCCACAGAATGAAGGCTCCAGCTGCAAAAGTCAGAATTTCCATACACAGTTTTCATACATACTAACCAGTCTTCATGTCAATTCCAGAGTCCCGTGACACCTCATAGCTTTATATTGTATCTGTCTCACTGTAGTTATAAACCAATGAGAAATAGCCAACAGCTTATACATTTTGGGTAAGGCAAATAAATTAAATACAAATATACTAAACCAAGATATACTGATAGTGTTTCAAAATTAAGAGGAAACATCACAAATTAATAGATCTGAACCATGCCCTCTCACAGATTGATATTAAGGCTGTGAACAAGTCAATGAAATGCTCTTTGATTGAGAAAGTCCTCATATGTGATAGAGGTTCTATAAAAATGTTAGAGCATGATAATTTTGAGATGATACAGAAATACTAGTGTTTATTACCAATATTATTTGCATACCTTATTGGTTTTAGGTTTAACTAAGCCTTGGTACACAATGCCCTGAGAAATGCATAGTCCTTCACTGACACAAAGAGCTTGCAGTCTAACCAGACTGGAAAGAGATAAGAAAGGCATATTCATCCTGTGGCCATTATTCCACATAGAGTGAACTGAGAAAAGTTATGGAATAGCACCAGGACTGTGCAAAAAATCTGTGGATTGAGCATCATCACATGAAGTCCCAGTTCAGAGTTTCAGCTTCTACTTCATTAAAATAAAGCTTCCCCACAATTTGGGTTTTTAGCCCTCTCCACATTTCACTGGCAAATGCCATGGGTTCAACAGCTCAGTGACTGCGGTGGCCTTGGAGAGGACATGATATTTACCATGTGGACAAGGCCATTCCCCTGGTAAGGAGAGAGACTCCACTGCCCTGAGGACTGTTCCTGTTCTCATCTCACACCATCTATGTGCTCCCCCACCCAACTCTCTTCCCTCAGGAACTCTACAGGAATCTGTGCTCTCCCTCCTGAGGTGATTAACCCCAGCTCCTAGATGACCAGATATCAGTCTGAAGTCCATGTGTCTTCATCCTACAAATGTGGTTACTAGAGCCCACTCACACAGGCCTAGAGGAAGGACTGAGAAAGAGGACCACAGACATCTTTGGGCTGATCTGTACTTCACACAGAGCACTGTTGTGTTTGACATATGTCTTAGGTGTGTATGGAGTTATATCAGTGGAAACCTATGGTTCATTACCAATCTGCTTTGGTCCTGGAGGAGGGGAGGTGGAAACAGGAGGGGGGAAAAATACCCAGATGGGAAATGAACCTGTGCATCTCTCCTGGGAAAATGCATTTCAGTCATTCAAGCAACAGCCTAGCCTATGGAAAAAAAGATTGTTCTTTCCAGCTGTTATGCCGAAAGAAAAAATAAATTTTAAGTGGAAAAGTGAATAAATTGAGCATATTTTTATCATACTCTTTCTTGCAAATTACTTACAGCATTCTTGTTTCTTATGAGGAACCATTTTTAATATTAAAATAGTCATACACTTTTCCAAAAAGTGCTTCCTGAAAAACTGAAACCATTATTATCTTAAACTCCCACACAGTTTGTTTAAAAATATCTTTAAATACTATTAAAGAACAATCATTATGTAGGTTTATATCTTATGAGTAGGAAGCAGAAACCATCAATGAATCATATAATTTCTCCTGCTGTAACAACAACACCATCAACTACCACAATAACAAAAAAGTTTATGCTCACTGTATACTTGTTTTGCAGGCAGTTTCCTGCCTTGAAATCTGCATAATAGGTAAGCTGTGGTAAGTGTAATATGCTGTTTACTGCCAATCCTCTGTGGATAGCCAGGCATGCTTGGTCTGGTGCATCGCTCCTCCTTTGGGTACAGCTCCTTGCTGAAGCGTATGGCAGCCCTAAAACAGCAAATAAGGCTTCTACAGATTCTGGAATCTGCTTCTGAAAGATGCTGCCAGATATACAGAGCTAGATATTTGGATTATTTTATTCTCATACACTATATTTTTTTCTTTTAGTTAAAAGCAGTGTTTTAGTTGTAGAAAATATTTTCAGTTGTATGCTGCTTTGCAGAGGGAAGTGTCAATGGGACATTGGTGAGGGAAGAGAAAGATTGCAAAATCCGTGGAAAAAACACCATGGAAATCAATATTTAATCTAGAATTATGGGTGTACAGTATGTACTGTGCATTTTTTAAATTTAACTTGGCTTTTACTATTACTCAGTAGGAGGGAACAGATACTGAGAGCCCTGGATAGCAACCATAAGAAGCATGTTTAAATACACATATTTTCAGGAGATCTGTAAGTACAAGAAGGAACGGATGTCGTCTCTCTGATCTTTTTTCATGTTGAAAAGTCTGAGAGCTTTACCTGGGAGATTTAATTTCAGGTGAAAGAATTTGTAAAATATTTCCCAAGTTTATGCTGTATACTATTACAGCACATAAGAAAAAATGTTTGTGTTGCCCTATTCTTGAATAAGAAAAACAATGTGCACATCACTTTTCACAGTAGAAATACTGATGGTATAAAGAGATATAAATAAGTACTAAGTCAGGAATCTGTGTGGGAAAGCCCCCATCCTCTTTGTGGTTTCAGTCAGGAAGCATGCAGGTAGCACAGACTAACAATGCTGGAAGAAATTTTAGTATTCCTGGCAGCTTGTATTCATCATGATTTTAACAATGTTTTGAGTGTATACATGTACATATATGTGTAATGCCTCTTTTATATTGGCGATTATATGCCACTTCTAGGTTTTTCTGAAGGCCTTTGAAGTTATCTGGCCAGAAAGGATTAGGCACCAAGGGGAGGAAAATTATTTTAAGAATTTTAAAATGATGTTATCAGGTATCATCTGCTTGCTAATGAAGCTTCAAAGTTATTTCCAGGGCAGAATTCTGCAGATTGCTCCAGAGGAAGAGTTCAACGGTCTATCTAAAGACCTCATTCCATCATTAATGAGTGCTTAACCCCAGCATATTTGAACTTGGACTACATGACCAGTAGTCAATTTTCACTAGCAGGTTTTTTTTTTTGATCCTGAAAGTCTGTAGCCATGTCATCAGCTCCTTCTTAATTATACCGTATTCTTTACATCTGTCCTGCTAAATAACTCTAATTGAAATAGCACCGGCGTGAATTTTCGTAATGTTCCCCCCAAGACATCCCGAAAGTGACTCACACGAGAAAACAGACTGAAGTCACAGCTGGAAGCACGTCAAGGATCATTTCCATTTTTACATGATTAATTTGAATTTAATATCTTAAATCAAAACCTGATTAATTTAAATAAAATTTTGATGGTGCCCTGCTTCTAATATACATTGCAGTAATTAGATTCAGCTTAATGTGATTTTTTTACATAATTAAAAAAAAGAGCAAGTCAAGTGTAACAATGCAGAGTTGGTACAAATCTGTCCATATATACACATATAATACACATGGGATTTTGTTGAGATGTTGCTCAGGTACAGAAAAGATCACAGCTGGATGGCTGTGCTATAGCTCAGCTTATGGCATATGTAGGATATTCGACTTCTATTTCACTGCAATATGAATGGCTGTTCTTAAAAAAAAAGACAAAAAGTAAAGCTGAAATCACATCCAAAAAATAAGCAAAAATATTATCAATGCAATAGTCTGGCTCAGCTTCTCACTTTTAGTTCCTCTCCCTTTTTAAACAACTTTGCTTTAGGAATTAGGTCTGTGTATCCTCCAAGTGAACATCTGTGGTGGACTATTTACAGCAGCCCATGGGCTTCTGTTTGTCATGAGGCTTACAAAAATTCTTTGTAAAATAAATTCTCACTGCATTTTCATATGGGTTCTCCCTGCCTGTCTCTGCTTTTGTACAATGGTCCTGTGCACCATGTGAGCCATAGAGGTAGCTAACAGGAGTTATTTTGTGTTAGGATCCGATGAAGCCCTGCACCACACAGCTGACCCTGAGGCTGGTTGTGATCAATGCCTGTGGCTGAAAATGCCCAGTGGTCAGCAAGCAAAGATACACTTCAGGTAGTACTCACAGCAATTTTTGAGATGTTTCCAGCTTCTTTGCAGGAGGAGAAACTATTGCCATAATCTGAGCAGTGGATTCACCTGCAGATATAGATGGAGTTTCAGTGAAGTCATACAACAAAATGATGCAGGTAGGCCAAAATAATCTACAGATGGAGGAGAAATTTGGAGTTTGTGGATTTGTGCTTCTTAATATCTGAAATTTTCTGAAGGTTTATGTAAAATTTACTTTTGTTTAAGGATAAAATATCCAATTCATTACTGTAAATTTTGAATCTCTTAGGTAAAAAAAAAATAATGCAAAAAACCCCCCAAGCACTGTTTCCCTGTTTCACTGTCTTAAGTGACCAAATTGCTGATCAAATTAGTCTTCAATAATCAGATCTTTCTTCAGCAAGGCAGTGAAACATCAACCTCACTCTTCAGCAAGGAGTAATCCCAGCATATATCAAACCTCTTGATTTCAATGGGACACTCCACCAGCTTTAAAACACTGGGCATGTGCTTAGCTGGTAGTAAATCACTCATTAAACAGAAGACAATGATGGAGAGTGAAAAACTCCTTTCCTGCCTGGGGCTAACAGCTTTCAGGGAGGTACAAGCACCATTCATCCTTTTATGAAGGCAAGTAAAATCATTCAGGTGCATTTCATGGCACCCAGCTTTCCAAAAGCCTTTATATACAGTATGTTGTAGATACTGTATAATAGCACACAGGTAATTTTTAATTTTAATATTTTTTTAAATTAAAAAAATTCCTCTTTGTTGGTGAAATTGGTGGAGCTTTGCTGGTAATTCAGACGATCTGGGTATTCCACCTGTTTTAAAACTTCTCCCAGAACTACTAAAGAAGAAAAAAACCACAACAGGTGACAGGTTCAAGACAGTTTTCAGCCCGTACAGCAGGGTTAAATGCTTTTCAACAGAAATGAGGAAAAAAACCTACAATAGAAATTGAAGAACTGGGCAAAAATAAAGAATAGTTATTTTAGTTAAAAAACAGTCAGAGAGAAGGAAGGGAAACTAATTTTCAGACAAATTCATGAATCAGATTTAGCTACTGCAAAAATGCTACATGTAGTGATTTACAACAACTCTGGCTATTCTTCAGTCTCTTAACTGTCTCTTCACATTATTGAAATTGTCTAAATTCTCATTTTCATGCAGTATTGGACCCTCACAAAGTCACTGTCACAGCAAGGGCTCCTATGCCATCCTGCTTGGCTCTTCAAATTTACCAGCACACTACCAGCAAACCACTGAAAAGGTGTAGATGCAAATTGAACCTGTGAGTTTGACCAATCAGCCCTCCAAGACTTTTAGTTCTGTGGATTTTGTAGACCAGTGAAGCCAGTGAAGTTGAATACTGTTTCCAAAGAACTTGCCTATCTGTTATTCATTGCAGATAACTAATAAAAATAATTTTTTAAAAAAGCCACCTTTAATCTTACAGCTAAAACTTTTGATGACAATCAAATTATTTTTTTCATTCTAAATTTAGGCTTCTCTAAATGTCTACTACAATACGATCCAAAAATAACAGCATGGTTACTATCTGGGGAGAAACTGCTTTGGAGCTTATATTCTTATTCAGAAGTTCAAGTCAAAACAAAATTAATCGTGAAGGTTTATCTATAATGTATCACCATTCATTTCAGAAAAAAAAATATCTTTGCCAGCAGCAGAAGGGAAGTACTTTCAAGCAGTTACATTAAACTATAGGCTCCAAGGAGAAGATTACAGATCTATATTCAGCAACATGAATCAAAACTCTTAGGAACTAGTCTAACTTTCTTTTCTTTTCTTTTTTTTTTTTTTTCTTTTTTATTACTGCAAGGCAGCAGGGATTGCTTTTTGTATAGGCTATGATTTAGATGGCTAATTGAAAGTAAGCAGTGGTGAACTGCTTCCTTGGTAAAATATTACCAAGACAATCTTATCTGAGTTTACAGAGTTATTTTCAATTTGTAAATGCTGTATTCATTTCTACTAGATAAAGCACCTTTAAAAATCCTAGATCCAGGCATGACTGGATTTCTGTTGCCACTGCTCTGCACTGTTTCACCCCATACAAATGCCTTCCAACCCACAGATATATATAAACTTCCTCTCCTTATGAATAGTTTTGCTATTAAAAAAAAGCTCAATCCATTTTATGGTAAATAAATTTAATGATATACTGAATCCTCATAACTTTGAGTTGATGTCATCCTGCCAGTTACCTGCTCTGCAAGACAATCTCCCTCATTAGAGCCTACACCTCTTAGAATCTCACCTTTGCAGATTTATCTCTTGCCTATAACACAAAGGAAATCCTGAGCTTTTTTTCACTGTTATAATAGATGTAAATTAGTGTTTTGCCATTGTTTGTTGCTGTAATCATAGAGGCAAGTATATATTCCTAACAGCTATCTTATTTTCAATTTGCAAAGCATACTATGCTTAATCCCATGAGGCAGCCTGTGGTTCTAGATATGAATTTAAAAAGGTAATTAGACTTGGAGGGGTGACAGGGAGATTGTCCCTGAGATAGAAAAAGCAGATTCCTGCCAGGTCTAGAGGGGTCTTTAATAGGTCCCAGGCTGGTCACAGTTCTTGTCCTAGTTTATTATTTGTTTCCATTGTGTGAAACAGCTTATTTGTTCATGTAAATGTAAATCGTGTTGATACTAGTAGAAGAATCTTTGTTGCTACTTTTTTTTTTATTTTAATCCAGAAGGGTCACAGAGTTGGGTTTTAGGGACTGGCAACAAGCTATGTTTTCCCCAATGATCTCTGCATTTTTACAATCAAATAGATAGTAAAAGTGACATATTGATAAAAGTTTTAAGGCATCTGTGGTGGGTGGCAGTAATTTTAAATATCATACAATCATCATTAAGTCATTTATGTAAATTAAAAGTACTTGGCAACTCTGTATGGCAAGAAATAGCACCAATTTCTCTGCATCTCTGCTTCCTTTCTCTCTTCCTTTCCCCTTTTGCTGGCTGTAGCATACTGTGCACTGTACAGATGAACTCTCCTTTAGAGCTCTGTGAAGAATTTCTGTAGAAAATATCACACACCTGTGTGATACAGCATGTGAAGAGTAAATAATAATGAGACAAAGTCAAATTAATCTATCATGAAAATTTTCTAAAGAATTTGTATAAGCTGAAATCAATGTGGTGTATTGATAAGTTTTTTTTAAAAAGGGAGATATATAGATTTATGTGGGTTTGGATTAGGTGGCTTCTTACTCCACTGTCAGTCTCACCATTTCAAACCCAGATCAAGATCTGAGTTTTGGGGCATCAGCATAAGTCTGGTTTGTACCCTGCAAATCTCAGTTTGAGTTGATGGCTGGTTTCAAGTGAGACTACAAATCTCCCTTCAGAGGAAAGGAAGGGTAAGGATCTGATCACTCACCCAGGCTTTACCTTCAAAAATTGATATTGTCAACTGAAGTCTTTCTGAGCAAGAGAAATGGAGGCAGTTTCAGCTAAACTGTTTGTGTTTGCCCAGATATCTGACAATATTTAAGGGCCAGATTCTGCCCTCAAGCTGCTTTGGTAGGCAGTGTGAGCACTCACTCTTGGGAAGATTCTGTGCCTAAATGTTCTCACTTTTCAACACATTGTTACCCTCCCACATATCTATTCAGGCAGAAAAACAGAATGGTGAACCTCCCTCAGGGGTTTTTAATGCAAGTCTGTTGAGTCACCCTGTTTTTTGGATTAAGTTAGGGTACAGTATTAGGTTGGAAGGTGATAAAGATGCCAGGAATGTATGAGGAAAATTCTGTTCTCAGGCCAGCAGATAGAGCATAAACTCTATCCCCATATCTGTGCACAGAGGCTGTTGCTAAACCTCCAGAGGCAACTAGCCAGTAGGAAATATTAGGCTCAGAGACCTAAATAGACAGTTGCACAGCCAGTTGGCTGTGTTGTGTCTACTGGGCTGTGTCTGTGGCTTCCCTGGTGGGAGTCTGGGAGTGTGCAGAGCTAGCCAAGGCTGCTACAAACAACTTCAGTGCATCACTGTCTTTGCACATGGCTAAGGCCATCAGTAGACACAGTAGCACAGGATTTGCATATTTCCCTAGCTCCTTATCTTGTTCCTTGTCCACTGTGTCTCTCTGAGCAGGGCGTTTCCAGGAGAGAGGATCCTGTGTGTACCAGTAGTCCAAGCTCACATTTCCATACATAGCATCAACTCTGCAAGCTTATTCTGAGCTGGAATTGTCTTGGAGCTTTACACCACTCTCCCTGGCAGAAAAGTAAAGTGACATCACAACTTCTGCTTTCTGACAGAACCTTCCTTTGGGATTTTTTTGAGGATCACTTCTGATAAACACCTCCCAAGAATGCTTATTAAAGAAATTAGAAACTATGGTACATCAGGACAGACATTTGTTTTAATTGAATTGAATTATTTATTTATCGAAAGCCTGTATTTTTCATAATGCCTAGGGCACCAGTCTCCTTTTGCTAGATTTTTGCCAACAAATGCAACATTCCTTTTTACGGAGATATTTCTGACATTTGCCCAGTAATCAAGAATATACTAGAGTGCTGCATAGCTAATAAATACTGGTGAGAAGAATCCTACATGAAACTACAGTACAATTTGAGTATATTCAGGGTCTGATGTAGTTGAAATCCAGGCTGATGGCTTTGTGAGGGCTATAGCTAGTCCTACTAAAAATCAAAAGAAATTTATATAATGATAAAAGTTTGGGGTTTCTATGTTTGTCCCCACAGATAAAGTAAAAATTATTATACAGAAAAACAAAATTCTCAGTTGAATATGTGACCTGAGAACTGGTAAAACTGAGTTCTAGTAAGCTTGAGGTCTGAAAATGCAAAAGGGAATGGGTGAAACATGATTAGTTCATTAAGTCAGAATTGGAGAGAAGGTGATATCTCTGGTAACTGATTCAGAAACCCTAAGGTATATTATAAATTCACTAAAAGTTAGCAGTTAGGGCTCAGCATGAATGTGCCCCACTCAGAGGAGTCCCCACTTGAGCATATTAAGCTGTTTGCCTCAAAAAAGTTATCAGCTGCTCTTGATTTCCCCACAGGAAGGAAATTTCAGCATAGACTCACCAAAATTGTCTTGTACATTTCAGACACTGACAGCACCCCAACTCCAAGGTCAGTCTTTCGCTCTCTTTTCAGAAATGATCACAGTTTGACCAAAGTATAAGTAATAAAATGAAATAATCCTTAAATTCTGTCCCTTGTTCCTATAGTTGCAAGACATCATCATAGTCATCACTAGCAATCCAGCTGCATTCAGGCATTGGAGATGGTCAGAAATCATGTGGATGAGGCTGGGTGTTGTCTACCCCATTCCAAACCAGAAGGCCTGATCCTAAAAATGCAAAGGTAGAAAGCAGGCTACTGCGTAGCACAGTAGCATTTTGTTCCCTACTTACACTGTATTAAGGCTGACTAAAAAGGCAGCCTCAGAAGTTAGGAAATCCCCAAACAATGTAATCAATCCTTCCATGCCTGTGGTGAGCAATAAAAGTTTATATGAAACCTACAGCACTTCACACTGAATGGCTGAAAAATAGCACACATTTATCAGAATGCCTGAAAACACACCCCATTCTGGTAGAGCAAAGCAATCAGTGAAGCCATTCTTCACCTGAAAGATTTCCATTCTGTTTTGCTAACACACTATATTCAGTATTGATGTGTCTCTGTGCACAGTAAAGAGCAGGCTGTGCAGTGCTGGGACAGCTCATTCACATGACAGCGCTATCGCCGTCGTGCTCTGCTCCGGCTGCACACTGCGACTGCAGCTCCTGGATTAAAGCAGCACCCAACAGTGATAACAGACTAAAGGAGCTTGCCAGGGTTTCCCCCAGAGGATTTATGGTTTTTTAAGGGGCTTTAAATCTGGCTGTTTTATCATGGACCACAGGTCCATAAAGGGATGCTAAATGGATTAAGTGAAGGTGTACCCTCTAATAGCCCTAATCCAATCATTGTGGATGGGACTGGATTGCCAGATTCTGCCACATTTTTTGGGATTTCCCTAGCCAGCAGTGGCAATTGTGGTGCCTGGGGACAGAGCACTGGGCTGAACCAGCTGTTGGCTTGTCAAGGTGTGCTTTCTTACATTCTTTCATAAGGAGTTGAAAATCACATTAGAATCAGATCCATGCCCATATCAACATTCTAAATGGCTTTAAATCCCTGAAACTCTCTATTGGAAACCTCCATAAAATTCAGCTAAGGAGTTTCAGATCCTTTCTATTAATTTCTTTAGGATATATCTTTGTTTACCAACTCAGTGATAGTCAACCTGCAAAAGGTAGCATCTGAGTTTGGGATGCTAGCATATAAATCTCATATTGTAAGTCATTCTTACCAGAGGTTTTCCACTTCTAACCAGAAACTGTCATGAAAATAAAAAAAGCCACATTACATGGTATATTTGCTCTTGGGATTCTGCTTAGTATCTAAAAGTAAAAAAAAAAAAAAAGCAGTAAACCAATTTCTCAGATAGTTAACTGAGCACATCAAAAATTTTAAAAGCTTCATTCAGGATAAGTTAAAAAAAAAAAAAACCACCACCAAACAGCTCGAGAGTTCTCTTTATAATAAATCCATGACCACTTTCGAACTTCACAGTTCTCACTGTCCTGTACACAACTCCCACTCAGTACATCACAGCAACAGTACAGATGGAGTTGTGATCTTCTTTACTCCAAAAGCACAGTCTTGTAGCTAAAGAAGGATATCTGTTAGCAGCTCAGGGTCTATATCATAGAGCTGAGCAATTCTCAGTACAGTGGTACATCCCAATTCTCTGCTTCCTCTGCTGCACAATTTCTCCATCAAAAAGGTTCTCCACAAGCAAAACACTCAGCCTTCACTGTTGTTTTTATATAAAATTGATTTAAGTGAGCAAAGTTGTTTATCATTGAGCTAAAGATCAGCATAGAACTAGATAGCTTTACAAGCTTTTTACTTTGCACTACTCCAATTAAAAAAAAAAAAAAAAAAAAGAGGTAAAATTTCCAGAAGGGCATTTTATAGCCTACAAATTGATAATGCAGAGAGTTGAGGCTTTCTACACTTATGGGAAAGAGAGGAGGGGGAAAGTCAGCAAATTAGAAAACACAGCTTATATGTCTTCTACTTGTGGTTTTGGCACTGGCCAGAGCAGCAGTAAAAGCTGGAGGTTGCAGATCAGTAAAAAGCATGGCCATGCTATCCTCAAGGAATGGCAAAGCAAAGTAGGGATATGTTGATCTATATATCTCCTAGGTAACCACCATTTTGAAGATCATGAAACTCCTCTATTTATAGTAGCTGAGCACCTCACAATCTTAATGTGATTAATGAATATCCTTAGGCCATCTGGGTAAGGAAGAGCATCTATTATCTGTATTTTAGACATGGAGAATAAAGGTCTAGAAGTCTCCATCTCAAAAGTACTTAAACACCTAATTTATTTCGAATACTTTTTTCTAGGATTTAGGATTCAAAATGCATTTTAGGATATATACCCATGCCTCAGAGAAACTGAGACGTGGGTATATGTCTGGCATGGGTACTAGAAGCAGTAAAGCTATGATGTATGCTTTCATATCTGCACTAATACATTTTGCTTTTTGTTTGTTGAGGTCTTTCTTTGGAACCCGTGTTACACCATTTAGGCAAAAAAAACCTCAAAGAAATATCTGGGGTCATACAGGATAGCTGTAACAAAGCAAGCACTGACAAAAAACTTTTTCAAGCCAGACTACTCAGTGGACCATTTTCTCAAAAGTGTCCTCTTTTCCTGCTACCAGAAGAAATTTTTGGATTTTGTGTAAAGCCTTTTGGGATTGCAATTAGAATTCTCACAAAACCCCAAAATTAGTAGTTGGTCATTCTCAGTATTGCAACCAATCCCTGGGCACACTGTGAACGGTAACCTGGGCTGTAATTATATATCATAAGTTAATATTTCTGCCAAGAACAAAGCAGACAACCCAGAAGGGCAAGGGGAAGGAGCAGTCCATCGATTCACAGTTGTCATTCACTCAGTGCAGCTCTGTGATGGTGCTTGGAGCCATCTCTGGCTTCCCATTCCGCAGCCACTAGGAGGTGTGCTTAGTGCATAGGCACACAGAGGTGGAAACCTTCACATCTGGTGAAGAAGGGATCATATCCAACATGGGGGTGACACTCAGGTAAATTCAAAGCATGACAGTAGTGAATCACTGGAGCAGCTCATAGTAAGCTGCTGTAGTTATTTTGTAGGCTTGAGCAGATCTGTGGCTATCCTCATGTAAACTGGGTGTCAAAAATAGTCTCTGTCCACCCCAGAGTGGTGAGGAGCTTTGAGGCAATTCATCATCCTCCCTCCTTACTTCGTAGACACTCACAGATGATCAGACAAACATGAGGATTAAACTGCATGTATACAGATACTTTCTGTAAAAGGAATATGGGAAGAGCAACATTCCCTGGAGCATATGATTGCAGCCTGACTATTTATGCCTGATAGGCACGTTGCTCCTTAATTGTAACTACACAAGGAATAACAACACAAAAAAAAAAAAAAGGACAGGCAGATGTTGAAGAATTTTCTGAGAACTGCCATACTGCCATACCTACACATCAATATATAACGGGAAGCCTTTCTTCTTCACCTTTTTAACATATATGCTTAAATACATAAGCACAAGCACATAACCCTGCTTATTTGGGGGATGGGAGGAAAGATGGGGCTTTCTGTTACCCCTAACATTTCAGAAATCTCAAAGGTAGAGGATTTATCTTGTTCTAAGGAGTGATAACTCCTTGATTAATTGACTATTCTCCTGTGCTGTTGTTTTCTATCTGCTTGACTAATATGCCTTATAAGAAAAAACAGCTGCCAAGGAACATAGGCAATGAATGTCCGCATCTTCTAATTGTGATAACTGTGCATGGAAATCTATTTCAGGTTGGATTTTTTTGATGTTTCTATGCCTGTGTTTTTTTTTTTTCCTTCTCCCTTTGCTGTGTGCATTGGGAAAGAGTGGCTAAGGAATATGTTGGTTTACATTTCATTTTGAGAGTATGCTGACTGTACAAAGAGTTAAACATGAAAAAAAAGAATGAAAATAAGCACGAAAGACAACATCCGTTCTCATTTCAATTTCCTGGAAGGAAAGTGCGGTTGGGCAGATGGTGCTTTTTTGTTTTACTAAACTGAAAGATCAGATGTAAATAATATACACAATATAGACTATAAAGATCGTTGAAGGTGAGGTTTCTGTGCACAGAGAATTGTTATATAGTGGAGAGTTTCTTACCCTTTAGTGATATGTCAAGGACTTTTTGGTTTTAGCTTCTTAATTTTTTTTGATGTTTCAGTTTGCTTACTGCACCCTCTCTCTGCCTAGTCATATTTGTTTCAAGCATTATATTCCAGAGGATTGAGTTGTATATATTTTAATTCAGGCCCCTTTCACGAAGAGCCACGATATTTGGTCTCTGGTTGAACGGACAGAGGAGGGTGGCTGATAATTTGGCATCACGTGAGTCTCAATATTTCTGTGTTGCTGTCTTTCTTAATGCCTTGGCTTTATTGTGTGCTATAAGAATTTGTTTTCTTTATTGTTATCCAGTAGGGTTTTAACACCTTTGGAGCTCTTTTTGAACTTGCTTTCTGAGCTGGAACATTAAACATTCTTAAAGGAGAGCCGAGTTTGTGTTCTCTCATAATCAGAAAAAACCTTTATCAAAGGAAAAAACCCTACCTTTTCTAAAATGTGTATGACTAAACATGGCTCAACAAAGTCATAATGCTGTCTTCCTGGCTGAAAGAACAGAAAAAAATATTGTGCTATGACTGCAAAGAAATAATACTGTGGTTTTGTTCTCAGCCAGATCAAAATGAGTGCTCTTTGTTGCCCTTCATGTCCTTTATTAACTTGGTGGGACTCAGACAGAGGACATGCTCATGTTTACACTGCATGAATGCCTCTAACCAGTGGTGAGAGGTTATTACCTCTCTGAACTTCCCTGGTCCAGGGTGATCAGCCTGGCTGAGCAGAGAGCTTTGGCTGGAGCTCGGGAAAACAGGAGAGTTTATGACCTTTCAATGGAGGGGCAGGCCACTCAGGAGAACTAAAGGGATAACGTGAGGTTGTGCGGGGGGGAAATTAGAAGAGTCAATTTAATCTGGCTATTGGCATAAAAGACAATAAAAATATTTCTGTAAATACCTCAGCACCAAAAGGAGGGATAAAGAAAATCTCTATCCTTTATCAGATGGAGGGAGAAACATAGTGACAAAGGATGAGGAAAAGGCTCAGGTAATTCATGCCTTCTTTCCTTCAACCTTTAATAGGAAGACGAGTTATCCTCAGGTACTCAGCTCCTTAAGTGTGGAAGACAAGGACACGGAGCAGAAAGGAGCTCCCATAATCCAAGGAGAACTGGTCAGCAAGCTGCTACACCAGCTAGACATACACAAGTCTATGGGGCTGGATGGGATCCACCCAAGGGTACTGAGGGAGCTGACAGAAGTGGTCAAAGAGCCATTTTCCATCATTTATCATTGGTCCTGGCTTACCAGGAAGGTGCCAGTTGGCTGGAAGTTGGCAAATGTGACACCCATCTACATTAAGAGCCAGAAAGAGGATCTGGTGAACTACAGGCCTGTCAGCCTGACCTTGGTGCCAGGGAAGGTGATGGAGCAGATCATCTTCAGTGCCATCACACAGCACATACAGGACAACCAGGTGATCAGGGCCATTCAGCATGGATTTCAGATAGGTCCTATGCCTATTTTAACAACCTGATTTTTTCTGTGACAAGGTGACCTGCTTAGTGGATGAGGGAAAGGCTATGAATGTTGTCTACCTGGACAGTGTGCCCGGGTGGCCAAGAAGGTCAATGGCACCTTGTCTTATATCAGAAATAGTGTGTCCAGCACAGCCAGGACAGTGATCATACTCAGCAATGGTGGGGCTGCACCTGGAATTCTGTGCTCAGTTTTGGGCCCCTCACGACAAGAAAAACAATGAGGTGCTGGAGCATGTCCAGAGAAGGGAATCTAAAGGTTTGGAGAAGCTCTTATGAGGAGTGGTTGAGGGAGCTGGGGTTGTTCAGCCTGGAGAAAAGAAGGTTCAGAGGGAACCTTATTGCTCTCTACAACTGCCTGAAAGGAGGTTGTAGCCAGGTGAATGTCAGTCTCTTCTCCTAGGTAATGAGCTATAGGACAAATTGAAATGACATCAAATTGTGCCAGGGGAGTTTTACTTTGAATATTAGGAAAATTTTGTTTGCTGAAAGGGTGGTCTAGCCTTTGAACTGGCTGCCCAGGAAAGTGGTTGAGTAGCCAACCCTGAGGGTATTTAAAAGGCATGTTGATGTGGTGCTTAGGAAACATGGTTTAGTGGTGGACTTAGCAGTGATAAGTAAATGGTTGTATTTGATGATCCTAAAGGTCTTTTCCAACTTTAGTGATTCTATGACACTGCTAACATAGCCCCTGTGTTTTTTTTATTTAACACTAATTTTTTCTAACTAGCCTTAAAATGGGTACAGTAGAAGGAGGAGAAAAAGATGTTTTCTCAATGAAAGAATATCACTGTAAACTTCAGGAGAAACGACTTGTACAGAATTATAGAACTTGAATATCAAATCAGAATGACCAGATCTGGGGAAATCAGGAGACATAGCCACTCCTAAGACTTCTGTATAAACTTCTGAGCTAAACCAGAGAACAGGATTAAACTAAAACTCACTTTTTAATGTTGATTAAAAATTAAATGTAGTAGGTTACACTAGTTATCTTTTTGTAAAAATGGTAATGTAGAATATAAACTATAAAACTGCTTGGCCTTTTTTTTTTTTTTTTAAATCTGTCTTGATGAAAAATTTCTGCTTATTAACCTGAGAGACCTGCTGATAGTTGTGAGAGTTTCACTGTGAGTTTTTTATTGTTTTACATTCATAACTACTGGACTCAAGTGCTTTCAGGAGCATTTTAGATCTCAGTACAGAATAAAATGTTTTTAGCATGCATTGAACAAATAGAGCTTGAAATTTTGATGAATATAAACTCTAAAATCACTGTAAACAAAGAAACATATCTCACTTTTTAAGCCACTCCTACATTTTAGAGGCTTTACACATTTTTAGCGTGCTTTATTTCATCAGTGCAAGGAGTATGAAAAGAAGGAACAAAGTATGTTGGTGATGTTGCTTCTGTATTATCAAGAAATTAAAGGAAAAGAAGAGAAAACTGAAAGTTCTTCACTTAGTCTTAAGCTATACCACAAACATGAATGAATTAGTGTTTGGAGAAAATATGCCACTGGAACTAAGATTTTATATGTAAGAAGTTTTAACATTAAATAGTAAATGAGTAATAAAATAGAAAAAAATAAAAAGGAAATACTTCAGCTTGCAGAACCTCCTGTCTTATAGCTTTCTCGAAGTTTGAAAATCCCAGAGAATGAGTTTTGTCTCCTCCAGTTGCTCATGGATAGCTCAGTAGTAAATAAATAAAGGAAAAGAAAAATCAAATAACTGAAAGATCCAAAGAGAGCTTTTACCAGCTGAAAAAGAAATGTCAAAGCCCAGGCACTTCAGCTGAAATGCTATCCTGCACCTATCAAGAGGTTTTGATGGGGCAGGTTTGCTGAGGGCCATGTGCTGCTAACGGGTACTGCCAGAAGGAAGTGGGGCTGAGGTGTAACTGGTGCGGACAGACACTCACAGCAGCAGCTTCCCATAAACAGACAGGGCTTCACTCAGTTGTTCAGTGTTTCCCACAGTTGAAAGCTGATGAGTTTGAAACAGTTTGGGGGTGATAAGGTGAGCTCTAGTTAAAAAGGAAGGAAAGGCTCAAAACACCTGGGGCCAAATCTCTATCTGCCCGTTGATCTCAACTGGAATAAAACAAGATGTGCAGGCCCAAGACTTGACTCTCAGCCTCTCACATGCGATCTGAAACCCACAGAAACTGACCATGGGATATTTTTGGCTTTCCTTAGAGACATCCCCACAAAACTCCCACAAATATCACTGTCCTTATGGACAAATATTTCTGTCTATCTAGAACTACCTATCTTGCAAGCACAGAAATATTTGTCCATAAGAATAACTAAGCATTAGCAAACACTCTCATAGACACTTATGGCTGGCACTCTAAACTGAGGAAGGCAGAGACCATTTGCAAATAAAAGAGAACAATCCCTGGTTAAATTATGAACAGTTACCAAACAAAATGGAGGCAGTGTACAGGCCCTGACAAGCAATTGAGACTAAAACCTGCTGAACTAGTAAGACACTGAATGTCCTGTGGCACCAGAAAGTAAAAAAATCTCATATCTGATTTCTCCCTCGCTTGTCATGCAAAACCAAATCTTTGTTCAGTGAGAGAGCCTGGATTGCCGCTCTTCATTACTACAGCAGTTGATGTAGAAGTCAACACAGTAATGCCTTTCATCTCTTGTATTAGAAGAGTTCAAATTCAATTTTTATTTGAAATAAAAATTTCAAGGCACAGCCACACAATGCCTTGCAATATGGTTCTTGGTTTCCTTTGTCCCTTAACAATAGCCTTGAAAAGAGATATAGAACATAAAATTAAACCCCTATTTTTTTCCCCTAGTGTATTGTTTCATCTTACAAACAACAGCAATTCACCATGTAAAAGTCGCAGCAATATTAAGTAGAGTCTACTGAAAATTTTGTTCTTCCTAAAGCTTTTTTTTCTTTTGAGCACTGGTATACTTAGCTGTTCCACAAAATCTGGGATCTACAAGTTTTGACCAACTGTCACCTTTATCAATAATATACTAATATGCTGAAAGCCTTTTTTAACTCACCTACAGTGGACTATGTCACTTTTTCTTCTGCTCTCCTCAGGAGTGCAGTGTCGGACCATGGGGAACCTCAGCCCTACTGTCTTTAACTATGGGCTGTGTGGCCTCATAGTCACAATGTTCTGACTGGTGCTTGCTGAATTCTTAGTCATCAGGCTTTGGCTTGTGTGTCTGCAGTGTGCTTTTCAAGGTTTTCAGTTTGAGGGTTTGAATGTATACCATATGCATGTTGTTAAGTGCTATAGCAGTCCAGAAACATTAACTTTCTAAACATGGACTTAAAAATTGTGTGGCCATCATTCCTCTGCTTCTGCATATGAGCCTGACTCAGCAACTGGTGGTTAGTTTTGTGGTCAACAGACTGTTTCATAAAGTTCATTAAGGGGACAGGTGGCCTGGTGGATAGGCTGTTCAGTTTGGTATAAAAGCAACAAAAATCCCATCAGTCTCAGCAGTGATCAGAACAAACAGAGGAAACAGAGCAACACATGAAGTGTAGAGATGGAGACATCCCAAATAATCTGACTGGTTTATATTAAGAAAGGCTTTGACAGACCTGCTGGGTTCCCACTTAATGCCAATCAAGTCTGAAAGAGACCACTTGAGCTCAGGTATTTATCTCAAACTGATTTGAATTTATCCTCACTTCTTGATTTTGAGAGTCCAGAATAGAATAACATGAAGAGAGTATGTTGACATTTCCTACATAAAAAGAAATTAAACCCGTTCAAGTCAAGGAAATACAGTGTAAGTGATACCAGAATCAGGTCCTTTGAATTGACAACAGAAAATCTTTTGGGAAGTGAAAATCCCATGAATTCTTCCACATCGCCCCCTTCATAGCAATTAGGATAAACAAAATGCATACAGGGCATATCATGCATATTATTATTTCTTTTTCTGCCTAATCAGTATAAGATTTATGTTTCTTTTGCAGACATAATGTTAGTTAAAGAGCAGCATTTGAGGTCAAGTCTGGATTGTCCTTTTTATTAGACTAATGCTGTGCATATGAAAACTTATTCAAAAGAAATTGTCTCAAATTATTGCCAGCACTTAAATGATTATTGCAGAAATCACAGGAAAGAAGGATAGTGCTTACCAAAACCCCAAGAAAGTACTTCAGATAGTTTTTCTTTCATTGCCAAGCAGCGAGGGTCAAATGAACTGTATTATTTGCAAATATCCACCTTCTCAGAATGTCACAAGCAGCTGTAACATACCCACTAGCAGCAATTTCCACTTGGCTCTATCCAGAAGGGAGAAAATTACCAGGAGCTGCGTTGTTTATAATTCCCTCAACCCTGAGGGTAATTCTGTTCACCAATTACTTGAAATTAAAGTTAGGTAATTCGACACGTCTGTTTGATACCCGACCACAAACTACCTCTTAAGCAAACCAAAGAGTTGGATAGTTTACTTCCACAATACTCCATAGAATTTCATTATTGTAACCATGACAGGAAAGGAAAAATGAGAAATTGTACAGACTTGTGAATCGCTAGGGCTTGGGGGTTTTTGGTCACTGTTGCCACCACTAAGAGGTCCCAATAGATCTGAAAAAGAGGAAGCTGGAAGGCAGTTTTCCTCCTGGGATGAGGCTTCCCAATCAAACATAGCAAATATTGTAAAAATTGAACAACAAGAAGCCTCCAAGTGCAGTGTTTGACAGGAAAAGAAACCTGCTTTCTGAAGTTATATGATTTCACACCTTTTGTCTTTGCATACAGTTACAATGCTACCTAGAAAAGGCTGTACACATGCAGAGAGAACCTACATTATCTGCAGTATGTGTTTTTTGATCTCTAGGGCCAGTCGTTTAAATTACATAGTTGAATCTTGAGCTGGGTTATATCTAGACATGGAATTTTTTTTTAAAGTCAAGAAAACCTGTTAAATGTTTTATTGGTGATGAGTGTACATACACTCCATTTCTGTATCTCTTTGTGAGTAATGAATTGGCTGCCAGGTACTGTGACTGAAATGTGTGACTCACTCCACCGATTCATTTTACAATCTGGTGAAACCAGAGGCTGGTAACACCTATCCTTTGTAAGAACTTTTTACATGTTGTAATTCTACAAATGAACACTTTCTTTTTTTCTTTTTTTTTTTTTTTTAACACAAAATATTACACTGATGAAGTTTTAAAAAGTACAAGCTGACTCAAAATTTATTCACATTATATTGAGCCATATACAAAACTGTTAAGTCAAACATCTACGAAGTGAGCCTAGTTCTCATTTCCATCGAGGTATATCAGGATTCATTTCAAAGCATCCATTATCCTTAAACATTATAAAACAAGTGAACAAGAAATGAAGAGCCACTCGCTTTTAGTAGTGAGAAGACTTGATTTTTAATTGTGTAATCTCATTCTTGTTAGCATAGTTTCCTATTTGGAAACTTTAGGCCAAATAAATAGCAAGTGCTTTATTTTTTAAATCCTAATATGATTACCCTTTCAGCCATATTCTGCATTTCATTTTTACTATAAAAGTTGTTCGTTGTCCAATTTCAAGCTGAAAAACTATAAAAGTCCATTTTGACTTCTCTACAGCAGAACTAAAAGATTTTTTTGAACTAAGATTAAATTGATATACCTTGAGCGTCTGTCATTGTAATATGACATTAGGAACATAGTCAAATACTGGTTTTGACTATAAGTGTCCCACTAAAGTAGTAGTCTACTGCAGAGTGCTTTTTGATGTATCAAAGAAATGGTACTATCTTTCAAACAGCATTCATATTCTCCTATCATCAAGGCAAAATAATAGCAGGACTAAAGCATGATCTTTTTTTACAGTTTCTAGAAGTCAGTGCTATAAGGGATTGCCTAGCCTTGCATTAGGTATTCATGTTTAAATGAACCACAGATAGGCTTTCCAATCTACAAACTCCATTAATCAGATTTTATCCTTTTCTCTGTCTTTTATTTTTTGGATTCTTTACCCTCTTCCCTGCTGCTATTGCTAGAGCTTCCCTAATGACAGGCCAAGTAATTTATTTTTTTCTCTCTATCTTTCTTTTTCTAAAGTTGAGATACTCGTATAATTCACAAATGTTTCTGTGTAATGCTGATGGCCATGACTCCATCATTCAGTGGGTAAATAACATTTTACTTTATTCTCTCTCAAACATGTCACCTCTCATAAAGAATGTCCTAACTTTTTTGACTGATGTTTGTTTTGCAAAATGACTTGGTTAGTGGAAAAAATGTATTTGAGCAACTCTTAAAATTTAATGCTCTCTTATGGTTAGGTGTATGGCTCATGAAAAACACAAAAAAATGAGGAGCAGCCTTAGTACTGAAGGGACAGAGCTGGACAGTATGGTAAATTGTCAAAGGCCAGTGAGTTGTCTAAGGCAACATGAAGAGGTGTTGCTTCTTTTTTTTTCCTGTGGTATTTCTTTTGCCCATTTTTCTTCTGAAAACAGCCAGTTTTCATCCTAGGAATGGTAGAGTGAATCCTGACTTTTCGAGTTTTCCCTTTGTGCCTATCTAGGACAAAATGTAGAACTCCACATTCACAGAGCAACAGGGGAGAACTTCAAAAGTATTTATTTCCAACAAGTGGAACAATACATTTGTTTTGATACCGTTAAATTGCTTCAGTAGAGTAAAAAAATTTTTCACTGATCAGTTTGAAATATTAAATATATATATGATGTAAAATTTTAATACAAAATAAAATACAAATGTTAGAAGAATAAATTTGGAAGACAAAAGCAGAAATTAATTATTTTATTTTGATTTTAAATCACTGAAATATTTCCCTTAAGAAATCATTAAAATCAACATGTTCTTATGAAATATTGAAAAGAATACCCTTTTGAAAACAATTTTTTTTTCAAGTCTATGCAGAAAACAATGGTATTTCCATAATTTCTTGCCATAAATTCATGAAAAACATTGCTAATGATAGACTTGATATGAAGAGCCAATTTGATGCTTTTGAGAACAGTAGGTCGTCCCCACAGAACAAACAGGTAATAGAACAGTGTAGCCATCTTCAAAAGTGCTCTTCTATGTATGGGGTTGTTTTAAAGCTGGACCAACAAATACTTCAAAATTCAGTTGCTATATTCAGGGAAAGGTCTGTGCAATACCAGTGTCTTCTTCTAAATGCAGTCTGCAAGGATTGTACGGGGGCTCCAGTAAAAGTGTGTATACACTGTAGATGTTACAGGGGCAACACAAGACGAAATAGAAAAAAAAAAAACATAACAGTTAAAAAAGTGGGAAGAGAAATAACTCTCTAGCACACGTGGAAGGCAAAGTTTTTTATGTTAAACTTTTTTTTATGTTATCCCATTGAGAGTCACCAAATGGACAGACTTCATCTGCAGAAATCACTACAATTGACTGAAATTTTACAGAGTTGGTCAGTAAGGTGAACTCGGGGATTGAGAAAGCTGGTTCATCTCTAAAGCCTCAGTGCCTTGTTGTCTGAGGAGGTCAGCCAGTGCAGTACAGAACAAGGTCTTAGAGCACTTCATGCAGCTTTGCATTCACTTCTTCCTTTTTCTGTCAGAGAATAGTCAGTATCCATTCATGCTGAGTCAGTTTATAGTGCCTATGCCTTATGAAACACTTCCTCAGCTACCCAGCTTCTTCTACCCACTTTTAGATGCACAGATTGAGTTTTCCAAAATTCTTCCTTTTTGTCACACTGAATTGTGAGATCAGAAGCACAGGCCTGAGCAACTCATAATGTGCACATACAACAGTGGTTCTAGATACTGTATTCAGCGTAATAATAGTGGATGCTGATACTGGCTCAGTTGGCACTGTATGCTGCCAAAATTTATTGTCACACCAGAAACAGGAAAAGAAAAATTGGGAAGAGGTGTGAAGAACGAACCTTCTGTCCACATTCAAATCACATAATGCTATTATCAGTGGGGAATAACAGTGAGAGACTAAATGGATCCACTTTGGGTGGCTGCTAAGGCAGAAATGACCAGAAAGGGATGTTGGGCAGCACTTCCCTGAATGGTGCTTCTTCTACAGCTCACTTTCCCTAAGTTATGGCCCATGATAGTGAACACATGGCGGCCTGATCCCAGTCTCCTGATTCACATTGTTCTTACATGTAGCCCTATTTTGCCTGCATAAATAGGGAGGAATTTCCAATTCCATGGAGATACTACAAGTTTAGTCATGAAGATAATTAAGTCCTTTGGGCTTGAACTACCCAAACATTTCATACTTGAAAGAAATTCAGATATGGCTCTGAATGTCTGGACTACTGCCATCTAAACAATTTGGATTCATTTGAGGCTTAAGATTAGCTCCAAATTCCTCTTCACATCAATTAATCATTCAGATATTTACTATTCTTATCACTAGGATTATAGAATGGCTAGAAATTCTAAGTATAGCCTAGTATAACCTAGTTCTGCTGACACACAAAAGCCAGCATCAGTCTTTTAAAAAATCTAATAAGGAAAGATTTAAAAAAAAAAAAATGTGGTGGAAAGAAGTTTTATCACTGACATCCTTTTCCAAAGGATAATAGAAGCAAAAGAAAAGTCTAGTAACTTGTCCAAAACACCTCACAGAATATCAGTGGTTGAGCTGAGGAAGCAGTCTATGACTGTTGTCTGTCTCCCAAGGCAGCAGGAGGCTTAGCAGGTCGCCTTACCCCAAATATTTTGCAGCAAAAATTGTTTCTTTCTGTTATTTCTTGTTGCAGCTAACTGAAAAGACATCTAGGCTTCCCAGAACTTTTAGAACTCAAATATCAAAATAAATATAGTCCCTGTAAATAATGGACATTAATGGAAAGCTAGCTCAGGTCTTAAGGAACTTGCAGAAATGTAGGTACCCTCTGGTACTGCTGCAGTGGTCAGATAAAAGGGATGTCGATACAGAAAAAGGGACACTTGCTTGAAATCAAGCATAACTGTCTAGAGATCTTTGAAGCTAAAGAGAAAGGCAGATGAAGAACTACATTTATCTCCAGGATCAGAGAGACTCTGGGAGGTATCTGTCTGACCCACAGTTTTATCTAAGTTTGTAATTTTACCAATATTTCTGAGGAAAATAAGTGGGGCTCATTCTTGGGGCTTTTTGTTGAATTTATGAGTTTATTTTTAACTGCTAAATATCAATAATTTATATTTACTAAAAATTTACCTGATTGTAACGCTGTCTTGATTAAATCTTTCTGTTTTGTTATTTTGTCACTAAGAATTCTGAAAATCAGATGAAGACTCTGAAAGTAGAACTGTTACAATTGCAAATAGATTTAAAAGCTTCACTTTCTTTCCTGAGGTCTGACTTTTTTGTGTCTGTATGTGTGTGTATATCTGTAACGGGGAGGGCGGAGGGTTCAACATGACCTGCGGTAAATATTATCAAGTGAAATTTAATTAACAGCTCTGATGAAATACCAAGAGAGATTGAACCTCACCTCCCAAAACTGTACGATTTTGCTGTTGCTGCTGCTGTTGTAAAAAAATCCTTGTTTTGCTGACACTTCGGAAATGATTATGATGTGTAAAAAGATACTGTCTTTGCAAGGGCAATTCTGGACTAAATTTAATCTGTTTGAAAAAGCTGAGGTGAAAGAGTAAAGGAAAAAAAAATCCAGATGAAGATTCTGCACTGAATTTGACTTATTTTGAAACTTGTATTAGTGCAGTGCCTGAAATAGAGCACAAAGAGCTTCAGCTTTTCTCAAGATACTGAAGAAGTGAGGAGATATCTTAAGAAGACATTAAATGCAGCAAAAGAGAGCATAATTGTCATGGGGCAGGAGCAAGGGGAATGGGGTGGGAAGTGGGTAAGGAATGAAAAAATTAATTTAACTTTTCCAAAATTTCTGTAAATAGCTCTGATAGAAGTTAGATGTCTTGTGACAGGCACATTCCCGATGCTGGGTACAGGATATTCCCATCCTGCATTGGAAAGTCCTTCCTATGAAAAAAAGGAGACAGGGTGGGAGATACAATTATGGTTTATATGCACATAAGTACTTAAAATAAAAGTTCTTCTAGCTTGGTGCATCAGAGTGCTACTTTTCTGTTGATTTGTATTGCCTGTGATTGGAAATAATTGTAGTAGTTTATATACTAGCATGGTAATAGTTGATTAATTTTAATTTATCACTGACAGTGAATGTGTATGTTGTTGTGTATGCACCTGCTAAAATACTGTATTTGTGTTACTTCATCAAAAGGACCAAATATTTTTGGATGAGAATACTAAACCCTTTCCACAGCATGATTTCAAAGACTGAAAGGAAACTTGATTCAAATTTTATTGTGAACTTCAGGCTAAGTCTGAGCTAACTGAAGCCTGGATACTTTTCAAACCTATCTCTGTCACATGGCAAACACAGATAATTGAAGCATGGCTTTCTGATACAAACACTTTTTTCAGCCCTCTAAAAAATGTCTAAAGTAGTTACAATGGAAAATGGATAAATCATTTGCCAGCTCATTTTTTTTTTACTTTCCCATAATATAAATTTTAGTCCCAAACTAATACAAATCCATATTTTACTGTTGATCAATGTGAAACTAGAATGACTGAAAGGTATAATTTGCCAAATGAATACCTTTCAATTTTTTTACATAGAAGAATCTTCTGAAATGCTGAGTGATTCAATTTTCTCTCTCTCAAAAAAAAATCAAACTCTAAATTATCAACACCCTAGAAACAGGTAAGAGTATGTCTCTGTCATATATAGTTATTTACATTAGTTGCTTATCCTCCTAGTCCAGATTGTAACACTTTGGTTTTGACTGATACTTTTATAATAATTTCCTACTTCTCTAGTTTCTCTTTCAGTAATGTTTACCTAATTCACTATAAAATGAAAATGTAAGACAAAACTTCAACGACCTTAGAAAATACTGTCCAGTAGGTTAGGAACCAAAGGCATTCTCTCTCCTTAAAAGATTAAATATGCCCAGCTAAGTCCTATGACTATAACCTGAGTCCTGCTGGTTTTGAACTAATCATTTGCAAAATTGGAGGGGGGAAAAAAAGTAAGACAGGAGAAAAAAAAGGCTTCTGGAAGGTGAGCCACAGCAGGGCAATTAAGATGATAGGGCAGAGGTAGACATCTGCTCCTAGACAGATACAGTTCCACTGATGCTATCTATAGCTGCAATCCTTCTGAGAGATAAACAACACGCGAGAGCAACGCACAGAAGGAAATGCCACACTGAGAAAGTGGTGATCGTGTGGCCCCTGTGGTCTGAGAAAGAGACAGAGGCAGCAAGAGAAAAGGGGAGGGGTGTGATGTGGGGCCTATACCAGGCACATGCAGGTGACAGCAGTCATAGGACAGGCATGCATCAAAATGCACAGATGAGAGATGTGTGAGAACTGACACTGGAGGGGAGCAGAATTGCAGCAAAGATGAAAGCACAACAAGACCAAAAAAGAAAGATATGGAAAACCCCTTTCTAAGCTCTATACATAAAGTTAATCTATACTGAAAAAAAAAAAAAAGGCATTAGTAGATGATTTGTTCTCTCAGATTAGATGGCTTGAAGGTTTTTTCAGAATTTCAAGCTCCCATTCAAGTTCCTCATAAAGTTAATCTGAACTACGCTCCCAAAGTAGATGATTAATTGCTGCTGTTTCATATTACTCTGACAGCAATGCTCAGACACAGCAGAGGTAGTATTCCCTCTTTCCCTTGCCGGCACATACAGAGAAAACCTAAAGGAGGATGTGGTATCTACTGCACAGAAACTTTCAAGCCAAGGACTGACGCTGTTTAATTTAGGATAGACGTGAATCAACAGTACACTACACAGCAAGCTCCATGACCTCATTGGACACAAATTTTCTAAGGCATGTCACCTCTGGCCATCACTGGCCATGCCACTGACTCTTCATGCCATTTGTCACTGGGTTCCTTGTGAGGAGAATTTGGTGGTTCTTTGACACCAGGGGTAAGAGTCCCACCAAAACTGAGGGAGCATCCTTCCTCTCTCCAGCTTTTCTACTGGCAAGAAGGCTTAGCATTCAGTTGTCTTAAGAAACTCTCCCAATTTCAACTCTCTGGAAAACTCACAGCAAGAATTTGAGGTCGAGCAGTTTGCAGAGATCACTGTTCAGAAGCAAATGCAGAAATACTCTGCTGAGGGCAGGTCCTATGACTCCTGTGCTGTGCTATCTTCCACTTCTGGGCTGGACCTGGGGCTTAGTTTACATCAGCAGAAGCTGAAGAACCGAAACCCAAAGTGTCATTCTCTCTTGTGCTGGAATCTCAAACCAATAATTACAGATTTTCATAATGTCTGTTGTTATAATTCTTCAGCCTGGTTACCCTGTGGTCTCATTCTATAAAAGACTATTTCTTTTCTCTGTCTGTGAAGAAGAGAAAAATATCAAACAGAAGAGATTAATGTAAAATCAAAAGGTGGAGTGAATCACAAGCCCTCATGCAGTGTTGTGCTTTGGAGAGTTTTTAAATTGCTGCTCCTGAAAGCTTCTTACCAGGAAAACCTGACTCTGAAATTTACTGTTTATCTTAAGAAGGTAGAACTGGACTTAATGCCTTTAATGAGCAATTCTCCTAAGGCCAGATTTTGCTATCCTGACTCAGTTCATACCCCAGAGAGGATGACAAATTTAGATACTTCTTCTGTCCACTAGATGCTCATAAACAGACTCATTTATCTCCAATGTATTCATTAGGGAAAAATGTGCAAGGCTTCCTGTATGCTTAACGGCACTTTTGTCTTCCTTATTCTTTTCAGAGTGAGCCTGAACATTCAAGTGGTGCAGCTGTTGGTTGTTGATCACTTATTTGGGGATTTTTTCTAGATCTAAATTTCACATTCACACATGCAAGCATCGACATTTCTTTCTAGATCTTCTAAATTTTTAGATCTTCTAAATTTCACATTCACACATGCAAGCATCAACATTTCTTTCTGAAATATGTATTCTGGAAAAACTCAATCCTGTGGATATTTTCAGGAAGTGAAAAAAACATTAAGTGTAGAATTCTAGTGCACATGACTCAAGAAAATTAATTTTTAAATATAACCATGAGATTGGATCACTAATTTATTAAAATTTCCCCTAGATCTGCATAAAATTACCAAAACAGGAACAGGAACAGTATCAGCAAAGAACTTAATTCTTCTACGAAGTTGTCTGTTATCAATATAAAATTTTTGCTATTATTCGCTCTGCATTTCCAGTAAGTATTTCAATTAACTGGGGTAGTCAAAAAAGGTCTGATTATTTGAGTTCCCCTGACAAGGGTTACCTACCATTTCAGAAAATGGGGTTTTCCTCTTTTGGAATATCTACAACAAATGCCTATCCAGAGAGAATGTCAGTTCCTAAGTTAGTGCTCCTCATAGTCATCAGAGTGTAATAATTTCTGGACATTAGGGGTGCTAATGTAGTTTAGTTTTTCCCACTTATTGACTCTTGAGGAATACATTTGGTGTGATGAACCTTGCAATATATACTTTATTTATAACTATTTGGATTTTATTACTCCGTTCCAGCTTTTCTGCCTTTTTTTTTTTTATTTTGAAAAAACCCATGCTTTAGTATAGCAAAGAACCACCCTTTGTTTCTCTACCTTTGCTTTTCTTAATGCAGAAATACATCTGATTTTAAAAAATCGCATGAATAACAAGAATATTTTTAATGTATCTATTTATATACTGTATTATTTGATTCTAACCCATTGAGCGACTTTCACAGAGCAGATTGTTGTTATGACTGTATTTTGCCTTTTCACTACAGTCTATCAGTTGAAAGAGTGTCCCTCCCCCATTCCAACTATGCTTTCCAAGCTTTTTTATCTTTTCTACCTTGCTAGAGGCATTATTAGGGCAGCTCACCTTTGACCAAATGGGCAGATGAACATTCATCCTCTGGAGCCAGTACTAGTGCTGTTTGGTATATCAGCTCTCAAATGGTACTGAACTGTGACCTCTTCTTCTGTTCAAAGACTAAATACATAAAGTTGAGTTTCCATTGGTGCCAAGCCTGGGAACCTGAGTTGCTCCCTAATCCCAGGTCTCGCAGCCAGCAGCACAATGGGCAGCTCACCATGCCAGCCGGCCAGCCTGAAAGAATGTCTTTATTCTCTCTTCCTCAACAAATTGCTTATTGTTTGGCCCACAGGCTGCTAGACCTTGTGAACTGTCCAAAACTTTATTGCTTTTCTGTTAAACTTTCTTCTCTTTTCCTTCTGATTTTGCCTACAAATAAAATTAATTCCTATTTTCATGTCTTAGTGATCCAATTTTAAAATATGCCTGCTTCTTTTAATTTTTTTGCAGAGTATATCTGCCTCTTGGAAGCCTGTAGGAACCACAGAAATGACACAAGCCCTGCAGGTTTAGTCTCTTTAGAAAGAAGTCTGTGGAAATGTGAAGTGTTACTAGAATGAAGTGCTCTATATTACTGAGAGAAAAAAGAAGCCAAAAGCTTAAGATCATTCCTAAGTTTCCAAAGATGTGTACATAATTTTTCTGCTCTTGGCCTCATCTTCACTGTGGCTACGATGTTCTCATTGTATAAAGAGTGAGTATAGGACAGAATAATTATTTGGGGTCATTGTGTTTTGGAGCTGTTCAGGAGGAGTTGTCTTCAGAGGAAGCTAAAGCAGGGCACCTAAGTTGATGTGCTAATTGTCTCTCAAGGTATTTCTGGAAGCACCTTTTGTTTTCAGCAGAAGTTTCTGGGAGTGTGATTGCAGCATAATCATTGTGCAAGCTGGCACTAGGCAGAGCATTGGCAAGATAAGGCTGATATTGTGAAATTCAGCCAGACCTACCCTGGGAAAAGAAGAGATTCACAGGTATGACCCCACCATATAAAGGGAGAAATTGCTTCATAAATATGGCCAAAACCAACAGAGGACCCAGGACGCCTCTGTTCTTCTTCCTCATCTCAGTAAACCTGTACTGAGACATGTTCATGTGTTCAGTGAGCAACCGTGTCCCTGTTTGGAGATAGGAACTAGGAGAGGAATATCCTTGTGAACAGTAAGATTGGTTCTGATCACTTATAGAGTGCTAATTAAGATCAATTTAAAGAGTCATGCAGTTCTTAACCATTTTTTTGCACACATTGTTTAGGAAAGATGAGAGAACTGCACAGCATTCTGGAGCCATACATGATCTAAGAATCACACAAATTTTTTAAAAGTGCCTATGTGTGTGTGTGTATATGTATACATGCATAAAATTTAATACTCTTTCAAGTATGAGAATGGCAGCACAAGAGTAGAAGAAATGCAGAACTAAAATGTCCACATTAAACTGATGTATGGTACATACCAGATGATATATACACTGCCTTATTGTTCAGTTGTGGCTCAGGAAGCTAAATGCATAATTTAAGATATATGTATAGTCTAAGGGTCAAACGCTGTCAGTTACAGGAGTGTAAATCAAGAGCAATTGCTCCGAAGTGACTGAAGTTGCAGTACCCTGGATTTACACAAGTGTTGCTGAAAGCAGAATATGAGTCAATACGTGTCATCAATACAGCTGAGTTAGTGGTACTGAGGGAGTTTTATGATATGCATGCACCTAAATCCTTCACATTTTTTTTCAGGTTTTATACTGTTAAATTTTATGTTTCAGATTTTGTCTCTGTTTTTAAAGGAATTCAAATCTTGATTCTGTAAGTGAAATGTCCACTTCCCTCATCTAGCAAATTTTCTCAGTCTCACTTCATAATTGTAGGATAAACATTTCACATTCATAGAAAGATTACTTCCCTGACTTACATTTAAGGCCAGTCTTAGTTTATATAAATGCATAATTCTGAACCCCAGCAGAAGGTTGCTAGTTTGGCTGGCAGGCTGCATGCAGAAATGCATACTTGTCATTCACTCCATTCTGTTAACAACTGTACAGACTGTTGTAGGGTCAGGAGGCAAAGTTTCCTAGACAAGTAGAAAGCAGGATCTGGATGCAGCAGGAAGAACTGTGGACCTGGTTGAAGTCAGTGGGTAAGGCCAGCTGGCAGCTAAAGGGAAAATCAGCTGTTGTAAAAGATCACAGGACAATTCTCTTCACTGATGCTTCCTGAATTTTTTATTGAGAGATTCAAGAAAAAAAAAAAAGGCTTTGCATGGGACGTCTTTTGCAAGATACAGTGCAAAACAAAGAGGTATAAAAATTCATAATCTGCTGGGGAACTAGCAGAGTACCTGTCACACACCTGGTCTTCAATGACCTTGTTTTGCATGGAGAAAGAATATATGATTTTCTGGGTTGAAAGGAGGTTTTTAATTCTGAAAGAAGGTTATATGTTAAATATATGGTAGCAGTTTATTCAATAATAGAAGTCAAGTCCCTTTCTTGGGAAGGCAGAATCTGGTATTCTATCACATAAAATAATGTCATTATTTCTCTAACATACTTTTAAATCAAATGTGTTATTTTAAATCACTTTTTTATTGTATTCTTGAATACCTAGAAAGATTTAAAAGCTCAAAAGTAGATTCCCCAGTATTCACATAATCAAAAATGGCTGAATTAATTTGAGGCATACTTACAGAAAAAAAAAAAAAAATAGCCATTTCAGATTACAATGATCAACTGTGGGGGCTTACCACTTCAAAAGAGACAGAACAAACCTCCATGTGTGCTCAACACACACACACTCCCTTATCCAGTTAGAACAATATGTAGGTATAGATTCGTCAGGATTGTTTGATCCCAAAAGGATTCGTATAAGAAAAACTTCTCTTTCAGAGAAATGGCCTCTCTAGAGACTGATAGTGATGATACAATAGGCTGGAGTTGCTGTTATTAAAAAAAAAATTACTACTTTTTCTGACTATGTTTCTTTTTTTCCCAGTGGGATTCTGATTCCAGACACTCAACTAGCCTGATATCCACTGGGAAAGTGATGACACCATAAATTATTTAAAGGTTTGAAAACCACAAGAACTACTGTATATAACCAGATTGGATTGACTTTTTAACTCTTTTGATTAATAATACATAAAGCCTTCGATACATGAATTGGTCGAGCGCTAACCTGTTAACAAAAGGAGTAGAAGGGATGAATTCTAACATTTCTCATAAGTTATTCTACTTAACACATTGGCCAAACAAAACAAACAAATGGAGTGCTCTGCCTTATACCTTTAATGCATCATCAATATTTGATGACTACCTAATGTCTCTATATATCTGGACAAAGATGATAATTTCATCACCTGGCTTCCCAATTTCAAATTTCCCAAATGCTTTCTCCTACATTCATCAAAACATACAAGTAGAAAGTAGATGCAGTTTCAATATCCTGGTTTGGTTTTTGCTTTTGTATTGTTGGGGTTTTTTTGACTTTCATTTTAACATTCTTAACTACGTACAAGTGAAAAAAAAAAAAATTTCAATCTTCTGCTAGAAATCAGGGTTAGAATTTCCTAAGTTTATGACATTTTGTCCTCAGCAGCAGGATGAGAGTAGATATGTGTGCTGCTTCAGAAAGATTTCATGTTCTACCCTTCCGCTGCTGGCTCTGTTTTAATTATTCCCAGGTTCATAAGTTTTGGTCTCTTTCATGCTGTTTAGGGTGGAGCTCAGAGAAGAGAAGTGTTGTTCTTTCATCTCCAAGTACAGATAAAGGTTCATGGGACAGCCTGCCTTTCTTTCTAAGCAGCAAGAAAACTCTACAGGAGACAGACCAAGTTTCTTCCAGGCTGCCCAACACGTGCTTCAGGAGACAGGTTATGCAGGGTGACTTCAGTATGATATATTACTTTACAATAATAAATGCTGTATTTTCTGGGCAACAGACAGGTATTTTTCCTCTGGATTACTTTCTATTACCCCATCTGAAGCTTGACTCCCTTAGACGTAGGAAAAATAGGAAATACATCTTTATTTTTTTTCTATTTTTCATTCCTGCTTACTAATCCTTTAACCATGTAATTCAACTCACAACTTCCTTCTGCAACAGACACTGACTTGCCCTCAAATGCAGTGTTCAGACACAGAAACTCTGATCAATTCTTTTTGCCTTTTGACCTGCCCAGAGAGCCATCCTTTCTTGGTCCCCTTAATGACACACATGTGTGGCTTCCCCTGTCCCACTTTCACATATTAAAGCTTCTGTACTAGCAGGCTAAGTGCCATACATCCTCTGTCCTGGACCAACAAAGGATACCTCACCTTTTAAAACGTTAAGATTTATGTGAATGCATAAAGGAAAAATACATTTCAAATCAAAGGCAGAGCCTAAAAATTTTTTCAGTCCATCTTCCTTGATTTGATCAATTATTTTGGTGTGAATTTCAATTGATGCCATAAGTGGGATTCAATTGAATTTTTTATAATATGAGCAAAATTAGAATCACATCCCAGCTCTGAGAAAGAGATGATGTTCAATCTCTTAGTAAAATAAAAACTACAGAAAATTTTCACAGCCCAAAAATTATACCTGAATTAGATCTCATTTATGATACCAATAATAAATGTAAATTATTTATCAACATTTATTAAATCTTTGTGGTTCCCATCACCTGACTCTCATATAGATAATTACTATGTGGAATCTGTTGCCATATTCTGTTTCCCTTTCTCACTTTAAATATCACCCAATTAGTTCATAGCTCCCTAAAATATAATGGAAGTCTCTTCATATTCTTTTAAAAAGAATAATAATCTCACCTATAGTTAACTTCTGTCTGCACCTTCTTTTTCTTTATACCTGCCATATCAATAGCAGTGGAGGCACATTGCTTTGTTAGCTGTCATGGTTGTACACACCACTTGAACAATCCATACCCATTCTAAAATAAAATTCTAGCTACAGTGTTATTTTTGCACATTTTCTTATGGCATTTTAAAATCTAACCAGGGGACTGGAACCAGCATATGACTTAACTAGAATAGCAAGTATCTTTCCTATAATATCTTTCAACTGTCATTAAAAAAAAAAAAAAGAAATCCACATTTTTTTTCTTTTCCATCTGGGATTATGTGACAAAATGATCTCCTGCATCTAATCAATTATTTTTCTTCTATATCTTTTGCATTTTTCTGCAGAACTATTTGCAAGTGTAACAGGAAGATCCTTTAGAGATAATCTGGTGATTATTACAAATTCAACCTTGGATGCTGTAGGTATTAAAAGATGAAAATTGCCTGAAGTCCACTGTTGTACAACAAATCTGTACCTCTGGACTCCTGTCCTGAGGTGAAAATGCAAACCAGAGAGATATTTAGAATCATTTTGACAGTTCATAAAATTAAGCAGGGATTAGGGATTCACTCAGAAATAAATAAATAAAAAATATAATGCCACAGGGCCCAAGCAGTGTTAATCACATCTCCTTGCAACAGGCATTACTGAAACCCATTTTTGGGAAGAAAAAGGAGTTATATATTTGTTTCTGACATGTATTTAGCGCTGATGATGCCAGTTTCAAATCTGAGCTGGTTCAATTTAATACAAATATGTATCATACATACACATACATGATTAATGTTTAAAATACCCATTCCCTTTAAGTTTATACACTTATAGGTTCCTATAAAAATGTTGTATATTTGTGTATTCTATTTTCTTCTCAATTTTATGGATTAGCCCTGATAATACAAACACTTGAACATATGCTTAACTTTACATAATGAGAATGTCTTGCTGATTTTAGGATAACTCTCGATCTACATGAATTTAAGCAAAAGTCTAAGAGTCTACTGGGAATGTAATCTGTGGTGCCAGTCATTTGAAACACACATTTAATAAGAAAAGAATTGAAATAACTGCAGCAGACACAGATGACTTTGGTTCCTGCTGCGTTGACAGCAGGTAAGCAGCAAACATGGCTAAAATGAATTCATAACAAAAAACTGTGCAGCTGTACATAAATACATTTGGGGTGAGCATGGAGTTTTACAGTCACCCTCCCAAAATTCCCCACCCACATCACAAACTTTTTAGTACAGTTAAAAATATTTCCTTTTCTTTTTCAAAACTGAAAGGCAACATTGAGATACTAAGCAACAGTGCTAGTCTGCTTACAAGAGCACACATACTTTCCTTTCTGGATGAAAAAAACTTTATTATAATGCATTTGCACAGAGTTTATAATTAAATTTTCACTGCATTAGATTAGTATCATATTTCAACATATTTGGAAAATATTCAAGTTAATTTAACATTTTCTAACAAATTAAAAGTCCAAAATAGAACTAGATGCATTTCATTTTTAAAAAATAAAATAATTGAAAGCATAGAAATACTTTTCAAGTTTGAATATATGTTCAAACTTTTGTTACCAAATTTAAGCACTGAATTTTAAACATATTTTTTTAATGATGTAAATACTTCTTTGTAATAGATGTTAACAAATTTCTCAATTCAAAATAGCAAAAAGAATTATTATTTACATAATACAGTTTAGGCATTTGAATTATAATTAACTTCCATCTTTAAAAATTTCCTCTGAAAATTGTTTTTCATCCCACTTTACTCCAGAACACTGACTGGAGCTAGAATAATACATCACACAAATGTTGATTTAAATATTTAAACAAATTCACTTACTTTGTATTTACATCCCCTTTGGGCTCTACTTTCCATGAACACTCTGATAAATAAACTTACTGTGAGGAGGATCTGATGGGATGAAAAATTATAAACAAAAATTGAAGAATACTTGTGGGATATGAGTTTTTTAATTCTAATCATCAATTGTTGCACTAGCAATTAAAGCTGACTGGAGGACAATAATTCCATGCTACATTAATTTTCAAGACTTCACATCTTCGTATCTAGTTTTGTTTGGTTTGCTTTTGTTCCTTTTCCTGGCAAATATGGTGAAAATGCCCACACATGTGAGTGTATGTCTGCGTAACACAGCCAGGAACACTAAAAGACCCAGACTAAAGTCTATTCTCAACCTGAATCACAAATTACTCATTTTCACCACTGATTTGTAGATGTGATTACTCAGAGTTATCTGGAGGTGAAACATAATCCTGGGTTTTCTGTGTCCAAGGCCACTGTTAAACCACAGGGTTGTCAGCAAAACCAAAAAGTCTATTTTGCTCCTTCTCATTCTCCACAATATTTCCATTCAGACGAATTACAAATGCAGCTTTTAGAGTTGAAAGGGCTGAGATAAACTTCTCCTGTCCAGCATGTGAGCATTCAATAACCACCACTCCCGAGGTGAGGCTGGGCTCCTGCCCCCTCTCAGGTTTGCAGGGGGAGGTCCTGCAGTGGGATTCATCCTGCACAGTTTGCCAGGGGCACCGACATGCCTGGACGTCCCTACGGACACCCAGTCACACACGAACATGCTGCCCATCCTGTTGCTTTTTCGATCTTCCTGAAGGGCCAAGCATGGCTGTTCGTGTTGCAATATTGCTTTGCTCTGGAAGAAAGGGATTGAGAGAAGATATAGGAACTAAACTCTACAGGGAAAGAGACCGGTCTGAGCTCCACGTCGCTGTCAGCCAGCTCCCTTCCCTGTAGGAGCCAGGGCTTGCACACAGCAGCCTCAGAGTTGACAAGCCTTGAGGACAGACAAAGCAAGAGAAGTTTCATCTCTTCTCCCCACAGTTTCCTCTGTCTGGGCTGGGTTCCCAGAACAAAGAGCCTTTCACCATAGCTTCATTGTGAGATGATACATGGTGTTGCAGATAGTACTGCTGTTTGTCACTCACTCACAGTGCAGCCCCATCCGAATCATGGTCATGTCATTTAGTTTCAATACAACCAATATGAACTCTCAGTTTCATGGGGCAACTCATATTTCTCTGACTCTAAATTCATACAACACCCCATAAGTACAATATAAAGATCATGTTTACCAACAGGCTTTTCTTGAAAGAAATTAACGGGGTGTAGATTTGCGCATGTGTCAGTGTCAAATTTTTTTGGTGTCCCTATTTGTAAGGAGAGCCTTAAACATGGCTTAATTTTGGATTTTATCACTGGTTGGACAAGTAGCCATAGTGCCTTCAGTAAGCAGACCCTCACTTTTGACAAAGCAGCTGGCACATGTCTAAGTAATTTTAGCCAGAAATTACATCAATAGCAAGTTCTTCTCCTCATAGACAGCTGGAAAGTGAGCTTTGATTTATTTTTATTTTTGTCCTCGGGATAATGGTTTCTTACTTACTTATGTCAATGGTCAATAGCATAACAAATCCTTCATCATGTGTATATGTGTGTATCACTTTTCAGCAAACCCTGGCCTTTTGAGGTGAAATGATATACTGCCACTTAGTTTCAAATTGACATCTCTCCTGGTTGCCAAGGCAAGTTAATTTGCAAATCAGCATTTTGCATGAAGCTTTTAAGCCAATCCAGCTAGGCAATGGCTGCCATTGTGTGCAATTAGTGTCTAAAGCACTTAAAATTACATTATTTAAAAAAAAAATCCAGAAAGATCAGTGATTTTGTTCTGTACATGGCCAGAGACTATCTTGCTGAATGAATAGCAGATCTGGACTTTTAGAAAATTATAGCAAGGCTCCAATCTGATTGGAAAGAAATGAAGAATGTGCACGTAATGACACTGGCAGACTTGAAGTGAGAAATGTTAGTTTCACTGTTCTTCAGAAAAAGAAAATATACACCCCCTCATAATTAATTCACAAACTGTCTGACTTAGATACCACAGAACAGTAGCAAGTGACAGTTAGAGGAGGAGAAGGTAGTCACAGCAATTGGATTTACATTCAGTTAAGACAGGTTTTTTTGAGCACAGAAGTGAACCTGAAAATGGCCTAAATTTCAGATTTTTACTTGAACACTGTCAAAGACTTGCAAACTTTCTGGGTCTTATTTTGGTTTTTGAAGGCAGAGTCAAGAGAGAAGCATTTTTTGAGAAAAATGTCCTTTTTAGAAGATATTTTTCTGTTGCAATTTCATCCATCTTTAAAAATGTCTTTGTTTTTTTTTTGGACCTCTGGATTGAAATCTATTAGATGCTGATGAAAAAACTTTGGATGTTAAAAAAGAAAATAGGGGATATTTTAGAAGAGGGTCTATTTATAAGAGAGGCAGGTGTTTGGAGAGAAAAAAAAAAAATAAACCAAAAAAGTACCACAAAGTTTATAATGGACTAAATGTATTACACCTATTTTGATTTCTTTACAGTGGCTTTTAAAACCTTATTTAAAATTTTCCATCCTTTTGTATCTATTTGGTATATTTTTTTTGTGTCAGCATAGATGTGGCTTTATATTCAACTTCACTTACCACTAAATATCTATCAGATATATACTACAAAGATTACAAGCTGCTTGTTAAAGTGACAGGACTCACACAAGTATAAAAAGCCATCCAGTGCCTCAGCTTTCCATGAGTCTGAGGGCCTTTCTATATGCCTTGCTAGCAAACTGAATTGCACAATGAGAAATCTTGGATGAACACTGGCTGGGCAGAGTGTCTGCAGCAGAATTCAGAGGAAATTTCCCCTTCTATTGTTTTATTTGCTCTTGACACATTTTCATGAGGTAAGGTAGGGGGAGAACTTGCATCACAAGTGTCACAAGCATCTGTCCACTTATTCTCCAGAGTACGGCTGGTAGCATTACCCTGGGGTATCAGGTGAGCACAAGCAGTCACTGTAGAGCTGCTGACCCTCTGGATGTTCATAGACTAACATGCCTCTTGGCAAATCTTACATTTGCCAGTAGGTTTTGTCTCTGCCCCTCCTCTCTTTGCATTTTCAATTTTTTTTTTTTTTTTTTTTTTTTTTTTTTTTTTTTGAGTTTTTGTTGGTTTTGTTTCTGGTTTTTTTTATTAATATAGAATTCTTTGTCAAACTAAATCCATAACCCAAGTGAGATGTAGAACATAACAAAGAGTGACTTGGATCATCTCCAGGAAAGCCAATTAACATAAATACTGTAAAAAAAGGTAGAAATTGAAGCAAATTGAGGCCAGCCTGTTTTTCATGTGGACATTTTCCCTGTAACAAACATAATGCTAACTGTGCTAGCTGGCAAAAGACAAGGTTTGACACTGTTATAAGTCCGTGGGTGCTCAGTGTTTTTGTCATACTGATGCACATGGTTGACACGTCAGGGATATGTGGAAAATAAACTGCCCAATCTCTCTGGGCCTAACGGTTTACAGACCTCAATGATACACTGTAAAGGTGGTGCTGTTGACTTCAAAAGCAGTAAATCAAAGTGTCACCGGAAAGTGCTGACAAAATTAAGCAACCACGATTGAACAGAGAGCAAAAGCTGTTCTGCATAAATAGTTATTTCCTATTCAGACCTCCTAATATTTAATTTATACCCTTATTTGTCTTTTGTGAAATTGCTTTAATTCTGAATGGGCAATGGGTTTATAAAGCAATTAACAGTACAATCGTAAGGGTCTTTAGTAATATACGTAGTTCCAGAACTAAGCTTCATTAAGTATTGGATTTGATACCATTAAGAAAATCTTATATTTTATCAGAAGAATGCAAGGTATTGTTGAATAGCAGTTGATTCATATTGATCCATATATTTCATAAGTAATATCTGAAAAGGCCAAAAATAAAATGAAGTTTTTTGTAACAGCTCTTTTAAATTTTGTCAGGTAGAATTTCTTTCATTCACTTACAAGGAATGATGTCTCTTCAAGTCCTGCAGCTCAACAATTCTTGTGATAAGTTGTGGATAAAACTTAAAGGCAGGAATCTAAAATCCAAACTCTAAAAACCTCAATCCAGACCTTGGCAGTGTGACTTGATCCTGTTTGTTTTTAGTATTCACAAACCTGAGAGAAGAATGAATTTTAGTTTGGACCTAGATTTTATGGTTTAGTATGTATATGTTTCTAGATAAACAGATGAGGCTTACTTAGTATTAGTGAGAGTGCTTAAATATTTCTTCAATCTGGAGTCCATATTTATCTCTCACAGATAACACCTTTATCTTCATGAAGAGAATAATCTGAGGAGACCTTTCTTCACCCGTAGTCTGCCAAAAGTTACCCAGACAACTACAACTTTTACATGAAAACGAGGAATAATGAGACACAAACATCAATCTGCTGAATGAAATTTAATGGAGATAAAAGGCCCACTGACTGCCTTGGTTGTTCCAGTGAAGATATCAGCTGTCACTAGCAACTCCTCATGTACAGCATATCTGAAGGTGAGTGTAAGGGCCAAGAGCAGAATGCAGGAAACCTACTGCAGTACCAGTAACTGCATACTGATCCACTCCATCCAGGACTGGAAATTAGAGATGGTAAATAAACCCCCTCACAATGCATTGTCAATTTAAGTTGCTAAAAATCTTTTCACTCCTTCTGAACCCGTATTTGAAACACCATAAGTGGAATCAAACTCTTGTGACGCCCCTGCTACCAAAAACCAGGTCGTGCAAAACCAATACACTGTGTGATCCCCTGAACAAGAACAAGAATCAGCCTCACTACCTCCCACCATCATCTATTTACCTGCCACAAGTAGATCCTGGTTTCCTCCTGTTTGTACAGCATTGGAGCCCTTCTCCTAGTCTGCCTTTTTAGGTGATAGCATGCAAAGAGGAGCTTAGCAGGATAGCAATGGACAAATTCTGTTCCTCAGAGACAATGAAAGGAGGACACAGGACAGTGTGTCCTAGTCATAAAACAGCTGTATCTGTTCTCACCCTGTGACATTGCTTCTATTCCACCCCAGTCAATTTTACCCTATAAGAAAGTATTTGAAATGAGCCTTTAATGTTATCTTTCTTTTGGCAATGAAAATGACTCAATTACCCTCGAGTCCTGAAAAGGAAAACAAAAATACAAAAATACAAATAAATAAAAATAAAATTTAAAAAGCCCAACATTTAAAAATACCTCCTACTTCCCCAAACCACCTGAACTCAAAGAATTTGAAAATGACACCTCACTCTGATGATGCTCACAGTGTGTTTCTCTGCTCACAAGGAGTCCATGGGTTAATAAAAATACAGATATTAATGAGGGATATTGGTCTAGCAGAAACATACAGGTCACTCTATACCATTTCTCTTCCTGCCCAAAAGAAATGCCAATTACAAGCTCTCTGCCCCACAGATGTTTTAGAGAATAAGTTGATGTGAGACTAATTCTCCTTCATAGTTCATTGTTTTTCCTGTGCAGTAAAGAGGGAGGACTACTGCCATTTGACCACTTTCTCTGCCCATCGGATCAAGTTACCTGAGAGAGGAAGCTGAGAGCTGCCACTCTACTACAACAAATGAATGAGTTTCTACAAGCAGTGTCACCACCTCAAACAGGCAGAGCTAGTGGTCTGCAAAGGTGATTATTCGCATTTCTAGGCTACATGTTGACAGGCTGAATCCAAAACTGCCTGACCCTTCTCAAGTCTCCCAAATAATTTACAAAGCATAATATGATCCATTCTGAAAAAATAGCAAGGGAAAACACTAAAAAACTTCGTAGAAAGAGAACAGTGTTCTTCGTGGGTCAAGGATATGGTGCCCTGGTGTAATCACAGACAAAAAAGAAATCAATACCACACATAGCTCTTGTAGGATGAAAGGATAATTGTCTATCACAATTACCTAGACAACATGTACCTCTTCAATGCTGGACATTTTTCTTTCTTGTCTCATTGTATGTCTATGCTTTTCAGTGTGCTCTATTCCTGTTCACTGTGCTGTCCTCTCCCAAGTTATTCTGTATGTGCTTTTATCACTAATTTCCCATGCTCTGCTGGCTCAGGTTTGAGTGGCAGGGAGGAATCTGTAAGCAGGTGTTGTGGAAGTGAAGCGTGCCATCCGGCCAGTACATTAGGTAAAGTAACGTTCCCCTGGGAACCCTAATGCTTACAACTGCATCAGCCCCAACTGTTTTTGCAAGAAGAGGAAGAGGCCAGTCCTGACCTCTTCTGACCAGATGTTTTGGAAATGTGCCCATTTTTAGCAGCTATAATAGCTGTCAATTTATCAAAGTGTAATAAGTATTAACAAAGGAGACTCTTTAGTTACAACCTAGTAGTAAAATGCAAGAGAAGAAATTAGGGATATGGAAGAGATTGGGTTTGAGTGCATGGGACCATATTCAAAACTAGTTTAAGGAAAATTTCAAGATATTCTGCTCTGTATAATAGAAATTATATGACTGGTTTAGACACAAATTCAGAAAAAAAAGATCATTTTCATAAGCCTATGCCAAAAATGTCCAGGACTCTGTACAGACTAGACATAAGAAAAGAAGCAAGATAGCTAATGTAAAAACTCATGCTGCAATGAAAGCAACTGAGTTACAAATTTTAAGGCTCATTTGGAAACCTTAAACCTTCTGCTTTGAGCTGTGGAAGGCAGGAACCCATATTCCACACATGAGAGTAAACTGTGTTCATGTTCTTTTATTACTATCCCTTCAAATTGCTGAAATGGGAATGAAACATTTATGAAAAGCATTTCTAAAAGAACAAATATTCTGCTTTCCTTCCTCCTCTTACCCCTAATTTATAGCCCACCAAGAGCTCACCAATTTTCTTAAACTTTTTTTTTTTAAACGAATACCTCTTCCCAGCAATTATATATAAAAGAAATCTTTTGCTTTATCATTTTAAAGAGCTGGGATTTCATTCTGTTTCCAATGTCCCAAAGGGGTAAATACCCTTTTTTTTTTCTTTCTTTTGAGAATCAGTGGAATTACAGGGAGCTTGCACTCCAAGAAGTGAGAACAGAATGGGGTGCTGAGGGGTTTTAATGGCTAAAGCTTCTGGATTTCTGAAGCACTTAGTCAGGCTTTTTCCTTCACAATTGTAAACAATAGCTTGCTGATAACCAAGATACAAATCACCAGAATGCTGTGCTTAAAATTAGAATTTCTTTTTCTTACTGTGATGGTCTTGTTGAGCAATAAAGCTTTTTACACAAAATAGAAACACTTCAGTAATAATAATATTTATTAATAGTAGACATAAGGTAAAGGTTTTAATTTTAAAATAAACTTAGTTCAGCATTATGGTTTTGCATTTGCTTTTTCTGACCAAACAAGAAAGACAGATTTCATTTCATTTTTTCATCTGTGTTATTTGAAGGCAGCATTTCTTCTCCAGCATAGCTTTTGCAGTGTACAGTGCCTATCTGTGCATACAAAGCATCCCATATGGTTGAAGTAGGCTGGAGGGGTTGCTACTAACCATATTTAAAAAAGCAGATGTTACTAATCTTCTAAGTATTACTCCCAAATGATGTCACTTGTGACTGACAATGGTTGGGCTCATCAATCCCTTCCAATGTCCTTTTGCATGTAACATGTAAGGGAAAGCAAATTTTGACCAGAAAGCATGGCTCGGAAAAGGCAGAGCACTTCAGTATTGCAGTTAAGCAGAATGTCAGTTCCTACAGGGAGACGTATCTATATACTACAGGCAAGAAGGAAAAGAAGTTTGCCTGAAAATAGGCCAGTCAGGTAAACTTTTAGGACAGCCATTTCAGAGTCAGGCTGTGCTGTGACAAGCTGAGGTTTTTAGCTCAAAGTGCCTGTCTGTGCCATGCCGTACACAAAGGCAACTTTCTTTTACCTTTACAAAAGGCTTCTTTACAGGTTTGCACATGAATGTAGGAAGTGCTTCTGCATACAAAGTCAATGTCAGTTCCAAAGTCGGTTTTCAGTCAATGGCACTTAGAGTAGTAAATAAACGAAAATAAAGGGTAGCACTGAACATTTTGACCACAAATGGCACAGAAATGAAATATCTGCTATTAGTAATCCTGAAATAAATTTGAGACCATTGTATAAGAAAAGTTTAATTTTTTATGTCAAAAACATAGTGATTTTTTTCATTATCCTTATAAATCCCCTCGTTACAAATCCCAGAGACTAGCCACCAGTTCAGATATGAGCTAGTGCCTTTTCTGAATCTCTAGAAAGTTACACCCAGAAAAATTTGGGTTATATTTTCATGAAGAAACAATTAATGTACTAGTGGTTTATAGATATGACGGATCTCAAGTTCAATTCTCTATGTTCTCTTGCAAAGCTCACTACAGGTCTTTCCCATCTCATTTCTTCTGTGACCATCCTAATATTCTTCCTTACAGGTATTGTGCTTTGTCAATTCTGCCTCCTTCCATGCACATTTCATCAAGATATTTGCATTAATAATATTCTGCAAAAATGATTCTCAGATATCAAGAATTATGTCCACACTTTGGGAAGGGTTAAATAAGGGCACTTGCCTTAACACTATGGTATAAAATTTTATATACCAGTCCGTGTTTTCCTTTTTATTTTTTTTATTATTTTTTACTTCTTTATTGAAGGTTTCATTACCTGTTTAGTTACAAGGACTGCATGAAGTCCTAGTTCTCTGAAAATATGAGGATAGAAAAGATTCTTCATTCCTAACTCTAGAGCACTTTTTGGCTAAATGTGATCTGAAAGCTCCATTACAGCAACTTTTGCATGCACATGCAATTAGTACCTCTCTCTTTGGTTTTCTTTATGCACATCTGTTTTTTTACAGCCAAGGACACAAACTCTTATAAAGGAACACGACAAAGGCATTTCACCCTCCTGTACCTTTTTCATTGTACAAACAAGATGTTTTGTTTGGAGGCAACTGTCTGGTTCTACAATCGAGGTTTCATTATTTTATATTTATATTTTTTATATATCAAATAAAGAGCAGTTGTTATGTCTGTAATTTTCAATAAGGTCAAATCTCAATTTTTAAGAGTGTAATGCAATTCTCTGCTCCACACTTACCTTGCAAATTTGTATTTTTGTCTTTCATAACACATATGAAACGTATTTACACTTTGCTTAGGCTCAGCTTGTTGTCAGCATGGACTTCAATGATTCCATGCAGAAAATGAATAGAAGTTGCGGAAAACTTGTGTGACTGGCAACAGGTGCACGTGGTTAAATGTCAGCATTTTGGTATGTCATTTACTGGTCAGACACTTCAGTGTACTGCCATCCAAAAAAACTATGAGACATATTATCAAGGAATATATGCCAGATTTTTTCCAGCAAACTGCTTGATGCCTGATGCCAAGTACTGGTGGGTGTATACCTTTTTATGCTGTCACTGCATTCAGCCTTCAGGGTGTTGCGTGAAAGGATCACTGGATGTTAATGAATAACAAAATGTGTCATTTCCCCTTAGAATTTATCTATCTATCATATACAGTGAAAAAGACATGTTTGTTTTCTTCTGCCTGTATTTACATGTGTGTCAAAATACGTACTGTTAAACCTGGCCACATGCTTAGGCAGTATGTTGTCTTGTTAGTCTTTTTTTCATTATTACTATTGCAAACCATCACACATCCCATTTCATATGAAAATAAGTACCCCAGTAAAATGAATTTGGACACAAAGATCTGTTTCTTCCTGCTTAAAGTAGCACCCTGTGTTTAAAACTACACTTTCCACAGGCAATGAAAAGCTCTTAATCCATTTAAGTATATTGCCACTCATACATCAACAACATATGATAGAAAATAAAAATGTGAGAAGCATCATTAGAGATCCAAACCACAGCTGAATAAATAATATGAAAAAGCAATTTGTGACTACCTTGTAAAATAGGTATTAGTGTTTGTCATTATCAAATTCCTTTAATGACATACTACTGTTGCCCAATTTATATATTGAAATAAAGAGTTCAGATCTGCAGATGATTTTCAAATAGTTTCAGGAGAAAACACATTCGTTTTGGACACAAGCCAAAGCAACCCATGAAGGTCAATCAAGCAACCCACACGCCAGTATCAGGCCATTGAAGTCTGACTACACACAGCCATGGTGAGGCACTTTCTGGTCAGCTAAAAAATAAGTGTAAAAGGTACATTTTGGAAAATAGGAGTTGGAAGATGCTGTTTATTATAACTACTTCCTTCAGTTCTTCTCAAAGCCTTCCTGACTTGCAGGTTTTATTTTTTAAGTGTTTGCCCATAGGTTTCCATCAAGTAGACCGTGTTCAGAATATCAGGGAATGATAAACCAATCTAAATAGACATTCCAGTGCCACTTCTAATATTGTTTTGCAGCTGGACAAAAAAAATCAGTGTAACTCCTGAATATGGGAAGAATAGCTGCAAGTATTAAATCGCACTACATACAAGTAATTTTATTAGACAATCTAGCAATTGGAAAATATTATTTTTAATTTGCTTTGCAAATTCTAAAGTCTTTATGTGATACCAATATTTTCATGGGCAATATGTGCTGATTCCTAGAGAAAAATATGTGGGTTTGTGTACGTGCACAGTTTTAACGAAAACTCAATTCACTGTGGGTCTTAATTTTGTTTTTCAGCAAACTGATTTAAAGTTCCCTGGGGCACACATACTGTAGGATTGTGACATATCACACCAGGTTAAGTCAAACTCAAAATGTTATGTGATATGACAGCGTGTAAAACACATGATTAACGCACCCATTGGGAAACTTGGCTTATGAAAAATGGTGCAACTCTCTAGTAAATTATCCTTTTAAAAAATAATAATTAAAAGAAAAGACTCAAGAGTATAGCATTATGTTAGCTTCTGGTTGATATCCACATCTTTCTCCTTTGGATAAAATGTCACTGTCAAAGATCAGCACATATTTGTGGTCAATGGAAAAAGCAATTGTCTTGGAAAAGAATTGATTTTTTGATGGTTTAGAGTATGACTGTGATGAAGTACCTACGAAAGGTTCATAAACTATAATTTAACTTCCTGAAATTATAGATGCATACTACACCTTTTCTACAAAGGATGTAAAGGTATCATTTGCCAATACAGGCCTCTTTTCTTCCCTGCATAAGAGTAACCCTATCTTGTACACCTATTTCCTGGACAGAGAGCAGCCAGTATTACAGAGGTGTCATGAAACAGGGCTATGAGATACATCACAGAGATTTCACATTCAGTTTACTCCCTTCTGTAGCACTGCTAAAGTAGCTCCTAAAATTTCCTTCCTTTGTGATATGTCAACTCCAGTGTGGTGGTGGGCAGCACAACCATTGGCCACTGATGCACTTATTAAGATACAACAGGTTTTTATATTTTTAACAGTCTTTTGTAGTGGCAAACTTTGATGTTATTTAGCAATTTTCAAAACTGACTTTTTATTGGAGACTTCCCATCCTTCCCCTCCTCTTCCCATCAGGTTTGAATTGCACGGTTAATTTGGACTAAACTTGATTAGGATAGAGTTTCAAAAATATTGAGTTTCTCTAAGTCTTGTCAAAATAGACAGCTGGCAGTGGACAGAGATTTTTTTTGCATCCTTTCTCAGAGAAAAACTTAAATACTTCTCAAACCTTATTAGACAAAAGAGAACCCACAGTGTCGCTTACCTTCAGTGCTCACCTGGATTGGAAAGCAAACCCAAAATTCTTGAAACTTCTTCTTTTTATTGCTAAGTGTCTGACAAAATATTATCTGCCTAGTTTACTACACAACTTCTTCCTGGCATGCAATACAAAACAGAAGTACAAGAAGTCTGAGATGCTCAAAGGAATCACAAACATGGGATCCTGAGTACCATGACGAAGTGCCAGAACACAGCCAAGTCATGAGTGAGTACAGACAGGTCATTTCCAACAAGGAGAAGCCAACAGTCAGTGCCACCCTGCTTACCTTCATCATCATTTGTTTCAGCTTGTGCTGACAGACCTGAATAGCCCCCAAACTCTGCCAATTGCTGAGGAAAGGAGACAGATATCCTTACAACAGACAAGGTGTCCAGCTTGTGCTCCAGCCCTAATTCTGCAGTTGTCCTCTAAACTCTTGGCCCTGAAGGTGATACAGGGAAAAAATTCTCATGCCACTAACCTGCCTGGGCACAGCTACCACAGACACCACAGGCACTACAAAGCTCCAGGAAAAAGAAGATCTATGTTTTCTGGAAGCAAGGCTGGATGGAACTGGGCACTGAGGGACTCTGTGTGAGTCACTTGCCTGTTACATGCTCCAGGGTGAGGTAAATCAAGCAGAGTTTCTGCAAAGGTTACAGCTCCCTTATCCATTCTGGTACATTCAGATTAGCAGTAAAGCCCAATACTCAAATGTTGATATTTAGGCAAAAGATAAAACTTTATCAGTCCACAGAAAGAGAAAGATGTCAGATGTATCTAGTACCCAACCTGATACCTCGTAAAAATAATCTAGCTTTCAATTCTGTACCTTTTGAAAATAAGGATCAATTAAAATTTGAGATATTGACACTCACAGTTCCCAGGGTCTTCTCCCTTTTTGGTTGAATTTCAGAATCTGAAATGCTAGGACATTTTAAGGATGACATTTGACTAAAGCTTTATTCATTAATAGAGTGAGTTCTCTATAATTTATACAGACAGTATAGATTAAATTAAGGGCAAGCTGGGTAGGGTGAGCGAGTATCCTTTCAGTGGGATCACTGGGGATGAAGGGCCACAAAGAGAATTATTTGTGCAGAATTCCCACAGTTCTGTTAAAGCTTTTGCGTTCTGACCTGAAACATCCAACTACTTTGGACTGAAATTGTAGCTCATGCTGAACTATGTTTAACATATTTGGAGGTCAAAAAGGAAATATTTCCCTCTCTTTTTCAAGGAAAAATAAAGCATATGTCCTGTTCCCATCCTCCCACAAGAACAATGAGAGTGGCTTAAAAATCAAGTGTTGCGAATGTTCAAGCTGTTGATTGGGATAAGTAAAACTGAAAGGTTTTTATGTCTAAAGTGGAGCTTGCCAAATCCAGATTATTAATAATAATAATAATAATTTTAATTCATCAAACATTTCAGTCCTTTTTTTTAAGAAGATTTTTAAGAATTAGTTTTTTATCTGAATTTTGAAAAAATATCTCCTCTCTTTTTTTCCCTATTGAAATATTTTTCCTTATGAGAACTTTTGATAAGACAGTTTGGAAGTTGTTCTATTTCAAAGAAGCCCACACTTGTGATTGTAAAGAAATTTCCCAGGTAAATTGCTTTGAATTGATGGTATGTTTGAAGTGATATTATATGCAGTTACTGACATACGTACACACAGAACAATAAACATAATATATTAACTGACTTCAGGTCAATAAAGACATTCCTGAGTTCTGGACAGTTTTCTGCAGAGTGCTACAGAAAGTTAGGGTGACTGATACTCTTATAAAACTCTTTGCTTAAAAAAGCATACTTAGTGCTGAGCCTGTCCACAAAGCTAAAACCTTGTTCAAGCAAATAGCTTTTGAATTCTGCAGACACAAGGTAAATGTTTCAAATCTTTTTGTCAGAGGCAGAGGTACTGAGTAGATCAAATCTCTGTAAGAAAAAACCCAGGCATAAGGAGGATTTGGGAGGCGTCGCAAGAGCCTTGCTCGTCTGCTGCCCATCCAGGCAGCAGCAACAGCAGCTCCAGCACCCACCCGGGATGGCAGAGGACTCAGGTTCCTCGCCCTGAGCCAGAGAAGCAGGGTGTGCTGCAGAGGTCACACATGCTGTCTTTGGGAAGAGGAGGTGGGGGCCAGGGACTCTGGTCTGCGTGGCAGTTGTGTGTGTGTGCCCCTGTGTGTCTGTCCTTATAATGGTCTGTTAGGCAGGAGCCTCAGATGATTTTAGGAGATAGACACTCACTGTTTCGCTGCTGCACCCTCATGGCAAAGCCCTATGGTATTTAATATAGTCCCACAAAACAGAGTTTTTAAAAAACAATTTAAAAAAAAGCATACCGCAACACCTATAGATCTTAGTAAAAAGGGTTGTCTTGTTAAAACATTTTAAAACCAACATACACATTTTCAATGTAACATTTTATCTCTGCTGTATATTCCTTTGGGTTGGCTTCAAAATGCCACAGAGAAGTTATCATTCTCTGCTCAGTTATATTGGATTTTTCTGTGAGAGCCTGTTGAAGTGATTGAGTAGTAATAGAAATGGACATCTCCATTAAAGAATAAGCAACCATGCAATTGTGCTGCCAGACCAAAGTAGTGCTCTTGCTGGCCTGATCCTTTCTTAAAATGGTGCAAGAAGAAACCCTGGCCCAGTCTTACTGAGTATACTCAGTATAATATATATACTGAGTATATACTCAGTATAATATACTGAGTATATACTCAGTATATATATATATATATATATATATACTCAGTATATATACTCAGTATAATATATATACTCAGTATATACTCCTAAGCCTGTGCTTCTGCTAATCTCATAAAGTGTGGTTGATGCTGAACAATCACAGTGAGAAAAGGGACCATATCCCAAAAGAATTTGCTATTTGAAAGCATAGCCCACCAAAATATAACCAATACATTATGTAAAAACATCAATAAGAAATGCCTTTGATTTATTATCATGATTATGGAAATGGCGGGACTCACATTTGTTTCTGCTATAGGGAGGTTTCCTCTACTTTGAATCACTCCTTTCTCTGCTGGTCTGCCAAGAGCTTCAGGATGAAAGTGAAGGGAAACAGGCTCGCTGCAGGATTTCAACAATTTATTGCATTATAGGGGCTTATTTTTGCCCATTAATCCCAGGCCTCTTTCAAATGAAGACATCAAATTATGCCAAGATACTGCACAAGTTGTGATATTGCCACCTCTTAAATGAGGAAAGAATACACTACGAATTATTTCTTTTGGGACTGAGACACAAACTTTCTCTGTAAACTTGCTCTTTTCCCTGGTTATCCACTCAGTTTTCATAGCTCTATGTGATTAGTCATCACCTTAACTGCTGAACTGTGGCATCAACAGTATCATTAAACATAGCTTTAAATACTGCTAATGTGAAAAATTTGCATTGAAGATAAAATTGGTGTCCAAGAAGTAAAATCTTTATATATAGGGGGGTGGGGGGCAGTTTGTTAGCTGGAAACCATGTTTTATAATATTATTGGATATCTGAGCAGTTTTTGTGGAAGACTGTATTTCTCATACAAACCTCCAAGATGTTCTAGGCAATCCAAGAGAGAAGACAAAAAACTCCAGGCCATGAAGTAAAAGAAATCTTATTATGGCTCATTAAAAGCAAAAAGCATGTCAGATACAATTCAAAAAGAATACTGATGGAATATATTTAAGCCATATTCACTGATGCAATATACGTAAGGCATTTTCACATAACTGAGGGTTGCAAACATCAAAACAAGCAACCAGATATGTGAATCACCAAAAGACAGAGGAATTAACTGATCTGCTAAGGTGCAAATGATTTCAAAGTGAGTAACTGGGCCTGCATAACTCTGAAAGGAGACTGGAAACCCTGCAGAGGTATACAGCTATACATGCATATAAAACATGGGCGTGGAAATTCAGATCTGTATTCAAACTTGGCAAAGCTGATAAATAATAGATTCTGTTAACTGAACCTAGGCTAGAGAAATAACTGCCCTCGTTACACACTCCTGAATTGAAGTTCTCCTTGCAAATTACAAAGCTTTGGCCCTGTCTGACTTTTCCTTGCCATGGGAGTTGATACCTCCACATCTCACCTTTAATTCTTTCTGTAGGTATTCAGTGTCATGTACTGTACCTCTTTATAGTCATGTCAAAGAAGGACTGGAGGAAAAAATGGGGGAAACTTTGTTATCCACTTTCATTGTCCCACCTGAAATACTAGTTCAGCTAAACAAGAATAACAAAATATTCATACCAGGTATGAAAAAATGAAACCTCCAAACTTTTTTTTACATTTATTTTTTTTTAATTCTGATACACAGCAAGCTCCTTATTCTATCCATTTTTAATTAGCTTCCATTTCACATGGCTGTTCTCTGCTCTACTGTACATGAGATGTTTCTCAGCGATGTGTTTCATTTCTGTGCCCAGAACATTCTCCAAGGAAATTTCTAGTGAGTGTTGTTTCTTTCCAGACTTTTGAAGAGCCTACCAAGTCTTTGCTCTTGAGGGATAAGACTCAGGAAAGGCTGGCCTATCTGAGGCATTTGGTAAACCACAAGAAATCCCTCTTGTGCTCTTCACTTCCCCAGAGCCTGTCACTGCACTGTCTCACCAGCCCCTGCCTGCTCCATGCACCATGCCTTGTCCCTCCCGTCTGCTGACCATACAGAAGAGTCTGGATCACCAGTGTACAGCTGGCACCCTGAAGGCTTTCTTTGGTATCTAAACCTGGGATTACAACCAGGATAATTCTGCCACAGGTAAAGGATGCTCAGACAGCCTGAAGCTGACCTGATTAAGAGATCCTGACCATCCACCAGAAGCATTGCCACTTTATGTGGCAAGCAGTGATATTTTCGTACAGCATTTCTTGATACTCAATGATGAACAGATTTTGGCTCTAGGACATGGAAGGCCACACTGACCCAGTCAACAGGAGTTCAGGTTTCAGCTGTGAGGTAATGTGGAGCCTAATGTCCTCTTCATGCAGGAGAAGAGAGATTAGGTGTGGTTTAATTAGGCTCCACTTTCATTAAATTGTCTGAGAAAAGTGTTTTACCTTACAGAGTTTTACCTTACAGAGTAAAAAGCCTTTTGAGATCATTCACAGTTTCCAACCTGGACCCAAAATCGTTGCTGGGACCTTTGGCCTCCCTTGGTAGGGAGGATGAAGAGAGCTGATAAAAAGGACTATAACTTCCCCCAAGAAACCAAACATTGTACCAAGTCCCTCTTTTCCTTAGCCTCTTCAGGGGCCTTTTCCTGTGTTAATTTCCATCTCTGGTTTATTAATGAACCACACCTTCTATGGAATGGGTATCTGCATTGAACTCCTTCAAAATTATGAGAATTTGAATGTAACCTCTTGACCTATCCAATATGTCCTTCACCCGATGGGGAGGAAAAAATTTTAAAGAAGACATGGATCCAGTTTTCTCTGCTGGTGAGTCAAAGTGCTTTGGCACACAAACTGCAAAAGTACGCCACTTTTTTCCGGCTTTTGAAGAACAGTGGAGATGTTGAAGCTGAATGAGTTTAAGGAATACTTAACAATGAAATATCATTTACTAAAGGGAGAAGCCAACCAAAATGTAGCTGGTTTTCAAATGACACTTGTAACTATTTAGATAAACAAAGCATAAATTCGGGTAGGTCTTCTATCAAGAACAAAATAAAATCATAACCATTTGTAAACTGGTAGTTCACACATTTTTGGTGTCTTTTCTCATGAATTGATAATATGACATTCTTTGGAAATAGTGAAATAAAGGGCAGGATTTTTAGGAGTAGAAAAAAGATCAGCATTTATTGAAGCAGATTTACAGCTAATTTTTGTAGTACTACTGACACATCCTATCAAATTTGTAGGTTTCCAGATATTATATTACTAGATTTTTGAATCTTATTAGTGGGTTTACATGCATTGTGTTATTAAATTTGTTGTTTTCTAATGTGATATGAGAAATTGTTATGATATCAATCTTTCCAATAATATCTGCAATTTTAAACCCTTATATCATGCTCCTGTTGTATCACAACCTGTAATAAGATACATGTATTATTTTTAGTATTGATTTTGCACCGCAAAACTATCAGGTTCCCATAGTATTTATTCATTTTAATTGCCCCTAAGACTGCACTAAGTTAGTAGGATGTTTATTTTGAAATGCAGAGGGAAGGGGAGGAATATTTTATCAATTTGCAGAGAGTTTCTAAGACTGGAAATTCTGGAGTCATCACAACAGCTCAGGGCAAAATCCTACTGTTATGCAGTATGGTTATTGAGGAGCGGGGAGTGGAGGGGTGCTGGCAGCAGAACCAGTCTACTTGTTCAGATCTGGGTAGAACAAGGCAGCTGGGGAGAGAAGATGGTCAGGGAAGGTACCCTGGCGTATTTGCCCTGTACACTGCCCAGTGCCCAACAGGCCATAGCTGCTTCTGGTCTCAGAGGTGCTGGGGGGAAGGGTAGCAGGTCCCAAAGGAGGCAGCAGCCTGTGGGTGGAAGGAGGGCCCTGCTCCATCCCTGCCCTATGTCCCAGCACCCAGATGTATATCAGGCTACAGTTTACTAGTGAGAACAGAAAAAGAGACCTATCTTAGTGATTTTACACCATCTTGAACATCTTCTGACACTTCTGAATACTTGGTTAGTGCAAGTATCCATGGATGAAGATAAATCAATATTTTAGAAGTGAGTTCATATGTCTTTAAATCACATTCAACTGAATATGCATTTTCTCAGGAAGTACGATTTATTCTTATAGAAATTTTCTAACTTTCACTAATTTATATTTTTAATGACTATCAACCCACTGTTGTAGTGGCTTGATGCTGACTGGATGCCAGACACCCACCAAAACCTCTCTATCACTCCCCTCCACAGCTGGACAAGGGAGACAAAATATAAGGATTCATGTGTTGAGATAAGGAAAGAGAGAAATCACTCATGAAATACTGTCATGGGCAAAATACGCTCAAATTAGAGATATTAATTTCTTGCAAACAAAATCAAAACAGGATAATGAAAAGTGAAGTAAGACCTTAAAAACACCTTCCCCCACCCCTCCCTCCTTCCCATCTCTACCTCCTCCCCTCCAGCAGTGCAGGGAGACAGGGAATGGGGGTTATGGTCAGTTCATCACACATTGTTTCTGCCACTGGTCAGGGAGAGGAGTCCTTCCCCTGTTCCAACATGGGGTATCTCCCATGGGAGACAGTTCTCTACAAACTGCTGCAACATGGGTCACTCTTCCATGGGGTACAGTTCTTCAAGCACAGGCTGCTCCAGTGTGGGTCCTCACAGGGTCAGAAATCCTACCAGGAAACCTGCTCAAGTGTGGGTTCCTCTCTCCATGGGTCTGTGGGTCCCTGTAAGGAGCCTGCTCCAGCACAGGCCTCCCACAGGGTCACAGCCTCCTCTCAGGCATCACCTGCTCCACCATGGGTCTCCTGAAGGGCTGCAGGTGAATCTCTGCATCACCAGGGGCCTCCATGGGCTGCGGGATAACAGCTGCCTCACCACAGTCTGCACCACGGGCTGCAAGGGAAGCCCACTGCCCTGTCTGGAGCCCTTCGTCTCACTCATTCTCCAAAGACCTTGGTGTCTGCAGAGTTGTTCGTCTCAGATATTCTCACTCTGGTATTGTTTGGTCACAATTACATCTGCTCAATAACTTTTTTTCTTTCTTCTTAAATACATTATCACAGAGGTGTTCCCACCATTTCTGACAGGCCCAGTCCTGGCCAGCAGCAGGTCCATCCTGGAGCCAACTGGCATTGGTTCTGCTTGACATGGGGGAAGCTTCCAGCAGCTTCTCACAAAAGACACTCTTGTAGTTCCCCTGCTACCAAAAACCTGGCCATGCAAACCCAATTGAACTAAATATTTCTGTTCTGGGGGACCTTAGCTGAACTTTGACAAAAGACTTTGGACTGAGTTTCTTTTCTTTCTGTATAACTGTGAGAATATGCACTACTGTTCACACCTAAAAGCACACTGCAGTGTAGAACCTGGTGAAGAATCCTATAGTCTGCAAAGTGAGAGAACTTAGAGTAAACTATGTCCTTATGAGAAGATAACATTTTATCCAGAAATTCATTTTTTTAATTACTAAATCACTTCAAAAAGTTTCAAAATTTAATGGAAACAATATGATATGGCTCTTGATGTTGGCTTCTGCAATTAGTGTGTTATTAATTAAACTCTCAAGTAATATAATAACTTGACTGTTGAAACCTCTCTTTGTATTTAAAATACATGCAGGCTCTGGCTCCAATTATAAATAGACCATAACTCTAAAGGCTTAAAAGTGAAAATTAAATTTTTCAGAAAGAAATTGTTAAATTTAGGCTATTTTCCTGAGAAATTATCTTTGTGCATTTTAATTTTATTGCATATACTATATCAAATCATCCTTTTTCACCAGCAAATTTTTTTGCAGTGTCCATGTGCATCTCTCTCTATTAACACATGTGCATGAACACACACACATGCTTGCACACTCTTACAGTTAAATGTAATTTCCTGAGCAATGATCTCTGCGCATGTCTAAACAGGGAGAAGTTGGTTGAGACAGAACTATCTCCTTTTTGAAAAGCTGTTCCACAGAATTCTGATTAACCACATGGCATTGCAGAGGAGTTGCAATACTCCTGCTTTCATTGAATAACCAGTAAAATTTCTACAGTCCCAATGGACTTTGCAGAAGGTTCATGATTTGGTAACAAGAAATGTTTTTGCAGCTCTCAAAAATCAGGTTGTTTTCCAGTATGAATTAAAAGTTATTATGGGAGTCACTGCTCCTTTATCCACCTCCAGTAAAATCAATTTATGAAAATATTTTGCCATGCTTGTCCTCTACTAACGACCAGACTTAACATCTGTTACCATCAGTGGAGAGATTCCCACAGACTGAAAAAATTTTTGGTTTAGAACTCTGTTTAAAGTCTTTACATTGTAAAGTCATTTGTCAGTGATCTGGAATATCTGAATTAAAAGTGACCAAAGAGATTGGGGCTGTCCAGAAACAGCCCCAGGCTGTTAATAACAGGATTATAAACTTGGCAGTCTTTTTTGAGAACATTTGTTCAATCAGTTATAGAATTATGCTGACCAGATCTATATAAAAAATTTTAATACAGAACATTTTGTTAGAAAAAGAGGTTTCAAGGCAAGTGACATTTTTTTTCCCCCAAAGTGACATGAACATGATTAGGTTTCCTGTAAAATGAGAAAACATTTAAATAAATTATTTTTAGACTTTAAGGCAGATGCTACTTAGTACTGATTGAAACATTCTGCATCATCCCAAATTTACAAGTTTGCATTTTGTTACAAAAACAATGAACAAATGAAAAGCAATAGAACATTTTAACCAATGCCATATTATAATCTGTCAGCGGATTATGCATGACTATTTTTGGTATGTGTTGATATAATACAAAAAACTACAGAATTAAAAAAATATCTTTAAACAAAAAGTTTCTAAAAGGGAATTTTTTTCTTTTTTTTTTTTTTAATAGGAACAAAATTTAAAATGTTGTTATCTTCCCATAGGTCAGAAATTTATCATTTTGACCATTTTAATTTTGGACTTTATCTAGCTGAATATTTTCATGCATGATATTAGAAGCTGCCAGAGAGAAGTTATGAATAAGGCCATCCCAATTTATTATCAGTGACTTATGTCTGTGTTTTCAGGAGACAAAAAATGAAGAAAGATCTAATTCCAAGTATATTTTAGAACTAAGGAAATGTATCAACCCTATTTCAAATTATCCTCCTCCCCCTCTTGAAGACAAAGCATAAACTAACAGCAAATCTCTATTAAGGTAAGGAACAAGTTTACTGCTATGAGTTCAAGTGCTGAAACCACCGAGGGGGAGTGTGTTAGCAACTGTGGATATTATTTTTGTGTCTCCACCATCAACAAGACATCTAGTTAACTGGGTTGCCAATACAAAGCCAAGAAGCTATAAACCAGCTGTACACAACTGTATGCATTCCTCCTGCAGAGCCATCTGCAGATTTTGCCACAAATCCAGTGTTGGCTCCAAAGGTTTTGGTGCCAGGGAATTTCTGTGCCTCCAAGCACAAGTTGACTTACTCAGGCACAAAACACTGTTCTGTGACCAAAATATTTCTGCCCTCCACAGCAGCCTGTCTTGCAGACATTAATTGATTTTCTTCAGCACCTCAGAGGTGGTTTTTGGTTTTTTTTTTTTCATTGAAAATCCAATCCAAGCAATTTAGGAGTATGCACAACTTCTATTCTTTCATTTGTCATTGAAATGCCTTCCCAATGCTGCTTATAGTTTGGAGAATATGGGTTGTCAGATACAAGAATTCTGGGTCAAAATCTTTCCACTTCTCACTCACTTGGAAAGAGGAGCCTAAGGGTGTTACCCATTTATACTGCTTTTGTCATTTTGGGATAGACTTTTCAAAACTGCCCTCCCCCCCATCTTGTTTTGCAGGAGATGCTAATGTGGCTCCTCAAACATAACAGTTCTGTCGCCTAGGATGACAAATCTGCACCCACCATGAGACATGTTGATAACAATAACAACATTCCATTATCTACATCATAAATGTGTACCCTCTCCTGTAAATTGGCCATGGACTTGTCATCTGAGATAGGAGAATCCACTCACCTGCCTTTTGCCAAAAGACAAATGGCTATGAATTGAGTCATCTAATCTCGGAAAGGAAGCGTGGGAAGGACTTCCAAAGATCAGATAGCTTTTTCTTTTGTCTCCAGGCAGGGCCAATACAGTGATCCTTGCTGAACCTCCTCTGAAATACTTACAGTGGTGGCAATTCCTGTCTGCTCGTTTGCTTGCAGCAGAAGGAAATGTTGTGCAGTTGATTTTGGATATTAATGTTTTAATTTTTAAAATCTCTTCTGCGTTGCTCTGGTGGGACGCAAACTATGTCCTGTATTGATTTTAAATTTCAAATAAATCCTTAATTGAGACCAAAAGTCAATCCTTAATTATCTTGCATTGAATTATGGACAATTTGGATTTTATTTCAGCTTTTACTTAAGAATTATTATTGTAACTATTGGTAATGAGAGGAAAGGGTTAATTTTTACATTCAATTAAGAGTTGCATACTACACTTCAAACACTGATACAAGAAGAATGGTCACATTTATTTAAAACATGGCCAAATACTTGCACAATAACTTGCAGTTATCTTTACATTAATTTCAAAGACTTTTTCGATCTTTATATCACCTCATAGACAAAACAGAGATAGGATGATTAACTTCCATTATTCCTAAACATCTTAAAGGGCTTTTTTTGAACTACACTGTAGGCAGGCAAACCTGCTAAGAATGTGTATAACTCTTCAAAAAAATGTTAACAATTGGGTGTAATACTGTTTCATGTTTGTACATGAGAAGTTTTACACAAAGAATAACAGAAAATTTAAAGAGTGTTTTCTCCACACATAGATGAACTTCACAACTATTCATTCTAAGCATTTATAAGGATTAGGCAGTTTTGAGTGAACAGCCTACAAATAATTTTCTGAAGTACATTTAAAAATATTCATAATGATTAGGCCATAAATAGATGTATTACTGACATTCATTGGTCCCTGGACCAACAACTCACCAGGGAAAAGAGCAGAGAAGCATGAAAGCTGACTCAAGAAAGTTTCAGGGGGAGAGAAAAAAACCTTAATGAATATCTAGTGCCGTTGAAGATGTTACAAGGATAAAAATCACCCAATTAAAAGATAATCTCTCTTACTTTGTAGTATTGGAGCAATAAATGACTGCAGAGATTGAGTAATCAACAAAGCTAAAATGATGTCTTTAAATAATCTTCAAACTTGTTTAGCATGCTTGTGACAACGCAAGGAAGATTACTCCAAACTCTCTGGTGATGTAAATAAAAACAACTCCATTGATGTTGTTTGGAATGGCACCTTGTATGTCAGCACATATTTTAACCTAGTTTTCTTTACTCCCTTGTGAGAGAACTTACTTATTTTGCAATGCCATCTTGGTGATTGCATACTGGATATTCAAGAGCCTGGCAGAGGAGGAACTGAAGTGGTGCAGTTATCAGGTACTGAATGAAATTCCAGACCCGTGACTCCACAGAGAAACTTCAGAGACCAGATTCCTCACATCAGATGCACAGGATTCGTTTGCCTCTGTGAAGGGTTGGAGTTCATACCTCAGTGCTTACAGACACACTTCTAAATTAAAAACAGAGGCTTGATCTTCCAGCAGGGAGTATTCACACATCCAATTAAAATCCAAAATATCTGTGAAAGTTTGAAAAGCATTTATGTCTTTATTTTAATGTCTTCAAGGAATCCAGAAATCAAAATGCTGACCTCTGCCTTCCTGAGTCAAATGGTTGTTTGACTTATGTAATATGTTTGCTACATACTGGTAGCATTGTGGGAAGTAATGGTATTATACAGAAAATACTTTCTCTTCAGTGCTAAAAAAAACCCAGAAACCAGTGGGTTTCCATCTTTCATTTCTTAATTGAGGTGGGCATATGTTAAAACATTAAATATCCCTTCAACGAGCTCTCTGAATTCAAAGTTTGCAGCTTCAGTCTGCCTCTAGTTACCATAGAATTCAGCATTGAATATTTTTTTCCTTTCTTTTCCTAACTAATCTAGACTTCTTTACTCATCAAGGACTTGAAATCACTTAATTATCCTTTGTCTTACTATGGGCATAGTCTTATTGACATTTTACCTGGCATAAGTAGTAGTGCCATATTTCTCCTACAGATGATTAGAGATTATTCTATCAGATTGTCATATCCTATTTTAAAAAAGGGTCATTTTTTAAATCATCTGCAGTATGTAAGGAGATAGTCTTTGATCTAAATGCTAAAAAAGACATTGTTTAAACAAACAAAAAACTCTTGGTGTAAAAAGTTCATAAAGATGAAAGTTCAGAGACTAAAACTCTGTTTGTGAGCCAGAGAGTGGGAAGGCAAAACTTGTATTCTGTCTCCTGCTCAGTGTGTATTTACTTTAAACCTAACTTCAAGGTAGAAACTAAAGTCTCCTGGAAAGAGTAAAGAAAATATCTCTGTGTATTGCTTTCAAGTTAGGTTTCCTTTAAGCAGGCACTGCTACAGGTGCCAACAGTGTGTGTAACTCATGTTGAATAAGGTCTGTGTGAGTCTTAGCTGCGATCAGCAAATTCATTTAAGCACTCAGGTTAATATTAAGCTCAGGCATTAACAGAGGAAAATGTACTCCCAGAGACTCATTTCTTTGAAAAAACGAGTTATGCAAGTAAATAGCATTTCATCTATTTTTGTTATTCTATAAATGGCATTTTGGCTACACCTTTTGCATGGAAATGGGAGTACATAAGGAAAGATTCACCACTGTGCTTTATATTAATTGAACCCTTTCTGGTAATTATAGACATCAGGATGTTCCCATGGAAACAATGGAAGAATCAATATGTTGGAATATGCAATAATAGGGATGTGGAATCATAAATATTGTCCATGGTAAAAATCACAACCAAGTCCCTTACATGGTGTCCCTTTATTTCAAGTACAGTCTTTAACTTTGTTTGGAGTATTATTTTCACCTGAAATATCTCAGCCTTAACATGAAGACAGTGTGTTGGAGATAAGCAGTATGAAAAAAGTAAGTTATGTCTTTAAGTTACCTTTGAGTTACAGTTTGTCAGAGGTATCTTGGTTTGGATTTACCGATCAATACAAATCATTCCTTTGAGGTTCCTAGCACTCATGCTGACTTCTTAAAACACATTCCAAACTCTGAGCACTCTCACAGTAAAAAAAAATTACTTGTGTGCATTATTCAACAAATTTTCTACCATGATATTCTTAAACTTCACCTCAAAGAAGCAAGCAGCAAAAAAAAAAGAGAGAAAACACAAGGTTCCTGTCGCTTACACTGGCAGGTGACAAAGGGACGAGAATTCAGGCACGGAATGAAGTGAAAAAGGAGTGGCCAGGACTCTGAGATTTCCCAAGAGAAATCATTCCAAGAAACTTAAAGTCCTCCCACCAGAATTCAACTTATTTTTGTTATATTTAGTAGAGGTTCCTATTTATGAGGAAGTTGAAACACCTGATACAAGCTATACATTTTTGCTTAAATTTCCTTGGGTATTGAGAAAATATGAGGTAAGCACAGAGCTTTTTTTTTTTCTTTAACTTAATGAAGCATTAACCTGGCTCATTGGAGTTAGATAAACTGAAGATATAAAAGAGGAGATAGGAAAATGAGGCACAGTCAAACCCTAGGAAAAAATGTGAGTTAAACCATATGCTTTCCTTACGGTTAAAGTCTCAGTGCAAAAGGGAAGTTCCCATATATAAACACATGGCTTTTAAGCAAGTAAAGAATGGTATAGCATGTGCACCAAACAGCAATTTAATTAAAAGGATACTCTTTAGCATTTTAAAATACAGAAGCAAATTTTTGAAGGGGTACAACTGCCAAAACAAACAAATAAAAGGAACCATAAACCTGGCAGTGAATCAGTGAAGTATTTCCTGCAAAAATTTGATAATTCTTTTGTTGTGTGCGGTGTTATCTTTAAGTATCAACAACAGTGAATGTTATTACAGATGCAACATCTAGGCATGGTGGGCTGTCTATGGGAATATGATCAGATCATAAGGTTGAAGCTAGTCCATACTAATAACATTTATTTAAACTATCTTGTTTGAGCTTTTTCTTTTAAATTAGCTTTTGACCACAGTCAGATGAAGACCAAAGTTTATGGCAGTGCCTAATTTTGGTAAGATGGATGTAGACAGAGAGAAAAAGAAGGCAAGAAAAGTGACAGTTTCCTTTGGAAATTTTGAAATCTACAAAGCATATGACTGAGAGGCACAGAAGAATAACTCAGGTATACCTGGCCTTGTGGCCAGTGTACAGTTGACCAAATGGCCCAGGACATAATCATGTCCCTATTGGATTCTGTTTCAATATTCCTACTGAGGATAAAAGAGTTATGATTTCACCCTACTTGTGAATGTTAGCTCTCTGGAAATAAATAGCTTTCTGGTATAAGTTTTTTTGTTTGTTTTTCTTTGGAGGAAACACTATTATTTTTGAATAACATTAACAAACACAAGGACAGTACGTGTCAGTAGTTTGAAAACTTTGACTCTTGCTACATATTTTACTTAGAGACACAAACTCCTGCAGACCTTTCCAACAAGTCCTCTAATCCCTCTGCTCCCTCCACTGGATTCCCACAGAACTCTGCATTCGTCTGAAGGCCTTTATTCACAAAGCCTCGGATCATATTATTAAAAGATCAGTGAAATAGCAGTTCCCAGACTGCCCCTGGCAATTTCATGCCCCTGGCTTACTGGGCTTCTCCATGAGGAGAATGTGCAGTTGTCATTTGTATAGAGAAGGGAACTTCATACAAAACTAGTGCAAACAGACCCAAATGAGCCTGCATTCATCATCTTATCTTCCTCATTAGCCTCACCTTTTATAACACATGCGTGCACACACACACATACACACAAAGAAGATAGGTAAACAGTGGTATATGCTATAATATTTTCCTTTAAAACATCATTGTAAAATATACAGATTGTGAGTATGACACGAGTTGGTAATAAAGAGGATATGAGAGCCTGCACAGAAGAAAGTAAAGGAAGGCCAGGTAGAAAGAGATCAGTCAGCTGGTCTGTCCTTCTGCTCCAATGGAAAGTCCAAATATAGATTAACAAATATTTTTACAGTAGGCCCAATCCTGACCACAGTGAAGTCAAAATTTCCAACTGAGCATCCTTCCTGGAAAAAAAAATCTGGAAGGCCCTTCATCTTCCAAAATTGTGTACGACAGTCAGTGATGAAGCATATTCTGCTTCAGAATATAGTCTGCTATAGAAATGAAGTTTTAGCAGGCAACTTCGCACAGAAAAGGTTCAGCTTTGTGGATAAAGATCAGCTTTCTGTACCAAACAGTAGGCTCAGACTCTGGCCAAAAAGACCCACACAAAATGAGCATCCAGACTGTTGACCAGGGTAAATATTCTGCTTTGTCTTAATGGAAACTGGCAGTGCTGTGAGCTTCAGAGGCCACTGGTTCTAACTGAGCTTGTCTCAATAGTTTCCTCCTCCTTGTCAGCAGCTGGACAAAAGCAGAATTAATGCCTAAACCCATCTGTATTAATTCAGTACTGGGAAGAGCAGTTTCCATGAAGCCATGGGATAGACCTTTGGGAGTAGGCAGGATGCCTACCCATATAACAGACAATGCGCTGAAGGCAAGAGACAGAGATGTGGGGTCAGAAAAGGAGTTGGTTTTGTGGCGACTGGCCTGAATGAAGTCATGTCTTAGCTGAGGAGTTTATGTGCAGCCTTGCTGTTTTTGCCATCTCTACTTAAAGTGAAAAGAATTGGTTTATTTACTGTGTTCTAATAATAGTTAAAGTCTTCATCCGTGGTCCATGCTTATATGGCCCAAATCCCATGTATATTTTGACATATGCTTGGTTTGGCACATGTAAAACATCTCATTCAATTCAAGGGTTTGATTGACAGTGCCTGGAGTTAAAAGCATCTGTGTGTCCGTAAGGACTTGGTGCAACACATGCTCAGGACAAGAGCTGTCCCTCCTGCCATGCTTGGACAGCACCTAGCCCAGAGAGTCATGTCGTTACAATGGAATAAAAGCAATGATGTGCAAGACCAGGAATTGCTCTGAGTTTGCCTTCCAGTAAGAAACTGAATCCATCTCAAGTTCCCAGCATTATCACAGAGCAATGGAATGAGATTATTGTTTCCTCTAATTTGAAAATTGATGGTAAGGCCCAAATGCCCCTACTCAAATTCATTTTGATAGGTAGGTACTGCATAGCAAAAAGTAATTTTCGTTTCTTCTCCAAAGAATTAATCATCGCTGTTGGTGGCACAGGCACTAACCACTACCATCAGCTGAAAAATTTATTATGGATTGCTTCTTGAAATAAAACATAACTTTTATTGGAAGTTTAAAGATAAATAAAAACAGCTGGAGGGAAAATACTATTAAATACTCTGATGAGCCCCATGATGTTCCACTTAAATAAAAAATTCCTCTTGCTTCATTTTAAGGGCTCTTGTCTGCTGTGTTAACGTTAGCATTTCTTTCATGTGGGACAAGTGAAGCTGAAAAGGGAATTTACTTAAAACTGTGTCTGAAATTGCAGCTTACAGGAGCTTATGGTCAGTGCAGTTCCAAGAATCCTTCAGTCTCTCTGTAATGGATGGTCCTTCAACTTATGCTTCCTCTATTACTTTTATGTAGCTTTCTAATTAGACATTTTAATTGTTTGCTTTCTGTGGACAGACAGAAAGCCAAATATTCATAGTCCTCTCATCTCTGAAAGTGACACTGCTCCATTGTGGAGACTGGGTTTAAATTATTAACAGAAGATAAGCTCACATACTCAAATAAAGGTTGGCTGAGACCAGCCATGGGATAAGAGCACAAGAAACAGCTCATGCCAGAATACCCCACATTTTCTGCACCCTGCAACAGGGTCACATTTCTGTCTGCAAGAACTGTTGCTTGGAATTGAGGAATCCCCCGGAGAGTCCATAAACAAAGAAATTAAAATGAAGTTATTTGGTAGGAATACACAGACAGGGAGAGGATTTACAGGGTACAGATCACATCTCATCACTTTCATGTAATGCATCCAGTGTTCAGTTTTCCTGTTTCTTGAAGATACCCTGAAAACCAGTCTTGCCTCTTTATGCAGAGAGCAAGACCAAGAGGTCAGCTTCTGGCGTGGCCAAAGTGCACAGACTGGAGCATCTGTGACCCTGCAGGCTGAATCATCAGGCTGTGTCCAAACTGGTGGTAGGTCAGCAGAGGGTGAGATGCGGAGCATGCCACACTTACAGCTCACTTGATGTGTCCCTCCAGGAAAAATTTAAACCACCTCTCACAAAGGGCAACAATACCTCACAGTGAAATGTATTAGAAGCCCAAAGGATAATGAAGTTGTGCATCTCCTCATTTCCCACTCAAGGGAAGAGCCTCACTCTGAGCCTTGGAGGATGTTCAAATTTCAGGAGCTGCCCTGAATCTCAGAGTAATTAATAGCTTCAACTGGAAGAAAGTTTTTTTGATCTCAGAACATTGCCTCTATGCATTTCCCCTATGAAGACAAAATTGAAGTCAGTTTGTTAGAACCAGCACAGACTTTTTCATCTTTCATTGGATGGTGGTGTTTTTAAAAGAACACAGGTAAATTTCATGTTTGTATGCAACATTTACTGCTTCACAAAGGACTGATTACACTTGTCAATAAGGAGCTAAGACTCCTTCAGGCTGTCTGGAATCCCTTGGTGAGTAAGTACACTGAAGTTTGCACCAATGTCCTGATGAGTGGAAAACACAGCCTGGATCCATGTCATTTAGGAAGGTTTCCCAGACTAGGGTTGTCTTCTTCACAAAGTAGCTATGCTAATTTTTCACAGTTCCTTGCTCTCTTTTGGTGCAGGCTGTGGACACTGGGAGCTACTTAACAACCTGATCATGCTAGTAGGATTCAGAAATTGAGATGGCAGCTGAGAAGTGGGATGGTTGGCTGAAATTCAACTTCCCACCGCAGGCTTTGGGGAGTTTGCTGTGTTTCTCCTATTTCTATTAGTCTTCTTCTGGGAAGTTCAGCTACATGACCTTCCCAAGCAGAATTAACTGGATTTCTTAGGCAGGAATAAGTGAAAAGAACAGAGAGCAAACAGTTAAAAAAACCCAAAACAGCATACAAACAAGCAAACAAACAAACAAACACCTCTCTCCCAAAAAAAAAACCAAAATTAAAAAAACCCCACCACTCTTTGCTTTTTTTTTTTTTTATAATTATTATTTTGTCAGTAATTATTCCCTTTATGTTTCCAGTTTTGGATATAGAGGATTTACTGGAAAATTTCTATGAGCTTGTTTATCATTATTGTGATAGCTTCGTTACTGTAAATAATAAGAAATTAAATAATTTGATGCTGAATCCTTTCACCAACTTCTATTACTCAAGTTTCACTTTTAGGGGGATTCTGAGTTACCACTTTAGCACTTTTTAAAAGAATAAATAAGTGAATAAAACTGAAGAGAAACAAAGCTGTAATAGAAACCAATCAAAAGAAACACAAACATTTCAGGGTTGGATTTTTCTTGTTTTAATTTATAGCTCCCATCATCCTCCCAAACAGTTTTGAGTCTTTTCCCCTGAAGATGCTCTGTGCTGAACTTTCAGAAAACATATATTTTACTTATAAATGAAACATTGCTGTTAAATTTCCTGTAAAGTCACTGCAGAAATGAAACTTTCAAGTTTTACAAATCTTCACCATTATTTCCCCAAAGCATTGATTTTTACAAATATTTTATGGGATCCTATATTACAAGCCTCAATTTTTTTTTTTTTCTATGCAGTTCCTTGAAGCTCAGATTTTTTTTTAAGGGGCTTCTATCTGTGAATAATAGCAGCAATTTAAAACCTCTTCTGTAGGGATTAAATTTCAAAGCCATTGAAATCATATAGGAAATGCCAATACATTTCGTAGGGAAGTGGGGAGGGGGTTACTATAAGGCTGGTAAGGAACTTGAGTGAAATTCCAGCTTTATTGTAAAGGGTGCAGGCTTTCCCCTGGCTTTCTAGATTCCAGGAGTCTAATCACTATCACTGCGCTTTATGTAGAAGGAGATGAGTTTAATTGTCTGATAAAACTATCATAATGTAAAGGATTATTTAAAAAGCATATTTGCAACCAGATATAGATAGGGAAAGGAGAGTTTGCAAGTTGTTCTCCTCCTTTTAACTGTGACACCAGAGAAGAAGAGTAACACTCCCTTCAAAACCCCAAAAAGGTAGGGAAAGAATAGCACCAGAGCTCTAACATGCACCCCCCCCCAAAAAAAAAAAAAAAAAAAAGGAAAGAAGAAATGTTAAATGTCTCTGACTACAGTTGGAAAATATACTTTTGTTATGCATTGAGAAACACAAGAGGAGTGAGTCTCCTGAAGGACATTGGCTTCAACAGACTTCAGTGAGAGTGTGAAGAGCCTGAATAAAGAGTTCAAGACTGGCCCTTGTTCTCTGAAGCAAGAGAGCAGTATAAATGTGAGTCCCCATTAGATGCACTGTACACAAAGAGAGGAGCAAGAGTTATAAGAGTAGCATGCTCTCCTCCTCTCTCAGCTGTGTGATCAGAGAGGTCAGAGCCTCCCTGTTCGCTGTGAACAATGCCTTGGAGCAGCAGTCAGGAATCTGTCACTCCAGAGCCACATGCTGCTCTTTGGAAGCAAAATCTTTCCAGCCTCTGGCATCAGAGCACTTGGGAAAGAATTGGGGTGGGGGTGGGGGTGGGTGAGCAGGAAAAAAAGAAAAAAAATAACCAAAAAGCCCCCAACAAGAAATAAAAAGATGGAAAGAGAAAGAAAGGGAGAAGAGCAGTCACCATTTTTGGTAGTGATTCATTACATCTCTTCTTTGGTACCATCTTCTATAGAAACTGTGAAGTTCTTCAGAATAGAGCTAATAACCAAGTGGAACTGATCACAAACAACATTTTGTTCCTCTGCCTGAAGTGCACATGTTTCCAATTCACTTGATAGCTGTGATTGATGCCACCAAAGAAACATGCTCAGAATATTGTCCTTAAAAAAATAATCACTTGGTAGCAAAACTCATTTTCATAGCTGGTTCTTCAGAACAAGTCAAGTAAATGGTGAGTTTCAACACTGTTTTTAGCTGTAAATCCCTTAAGATCACTGAGACAATCTCAGAAGTTGAGAGATGAGAACGGACAAGAAAAAGGCCAGAGAAAAGGCCAGAGTGAAGTAGCTTTAAGACACCTGAATATCCCTCCAAGCCATTCATCACACTGTAGCAGAGGCATGCCAGTTAGGTGCTCTTACAAAAGCCCAATTCTTGCCTTTAGTTCTGAGGGTGTATGGCCTTATTCAATGGATTGATGCAGCTTAAAGAAGAGCAGAAATGGCCCCCAAAGAGACTGAACTGTGCACAGACCTTCCTGCTAGTGGCAACGAGCCAGTCACAGTGCACAGAGAGAGGTGTTATTTACCATATTTGAATCCTGATTTGGTTTCCGGCACTCACTTCATCCAAAGTTTGGGGGGTGGTCGAGTGCTAATTGTTGGTGCCAGCTGATTTCAAAGAAATTTTAAAAAATGGCTAGACAGACATTTGGCAACAAAGGTCGTTGACTTTCGGCTGCCTTAAAGAATGATGCATCTGCTTTGTTTGACTGCCAATAGATAAGGTGCATATGAAATTCCCCTTGTAAATTAGCTAGATAAAAGTGATTCTTGTCTCCCTGGATTGATCCTTTTTTGAGTGTTTTAATCATGTTGAAGGCACACCCCTATTTTGAAGTCGGTGGGGAGCTGTTCTGCCCAGGGGAAAGCCCCAGGAATAATTCCTACCTCTTCCTTCCTGGGCGGGAGTCCAGGCTGCTCTCTTCTATCTGCTTCCTGCAGTTTGTCCGTGAAGTACCCAGTAGTCCAAAGGCAGAGAGATGAAGTAGTTTTTGTATGGTTGGAAAGGCAGGGATTTTCATCCTCATCAGGATTCACTTCTTATTGTCTTGTCCTTTACCCCTCTAAGGCCACTCTCTGCCCCACATCCTAGCTAGATCTCAGGACACATTCTAGTCAAAAAATAGCTGAAAGTGTCATTTGTACAACTAATGTGAGGACTGGAATGAGAAAATACAAATCATCGTTACTGTACACTGTCAGGAAAGGGAGCACTGCAAAGCACAGTGGACAGAGATCTATATAAATCTATGAAGCCAAAGTTATCTGAAGATGTCCTTAATTTGCCAACCTCATTTGGCACACTTGATTCTAAGCTAAGATGACTACAACTCCTAGTTAAAAAAATGATTTGCAATTGAGATATGATAAATAGTTTATTAATGCCAAGGAAAGTTGTATGCTGTTGTTATTTATTTCAAGTCTGAAGTTTCTCATCAAAAAGAAGGAAAGGAAGAAAGGAAGAAAGGAAGGGAGAAAGAGAGGTAGAGAGGTAGAGAGAGAGAGAGAGAGAAAGAAAGAAAGAAAGAGAAAGAAAGAGAAAGAAAGAAAGAAAGAAAGAAAGAAAGAAAGAAAGAAAGAAAGAAAGAAA
>NW_024582054.1:23589750-23625552 GCF_017639235.1 Corvus kubaryi
AAAGAAAGAAAGAAAGAAAGAAAGAAAGAAAGAAAGAAAGAAAGAAAAAGAAAGAAAAAGAAAGAGAGAAAGAGAGAAAGAACGAAAGAAAGAAAGGAAGAAAGAAAGGAAGAAAGAAAGGAAGAAAGAAAGGAAGAAAGAAGGAAGGAGGAGAGGGGCCTTTTTTTTATGTGTTTTCCTTCACGGCTTTGGAGTGCTCACTAATTCCATCTGTCCACAACAGAGGCATCGGAACGGCGAGAAAAAGCATTTCCATATGTGCAAATTAGCATCCAGCCTCTCTTAATCTGTGCAGTGCTCCTCTGAAGTAGATGGCGCGGATGGCTGCCAAACCCACTAATGGCATTCAAATAAAGGACTTTATTGGCTTTAGCTGCCACTTTTCTTTTTCTTTTTGTAAGATAGAGAATGCGTTCCCCCTCTTATTTTATTTTTGTTCTGATATTGTCACTTTGTACTTCAACCATGAAATAAAAAGAAGGCTCTGCACAGCTCTCTAATGGGATCCGTTTTCTCCTAAAGATGCATTCTTTTACTTTCTAATGAAATCTCAACATTATTTATTACACTATAATCAACACCTAAAGTATATTATTCCCACTCTCAGCCAGCTTGTCTTTCTCAAAGAAGTTCTTCCTCTTTTCTCTGCTTTTCACCAGCAGAGACAGGGCTGAGATGAGAGACATTTTGCTTGGGATCCTGCCCACACTGTGAGTTCATATGAAAAGGAATCTGTTTGTTTTCTTGTTTGCTTGTTCCTCAGATTGTTTTTCAGGGTCTGGCACACACACAGCTGCAGCCGCGGACAAGGAGAGGTTCCAGCCGTATCCTACCCAGGGTCACTGTCCCGACGGGTGCCTCTGCACCCAGTAAGGGCTACCATTTGGAGCATGCTTTGAATTTTGAACCCCTTGATTAAGTTAATGGAAAACAAAGGAAATTATTTAATCCTAAGAAAAATGTAGCCCTTATAGCAAAAGTATCCCTCCTATTACACTAAATCAGTCTTTACTTTCACCTGTCAATATTTGTCCTACTTCTGGCAAGGGTTAGGTAACTACACCTGAGACCTTGTGATCTCAGATCTTGCTGAAAATACTATGGCTGCTAATCCTGACTTGACTAGTGGTGCCAGCAATAAAACCACAGTCTCTAGTGTGTAGCAGACTCCATATGTTAGCCCCCTAGTCTGCTAAGTCACCACGCCAGCCTAAATTTGAAACATTTCTAAAGTGTTATACAATGTTGTAATAATGTTTTTACAAAACAAAGACTGAGTTACTGGAAGCCATATTCATCCAATCAGCATCTTATTGAAAGAGGAATCTTGATGGTAGCAGTGGTGACACAAGTTATTAAAAAAAAAATTAAAAATAAAAAATAAAAATTGCATTGAAGTCTTGAGAAGGGGGCATTGACCTGTTGAGGAGTGGAAGCTGGAAAACTACTGCAGAAAAATAAAGTCTCTGTTGAATGTTATCTCACTTTCCTGAGGAAGAGTGCACCCAAAAAGCCTCAAGCTGAGAACACAGCTGACTTAATTAAAAAGTTCCTAATTGCTAAAATGCTGCTTATAAAAACAGGAATGGACACTGCTAATTGCATACTGAGCAGTGTCTGCCCAAACAGAAGACCTTCACATAAGCAGAACTGTCTCAAAATACTATTGCTGCTGCATGTTGCAAAGTGTTTCCTGTATTGGGAGGAGAAACAAACCAAAACCCACAAACCAAACATTGCACATTGACTGTGCACCTGAAACTTAGGTCTACATAATGAATGATAATCAGAGGGCATGAATCTAACCTGTTACAAGGTTTCTGTACAATTCCAATCCTACAGATTTTTAAGCATGTATTCAAAATTGGTACCATTCATTCTCTTTATTGATGTTAGTTAGGTACTTACATGTGAAGATGATGGAAAAATAACAACTCATGCATTATATAACTCTATATACATTGCATTATTTTTTAATGTATCTAAATCTTTTGAGCACAAAAATCTTATAGTCCCAATACCAGCCATGAGATGAAAAGATCACCACATTAAGTACCAAGAAGCTAAATAGAAAACATGTATGATTTAAAAAGCTTTATGGAAATTTTATATACAATATCAATACTCTGTGAATACAAGACAAGAAAGGTTAATCATCTTGAATACACTTTGGCTGTTTTTCTCACTGTTTACTCCAAGAATAGGTATTATGTTCAGAAGTCACAGTGCTCATTTACAGAAATTAGTGTTCTACAGGCTTTCTCAGGTACTTCTAGAACACATTCATTTATATTTATTTTCCACAAATATTCCCACCAGAAATTTGACTTTTATTAGTGACTTGTACAAGAATATTAATTATTTTAAAGAGCCCAGGGACCCATTTTTTTGGGCATTATGCAGAGGTTGACTAGAACTTAGTTCTTGATTTAAAGCAATTACAGCCTTAGTTGTCAAGACGAAGAGCTAACGAGCATTGTGCAAGCTATGCTCCAGTAATCAGGACAAAGAAACAATTCCTTGTGATTTCAGTAGTGATTTCACTACTGAGCAATTGAGCACACAATGATAGTACTGAGGATCACTTGAAGTAAATGATGCTTAATTGCAGGGAAAAATTATCAAATTATCTTACTTGCTATGAATCACTCATTAATCTCTATTTGCATTTCCTATGGAAAAGAACCTTAACTACCTGATCTGCATGTGCAAATAATAATTATTATTAAATAGTGAAAGTAGTTCAATTATTAAATAATGCAACAATATCAATCATTACTCCTATTAATAATAAATTATAATAAGTCTCTTAGAACTGTGCATGGTCCCAAGCTGCAATATGCAAACACAGATTTGAAACATCTGCTTAGACTTGGAGTTGAGGTTCACAACATATCAGTCACTGAGTCACAGTTCAAAATACAAATTCTTTGCCATTTTGGACTTTAACTCCTCCTTTGCAATTGTTCCTCCCCTGGTCCATAACTAGCTCTGAAGTCAAAAATGAGGGACTGTTCAAAAATCATGGAGATTCAAACTCACTCTCCTTTTTTAATCAGTTTAGCAATGAGTAATTTAGCTGTTATGACCCTCATTTTACACCCAAGGAAAAGAAGGCTGGGAGAACAAGCAACAGAAAGTCGGTGACAGAACCGTACTGAGTCTCAGAATCTCTTACTTCTTTCCCTGCTCTTTTTGCTGATATAAGTTTAGCTGACAACATAAATCAGTAAGAAATTTTATCTTCAGAATAGTTACAATTATTTTGTTTCCAGAAAATAAAGAGCATTCTCATGGCAACAAGATACAAATTCTGACATATTTAATCATATATGCTTTATATGTTATCTTTCTGAAGGATCACAAGAGGACATATAAATTTGGTGTAGCTAGATAATGGCATTAACATGTTGTCTCAGTATGTTCTAAAAGCAAGATCTACACAGATTTTGAGACTGTAAAAGTACTTTAAAACAATTAGGAAATGTACTTGATTGAAACTGCTTCAAAATATTTTGAAAATTCAGTCTGATTTTCAGCAAAATCAGTTGCCTTACTTATCACTTAAATTTGATGGTTAAGCAGTTTTGTTTGATAGTCTTGTAAGGATTGTGACTATTCAGGGCAAGAGTCAATGAAGGGGAGGATTAGTAAGTAGCAGTGTATAACTTCTAATTTTACACATTTAAACATACTTTCTCATGGTCCCTTCTCTGCTTTACCAAAACATCCTCTTTTCTGACATAACACCCACAAAGTCTGATGCAGAGACATTTTCTGCAGAACAGAAGTCAGATGAAAAAAAACAATTTCAGAACTTCACCTGTGCACGGGTGAAAACACAAGTGGCTTTTCCTGTTTGAAATTAAACTTATTTGTCATAACTTTGGCTTTTCTCCCACGGGAAACTGATAAAAATTTTGCTAGCACTGGTGTCTCTGCAGCATGCACATCCAACTGCACACACATTGACACACACAGCCAGTCATGCACAGATGAACAATGGCAACAAGAAAAGAAAAAAGGAAAAAAAAATGCAACTCTCATTTTAAATCCAAGTCTCAGACTCCAGTGGAGCTGGGCTAATTTACACCAGCTGAGAATGCTCTCATATTTATTTTAGAAAAGATGCAATTTTGTCCTAACAAGCAGTTTGCAAGGCCTACTTGATTGATTTAGTTGACTCTGGCTTTATTACAGCTTAATGTGTTCACATCACTATTGTTAAAGTTGTTTCAGCACTTCTATTATTACTGCCTAGATTTTGGCATTTGAAAGTTTATAATAATAATAACAACAGTATTTTGTACTTTTATAGCATCTTTCTTCTGAGGAACTCGAAGAGCTTTGCAAACAATAATTACTCCTTAGAACCCCTTGGTATAGCAGACTATATTGTAGCACATTTTACTGCCAGTTCAGATTCTGATCTCAGTGCACATCAGTGTACATGCAAACTATCTACACTACAAGTGTGGTTTGGATTCCTTATAAAATAAAAACAAAAGCAGGAATGCCCTATTCAAGAGCTGCTGCTACCCCAGAACAAAACTTTACAGTCCTGATTCCCTCTCCCCAGTACTAATTTTCAAAACATTGGGTTTGTTCCAGAACCCGTTCTCCTCTCTGCTCACTGTAGCAGCACAGGCTTGAGGAAAGTTACCTTAAGCACCTTAAGCAGGTGATGAAACAATCCCTTTTACAAAGAAAATTTTTCCTGGCTCTTCAGAATCATCTCTTCTTATTTCTACTGGGGTCTGTACTGTAAGGAAAAAAAAATGCTGTTGAGCAATCTGGAGCAAGACGCCTGTTATTTTTAGCAGAAATAAGAGAGATTCTGAAGCTACTCTCTTTTACACTGGTGAACAAGCTAGTCCTATATTTAGTGTTTGGGACTAAGGAATAGACAGCTAAGCATGCTCCATTTTGAAAGTCAATCACATGAGAAAATTAGACCCCCTTTAGTAATACATGAACTGGTAAAAATATTAGCATTCCATTTCTTTGAAGACATTTAAAAAAATGAAACAAAGGAAAAAAATAGGCTTTTAAAAAAGTGCATGCAAAAAGTGCTTAGCACTGATTTTTTTTCATTCACTAATGTAAACCACAACAACCAAATAACAAATACAAAAAAGAATTGAAGCTCAGTAAAAGCTTTGAATTTAGCTACTCCGAATGAGAACTGTGAATAAATTAATTTCTTTGAGTTAAGCTGTGAAAAAAAACTAGTTAAAAATTATTTTAACTTCAGATCCACCTGAAATTTTTATTTTAAAATACTGACACATATGATTTAATATTGAAAGTTTGGGGGTTTTTTTTAAATTTATTTAAATTCAACTAATGCCAAGTAACATCTTTTGGAACAAGAAATTAAAATTTCAAAGAAGAATACTCTTCATTTTGTGAATAGTTCAGGTCTACTGAAAAGTGCATTCCTCTGTCAAAAAAAAAATTAATCAAAAAGAAGCCTTCTGTTCTGACTAGAGTGTGATCTTATCACTTTCATCATTATAAGAAACATATACACAATTCAAGATGAACTTTTTACATTTTCACCCCTTATAATAAAAGTATTTACAGAAAGGAAAAAGAGTCATTAGATAATTTGCCAGAGCACAGATTTGCCCTACATGGCCTTGACCAAGCTGTGATAATCGCTGAGGACTCCTCTGCTATTAAAATTGGTACTAGACAAGAACTTCAAGTGCATCAACACTTTTCAGTGGCAAGCAAAGAAAAATAAAATGCAAATACTCTCCTGCCCCTTTTTTCAGCAATTTGACAGCAGACAATAATTCAATTAACTGTCCTACCATCCCCACTGCCACTATAAAGAAAACATCTTTGTCAGGCTGGTAAAAAAAAGGTTTCATGGAGTAAAAGCCCCAGCTTTAACACAAGGGAAAGCTTCAGTGCTGAAACCAATGCATATCCTGTCCTTGATTTCAAGACCTCCTGAATCAGCCATCTTAGTACACAGACCAAAATGTTGGCTTTCAAGGAAGCAAGCAGAAAATTTTCATTTCCATACAATAAGTTGGATTTTTGGCTTTTGGCTTCATCTTAGAGAGAAGCACAAGGATGGTTCCATGGTTCTACAGAATTTTGAAGATACTGCAAAGCAATCAATATTTGAAAAATCAATCAATATCATGATCTAGATACTGGACATTGCAAAAACATTTTCAGATCTAGAAAACTGAAATTGACAGCTGATTAGATACAGTGGGGAATATTTGCCTAAAACCTGAGGACATTGAGCCCTATGAGTAATGTCTATTACCCGTAATTTTAATTTCTTGAAATTTGCTTAAAATTACCTCCTCTGGATATGGCCCACGGAAAAACACCTGAAATCGGTATTAAAGAAAGTCTTTGGTAATCAATTACTTTTTGGAGTATGTTAAAAAAAACAAAACCAAAACAAAACAAAAAGACAAATGAAAAATCCAGAATCAAACAAAGAAAAAACGCAGAGTAAATCTTTTGGATTTATTTATTTCATACTCCAAGTTCTGATTTAAGTTTTAATATTATCATAGTCTGGAAGAAAAATAACATCATTGAGGCTTCAAAATGTTTGTGTTTACACACTCAAAGAGAGTTGCAATGCATTCAATTCAGAAGAAACACACAGCAATCTTAACTCTATCGCCTCTGACTGGAGCACAAAACTCAAATCAATTACTCATAAACATTTGTGATAAGATTAATTTAATTTTTTTTCTTAAACAAAGAGGATAAATTAAAAGAATCAGCTTATTCCTTCCTACTCTGTAGTGACAAGATTAAAAATTAAATTTATACATATTTCATTTCTACATAATAAAGCCTTTTGCAAAAAGAAAAAAATACCACAGTTCATCTAATTAAATCAAAGAAAATTGCCTGCAGCGATGCTACAGTATTACAATTAGATGTCTGCCAAAACCAGCCGTTTGAATTCTTAAACACCACTCCAGTCTTAAATACAAAGCATGGTTTTCATCATTTTTTGTGATATCACCAAAATGAGGGGTTTTTTCATCACTATTACGTCACCCTGGAATGCCTTGCCAGACTCATTACATATTTTCTTCTGCCTCACAGGAATGTTGAGAGAAACAAATGCAGAATACTTATGCTTTCTTCTCTGTAAGTCTACACATGGATTTTGGTAATAATGTTATGGAAATAAAATAACATAGTTTTAAAAAATTCTGCATTAAAAATTCAAGTTTTGTGTAATTAGTGTAATTTATGCAATGCTTAAATTGTCTTTGGAATTTGATATGAAAAGAATAAAAACTCAAAACACAACCCCTACAAGTAGTTGAAGATTATTATTTACAAAAACTGAGGCTATCCACATTTACTGTTCTTGCACAGCCTGATTAGTAACTCTAATTTAGATGTATTTCAATACATCCAGATCCCAAAGGCCCACATCGAATGCTCAGCTCACACCCAAACTTCCTCTGTGACCTTGCACAAGTCCCAATGTTTCCCATGTCTGTAAATTGGGAGAATACTTCCTACCTGACAGGGGTGTTGTCAGGTTAAAATCCACAGAAGAGTATCAGATACTGAGATACTGGATGTAATAAGGGACAGAGAAAGAGACAGACTGAAAACAGTGAAGTCTGGATAAATAAGTTGCTATGCTACAGTACAGGCAATTCATTTAAGCAACATTCAGTGAAAGCAGAGTTGAGTTACAAGCTACTGCTGACTGACAGATGCAAAAATGTACTCCAAAAACACTAAGCTAAGTTTCAGGAAAATTATTAACCTCCCATTTAATAAACACTCACACTTGCAAAGCTTTGTGGAGTATAGACAGTAAAATGATGAAGATAATACATGGCTGATTACTAAGTTTTCATGCTCTAGGAACCTCCTATGTGATCACATTTTACATGTAACCAGGAAAACTACAGCAATGTTCACCTTGTCATCTTCTTTCTGTCTCCCTTGTGTTTTCCAGGTTCTTATGCTCCATGAAGTAAGTATGTCTGTAATCTCTGCTGAACTCTCCCAGGTCACATACAGGCCTACTCCCTTTAGATTCTTCCAGTTGACTCAACTGAGCCTCAACCTTTGCATGCTGAAGTAAAATTGTATTCAGCCCTCCAGGGAAAGTTCCCATTGACCATCTGATGATACCACTTCCACTGATCTGTGTTAGAGGAAAATGCTCATACTCCAGTTTCATGCTTGCCTGAACAAAAATTGGTGCCATGTACAGGCTCAGAATAATGAGAGTTTTGCAAACCACTTGGTACCAACGCATATGTTTCTGAAGTATTTCTCTAGATATCAGACAGATGTTCTGTACTCTGTGCATTTACCTTCCACTATCTTCCCTGTGATCAAAGATGTTTGAGGTGAAAAAAAAAAAAAAATTAAAAACAAACAGAAACAAAAAAACACAAAAACAAAGAAAAACAATAAAAACAACAACAAAAAACCCCACCACCACCACCAACAAAAACAACAAAAAAACCAAAAACCCAAAAAACCAACAGCAGCAAAAAAACCCCTCAAAAATCAAAACAAAAAAAAAACCAAAAAAAATCCCCTAAAAACAACCAACCAAAACAGTACAAAAGTATCTGGGGATTTTATTTTCTTCGGAACTAGATGCCACAGGCAGGTGACCAGTACTCTGGTCAAGTGAGCAATTCCCCTTAAACAACTCAGTCAGATAGAATCCTCTTGCTTCATTTTGTCCCCTGCTGCTACTGTCTCACATGGGATTACATACACTACAAATGCCTGGGGGATCTGTACTCAAGTTTAAGAGCAGACAGGATGTGCAGGCAGAATGCACAGCATTGGGCACATTTTAACAGCATTTTTAAATGAGACCTAGACGCAGATACATGACCTAACAGGTGACCAAAGATGTTGTTTTAGGCTGAACAATTAGAGACTAATAATAAGAGATAATATTAAGGTTCCATTATTTAACTTCTATTTTTTATGGTTTTTGTTCATACTTTATGTTCACACATAATGCAACATGTAAATTCTTTGACTGCCCTAGTGAGAATGTTAGGATTAATTAAAATTCATTATGAATAATTGGATAAATGTTGTCAAATAGCTGAAGACCAATCCTGAGCCTTAGCATGGGATACTAATTCCAGAAAATGTTGATAGCATGAGGAAGAATGGGAGTTGTAGGATGCTGTCCACAATAAAAGTGGACACCTGCATTTCAATTAATAATCAATAGGACACTTTCAGAAATCCATTACTCTTGACATTGTCATGAAAATTCATTATCTAATTCACCACCTAAAGCCACTCAACCTCTGCACATGAGGTGTTTTCCCAGAGGGATTCATCCCGTAGGTTTGCTTACAATACAGCCCACAGATCTGACTCTGACCAAAACATGACTGGAAGGCAATAACGCTTCCTACTACAATCCCAAAGGACAAATGTTTGGAAGTCAGGTTAAGAATTCCTTTCTCTGATTCCTGTCTGAGAGTCAATTCCTGATTGCAGCATTTGTACATTTCTGTATGGCCTTATGTTTCCTCATTCCTGTGGCAATGAACCTTTGCAGTACAAGCTTTCAGCAGTATACCAATATCCAGGTAGGTCAGCTGAACATGCTCAACTTTGATGAAAGGTCCATATCCCATTCAGTGTGCCATTCCACCACACTGTCCCATTCATCACCACTCATGACTGAAAATTTTAGCAGACATTTCCAGCAAACAAGCGAAAACTGGTGAAATAAATTATCAATATTTGTTTACCTTATTCCCTTATTAGCCAGCCCCTAGACATTTGAAAATCCAACACTAACAGAGAAAATAAAGAATAGAAAATTCCACTCAAGAAACACAGCAAAAAATTTATACAATGCATTTGCAGAGAATTGTGATGTCTTTTTCACCTACCTTTTTTCTACATTGCTGCAATTTTGAGAGAAGCTAAAATAGAGTACTATTCTTCACATCTTAATTATCATTTATGTAAAGAAATGTGGAAGCAAGATTTTAGTGTTAGAACAAATATTTTGTCGCTGGCATTTTATTATTACATTGTGCTTGTGGGAAAGTTTGTGAGATTGCAGATTTTGAACCATATTATATTTACCAAATTTTATACTAATTACTGAAACTCAGTAGCTTTCTGAGAACTTAAGAGTAGCTTATAGGAGTTTCTAAAAACGGAAAGTGTCTGTGAGTTAGTTTGATGGCAATCGTTGTAGCTGTCTATTCAGGACCAAAGAGCATTCTTTTGCAAATGACATATTTAGAATACACAATGTCATTATGTCACTGAATTCTTCTATTACCTGGAGGGTGGACAAGGCTAGTCTAGGAATGGGTATCAAAAGAAAAGATCTGTTGCCAGAACTTTTGGCACAGCTACAGAAACCTCTTTCTTCTTTTCTGGGCTTCAAATGCTTGCTTTTTAGAATAAAAACTAGGATATACACTAGCAGCCTGTTAAGTCACTAACAAAAATTTTCTAAATGAAATGATGACACATAACAAAAAATCATTTCCAGTGCTTATAAGTGAGCTGCATTTCCTTTATCATGTGGATTACTCTTAAAAGGGTGCCTATTCATGCTGGAGTTACCTAGGCTCATAGAAGAGCACTTTATGGAACAAGTTTTTTCTGATCAATCCTTTCTTTCACACAGTTGCCAGTCACACTGTCAGAAATCTCCTGTATGCATTTCTTCGCGGAAAAGTGTGTTTCTCTGTCCTTCCCAGCTTTGTCTGCATAGCTGGAGAGCCCTACCATCCATTGTAGTGTACAGTTCCCAGCGGAAAGTCTCTCTTTACCATTCTGACAGAAGGTTGTGTGCTGGTTTTGGCGAGGTAGAGACAATCTGTGCAGTTGCCAGCTTTGGTTAAATTGCGACAGGTTGTTCAAGAGAAGTACCAGACATGAACAAGAGACACGCTGCAAGTTACAAAAGCAGAGCATTTGGGGGTAAGTATAATACTTGGAGAGACTGAACAATAACAAAAGTAAAAGTGAACCATGTTGTTATGTAATAAAGCTTAGCCCTTTTCATGAGTTAAGGATTACTACTTACACATTAAAAATAGAGAAGACCACAGAGACCACTAAAGCTGGGATTAGAATGCGTAAAGCCCTGAATCCCAGATCTCGCCTTCAACCACTAAACCACATCTTCTATAGTTAGACCTTTTTTTGAGTCATGGAGCTGCTTATTACTCAACATTCTGCAAGTACTTAAGCACCCTGCTGAATCAAGACCACCTCCTGAAGACTAGAGCCTGCAGTTCTTACTCAGGCATTTATCCTCTGTAATCATGCAACTGGAAACTGCAGCAAAGCACACCCTTTTTCTGCCCTGGAAAAATAGAGTCATTAGCTCCTCCAAAGTTCATAGTTTCGTTTTGTAGCGTATCAGTCCAGTTTTAAGCTGTCATAACTCCACTGCACTCCTAACGATTACACCGATGTCGTCACAATGTAACAGAATCAGACCCAAAGTCTCCAGTCAAGTCTGCAGCCTTGATGAGAATATCATGCTTTCTCATCATAATCATCTGTGTTTGTTATTGCTATCACCACCCTGCTGCTAACAAATCCATATTCGTACATTTAAGAGGTGCAGAATCTCACTGAGAACCTGGCCTTGCAGCTCTTTTTCATTTGACTGTATTTGATTTGCAAGAAATAATATATTAGCTTGCCTTAAATAATTATCCACAAGCTGGAACCTGGTCCTGAGACTTTGACATATGAGTTTCTAGTCATGCTTAGCTGGCTATAATTTTTCATCTGGAGGTTATCTTCACTATGCAAGCTTGATGAACAGGTTATGTTATGTTAGATCTCCAATGAGTACCCGTCATTGGCTTTAAAGAAAGAAATAAAGAAAATGTATTGGCTCATGTAGACTCTGTCTTTCACATTTCCATTTACTCAAGAGCCATCTGAAGTTCTCTTTGTGTCTGCATGCATTGGGCCAGGACGAGTAGTATTTGGTGTGATGACTTTTGTGAGATCACCTGAATGTTCACCTGCATCAGTTTGCTAGCCTTCTGATCTCTTGAGTACTGTCCACAGTGTGTATTACACTGAGAAGGCCAAAGCAGTTGAAAGGACAGTTTTGAACTCCTCCGTCTCTTGCTGGTGCAATGGTAAGCAAGTTTAAATCCCATGTTATTCTAGGGCATCTCAGTTTGGGCGAGAGACAGATTTAATTTAATATGAATGGCTGTAGAGACAGTATTGTGCCATACAATCATTTAACTTTTCAACATATTATCCCAGTATTTAGGGCCAAACTGTGGTTGCCAGTTAGTTCTTTCTTGCATCATAGAATTGCAGTGAAGCCTGTAAGACAAAAGGTCACGGAAAACTTGTCTATATTAAAGATCTTCCAGTTAATTACCCTCTTGGTCTCCCTCTAAGGTGCTGTTCTGCCATCTCCCTATTAACCCATTGCTGCTGAAATTTACAGGTAAGCTCAAAGTATATACTGCTGAGGACTTGTGTAGAAGACCATGAAATGTTTGAAGAAGAGGTGAAAAGCCTGGGAAAGGGTCAGTGTAGATGAATCACAATCACTCTAGTATATTCTGTTTTTTCCTAGATTTGGGGAAGTCTTTCTTTGCTTGGCATCTTTAGTTCAAGTTGTTGAGGGAAAGGTAAGCAGCAGATCCCTGAGGTGAGCAGACTGATGGAAGGGATATACTTGCTCCAGGTCAACTGCAGATACACAGTTCTCTAATGTGTGGGACCTTGTGCACTGGCCCCACATTTAGCCTCCCATTCTCTAAATTTGGTGTTGCTCTCAGTTATTTTGCTAACACAACCATCATGATTCATACTATATTTTGCCATGCAAACTCTTCAGAGGAGGAAATGAGAGGAAAAAAGGGGAAATGCTTCCATGAAGTCTACCTTCTTGGCTACAGCATGCCTGCCTGAAGCTGCATCTACAGCCACCACGGCAAGGAGGTGACTGATTGTATGTTACTATGGCATTGTTCTTAAATCAGGAAGCTCCCAGTCCCTGCCCCTGCCCTGAGGCAGTTTCAGGGTTGTTTTGCACTTACCACTGTCCATCTGGGGCAAACAGAATCAGAGATAAACACAATAAAAACCTAAAATTCTGGATGAGTTATTGACCAGTTCTCTGCTGAACTCTGAGCTCACAGAAGAGCTGCATTGAATTTGGTGCTTCTAAAGGACAACAGTCTTGTGCACCGTTGGGCCTGATAAGTTCTCTCAAGTATCAAAGAAGAAAATCAGGCCCAGGAAGAGGACATCTGAATTTGTCATCTGCCTCACAAAACAAAATGAGGCAGCAGCTGAACTCTTGTAAGATTCTAAGCAGGGTGTCATCCCTTTCTAAACACACAATAAATACATGGCACTAACCCCACCCACACAGACAGACACACACTTGATCCGTGAGCAGTTTTTAAAATTTGGGTGGTAGAAACGTTTGTCACACCCACAAGCTATATCTGAAAGAGGGGAATGGGAGAAAAGCCATCCATTTTGGCTTCACGCTAAATTATCAGCTTCTTGGATTTGTGCCAGCTCAGTCAGCTTATAATAATAACTGGCTCCGGGCCAAGGTTTTTTTGGAGAGAGAGAGAGAGCACACTGCTTTCTCTTTCCTCAAAAATATTTGTTAATAATCTCTATATTACTCATAATCCGTGTATCTTAATTAAATAAAAATGCCTATTTTAACTTCCCTGCTAACTGAAAACTGGAGGAGAGATTAAATTATTGGGAGCCTGGAATCAGTCTGGATTCCAAACAGGAGACATCATGGGAACTGTTTGTACCTGGCTTTCTGGTTAAGGCCCCTGCTACCCCAAGACCTGAACACAAACACTCACTGATTGTGAATGGCACGAAAATGATGAAAATACAGAATGAAAGCCTACTGTTATACAGGACTATGTCTTGAACCTTGACCTGTTATTTCTGAAGATATACCACAGTGTCTCTACATGACATGGTAAACTCTGAGAGGACTGACTTTATCTGAAAGACAGAGCTGCAATGATGCCTGATGTGATACCTTTCTAATTTTAGAATGAATGCGGTCAAACTATATTTTAAATGGTAAGGGCTGAAGGAGAATCAAAAATTCCTCTAATTCAAATGAGTGTGTAAGAACTGTCAGGTCTCTCTTCCATTTCTTTTGGTCTCTTTGTTGTTTTTATTATTATTATTATTATTATTATTATTATTACTAAAACTCCTAGACATGACCTGCTGTGATTGTATAAAAAGCCCCTCGTTCATCTGAGGTGCAAACACAAATAATATCACTTAGCATAAAAAAAGCAGAAAGCATATTTCGTGCCTTTTGAACATAAGATACAGCAAAAAGGAAAAGAACATATACTGAAGAGGTTTCCCTGAAGTTACAGGAAGAACTCTCAATATTAATGCAATGGTAAATAAACTTGCTCAATATTTTTATTAATGTCTTACCATTTGTTCCTTTTTCAGCTTAGATAATATCTTATCTTTCTCCTGCAGTGCGAACAATGATCCTAAAAATTGCCCATGTACAAAAGTTCCTCTCTTGGGTTTTTAAAGTTACCCATGGTTACAATATGCATTAGATATTAAAGCTGTTACTGCCCTGTGTTGACCTGCAGTAAACCTATGAAGAAGTGTGTAAGACATACATCAAGAAGTGGTTGAAGTTCAGTTCATGATGGACATGCACCCAAATCCCTGGGTGTTGAACCTTATCAACACTGACTTTCCTTAAGATTTTTTGTGGCCAAAAGCTGCCTAACTGGGCTGCAAATGCTTCAAGAACAATTTTTATTTTCAAATACCCAGAACCTCTTATTTTCTTTCTTTTCTTTACAGTATTTTTAGTCCTTCTACTTTGGGGGCTGTCACTAAGGGGATGATGATATCACAGGAGGCATTCAGCACTTCACAAGATTAGGTCTCTGGTCCTTGCCAAAAATTATAAAGAGTTGAAGACTCAGAAAAAGAAAATAAAACTTCCTTCTCTGAAACTGGGCAGATACAAAGCAAGCTGAGGTGCAGATGTCATAACATCTTCTTTTATTGTCATTTCATTCTCTTTATTTATCACTTAAATAGTCTGGATCCTATCAGACAAATGTCAAGATCACTGGGATGGAGACTATTTCCTTTGTTATTTGTACGGTTCCATGCACAATCAAATTCTGATTAGCCTGTACAAACCAGTGCACTATAATAATAACTACCAGCAATAATAATAATAATTTAGAAGCATTAGTTGTTTTCACTTTCAGAAAAGTTCATGTCCCATTATTGGTTACCTTTATACAAGGCCCTTATTTTAACTGGAGAAAATTAATTCATTTCCAGTGGAGAAATCGAACAAGAGTGTTTGTATTTTTCATATGTAAGGACCAAGAATCATGATGATAATCTTTAAGATATGACTGTGTAGTTTCTCTAGAAATCTCATTATTTTCATCTTTTCTGTCAAAATTTCAGCTGAAAGCTAGCCTGAACCACAGAGGATGTACACTAAGAACTTTTCATGCCCAGGTGAAACTGGATGCTTCGCTCTGGTGGAGACCTCTCTGGTTTAAAGACTGCAGGAGAGATTGAATCTACTTTGTGCAAAAGTTGGAGGGTTTACAGCTTCAAATGCAAGAACGCTTTAGAGACTGGACTACTGCTTTATAATGCTGTTGATTAAGAGTGGCAGAGAGCATATTTCTTGTATTCTGAGGTAAAGGTGCACCCAGGGTGGAAAGGCAGAGCCTGTGTGTCAGGCCCTATAAGGCATGAAGTGCAAAGGGTGCCCTGCAGCAGTGTGCTGGCTTGGCAAAAGGCTTGTGCAGAGAGCTTCATAAAACCTGAGGTACTCCTTGGGATGCTTCTGGGGGACAGTGACCTTGTCCAGGCCTCCTGGCACAGCTCCCACTGTGGTGTAAGTTAAGAGAACCAGTTCTGAGAAGGAACCGAGTCCACAGGGCTCTCCATGCAGAAACTGAGATTCCAGTGGTGGCTTGTGCTCATTATATAGTGTGAGATCACAAATAGAAGTTTTCACACTTGCCCATCTGCCACCAACTGACTCTAAAGAGCTGGTGAATCATACACTTAAAAGAGGGCGAATTTTTCCCCGCTGCCATTGGAATGTGTTTTGAAATTAAATATGCACAGTACAAAAGCTGAATAACAAGGTTGGGCTGATCACACCAGACACTGTGTATAATGCTACAGACATGAGGGTCAGGGGTCTAGGCCAAGACCATGGCCCTTAGTCACGGCATCAATGAAAGCTGATTCTTCCTTCCCCTTGGTGTCCCTTTCCATGTCTGAAGAGACTATTGAAAGAAAGATTTCTTTGAGAGGAGCCAGGGGAAAGAAAAAGGGGGAGGGGGGAGAGAACTTTAACTAACATAAATATGGTAAAAAAATATTATTTTTGTGCTTGCATATGGTACTTTTTCTATCTATCTAGTTGCATACATTTTCCATTTGCTATTTGTAATTATGGTTTTGGCTTTACAATGTATTCATCAGTGACACTGTGATCCTTTTGTTCTGCTGCATATTAAAATGGTTCAGAAGATAGATTCAAAAGGTCTCAGGTTCCCAAGAAGGTACATAATAGGGGTAATGCATGGCAAGAACAGTTTCTGCTTTCTGCAAAACAGGAATAAATAAGGGAGCTATTGCATTACACTTTGTGTACAGTACTGTACTCTTTGTCAAAGTGTTAGACAGATTCTTATCCATTGCAAATCCTAGTTCTTATCCTGATTTAAGTCTTGAAATAATTTTTAATTTTCCCTGTGCTTACAATGGAAACCAGGCAGGATTTATAGAAGCATTATAAGCACATTATTTTTGTGAAGAGCAATGTTAATATGATCATTTTGATCATTCAAGAAAAAAAGAGAAAAAGGACAAAAGAATGTTTTTGTTTTTCATTACGACTTTAAAAGCAAGTTTTCTTTGGGTGTGACTAATCTACATGAAGTATCACTGTATCCATTACCCATTGTAGGTTTGTGCAATATGTGACAGCTGTTTGACCCCATCACTAAAGTCCCCTTTGCCATGGAAAAGAGACAGGAGTATGTGAAGATAAAACACCCTTTATTCAGACTACCAGACAGAAACAGATCCTTGGTTCTCTGGCTGCCAGAGAGACTGTGCATCTTACGCATCTGTATGTCATCATGAAAACCTTTGCCAACCATGACCTGTATAGCCCAACTGTAGATGGGACTGACCACACTAAAGATGCCAGACCTCAGCTGCTTCAGGACTCGGCTTTGCCTCAGTCATTCTACCTGCCTCCCTGGAAACATGACTCCAGCATCCAGGCTTGAGGTTAGATTCAACCACATGGCAAATGAGAAGGCAGCTATGAACACAGCTGAATGGCACAGGCTCCATGATGTGAGCAGTATTTGTTATCCCTGGGACATGTGTGTTTCTATCCACCGCTGTCAGCCATGTGCAGTCGTGGAAGAATGGTCAACAGTTCATCCAAAATCAGTACTTGACTGTTTTTACAGTGGTTTTGGGTTTTTTTTCACTTAAGCATGTGACTAAGTGGTGCAGTGTCTGAATGAAGATATTTCAGCTTGCATTCATGCTACTAGGCCCAGAAGTGGAGGCAGAGCTGTCAAATGAGTGGAACATTGAAGTTCATTTTCTTCATTATCAAATATCCACATGTCAGTAGGGGCTATCCTAACTGCAGGATTTTGTATCTTTGTACAGGGCTGGGTTTAAAATATACCAACTTGTTCTGTGCTACCTGGGCTGCCTGTAAGTCCCTCTGAATTTCTGAACTGCACCTTGGAGACACGACTTTAGGGTGTCAGCCATCGAGTTCTTGTCTATAAAACAGATACAAAGTATTAATCCTAGCTCCCATTTCTTGTTGGCCTAAAAGTATTTAAAGAAGTGACAGGATTTGATGAAGAGGTCCATGTGAGTCATTATTTCAGGAAATAATGAACATTCTGTCAGTTATTTGTTCTTCCTTACCACTCAAAAGCAAGTGATTCTTCCCATCCCTTCATTTTCCAGAACTTACACACCTGAAAGTGATGAAATCAAACGAACACAAAAAGTATCCAAAGAAGTACAAGGAAAAGACGGCCTCAGGTAGCAAATATAAATGTGCTGCTCTTAAACGTTGAAGACTCTGAAATATTTAAGCACATGCCACATGTTAACAACATGGCTATCCTTGCTGACTTTAGTAAGAGACCTTTATCTTACCCGCTTTCTTTGGGGAGTCTGAAGATCAAGACCATATTTACCATGTAGCATTCATGTATAGACAGTAAAAGCAAATTCAAAAATATGTTATTTAATTCCCCTTCTTTAGATGTCTTCAGAATAGAGCTGCTATGCATGTTTATGTGGAGTTAATGTTGACTACATATCACTGATATTATGGTTAAATAATTAGTGTTGTCTCAGTTGCTAGCAAGTTGCTGTTCTTCACTTTGTGAGTTTATTTCCTCCTCAAGGAAATTTGGAGGGATCTCTGAACTGAGAATTACTAAGTAATTTTTTAAGCATTATTTCTGGTAGTCTCATTTGTGCCTTTTTCTGCTGGTAGTACAGCTGCCTAAGAGGAAAAGTATCCACCCAGTGTTCAGAAATGTGCAGGATAAAAGCCAGCTACCCAAATATTTTTCCCCACCTCAGCCTTCTCTCTTCTTCACACATTCAACATCTTTTATCTTCTTCTCTACCTGTCCTTGAGCAGCAAAGACAAATTGTCCATTAAGGCAAAAACAGTACCTGACGTACTTCTATGCTTACTCGGAGTCAAACTGCACATAGCCTAGAGAACATGCAATTAGGTGACTGTGATCTTTCCAAAAAAGCTCTTTTCTTCTGTCTCTTCTAAATGAGCAGTGCTTCTCATATATCTATATTTACCAAGGGTATGTTTGGGGGATGAGAAGTTGGATATGGTTCTTTTGTGAGAATATTGCTCAAATCTCTTCTAGAAAGTTCTGCCTTGCACAAAAATAAGAGAAGGATGTTCAGCTTGGTGGTGTTTTACCCCACTGAGACTCAGTTTGCTTCAATTCTGCCCAGTTCTTCCTTGTAACAGGAATTTGGGAGAGGCTGTTTTCACGCACTGATGCTCAGCAACATCTCACCTCAGTGACTTCTGCAGAAGTGACTTCTGCCTCCAATGGAAGGTGGGAAGCACTGCCTTCACGGTGTCTTGTTTGTGAAAAAATTAGCTCCTCCTCCAGCCACTGGAGTTCCCACAGGAACAGCTTTGCTGCTCAAAACATAGCTGTTAGCTGACAGAGGTGGAGGTACGTACGATATTTCAGCAAAGCACACGGTCGTGTGAGCACTTCCTCTGTGCTTTGCTCTGTGCACATGTCAAGGTCTTCATTCGTGCTGCTCGTGCCCTCATGCAAGCAGTACTGATCCTGCAGAGATGCAATGCTTATAAGCACGGGATATACTGATTAGAGCTCATTGCTTTGTGGAGTCAACTACATCATGTCCCAAAGTATGGCCAGAATAAGTGCACCTCTGCACTTCATCTACCCTTTGCAAGTTTGCTGGTGGGCGAATGCTCATTTCTTTCCTCTGTATAGTCCACTTTATCTAGTGTTTTGTCTTATGCTCTTTTGAATGCTTGTGGTTCAGTAACATCACTATGAGTCGCAAAACTCTTATCCATGACTACAACTTCCTTAAATGCTTTGCTATCATCAACCTATGCAGGACATTTCTTTGATTTGTCCTATGACTTCTTTAGAAGAATTTCACATTAGAAATAATTTTCCATACTGCTACACTGATAGGTTTTGAGTAGATATATGTGTTCAAGTGTTGAGCAATCTTTGCTGTAAACCACTGTTCCAAGAAGAGATAGGTGAGAAGGGGTACAGTAAAGACCTTCTGTAGAGTTGTATTTCCCCACTACTCTTCTTACTAAATTGTCTGCCTTTCCCACATTGTCCCCCACTTCCCTGATCCTAGTCCTGGCCACACCCTTGGGTTCTCCCTATTGGTTCCAGTACCTCAACTCTGCCCATGTACCGCCCCTGCACCCTGAGATCATTAGTTCATGTGCTCGCTCTGCCCCCCCCGTCCCCAGATAAGACCCCCTCGCTCCCTGATCATGCGGTCTCTCTTCCTCTGGGAACAGGCTCGTCATCATGTAAATAAAGGCTCCTCTGAGGTCGCTATGCTGGGACCCTTCTGCCTCCTTTATCATCACTGTGTTGTGGAGCCCAGCGAGCCGCAGCAGGAGCGCGGGGCCGCCCGAAAGGGCTACGGGAGAGCAGAACAGCCCCGCTGCCCTCTCTGGGAAGGTTGCAGCTTGCTAAACCAAACCAAGCAATGGAACAACCTTCTAATGCCTATAAAGGGTGTTCCTCTCAAATGAGGCATTTCATAATTTTTCTATATTTCCATAAATAATGATCTTGGGAAAGTATTGTCCCAAGTACAAGAGATGTAACCTTTTGTTTTCCTTGATCCTCTATTGCTATGTCAATGTTTCCCTTTATGTGGAGAAAGATGGTCCGCAGTCATTTGAGATGAGCATTTTGGGGTCTCCAGAAGGTCTTTAAAGGGAACTCAGAGAATTAAAAAACTGAGGGGCAAAATTCATGCCTATTTAACATTTTAACTGGTGGGGCATGTATAATACCAATCTACTACAGCAAAGGTGAATTTATATGATTCAGTGGAACAGAGAAAGAGATGAAAGAAATTCTGCCATAAAGACTGCAGAGTTACAAAAGGGGAAAGAAACTCAGAAATGCAACAATGCAACATGCAGAACATACAGCAGCAATACAAAAACTGCCCCTCTTTGACCTTGCAATTTGAATCTGGCCATCCTAGTGTGTATGGAATTTGAAAATATTAAGCACTAGAAAAATGTAAAATATTCATAGAATCATGTATGCTGCCTAGAGAAACTGTTGTGAAGGTTTTCTCATTACTGATACTTGGAGAGGTTAGTGATAGAAATGACTGTGGGATGAGTAATAAGTAAAAATATCCACTCAGACTGATTCAAACCAATATGAATTATGCCTGAGTCAATAATGAGTGTGGGATAGACATACTGGACTTGATTTTCCTCTGGCTTACAACATTGAAAATTAAAATTAATTCAAGAGTCTACATCCAACTATTAAATGTGGGAACACCTACTTACAGTTTGTAAGATCCATACTGAAGGAGAAGCTCTGTTTTGTAACTGAGTTCAAAAAATTGGATTGAAACCCCAACATTTGTCTCAAGCCATTAATTTCTGTGCTCTGTCACAATCCTTTAAATTTATATTCACAAGTTGTTGAGATCAAAAGCACTCAAAATAGGGACTTTTCTTGCTTAAAGTCTGCTAAGAGTACCCAACAAATCTGCACCAGAAGGTACAAATGTGGACCATGCATGTTATAGTGGGAATGAATCCAAGGTCTAGAGGAAGACAGCTGAATGCGCATGAGTGGTCAATAAGTATATCACCTGGTTCAGTGCTTCTTGAATGAAACATATATAAGACTTTGGTTTCTTATCATCTTTTGGACCTATCATCCTTTTGTTTATTTTTGCTTTTGTTATTTCGCTGCAAATAAAGAGATCTCTGTTTCCCTGTAATCTCTGACACTGCATGGTACTGTGATGGAAAGGATCATAAAGGGATAAGCTAAATGGCACATTACCAGCCACTGCTGGCACAGGCTAAAAAGAAGATTGAAACTTTTTTTTGCTTGTATTAAAAAAAAAAAAATCCTCAAAAACTTACATTATGGCTTTTAAAGACATTTTTAAAGGTATTTTGTTGTTCTTTTTTTTTAAATTTTCCTCATTTATTTGAATATATGCTGTTTATTACAGAAAAGCAATTCCTTTTCATGTACCTTTATTTTTCCCCCTTTGTATTGTGTCCTTAAGTTTTGTAAAATAATTACAAAATTTAAAGTGCATGGATTGTCTGGGTTTTTAAGTTGAAAAACAATTAAACCTTGATGTGTTTTTTGATGAATTCCCATGATAAGGTTGCTTACCGCCCAAACCCCTCTCTTCGTTGTTATAAAATTTTAAACAAATATTTTCCTGTCCATTCTAGTGATCAGCCTCAGAGAGAAATTCAGCAACAGTCTCAAATTCTGTGCAGGAAAACAAAGGGACAAGAAGGGCTAAAGGATGATGTGCTATGCCTGGGTCACCATTCTATTCCTTCCTAAGCATCACTCTTCCTGTGTGACCTTGGACCTTATCTCACTTCTTGTTACTCTGTAAAATAGAGGTAGAAATACTTGAAATTTCACAGAGGTATTGTGAGAGAGATAAACATCAAAGTCTGGGAGGTGCTCAAACACTACAGAGATAGAGACAAGATAAGTACTGTACGTAGAAAAAACTCCATTATATGACTGAAAACACCAAACAACAGGGCTTTAATCTTTAGATTTACAGTTTAAATGAAGCTTTGTCCCATCCCATTGTGTAGTTTTCATGAATGTTTATTTCAATATCCCTGTTGCAGTGGCTATCTGGAATCATTTGGTTGTACAGTACTTCTCCAGGTACTAATTAGTTTCCTAAATTCTCAGAACAAGGGCCCAAGCCTTACCAAAATCTGATCAACATAAGACCTGAAGGGTCAGGTCAACTTAGATGATGCCAAGCTCAGCCAGGAGATGATTTGATATCAAATTGCCATGGCTTAAGGAGTTACTGGGCATTCACTAGGCTCTGGGACTTCTGTTCATATATGCACTTTACTAATGGAAAATGCACTTTACTAACACTGATGCAAAACCTACCTTAGCTGACTTTCAGTGCAGGCTGAGGGCATGCATCCATTGATGAATCTTAAGCATTTCATATGGAAAGATCCCAATAATTTAACAGGTATAATTTTGTGTGTACAAAAGTTTTTTAATTCCACCCCAACGCAGCTGCTAAGCAAGAGTTAGTCAGCATTTCTCACTCTTTTCCTGCTGCTGGAAAATAGGTTTGTATGTTCATGCTTCTCTTCTCTGACTCACTCTCATCTCCAGAAGCTCAGAATGATAGGGAATGATCAGGCTTTTTAGGCCATTAGGACACTGGTCCCTCATGTTAAGCTGGGATCATGTTGAACTGGGACCAAGCTTCTAGATTCCTCAAAGCCTTTTTGTCGGTTCCAGGATGTCTGTCTCAGTGAACATCCTCTCAGCTGTGAAGACTATGGTGTCATATGAAAGTAGAAAGAAGGGACAGTAGAAGGTGAATGTTTGCTGCAGTAGTATTCTTTGCTTCAGACACAGCCCTGTTTAATGAGGAATTCAGAGGGGTTTCATGGCAATAAAGCCCAGTAATAAGTTCGCATACAGACAGTGAAATGCATCTATGGTATAATAAAATAGCCAATGTAAATAATCATTCTTTGAACTAAAACAGCTGATCACAGTTGAATTCTCATGAACTGAAAAAGGAAAATAAAAACAAAGCAGTGTGACTTTAAAATTACAAAGACATCCACACATTGCTGTTCCGATGAAACATTTTAGAACAAATCTGATTGGAGGCTGGTCAGTTTGTGCCTGATGCCTAATCGAGAGCTTATATTTACCACAGTCCCTAGGGCACTGCTTTATCTTCAAAGCTTGAGCCAAGAAAATTCGCTTGTTCAAGTTGTCTGCAGGCTGTTTTTCTTTCTTTCTCTCTTTCGTTTTTTTTCTTTTCCCTCCCCTCTCTCTCCCTCTCCAGATCTCCATCCTGGCTCAGTTAACAAACCTACTAATCCCTAGTCAAGTGCATACATGCGAAACTCTGATGAAAGAAAGCAAATGTGGAAGAAAAGAAACAACTGTACAGATCAACACCAGCACTACTATTTTCCTTCTGGTTTTATCTCTGTATTCAGCAAAATTTTATGCATGCATATATTTTCCAACAATGTGGTAAGATGTAGCTTTGATACATCAACTTCACTGAAAACTTGGGCCAATACCTATCTCATATCAGTGGCCCTTACTTTGTTCAAGAGATGGCATCCAATTATAGGGCTGTTTCAGGAGCAAATTTTCAAGATTTTCAAATTATATTAATAAGCTATTAATATAAATTCTGTTATGGGTCAGTAGGTTTTGGGCACTTAATTCTCATTTGTGTTTTTGAAAGATTTTTTTAACTGACTATCAGTCTTTCACTAATGTATTAGGGAAGGAAACAGAAACCAGAAATATTGTTTTAAAAATTACCTCTGAAACTATGGCTAGAAATTAACCAATTAAATATGTAAGATCTATGGTTAGACACCTACAGACTCAATTGAGTAAGCAACAGTCAAATAGGGTCGATTGAATCTATACAACGGTAGTACTCACACCAACATGTGAGACTGAAGATACCCATCAGTATATCCTATTACTTGAATGTGCTAGTGTTTTGAAAATTTTACTCCCTGTATGTTTATGGCTATTTATCCCTTCCCTTCCTCCCACCCACCCGTAAATTATTTAATTCCTATGGAATGTGACTTAGCATGGAATACTGAACCTCTTCATTTCAGGGCATGCACAGTGTTTACCTGTAGCTCGTGTGCTACTGTATCTTAATAGGATCTTGAAGGAGGGTTCAAGGTTATTTAGTTTCCATGTTTAATTCATTCTTGAAGAGCTTTAAATAGAGACTGACAGCATGCTAATATTTGATAATCATTACCATCAGCCTAGGGGAGAATCAATGATCACCTAATACTTCTGTTGGTTTTAGAAATGGATCCCGTGACTGAAAAGTCAAAGTCATTAATCAGCCCCTAGAATGATCCACATAAGACAAACTACATTCTCTCAACACATAAAGCATGTTGTCTCCTGCTCATGCATGTTATCTTTCAATTTACATTTTATGCAGATTTGCCTAGCTCTATGATCTCCAATCAATTTTCTGGCTTACAAAGATGTTTTAAACTCTTCCAACCCCTTTTTATTTTCATCTGCAGTAGAAAATGCTGCTAGCTGAAGCTGCAGCTAGGATGTTCTGAGCAGGGGGGAAATCCCTGTCTATGTGACACAAAGAACATCCATTTGCTAGGAGAAATCCTGTTCAGGAGTGGCTGTTAATGAGAACCACCTTACTAGCACTACTGTTTATATAATTTTATATTGTTCAAATTACTTTTCGTACTGTTTACATTAATTAAGAGTATATGTAAACAACAAATAATGGAACTATTATTTGTTCTATTAGACTATCAGTCTCAGTTGTGCCTACAATTTTTTCATACTTGAACTGCATAATTTTAGACCCAAATCCCAGATTCTGTCCTAAAGTGCTAGTAACTGAATACAGCTCTGGATATCCAGACAGTTCAACAAAGTACAGAGGAATATATTTCAAAACATACATGTGGTGGACAGCATTATTCGTACCATTGAACAAAGAGACACAAGTTATCATAAATCGATATTTTTGCACGTTTCTATTAATCTGGGGTCTGGAATTATGCCATCTTCTTATATCTGATCAATTATTTTCTCAGAGCTATTTCCTTTTTATCACTTCAGCCAGCAGTCTGCATTTCTGGTACTTAAGGTCTTGAGATTACTCTCAAGTGACAAATGATGATGTATGTACACACAGTTTAGTACTTTTCCCTTGGAGTTTAACTCACTGGGAAATGCTACAGCCCTCAGAAATCAGACTCTTTGGTTTTTTTGTTTTGGTATTAGAGAAGAGAGGCATCCTGCTTTAATATGAGACTTTAACATTTGGTTTTCTGACTTCACAAGCCCACAGAGAAGACAAGTCTCTTGGCATGTGCCTTGTTCTTTAATCACAAGAATATCCTTAATTAGAGGCAAATTATGACACAGAGTCGAACGATCACTTGTGGAATAAAGTAGTCCTCAGTGAGAGTGACAGTGGCAAAATTTGGTCCTTGATAAATGAAAAACAGTGCTGAGTACCTCCCCAGGAATTTCATGAGAATGCACAGTAACTCCCTTGTCTAAAAGTCTGAAGCTTTCCTGCCTTTCCTTATGAATGCAAAAGATTTCTAAATATGTTCTATTATTTCATAAAATAAATAGCAAATTATTAATTTTCTTTTTATTCTCATTTGAATCAAAAAAAGTATTCACATTTCTGTTATTAATCGGTTGAGATTTGCAAAACTGCAGAATTACTGAAGGAGTGGAATTGAAAATCTTACCTTTCATTCATGAACTCACATGACACTCATCAATACTGCAGTTCTTCCAAGAGTTCCTTTTCTTATCTATAGGTTTGAATTGTGTTGCCTTCTGTGTTATACCACCACCTTTTTCTAAAAACAATGACTGCTGTTCACTTCTCAGCTTTAGTGGATTTTGTGTTTATTTGTTCCCCAATACCCTTTTGCCACATTTCTTTTTACCATTGGAACAAACTTGTAGCAATAGGTCTGATTCTTTTGTCAGTATACTGGGTTTACTAGATCACTGTGCATCTCAAATATTGCTAAGAGGTTATATAATTTCTACAAGGTGCAGTGGAATGTCACTTGTTTTCTGTGGTTTTAATCACAGCATACTGGTTCAGAGTGAAAACAGAGTAAATATTTTAAAGAAAAGTAAATACGCCCATTTATCATTGATAAAACTCAAAATTCAACATGCTTCAACTTTCTCAGAACTATGGTTAATGTTATGCATCACTTCTGCTGAAGCACTCACTGCAGATAGCTCAGAAGCTCATAACTCTCCAGCTGCAAGCTGAAAACTTATCCAGTGTATGGATTGTATGTCAACAGTGAGCCTTCTGGTCACTTGTAAAAGATGGTGCTCTAGCCTTAATAATTGCATAAGCTCTGCATGGGTCTTCTGACTATGAGGTATTTTCTTACAAGCAGTAGAAGTTCTCAAGACCACACGAAAAAGTAGATCAGAGTAGATACTGCAGCGATCCTTCATGCATTGGGAAGAAATGCTTCCTCTGGAGTGGAAAGAAGGCATAAGGGGCCAAAATTGTAATAAAGACATGAAGTTATAACAGGAATAAATTTAGCTCCATGAGTTTAGATGAGCAGCCTGGACAAAATGGTACGTGACAGCTCTTCAGAGACAGGTTTTCCTCTGAGTCTGTACTGCCACTTTAGCACTACATGTTTTTCTTAGCCCTAATCATATGCAGTGCAAGAAAGAAAAGAAACTCAGCTGCTTCTAAGTGCTGAAAAAGACACTAGCTTTAGAGTTCCAGATGAATGGGTAAATGGGTAGATGGACAGAGAGTAGAACCCCACCAAATAAATTCCTCACAATATGAGTTTGCCAATTTTCTGTTATTTTTCTCAATGGGTTAAAGAGAAGCACATGGTTGTAATACCTGGAAAAAGTCAGGCTCCACATCATGGTGTTCTGACTTTGACCAGATCTCTTATACAGGACATCTGAGTTTCTCCATCTTATGAAAAAGAAAGAGTAAAGAAATGTTTCTTCCTTTTCCATTCTGTCAAGACTCCAAAATAAAGTGAATGACAGATCTTCTTAGTTAACCAGTATATTGTGCTATTATCATTCTAAAAATATTTTATGGAGGGTTAGGGAAATCATGTAGGATGAGGAAAATAAAAACTATTTTCAAATATAGAAAGATTGTTCTTTAAACCAATTATCATTGAATGAACTAATTCATTTATTAGAATTCTGGATTGACACTAAAATAAAATTTTAAAATCTTCTAAAATTGTATTTCAAAAAAGTCTGTAATCACTCAGCCAACAGCAGAACCACAGTCATTACACTTAAGAACTTTATTGTAGTAATGACTATGTCATCAGAGGTTTCCCTTGTGCAAGCAACATTCCACAAGCACTTTTACAAGGCATTTCAATTTTAAGCAGCAAAAGTTCTACCTTTGGATATTCTTTCAATTATCAAAAGCCACTAGCATGGTAAAATTATTCAGAATTTTCTAATGTGCCTTCTGGGTTTTCGTCTGCAAGTGTTTGCATGTGCAGTACACTGTAGAAGTTTAGATATTTATCCTCTAAATATTGGAAACCGGTGCAAATAAAGGGGTAGAGAAACACCTACTTTGATTTACCCTTGCAATATATTTTTAGTCACAAAAATATTGCTATATTTTTAATATATGCAAATTCCATGAACACGGAGCACATGCCTGAATCCTTTGAAAAATTCCTTAATCTGCTAGACAACCTTGGTTACATATTTGGACAAAGCAGCAAAATTACTGGATGAAGAGAAAGTGGCATATGTAATGTATTTGAATTTCAGAGAAATATTTGATACAGTGTCTGACAAAACCTTACTTGAAAACTTAATTGAAGTTGTCTTGGAGAAGAATAGTGTTGTGTGGATTGAAAACAAGCATTAATGGATAAATAGGTAAACAATACTGCAATGAAAGGGTAATGACAAACCATGTAATGATTGAGGAGAGGTGCCTACCAGGGCACCAGAGGGACACAGTCTTTGGTCCACCATGATATCTTTATTACCAAACTCAAGTACAGAGTAAGCAACATACTGACAAAGTTAGTGGATGATGCTAAATGTGCAGGAGATGTAAAGGAGATGAATCAAGACTTAGATGATTTAATTATAACAGCATGAATAAAGAGTAGTTAAAAGAAATTTCCAGTCATTTCAATGTACAGCACAACAGATGGATACAAGAAATACAGCAGAGAAATAATCTGAGGGATATAAAGTCTTCTGAGGAATGATCCAGAAGTAAGATCTAGAAGTAGTGGTTGAAAATTAAAAATTAATATGACCTCTACATATAACAGAGAAGCAAACAAGGACCATGTCAAGTGTGGACCAAAGGCACAGAAAAATAATTTCATAGACTATCGTATAATGATGTTATAGTCTTTTCTTACATAACTGTGGCCTTCCACACTGAGGGAATTACTGGTTTTGATCCCGGAAAATTGATAAGAAAGCGTATCACCTGGAGTAACAAATAAATAAATGATCAGAAGAGAGCTACATAGGAAAATAATGGGAAAAGCTAAAGCATGCTTGATATTTAAGAATATGCATATGGAAACTGCAATCCTTCACAGAATTGATAGCTGAAAACAAAATACTTTATTAAGAGGAAAATAAAACTGAAACCAGCAGTTTAAGACTGAAAGAAGGATGCAAGCTGAAGAAAGGACAATATTCTTTATTTACATTAAGTATGACTTGCAAAATGGTTGTCATAGAGGAATGATGGAGCAAACATGCACGGGTGGTTTTGACACTAAAAGTCTCCTTTGAGGTGGCACGTCCCCGCATCTGATGCATCTGGCCTAAATGACCAGTAGGGTTGAAACCTCCACGTATGGTAACCTAAATTGATTTAGAACATATGCATGCAGGGGACCTGTCTTCTCTAAGGATTTGCTCAGTCATAGAAAAACTGGGATGGAAAAAACCAGAAAGGAAGGTCAGTAGCATCTAGAAATTGGCTATCCTATAGGGAGATCATGAAGCTCAAATGCGCTGAGTTGGGTTTGGAAATACAATTTATGTCTCCCTGTGCCAGCTTTGATGAATTTGGTGCAACATTACATTGCAAAGGGTGTCTGGGAAATTCTCTGACTATCATGTGAGGTGTCAACATGTATGTAGAGGTGTTATGTAAAGTCTAGTACAACTATGGTAATCAGACGTATCAAGTGACAAGCTGCTCACAAAGTCTTGGAACCCGGGAGCTTTGTGCATGGGGATGCACCTGGATTAAGAAGCAGACAGTCTCTGCACAAGGTCAGAGGAGACAGGAATTGGGGTCCTCAAGCAGGTGCTACCCCAACCTACCAGCTGGTTGGGGACCATGGGCCAGGGCTTCATGCAGAATCAGCTGTGGTGCATTGCCCAAGGCAATGAGCTGTGGGCAGTTCGACCAAACTGGTGTGGCAAGTGTTTTGAGAGGCATGGTGCACCAGAAAGCCAAAATGACTTTTCACATGTAGGAGAAGTTGGGAAACACAAAAAGCAAAGGTAAGATGCAGTGCCATTTTTCTGACAGCAGCTTTTCTGGGGAGGGAATTGTACATTTCTTTCCATGTTTCAGTAGAAAGGGTCACGTGTCTGTGCCTACTAGCAGTGGGCACTCCTGCTGCATCTCTGGGACGTTGAAGCCAAAAGGAGATTGGTGTTATGATAAGTTTCAGCAAAAGTGATGGCAACAACAATTTCTTTAGTCTGAGAAAAATGTTCAGTTTTGTAAAGTCACCATATGGCATTAGCCTTGTTAGTACAACTTGGTAGAGGTCACCTTAGAGACAGAATGGCATTTCTTTTCTGCCTCTGCCTGGAATCTCTTTTGAAGTCTTTTTTTTTTTTCCTTGTTCTGATGCGTAGGGGTTCCAGACCACAGCATATGAACATATTTTGTACCATCCCAGAAGTATAAGTGTCTACCAGAAAATCAACATTAAAAACGTCCAGAAATTGTGCAAGTACTTCATGAGCAACACATGATTTTTGTACAGTTCTTCTTTCCTCCCCAAGGGTCCTAGAGCATTTTATTCCCTCATCTGACACTGAAATGCAGCCACCTCTGGGGTGGAAGCCAGCAGCCATTCAGCATCAGGGACAGTGCCATATTTAAGCAAGATAAATGCACAGAAGAAAGACCATCTGTTAGCATGCCAGTCAATTTGTAGATACAAGTAGATCCATAGCAAGTTGTGACAAATCCATGTGCCAGAGCCCCTCCAATATTTCTAGCAGAGTACAGACAAGCATAAGGAAGTCATTTGTGCACACCCTAATGGTGCTGTCAGCCTGCCTGGGTGGACTCTGCTCTCTGTGATATCACAGTTCACCTCTGGGACAGGGGACAGAGCAGAGTTGATGTTATCAGTCAATTGCTCCCCTATATGGGGGCATGAAGGTAGGCATGACAACTTTTTTGCTCAGCTCTAGTCAGTGGCTTTTGCCAAAGTCTTGAGCCAAAGCTCCTCCGGACGAGTGCCCAGAAACATTTGGCTCTAAAACCAAGCTGAGGGATCTCTAAGAGCCAAGTTGTAGAAGCCTCATGGAGTCTCTGTGGCCAAAACCATGGAAAAGGAAATTAGCTTTGAATAGAGCCCTTATAGATCAAACACCCAGAGTAGACTAAACATCTTTGACAATGAGTCTAATATTTCATGGCAAGGCAATTTTGCTCAGTAATTTGTTCAGATCTAAATGCTTTTAGTTCTCTAAGTTCATTTCTCACTAAATTATTTTCTCAGGACAGTTTGTTTGAACATAATAAGGAATCCAAGCTTCAGCTATAGCAGGAACTTTGCAATTCAAGTGCATGTGTTATAATACCTTATTTTCCATCATGGGGATTTAATCAAATTCACTGAAATTATGGCCTATAACAGAGATTTTTCAATAACGTATGTTAAAAGTGTTATTATGTAATGACTTAGAAGTAGGGAGTGAAAAGATGATAGTGTGTTTCAGCATACAATATGCTATGAAGGATTAGCTAAACTATTGGGAGCCCACACAGGTCTCCACTACCCTCAGCACTTGTGAGTCATTGTGGTCTTGTTTGTTTCTCTGATAAATTCAGTAAACTGGGGTGTAGTATATCACGCAGCAGTGCCATATATCATTCCATTCTCTAATAAGAACATAAAACAACCATTGATTGCAAACAGGCTCTTTTAAAGATTCACTACACTGTTTGGCATTTTCAAATGTTTTTATGTTGGCAAGCTATTATAATAACTCATATGGGATCAAAATGCATATAACTTATTCCAAAGTATTCCACATGCTAATTAAGTAAACAGAAATGCACTTGTCTCTACCTCCCCCATCAAAAGCAAGCATGCTTATTCTCCAGAACATTATTTCACTTCAACTTCTCCTCTTTATGTATCATTCCAAACCTTCTTTCCCCACCTCCAGCATTCATATTCCTGTTCACTGAGTCTCTTGTTACTGTCTCTGTCTTTTCATATATCTAAAATATTAAAGTAAAGCAAGGCAATGAGTCACTTTTTATCTCTCCAAGGAGGAGAGAGGAAGATGACACATTGTGCACTGATCTTACTAAGAAAAATACAGTAAATGTGGAGATTTTTTTGTTTTGTTTTTATTTAATCTTTATCAAAACCGCATTGCACGAGCCAACTTCATTTCTGAAAAAAACAAACAAGAGAGAGCAAAGCAGAGACAGGTGGAAAAAGCACTAAGAATTATACCAATTAGGACATTTTTTTTCAGTTCAGTTCGAGGTGCTGGTACTTGACTGCAGCTTGAAAATAGTCATATAAAAAAAAAGTTTGATATGTATTAATTTCAAGCAAAATAAACTTCTCCTCAATGTCCATATGTGTAAGTTCCATCAGTATTACTCATCCCCATAAACCAAGTGAAGAACAGACTTCTTAGAGTCAATTGTAGTTTCATATTTGAAGCCAGAACTACAGTCTTCCATTATTATGTTTATGGCTTACGTCTTTTTTTAGAGAGCAGGCACCACTAAGACCTTCACACAGCATGGGTGGGGTGATCCCTGAGCTGATATTCTGCAATCCACATTCTGCAGAAGGCAGAGGGGGAATGTCTGTCCCTCTGAGTCTCCCTCCCTGAAAAGCTGGGGGGTCTTTTCAAAAGGCTCTCACTCTGAACCGGTTACTTGTTTAAGCACTGGTGGGGCTTCGGATCTCCAATGTATCCAAGAAGGAAACTGCAGTGAGATGGGAGGACAAGGAGTGGAGTCTGGCACAAATGAAGTACTGGGGCTGGGACCAGGAAATTGCTCCCACTAAGGAGTTTTCAAAGGAGTTCACCTGGGTGAAAATGGTCTTTGAGGTACAAATGGTTCACACCCCAACATGTGGCTATAATCAGTTGTGCCAGAGGAACAGCCAAAACCAGCTGCTCCATGATGTCTCATTAGATCTGCCATTTTACACACAGCAGCCAAAGACAAAACAGGCAGTTGCTTGGCAGAAGCCTGAGGCTGCTTGGCACCACAGCACAAGCATGCTCTTAGCTCCGGCTGTGGCCAACCCCAGGCACAGAGAGAAGGAGAAAGAGAGGAGGAGGAGGAGGAGGCGGCGCCAACAGGCAATGCCAAGCTTCATTATTGCAACAAGATTTACAGGTTGTGGGTTAGCTTTCTAAGCAGGTAACAATGCCTGAAATGATAGAGACGGACACACAGCATATCTGAATCTCTCAGGAATGCTGCGAGGTCTGGAGAGCCATAAGCAAAAGGAATTGTGTCGTATCCGTGCTACTCTCAAGTCTGGCAGTGGGCTCCCATCCCTGGGTGTTTCTGTGAAAACAGAGGCCTAGCAAGCCAGCCTTTCAGTGCTTCACAGCACAGAGAAGGATTTTGAGTGGTTTAATTGAAAGATTAGCGACAATCACCCCAAGCTCCAGTTCAGATTCACACACCCACCATGACTGAGTTCCACAGTAGCTATATATTTCCATTTACTGTTACTCTATCAAAATGCATTTATGCAAAATAACCATTGTAAAGGAAGCAGACAGTCTAAGAGGGAGGCCTTATTGTATGGGTAGTCTTTCTCTTGCAGTGTATGTTTCAAATGTGAATTTGAAATGGATCTTCCACTTTGAGATGAAGGTTCCAACTTGATGATACACCCTAACTTTAGTAACTATGTCGAAGAAGACAATTCTAATCCCTTCAAAATAATATCTCTGAACTCTCACTTCAGATCCCTGTGGTCCCTCACAGTGAAGTCACAAAAATGCAGATCCTGCTAAAAGAATTAATATATTTCATTTAATAAAGTGAAGTTTGTGGGTTTTTTATACTATACTGCCTTGGCATCTTACCTGCTTTTTCAATACAGCTGGTAATGGTCCTAAGATCACTCACAACTTCTGGACATTCTGGACAGTATCCACCTGCACTAGAATGTAGAGTAAAAATGCTTGTAATTGGAAGCCTCAAATTTATCTTCCCCTGAGACTTTTGCTTGGTTATTGGGCTCCATTGTGGCCCATCTCTGACATGCAAGAGCGGACTGCTCTGTGTAGTAGAGCTGTTGGAATCAGGATGGTGACGCTGCATGCCAGACAATTCCATCAGGAACAGTATGCCTTGTTCAATCCCTTTACCTACACAGGGAACACTTAAATTCTCAAATCTACCTGTTGCTTGCCCAGTCAGTTCACTTTTTCCAGTGAAGATTTTATAAGGGTGATATTATAAATTTAACTGCATGCTCAGCCATTCCCAGTCACCCTTGGACACAAGAGATTTTGGATCACCACTGCCATCTAAGCCTCCTCTTTAGGGCAACAAGCTGAAGCATTTCCGCAGGCCCCAGGAGTAGTCCTATGACCAAACTGAACTGAGCAGACCCTGCAAGTAAACGTTTAACTCTCATCTGTGCTTTAGGAAAAAATCTCTTGGAAAATCTGCCCTACAGCTGCTTGGGACAAACTGCAGAATGCCCACATTGTACCTCTGAGAAGAAAATACAGACCTCTGAGCACTTTGCCAAATAAGTGGTGGCTGTGCTTGTGGAGGACATGTTTATACAAGAAATTATGAAAAGTGCACAATAATGTCTAAAAGAAATAAGCCCTCAAGGGTGCAGGTCTTCTTAGAGGAGAAAAGCTAAAAAAGAATTGTAGTTTGCAGTGTGTATCCTTAGTTTTATGCTGTACCTTTGAATGTGTTGAGGTTTTGGAGGTTCCTTATTCTTACAGGAAAATATATTCAAAACTTAGTCCTCTTAAGGTATTTATTTTTTTTTCTGGTGCTGGGCAGAAAAAAAACCCAACAAAGTAAAAGAAATGCATTCATGTCTAAACCATAATCCTTGCAGTGAAGGCAAATTGGGCACTCTCCAAACAATGCCAAGTATGAGGAAACAAAGATGGCTCACGCCCCGCCCCCCCCCAATGTTTTAAGGTCTTTTTCCCCCTCATAATATTAAACTAAGTCTTACAACTAATCTGATGGGATTTCAGGCTGAGGCAGCATACTCCAAGCACCTCAGCAGCAGTGATGGAAATCTGTATAACCCTTACAGGTACAGAAAGTGACACCATCCCTTCAGAGAGCATGTTAGCCATGCATCATGAACCTGTACTCCAGAAGCACATGCTCTGTATGGAGAGGGAGGATGGATAGGAAGTGAACGCACTTTAAGGGTAGTGTAACACAACCCTCTCCTCTGCCATTCCCTTCTGCTGGCATCAGGGTGGATGTAATTCTTCTCATGCATTATTGATAGGCCCAAAAGCCTGCCAAGCTTGCCTGCTTTTTTGTGACAGACAAAGGAGGGTACACGGATGGCACCTCTCACTGCTCGGGGCTCTGCTTTCATTAAGAACATTTTCTGCCTGTTCTCCAAGGGCACCCTCTGTCAGAGACTGCCACGCAATAAAAAAAATATGGCTTTGAAGTCCAGTGAATAGAAACAAAATGAATTAGCGTTCAGGTGTTCGTGCAACCTGATTACAAAGGCCCAATTCAGTGGCGTCCTTCACACCTTTTCACATGTCCCTGCATAATCTCTACACATCTTTTAGGCTCTCTGCCTTTCTAGTCCCCCTCCTCCCTGTTCCCCCCCATCCCTTTATTTCCTAATGCTTGCAGGTCCTCCAGGAAGACACAAGCACTTACAGTTGTTGAGTGATTAAATATTTATAATCAGGGCAGTGAGTGAGGTGTTGAATAATAAATGCTAAGGTTGAGGCGGCCTTAGATAATTTCTGCAGATTTCTTCATCCACAGCCTCTTTGATTCTAAGGCAAAATCCTTTTAATTAACAATAATTTTTTTTCTTTCTTTACTTTTTCTTTTCTTTCTTTTCTTTTCTTTTCTTTTCTTTTCTTTTCTTTTCTTTTCTTT